>NC_090942.1:196847960-197476174 GCF_040807025.1 Struthio camelus
AGTTGTCTTGAGCAGGAAATCTTGTTGTGTGTATGGTATATAGAGCTACATTTGGAAGAGGGAACTGAAGAGTGAGGGGAATAGTAGTGTTTTAATTTAGAGGTAAATGCAAGAACAGAGATCAGTACTGGAAACTGCCTGAAATGAAAGGTGCGGAGAGAAATAAAACTTCAGTACACTGCAGGGTTTGAATAGTGAAGTGAGGGGACAGAAGAAGCAATGAGTTGTTAGAGAACCGAATGAGGACAGAAAGTTTCTATTTGATGCTGGAGGAGATGTAGGTGAAAGAAAGAGATGCCCATCCTAAGCTTGGTGACTCTGTACCTACATTTTTCTTCTTTCCCACATAGACGTATGTTACCTTGCTCCACAGTATCTATTCAGTGCAATTGTGCATTGGTGCAGCTGTCACAGGAAAATAAGTTTTGCAGAGGAGTCATGTTTGGATATGGATAGGAGCCACATTCTCACTGTGCTTATCCTGTCTCCCGTAAAGCACTTTCTGACAGGAGTTTGAACTGTGCATGTTAGTTCACAGAGAAGCCTTTCATGAAACTGTCAATATTAGTTAGCGCTTCTCAACATTGCATTCATGCATAAGCCCAAGAGTTGATTGTTTGGGGATATTTGGTAATGTCTCCTGCCATACTTAAAATCCATAACAAAGAAGATGGTTTAGGAAACTACCTTTAGTCTAAAAAAGCAATTTCAGGTCTCACCAAATGTTTCAGGCTCAGAAACAGTGTTTGCACTGCATTACAGCTGCCAAGTTTCTCTTAGTTTCTACTACCTTTAATAATAGAACTTGAACTTTAGAGGGTTAATTTGAACGTTTTTAAAAAGATTTGTCAGAAATTTTACATATCCCTCAAAAAGAAGATGATAACACAATTACAGAACCTAGGAACTTAATTTAAATAGATTTTCTTTTAAATATGGCACCATTTAGTGCAACACAGAAAAATAAAATGGAGGATATTGCGGTTGGTATATAAAGCATAGTGTAGAAACGGTTTCTTGTCCGTATGAAAAGCCCTTACTAACCAAGACAGAAATGCTTATTTTAATGTGGGAAAATAAATACTTTATTCCTAGTAATTCATTTGCCAAGTCTTAGCTGGACGAGGATTATAAACGCTGAGTTGGATATAGCACAAAATGGATGTTGATGATTGCAGTAGTTGTAGAAGTAAACTGGTATCATGTGATAAGGAATTCAATGAATCGAGTGGCCTCTGCGTTTGTGATAGAAGGAATAAAACGAAGAGATGTCATTTCTGAGTAGGTGTTGATGGACAGGCACCTCCGAAGGCAGTGTGCGTTTGTGGTGCAGCACTGCTCCTGGGCATGGAGCAGCTTGCTTGCAATTGATCTGCTCCTGTGAGAAAGCAGGCCAGCAAGCTAGTTCTGCTGAGTTTGAGTATGAAAATTCATATGTTTCTAACTGCTGGCTACAACGATGCTGCCTCGTGTTCCTCTAACGGGGGGTGTGAGACATGCTAATTCAGAGGCATTAGTCTGAAATGTGGCCTCACAAGCCGGTTGGTAAAGACAGTGTTGCTATGTAGCTTCTGCCAACTTGAACCCCTATGGTAACGTCTCCTCTTCAATTACAGAGGGCACTCTTGTAATGAGAATCTCATGATAAAATGCTCTTCCTCACTGAAAAGCTCTCACAGTTTGATGATGCAGTTGTCACCATGGAGATTTCATTCCAACAGAAAAGAAGGAATTCAGTGCTGTTTGGCTTCAGAAATGTGTAGCACATACCTTCCAATGCCTTTGGCTAAACCACCACCTTAGGAAATAACTTGGACCAGAAGCTAAGAGGGGAAGTACATATATGCTGATGATAAATTATATTTTTTGTAGATAACAGGATCTCAAGAGGTAGCATGTGCATAATGACAGATTAACGTGAAAGGGCATGAATAAAAGACTCAGAGCCTGAGCCAACAGGAAAGAAAACAGACTTCCCTTGAATTTGAGGAAAATATTCAAATATGACACTCTGTGAATTTTCTGTTGAAAATATTCAAATGTGATACTCTGTGAATTTCTGTTGAGGTCTAATTCCTTTTCATCAGAAAGGATGTTTCTCCCTATCATCCCATTTTTCACATACCATGGAGAAGGCTGAGTTTCCTCCCAAATATTAAAAAAAAAAGTGCTTGATACCAAATTTGTTTAGAATTAATATCTTTTTTTATTTTCCCTTTACTGAAGGCCTCACTGATTGGATTTCTCATTTCACAATAAGGACCTAAAGAGCAGTTACACCAATATGTGATGATTCATTTTGATTCAATGAAGCCTTGAAGTCACCTGGAATGAGTAACAGTTGGTTACTTTACTGGACTTTCCATGGCATAGCCTGCTAAGGGAAGTTCTATAGAGTGAGGCATGCATGACAAAACTGAGTAAAGCAATGGCAAATATAATGAAGGAAGCAGTCCTATACTGCCTGGGAGATGAATACAATAGTGTAAGAGATCTGTTCCTGTAACTGTAGTAGATTATAAGTTAAACAAGACTATGCAATACCTATAGAAACAAATTGTTGTGTGAATTTATAACCATTCAGGAAAATACATATCGATCACAAAACTTTTTACTGACTGCTGGTGGTAAATGGCAATAAAGTGACCTGAGGATCTGGTCTAAGAGATGTTCCTCCATGAAGTAAGAGTAGGAAAATGTGGGAAGTAGGTTCTGCAAAAGTGGCAGTACGTGTTAGTCTGGTTAGAGGGAAGACAGAGGGGAAAATATAAAGAAAGATCAATTAAAATCTTAAGGAGGGTTTTTATTTTATAGGGAAAACACAGAGCTAAAAAAAAAACAGAAAAAAACATAACAGAGGTAAAGTGAACTTCTTTGACAGATGAAGAACTAGAAACCTGCCTGGAAATTAAATATTGAAGCTGAGTGAGCCAAAAGTAGCAGAAAAATGAAAAAAAAAACTTTATAATAAAGCTTAAAAAATGACAGTTTTATATTGGTGTCAACCCTCTAGAACAAAAAAAAAAAAAAATGAGTCAGCATCCTAAAATCATGAGTCATTTAACCTTAAGGGAAATTATAATCTAATGCAACACATGATTGTTTCAGGTTCAAAAATGCTACTCTAATTCACATTAAATGCTCCCAAGTGTCAGGACTAAGTCTGAATGGCAATCGCCATCAGATCTCTCTTCTTCCCTTTCTGCTGGACTTCTTCTCTTTCCCCATCTACTTCTTTCTCTCTCTCTCTCTGTCGCCCTCCGTACACAATCTCCCTCTTGTATAACCAATGTGTCTTACGTTCACTGTCCTTTATGCTTCATGTTTTCCTTTTGCCATCTATTTTTTTCTTTTTAGAAAACTCTTTACCCATTTGCCATTTGACTTCCTTCCATCCTTCTGGATTTTTCTTGTTTTCCCCTTCATTTCTTTGTCCTTACTTTTTTTTCCAGCTTTCCAACAACCCACAAGTGTGCTGCCTCAGAGCAGCCCAGCTTGAGATTTTCTCGTTGCTCATCCAAAATAGCTTTCAGCTTTATGACTCTAATTAAGTTATTATTACTGAAAGAGGACAAATACACGTAGCACCCGCCTTTCCTTTCCCTCCACTAACCCAGCATTATGAAAATTGTATTAACATGAGAGTTAGTAATGCTGATGATACTGTATTATGAGCTATTCATGAATGCATAGGAACATTTGAATTTCTGATTCATTTTTATTCAAAATTTTCAGTCAGTATTAACTAGATATCTGGCCAGCTTTAGAGCAATAGGAGCATATTCAGTTTGCTGTGATGGAGAAGACATATGCAAAAAGTTTTGGTCTGCTCTGTATTTTTTTGTGTTTGCTTTAAAGCATGAATTCAAAAAGCTCTCTGACCTCACTATAGCCTGAATATCAGCATTATAAGAGGTGATTCCATCCGTAGCTTTCCTTTCCTACATTTAGGGAAAGGATCGATTCTCTCTCTCCTTCCCATCTTCTCCCTCTTGTTCTCTCCCTCTGCCTCCTCCCCACCGCTACTGACTGTTCTTTTTTACTTGTGGTGAGAGAATAAAACCAGCTAATGGCTCTGCATACTGCCATTCTTTCCTCTTGGGTCATCTGTGCTCCTGAATGGAAAGCATAATTTCTTACATATTTCATAGATCGTGGGTCTCCATAAAAAAGTTACCAACTTCAAAGAGGTGAATATTAAGACCTTAAACGCTTCAGGCCAGGCAAGAGGAAACAAGAAGCTCCATAATAGTCAGGACATTTTGCACTGGTTGCAGTTACTCTCGTATTAAAAAAAAAAAAAAGAAAAGTGACAGTATTTTTAAGGTGCCTACAGTGTCAATGCTACAATGCAAAACCAGTCCTGAGCCTAGGCTGGAAGCCAAGTTTGCTAGCCTGCTCTCTGTCCTCCTTCTGGAGCATTTCAGCTGCTCTGCTTAGTGGTATACCTGCAGCTGAGCCTGGGCCAGTTGGCTCCACATGTCCCATCTGGTTTTCTAGTGAAAGCATCAGACTAGCCTCCAAGGCATGAAATATTTTGGGGCTCTTCCTAGACTCCTGTGTTTCCCACTGGAAGGGCAGATGGAATTCTTAAATTTTAAGCTGTTTTACTCGGACAACAGAGACAAGGATTTGAGAAAGACCCAGGCTTCAACCTCTAAAACTTGCTCAGGTAAGTTTAGGCATGACAAATTCTTCCACCTCTACTGTTTTGCATCTGGCATGTAGCTTCCTGTTGAACGAAAGCTAGTCTTTTTTTATAGAGCTTGCATATTGCGCAGTGCCTGTACTAGTGATCAGTTCTCTTTGCTGCTGCTTTTCTTCTTCTTTATCACTGATGCAAAGGATTGTGATGCCCGAGACTTCTTGTCCTCTGTGATTTATCCTTTCCATGAAGGAGTGTAAGAGAGACACCATTAACTTTAAAAATCACCTGACAGAAAGTTGTTTGTTTACAAGTGTCACAGTATATTTAGTACCAGATGGGTGATGGAAAACTTTTATTTTTTCAGAGTTTCATGTTACTTAAGTTGTATGTTTGGCTGCTCCTGTGTAGCTTTTTTTGTCTTTTTTTTTATTGTGAGAAAAGTCCTGGTGGAATATGGAAGGTAGAAATGTATTTATGAACGAGAAGAGGAAAACAGGATTCTGTGACCAGAAAACAACAAAAACGTTGAGGAGGAGGTGTAGTTTACCCTTTTAAAAACTGGCTGATTTTAAAGATGGTCATATGCAGCAAAGCACACTGGCCTCTTAAGCACTGGCACAGTCCAATGCAGGCGATACAAATCTTTGATCTTCTAAACCATAATTTGTGAGAGTTGTGTTCTCCAGAAGTGAAAAGGGGCAATAAAAAGCAGGTCCCGTTGTTTCGTTGATGACTGAGTGTGAATAGACAGTGCTTGCAGATTTCTCTGTGAAAAAGCCTGAAAGGGAGTGCTGCATGCTTGTTATATGCCTTCTGGAAAGGCCGTTAGGTAGAACCGCTCAGGAGCTGGAGTCGGGGAGCAGCGCAGGCCAGGCGCGGTGAGACAGAAAGGATGGGAAACGCTGCAGAGAAGGAAGCAGATAGTGAAGGATGTGTCAAGACTTCTTATAAATCCCATAAAGAGATACTGGAAGCCTGAGGAGAAGTTGTAAGATTCCTGAGGAGAAAGGGGCCCAGAGGGAACTCACACTCTTGCTGTGAGCTTTCTGAGAGCTGGAATGGTAATTCCCCAATTATTAAAATTTCAGGAGAGGAGAAACTCTAAAAAGTAGACGTCGTTAGACAGAGAAGGAAGCTGAGGTGGTAACCACATACTGACAACATGGGGAGAGGAGGCAAGCAATAACAATACTTTAAATTATATGAGTGAAATCTTGTAAGGAACAAGGATACCTAAATATATTTTACGCTCATTCAAAGCAAATTATTTTTCTGTTGTGCTAATACCATTTTCTTATTTGCATATAAATTGCACTGATTTAACTTGAGGTGTTTTAAATATTCGTTCAGTTGAACTCCGGCATAGGTGTTGCTACTTCCATTTTGAGGCCTTTTTTTGCTTGAATTAAACGCTATCAATTGAACAGAGCCAAATACTTTTTATTTCGATTCAATCTATATCATTTTTTTTCAAATGTGAATTTTATTTTTATTCATATATGTTGTCAAAATAGCTCAACTTTATACATAGGGTTGCTGTATTATTTGTTCAGTTCTCAAGCTGTACTTCATATAAAAACAAATGTAAAGGTTATCACTCCCCAGAAACGTGTCAAACTTAGGAGGTACACAGGAAGCCACAGGATTTTTAATGTCATTCTGAAAATTAGTAGTTCTGTGCATGCTGTGGGAGAGGTGGTAATTTCAGAGGAACTTGACTGAGTGAAGAGATGTTTGAAGCTTGGTGGGAGTATGGGGTGGGAAGATAGGCAGGATGTGTCTTGTGGGCAAAAAAAAAACCAAGATGGGAAGTAAATGAAATTATAAAAAGGTTGCTGAGGCTGATACACTAATAGAACATAAACTGAGTAGGAACACAGTAAAAAGCTCCGTCAAATATTTACATATTTGATGTTGGTGTTCGTGTACTATGTGGTGCCAAATGAGAACGTAGATAGGAATGGGGATGTGGTGGACCTGAATTTAAATTTACATGCGTTGCTTAAAGAAAGAGTAATTTTAGGATTATCTTTGTCTCCTTTCTGGTGTTTATTGCATCTAATTCTTCTCTTGATTGCCTCCTGCTTCAGCTACTCTATCTGTAAAATAGTTTTAATGACAAATCTTACTCTGCAAGAAAGTCGTGATATATACCGCTATGTATCGTCCTTAAGAATTTTCTAGCATAAAGACTCTTAACTGTTGTAGATGCCAAAGCCTTCTGGCATGTTTCCAGGAAGTATGATATGATTTTTCTAACCTTTAGATACCGATCACTGCAAGTTGAGGGGGGATTTGTTTGTTTGTTTGTTTTCTGCACCAATGACTGGAGAAGTCTATCTGATCTTAGTTAATTTTTCACTTCTGTTTTTTGAGGCTGTAAATGCTTTTTCTCTATTTTTTATGAGTCGGATGATCTGGTTCAGCTGGACTATTATCAACTATTTTGTGGATTTTTATAAATGCTTTATGTGCTGCTTTCCTATCTGTATGGCGTTGACATGAAATTCTATTTGTGAAATAGTTCTGTTCAAACATTAGTATACTGCTGTTAACAGTAGTATACAGTTTAATTATAATGCTTTTATATAAAAAATAAGCAAAAGTAGTCTTTTAGAATCTTTTTGTAAGCATGAAGCAGGAGAAGAGTATATAATATTGTTTACCAAGTGTCTTTGTTTTCTTAGAGATAGTCAAATATCTAATTTATTGTTAAATTTTGTCAAAGCAGGTTCAAAAAAGCCAGACATCCTAGGTTTTGGGAAAGTTGCTGATTTTCCTTTAAGAATATTAGTTTCAAAAAAGTCATCAGAATGGAAAGGTTAAACGTGTTTTTTTTGTTAAAAGAAAGTCAAAGTAGTGCACCCTGTGAACTAAAAGCTATTGTAAGGAAAACTCAAGCATGGACACAAAAATACAGAAGCCCGATCCTGACTGTTCGTATTTGGGAGCAGAAAGGGATTATCCTTTTATTCGATACTGGAAGAATAATTGCCAGCTCACCAGATTATTCGGATGTATGCCTTCAAACAGACTTTGCATAAGCTGTACTGGCGAAGATAATGAGTATGTGATGGAGACTCAGCTCCACCATTTAAGTTTCATTGCCGGTCAGGTAGATTTTGCTGAAATAACTACATTATGCTGTATACAAACCATTACCTAGTTTCATGGCTGTCAAAGAATATGAATGTGAGCTCCAAAAGCAAATTAATTATCCAGTAACTACTGAATGGTACCTTGTGTGTAAGCAAAAGGCGTTTACCTCATACCACATTGATACATCATGTAATAAATGTGACAGTTATGGCATTTTGTCTTATCTCGTTCTTCCAGCAGTGTCCATAAAAGAGTTTCTCACTTGTAGCAGACAGTCAGAGCACAGTTTTGAAATTGATCTGGAGATGAAACCCTGTTGATTCCATTAAAAGTAAAGAATTTTCTTGCAGATGGAGACAGGGAAGGATTTATTGTTTTTGCAGTTCTGATGATGAGGTATTTCATACAATGCCTTCCTTTTCTTTTTTCTTGCAGGTGATGTGCCTTCAGGATTTCTTTGGCGATGATGACATTTTTATTGCCTGTGGACCAGAAAAGTTCCGTTACCAGGACGATTTCTTGCTGGATGAAAGTGGTAAGGAGGTGTCTTTTAAAAATATTTACAACCAGAACAGAGGGCTCCTTTTCCTATCATGCCAAATTAAGCCAAAACTGTATCCCCTAGACTGTTTTCCGAGGCAGAATAAATATTTTTATTCTTTAAATTCTAAATACTGAAAACGAGAAGTAACTGAAAGCAAACAATAAAACTGCAAAGGGAAGAATATCAGCCAGTGCAGCATAAAACCGTGTATCAGCCTGAATTTGATACACAACAGGAAAAGTAATGTGTTTTATGGAACTCCTTTTTTTACAAAGTCTGTCCTAGTATTTAGTCTTTATTTTCTCTGTGAGTTTATTCTACTTTATCACAATCTCCCAGCCTCACTGTTTTTATAATCCAGATTTAGGTAATGCTCCTTAGGTTATATGATATAGAAAGCTACAATTCTATGTGGAAAATAAATGTAATCAGTAAATGCAGACAAAGTCACCTCAGAAAATTCAGTCTGTTTTCTTAGAGACCGACTGATACAACATTTGAATTGAGGTACGTAATCCTGAAAGGATAATACATGTTAGATTTGTGCCTTCCTTCATTATGATAAAGAGTATTCCTAAATTATGAACTGTAGCAATAAGAAAAAACTACAAGATTTCTGCATTTGGAAAAAAAAAAAAAGAGCTACCAGTTAAATCTAGTTTTTGTGTAAAGCAAGAGTCAGCAAAGGTTTTATTCACTGCATGCTCTTTCTCAGTCCAGGGTATGTCTGCAGTTCTTTGGTATGAACTCCTGTTGTCTTTTTTCAAGATATCAAAGTTCTCAAAGGACAGTTCACTGGGGCAGAATAAGAATTTGTTATAGTAGTAATTACTTCCTAGTCACCCGACGTGAGCTTGTATAACTTCACAACTTCATCACTATTTTCTGATGCAAGTATACATTCAAAATGAAAGATGATGCAACGATTATTTCCCTAAGCTATGGAACTGGAACACTTCTTGGTTTAGCTGGATCCAGCAAAATGTTCCATAAGCTTTTATAGGAACAGAAAAATCTAGTTTGTGCAGTGCTTGTATCGTGAGCTGGAAGATAAACCTAAAAAGCAGGCATCTGCTGCTGAAGAAGGGAATGTCATTTTGTATCAATCACAGACAAAAGCAGGCATGTATTACATGTTCCCCTAGAGGACTTAATAATAATATGGAGATAAAAATCAAATTGTTCACCAGATTTGCTCTTTCCAGTAATGAAATATACTGTCATTGCCTCTAAGGTAAAATGCAAAAGTAGCCCTCGCCAACTTTAGGACAGGTATGAGAAATGTAAGGGGGGTGGGGTATACTTGGGCAGCAGGGAAGTGGCACAGGTGGGAATATGGCCATCACTGCAGTCCTTGCCTTTCATGAGAGCAGAGCTAGCTGATTTTTAATTGAACGCATGGTCAGGATTTGGTTTTGTATCTTATCTCAGAGATGAAACTTGCCGCTTCATGGTGTCTCCTCACCAGATCCTGCTGCACTTTTTCCAGAGCTGACTCAAGGAGAGGTGTTGACAGCAGATTCATCTTTTTGATGTATATAGCTCTTTTTTGGAGGTTTCATGTCAAAGTACAGACACAGCCTAACTCTGCCTAGTCTTTATTTGTCTGACATATCATCATCTCTGCAAGTAGGCAGTGTCTTTCTCTGGAACATTTGTACCTAAACTTATATTATGCTGAGTCAAAATAAACAAATAAGCTGAAACTCAAGATTGAGAATATAACGTCACCAACCTGTTTGTTGTTTGTTTTTCTGGTAGGTAGAGCTGAAGTGAACATTAACTGTTTTGACAACAGGAGCTAGTAGAAGAAAGTCATATGCAAACTATACTTCTAATTTATTTGCAGCGCGTGCATCGTCTTTACTGTGCGTTTTTGGGGAAGTTTGATATCAGAAAATTTGTTTAAGTCGCTTGCAATTAACAGCTGCTGTGCCAGCTGACATAGGTCCAGTCAGCCTTCCCTGGGGTCTCAAGTTGTCACAGTAAAAGCAGCAAGATGTGAGGAGGAAAAAAAAAAGAAAAACAAGTGAGCTTTTAGCTCATTTTCCTTGGAGAATGGAGCTTGTGTGATCACACTGTGTAAATGTGTGTTCCTCATAGTTAATTTAAGAACATTAAAATTATTAATCCAACTTGGAAAGCTTGTCTGCTTCTCTGGAAAGCAGCTTGAAACATCACTGTGCAATCTATCACTACATCCCTCTAGTGTTTCCCAATTTCAGCAAATCTACCACTTTTATGCTAGGAATCATCTTAGCTGTTAAGTATCAAGAGAGATGGCACCTGCAACTTAGCCCGTCCCACTAGTCCCTTTCTCAATCAATGGAACATAGTCGATACGTTGCGTCAGTCAATGGTAGATGTTTAAAGCAGGGCAGATAACTGTGCTCCAGTAATGCCTGTTTTGCTTGTAAAGGATATCTACAGACCTGGCTTAGATGTTTGTAACTGCATTGTATTTGTCTAAAGCTGTTGAAATAACTTTTAAGGTAAGATGAATTCCATCCCATCTACGTGGAAAAAGGACTATAGACCACTCAGTCTGCAATGCTCCTAGTCATCTTTCTGAGTGAAGGACAGGGCCTACTTAAAGCCACAGAATCAGAAACTTAGAAGAAAACAGTCTAGAAGTTAGTGAACCAATCCCCCTGTGTAAGTGTGGGGTTAACATTACCTGTTTAATTTCTGACGGATATTTGTCTAAGCTACTCTTAAAAGCTTCTGATAATGAAGATTGTGCAACCTCCTAAGACATTCTGTTATAGCGATTAACTCTCCTTACCATTCTTCTGCTATCTTGCTCAAGGTTTTTACTGTAAATGAAGCCCATACTACTCTTCTGATCTATCCATGGACATGGGAAACAGATGATTCCCTTTTTCTTTGAAAAAACCTCAGACTACTATAAACCCAATCAATTTTCTCTTCTTTAGGATTAACAATTAGTTCAGCCTTTCACTGTTTTGACTTCAGGCTTAAACTTGTCCTTGAAACAGGGAGTATGCTCCCTCTCTATATTGTCTCCCTTTCCTGTTTTATATCTTTTGGGAAGAGGCATCAGATATCCCCTTGGCAATCAGTTGAGAAAACTCAGTTAATTAGAGACCCATCAAAGAGCATAATAAGCAGTTGGCACCGTACAGTGCATTTTATTCTCTCTTCCTTGAAGTTAAAATGTACAGATGGTTTTCATATTAAACACACTGTTTATCACATGAAATACAGGATCAGTAGACATCACCGCCATAATTTCTAGCATTCACTTTCATACCTGACCTAATTGCTAGATACAGTAGCTACACACATTTGCATGAATAGAAGTGCAGATGGGACCAGAAAATGCATGGGAATGCCCATAAGATTAAGAAGTAAATACTCTGATGTCAGACATCAGTGGTGATGCTGTGTTTATAGAAGGTTTTACTGTGGGAATTCTAGGCACAAAAAGTCATATTAATGAAACAGATATTACATCAGACAGCTTGTAAAATGAAAACTTCCTTAGCTTAGGATATGGCAGTGGCTGCTGCAGGCATTGTTAGCTTGTAGTTCTGGGAACTTTCCCAGAAATTCCAGGTTTGCTTTCATGGATGGCAATTTAGTTTTCAAATAAGGGAAGTCACCAGAGGATGCATTTCTATAGCCCCCAGCTGCATATTGGCAGAGATTAAGATTTAAGGGCTACAATCACAAAAATATTTGCAATCAGCTATTATTTAGACATCTAAGTAGGATTTGGGAATGTAAATAACTCATGAAACGGGCCCTAAGTGAGAAAAATCTCCTTTGCTTAAACAAAGACTTATTTCTTAGCACTGTAAAATATGAGAGTTTTTGAGGTTGGCAATATCAAAATTAAATTTCAAAATATTAAATTATTTTTATGTTAGTTAATGTTGACTGAGTGCTTTGAAAGCTTGGAGAGTCACACAGTCTGACTTCTGACTATGACAGACTTCATCACATACTGAGATGCATCATGTAAAAAGGCTGCAGTAAAAACAGACCAAATTCAGTTTCTGCCTCCAAGCAGAGCGTAACCAATATAGAATGTCTGGATGTAAAAACAAGTTCAGATCACTTGTCAAGAGCACATATTACTGTTATGGAAACAGTGAGAATGACTCTCTGTTAGGGGAAAACTAAGATTGGAACCTTTTAAACCTAATTTCACTTTGACTTGCTGGCCTCTGTTAGTCCTCAGTTCAGCATCTCTGTGCCAGCAGTTCTACTGCATCGTCTTGCCAGCAGCAAACAGCTTGCCAGGAAAATCTGAATCCTGTAGTGTACGCACACGTATGTGTGCATGGAGGCATGCACACACGTCTGATTCAATAACTGTGGTTAAGGTCAGGAGTATCATATTTATCCCTGTTAATAACTGTCAGGTTTCTGTAACCTTGATTATTCTGTCCTTCCTAAAAGAGGGAGAAAGGGGAAATCGGTTATAGTCCTCATCTGTCCTGATTTATAGGACAAATACTGAGGTACTAGGCATTTTTTGGCCAGACTTCCGAGTGGAGAGCCGTGCTGGCTGGCTTACCCTGCCCTCATCAAAGCTCATGCTTTGGCAATGGGAAAATATTGGTGGGTTCTAGGGACTTTGAGATAGAACTTTACTTTCAACAGAGGCATAAATATAAAGTGTTCCAGTGCAGTGTGATATTTTCACATGTCAACAACTGCTGGGCCTTAGAGACAGATATTCTGTATATGAGGCAGAAACAAACTAAGACATGAGAAGCAGGTCCTCAGTCTGTATATACCATTTAAACTAATTGTTCAGAGAAAACAAAACGAAAGAAGCTTGCTTTCCCATGGATTTCCATGCAGTGCCTCCTTTATTTCCTCCTGCAAGACCTCCAGTTTCATCTCCGCCTCATCTCGAGGTCTTGGACAATCCCGTGATACCGTAATTCCTTCCTGCTGGGTACTCAGGTGCTTCTCTTTCACTTGCCTTTCTCACAGCAAGGACATTAGTGGGGTGTCTCTTTTATCTAGCAGGGTGACAGTTCCACAATTTTAACAAAACTGATGATAGGAATATCAGTGAGATCACCGCTACCTTTGTCAAACTTGGTAGAAGATGTCTGACAGGTTTCGGAGCTGTTTATGGAGAAGGGGCAGGCATTGTGCAGACAGACAGAGGGTGATCAGAAAAGGCTTGTTTCCTTAGGAAACCACACTAAAAACATACCTCTCTTCTGCAACGCTTGCATCTGGCTACGGTACAGTAAGTACGGCAAGTACAGGGCCATATAGTAGTATATGGCTGACTCACTCGTTTCTGTGGCATTAAACATACCTTCAATTACAACATATCCCTAACAAGAGAATCCTAACCAGCAGTAAATTATTAAGAACAGACTATTTTCCTGATTATTAGGTAGTTAATATAATATACACCATTCCTTTAAATAAAATGTGTAGCAGCGTTTGAGTCAAATGAGCTGTTTGCATCAAAAATGTATTCACAGAACTTTTCTCAGGGCTTTTTCCTGTACAGGGCTTCTCTTTCAACAATCTGTCTTTTTAATAGATAGGTTCTTGATTATTTAAGCCTCTTTCTTTATCTGGCGTCTCAAGCTATTTGCTTTGACTGTTCTCAGTTCTGCCTCACAGGTCTACTTGTTTGAGACATTGCTGCCCACCTTTCTGTCTAAGCATATATTGCAGTGAAAGTTTGGTCACTTCAATTGTAAACTTTTGCTCCCTGCAGCTGACAGATTTATAAACAGGAATAAAGGCATTAGGGCTTTCAAGAAGATTACCTACGTACTTACCAGTGCAGACTGGACCCTGTGGTCCCTCTCTCTTCTTTCCGTTTCCCCACCTCCTCACCATAAATGCATGTATTTACACTGTTATCACTTTTCATCAATATTTCTATGAAACATTTTTTTTTCTATGAAGCACTCTGCCTATTTGTATGGCTGAAAAAAATCGTGATAACCTAAACTTATAAAACAGTAAGGCTCCTGTTGTTGCTAATTCACGGTGTACGTTGAACCAAACGTTCTTCAATACGTTTGTTCTGTTTTTTACTTTCTCTGATATCTGTTAAAAATAGCATAAATGAAACATCATCCAATAAATTAGAGCTGGTGGAAATTCCCACTTTATTTGCATAAAGAATTTTGAATATTCCTGTTCCTTGGACATTTTTCAAAGGTGAAATTGATTTTAAATTTAAAAAATACAAAAAACTCTGGGCCCCAAAATATCAAGCAATTCTCAATAATATTTGCATATTAATTAAATTTTGTTTTTATTGAGAATTTATCATTTAAAAATTTTGTCCTATTATAAACAAAAGAGAAATTGTTATTAAACATCATTGATACTATCACTTATACTGGAGATTTTACTCATAGCAGTGTTATTTTGGTATCCAGTTAATAAAAGACTGAGCCGAATATATTTATTTTTATTGTCTAGTATAGTTTGATGTTTTTGTTGTTTCATTTTATTTTTGTGTTTATTTTGTGTTTTGTGTTTATTTTAATTTCTTGAACTTAATCTTGCCAGAGGAATATTTAGATTATTCAGGTTGGTTCAGGAAAAGGGATTTTTATTTACAACAAGGTTTTAGCTAGTTTCCAAAATTATAAGCCTCACTGTTGTACATCCAAATGAGAAGAGTGCGATTCCATTTTTAATGATGAATTTTATAAACAAACTTGCAATGCTGTGTTAGTAACGTACAAATTTAGTAGATATAACGGCCAGATCTATGTATTGCTCTGTAGGCACCTGAGTTATTAGTATGACTGTCTAGTATCTCCTCTTTTGTGCAAGTCCTATAATTTTACAGCCTTGGAGCACGGTCCAAAGTTTATGTAATACGCCGTTCAAGACCATAGATTGAGTTTCTGTGTTCTCTCTGTACCATTAGAGAGATGAGGGCTGTCAAATATGTCAGCCTTCTTTGAATATTTTTTAGGAGAGAATTTCATTTATTGTTTGCTATTAGATTTGCCGTGAAGATGGAAGCAACAGAAAGTAGCTGTGTATTATAGCTGTCTCCTCCAAGGTTGTTAAGTACTTCGGTGACAAGCTGAAAGGAGTTTAACTTCAGAGATACTTAGAGTACCTTTCCCCCTTGTTTATCTGTATACTTTCCTTCATGTTGTTAATTAGTTTGGTAAATGCGGTATAAAATTTCAGTAATCTTGGCTGATATATTCATATTTGTATTTTTCACAGTTTGCACGTCCTTTCCAATAGTAGGAGACACTAGAATCTGATTTATTTCTGAAAAGATGTACCCTGTAGACTATTCCAGGAGATCCTTTGACTGAGCAGCGTAGTGAAAATCTCATTTTCTCCACTTAGCATGAGTTTGTATGAGACATTGTAGAGATGAGTAGTTCTTGCTGTGACAGTGCTTCATTATTGAGTTTGAGAACCTGAACGAACTGTACCGTCTACTAAACTACATTAGAACGTGCCCTAGAGACCTGCCTGTTTATCGGTTAGTATTCATTGTATCAGAGATTTTGCACAGAGATAAGAATCTGCTCATCATTAATAAATTGCGATTAACTTGTTAAATTTGACCGCCATGTTCTTCTACTTCTCCTACCGGACAGAGGCCCTATACTGGAAATTGCCAGAAGTCTTGAGTAAGCGTGCACATGCTGCCTTTTTAAGGCCAGAAGCGTTCACAGATTCTCTTATACAAGGAAGATCTTTTGAAAAGAGAATAAGAATAATTATTCAAAATCTGGAATTCATTAGATTTTAGAAAGCAGAAACCTTCTAAAGGCATATGAGGAAAATGTATTCAGTCTTAATATGCATTAAAGGCCTTTTTTTTTTTTTAATCTTATCAAACACAAACCCCAGTACACCGCTGAGAGAGAGTCAAAAACAAAGTGGATGATATTTCAAAGTGGTAAAATCAGAAATTGAGTACATCAGTGATAGGTATTCAATTGATACATATTTAATTCGATGTTGTATATACAGGCACAAATATATCAAATATAAAGGGTTTTACTATCCAACAAATACATCCAGTACAAGACCTCTGTATAATGGCTGTGTTAGTCTACACTGCAAACATGATCTCTTAGGATGTATTCTGGAATACTGGTTCAGTGCTATGACTTTCAAAATAAACCTACAGAAATTTCCCATTTACAAATGCAAGGTGATATCTGACAGTTCTGGTTGCTTCTGTAAGCAGTAACTTTCAAATAAACTTTTTTTCATAGCCTAGCTCACTGCAGGAGGACTATATGCTAATATTATGCAAAAGGTAATCTAAGGCTGAGTAATCATTAGGAAGCCTCGTGTTGCCATGGAATTGAACACCCGTAGGTGGTAGGTCATGGAGCTGTGATTTGGATTCTTTTGTTCTTCAGTCAGAGCTTTTAAAAATTTTATTCTAAAGAAATTTTAACACTTTTTTTTCCTTACAGAAAAAATCCTGTAAGGACTTAAAATTGATTGAAGCAAGAGGGGAACTAACCCGAGATGTCTTTCTTTTAACTGAAAGACTTGGGTCAAGGAAAGCATTTGCAAGATTACTACTTACTACTGAGTTAGGATGATTAGAAGACAAAGGATTTCAAATCTCTTAGTTTGTTCTGTTACTCTGAAATAGGAAAGAGAAGTCTTTCACAGCTACTTAGAACTGTTAAGATTGTCTAGCAAAAAAAAAAAAAAAGAAAGATGTAATTTACGGATTAAGGCAGTTTCTGATGAAGATACAACATTTAAGAGGAAAAAATCATGCAGGGAAACAAATTTGAAGAAGCTTTATTAACATTTTTTCTATCCCTAGCTTTACATGCTCTTTCTGTTTTACAAGCACACATTAATGTCTACAGAATAGATGACAAGAAAATGTGAAACACTGATTCTTGAGTAGCGGTTGCTGTACTGCAGGCCTGGAAGACCGGATATATTGTCGTCTGCTTTAAATAAAAAGAATTGTTTTGATCATGGGAAGTAGAGAAGAGCAGGAAGCCTAAATTTGGGATCAAATAAGTTGCTTGAAATTATCATTAAAAATATAATTCTTAAATTCATACATGAGCATTTAATAATGAAGACAAACCCACATTAATAAAACAAGATTGATTTTTGTTAAAATCACTTTGGGGAGGACAGTTCTCCTGAGACTGTGCTGGGAGTCTTCTGGGATCACAGCTCAGGCTGCATATAGACAGACAGCTGTGTAATTTTTACCAGAGGGAGAAATACTAATATGTTACGAGAAGCTTTAAACTTCCTAGATGCAGGTTCTTCTTCCTAGAAGAAGAAATTCTGCTAATACTAACTGGGAACATTTATTCCATTTGTGAAAGCCAACAGATTCTGCAGTGAACCTATAATGCATAATATTATTTTAATTTTAGTACTCTTAATATTATAGTAGAGCTGTCTGAGAAAAAGCATTAGATATTGTAATCATATGTTGATTTCATTTACCTTGACTAGAACATTAAAGAAAACTAAAACAGTCCAGCAATCAACTTTTTTATTTTTAAAGAGAATATTTTGAAAAATTAGTCAGTGAAGACCACTAGATTTAAGTGATTGGGTACTTGAACATAGAGGAGACTTGGAATTTCTTAAAATCAGAGGCCCAAAAGCTGTCTTAGGTTTACATCCATCCAAAGTAAAAAAAAAAAAATGTTATTAAGGATGCAAACTCAACTGACAGAAAATAGCCTAAAAAGAATTGGTCAGCAGAGAAGTTTGTGTAGCAAAATCTAGACATGAAAATGTAGGCTTAAAGTAGCATTTGCCAAAATCAAGCTAATTTTGACCTTGTAAAGGAAATCAAATCTGATTAAAGTTTTAGCCAGATGAGGTGGTAAAAGAAATCATGAATTGAAGACACAGTGCAATAAAGGCAGAGCTACTGTTTCAATATTTTGTCTCTATATGCAGAAAAAAACAACTGTATCATGAGTGAAAAGCACACTGTCTAATGAGAATATATGGAGAAATGAAAATTACAATCCCAGAGGTGAATACAGAAGTTTAGTCAGCTGCAAAATACATCTTGTTGTGCAGGGAAGACCTGTCGTTGCTGAGGAAAATACAAGATTGTATATACTGTTAAGATACTGAGTAAGCAACAGGATCCTAACGCTATACATACATTCTCCTGTAAAGCAAAAGAAATTGATATTGGTACAGATTGGCTGTCATGTCTTTATAGATCCATTTTCACCTAGTTAAAAACATAGGCTTTTTACGTTTTCATGTGGGACATCAGCCTTATGAACCAATTCACCTAAAAACCTGAAAAAAGTCCTCTGAATGATCTCTTGAAGTGTACAATGCGATACAGAATGAAAGATGGTTTCGTAGACTGTTTGAGTCTATTTCCAGCTTAACATGCATCTTTCAGTCTGCAGTTATTTAAAATTTCTCAGAAGAAAAAAAAATCGTGGAGACTTCACATGCTTCAGTATGTATTCTGGTGTTAGCAGATGTTCTTAGTAAAGCCATGTTTTCCTGATATTCCACTGTTAGCCTATTGCCAGGATGACTCAGCCTGTTTACTTTAGTTTTATCTAAATAATCATAGCAAAATTTAATTGCTTGAGCCAGATAGCGTTCAATGAGAACACATTTGTTTTAGAGGCAAAAGGTACCTAGGGATTTTTACGTTAAGAGTCTGTCCGGAGTTCTTGATATTTTTTAACATAGGAAGCTAATTTCAGGATTTTCTGATGGTAGGTAAAGCAATGTTGCGTTAAGTCCTCTGCAGTTGAAGACAGCAGTGCCATAGTAGAGGCAGAAGAAGCAAAAATGTAGACGGGCTAGCAGTTGGATGGACTTAGGGCAGACAGGTGTTGTTGCCTAAGCTGCAGCACAACTCAACGTGTAAGGCGGCATGTATTTGCAGTTAGGAATGCTTTTAAAATTAACGTTGCAATGTAAAGAATTTTTGCTTTAGTAAGTACACTATGTTTAATTGTGTGGTGCGTGAGTATTTTGTTTGTAGACATGTAAAAATACACTGTTGAGAAGCTGTGTATGATGATGCATTTATGTGAATCTCCAGTTTTGCCTTATTTCCTGAGTCCTTTTGTAAACTCCTTAGGCTGTGGCTTACTTTGATAATTGTCATGTTTCACAACTGAATTTTTTTTCTTGTATATATGAAAATTTGGCAAAAACATTAAAAATCTTTAATATTTGACATTGTAGGCATTCTTCTTGTTTTCTTAAGGGCATGCAGAGCAATGTTCCTATTTTAAATAGCCACTCAAATGCCAGGTGGTTTTAGACAGCATAATTCTATGTTTTTCTTCTTTGAAGATAATTCCATAGAACCTTTCAGTACTCTTATTATAGGCAGATTTGAGGCATTAACTGGAAAAATCAGTCTGTAATATTCTGACTTCCTTGAGGTACATGAAATAAGTCTATTTAGTGCAAGAGAGATGCTGTATGCGTGTTTAACTCCTTTAAAACCAAACCTTCCGGCAGTGGACACTTACATAAGAGTGTTTAAATGGAACAAAAATGTGGCTATTGTAATTTAATTCTCTGCTTTTCAACGATGTTTTGAAAGTTTCATCTCCTTTGCTACCCATTACAAGCAGTCCACACCTACTTGCATGTTCCTGCCAACCAAAATCAAATTCAGACCGTTTACCTGGGTGTGATTTGGGACGATTGCATTGTTTAGATAAGTATGTGATTGAACTGCTGGATTGGACTAGTTTTGGGTACAGCTTTTCATAGTGAAGACAGAGAAGAGGTGTGAAAAGAAGCTACAGCTTTTTTTTTTCCTGTGATACAGCGCTGTATTTTAGATAGATGGATGTTTGGTAAAGGACAATATGAGAGGAAAAACTGCAAGAAATATAGAGTAAACATGCTAGCGTTTTCATAGTATCATAGGTACAAAACAAAATAGCACAGAATGTCCACCACTTCTGGAAGGGTTGCAAGTTACCTCTTATTTGTGTCATGGGCAAATCTATAATTAGCCAAAAACCTAACATATTGAATGAGCTATACTGGATACCGAAATCAATGACTTTCTACTAGGCTAAAATAATCTGCTTCTTGCTGGCACTAATCTACATTTCCCACCTCCAGAACAAGTGTGCTGATGTTAGGAATGCAAGTTTCATAGAACCAAAGAGACGGGAAGCAAGAAGGAGTATGTGTCTACAGGCTGATAATAAGGACATATAGCAAGGAGGAAGAGAACTGTCATTCAGCTCTCCGCTTCCTAAGGTTGTTTACAATATGTACATCCAGCATCCCTTGTAAGCAAATATATGTAGACCTTGTGGTAGTGGGGACTGAACCTTAACGGTCATCTGTGCAAGTTAGTGCCCTAACCAGTCGATAATGGGATGAGGTGCCCGTGCTCGCAGTCCTGCTCTCTCACTCCCTCCTACTGGCTGGCATGGGCATGTCCCTTGACAGCCTGCCACCCAGGTGAGCCCCACTCTTGGCTACCTGTTTTGGCTGTGTGAATCTGCTTCAAGAGCAAAGGAACCTTAACCTTTGGAAAGGAGGATCCAGCAGCCCTAAGAGGTTTCATCCTTTTTCCGGTCACTTTTTTTGAACTGGAATTCAACAGACGTAGTTCCTTAATCACATGAGTACTTTCATGTTTGAATTTATAGATATCTTTGTCCTTATTATTAATTAATTTAGCCTAATCATTTTACAAACATTCAGTGTTCAGTTAGCACAGTGCTTGTTTTTTAGTGATGCAAAGACAAGAAAAGTTTCCTGTTGATAGACACTAGGCTTTTCGGTGTCTGATTGACAAACAGAACTTTGAGTCCCTTTTACTTTTTTAGACTGATAAAACCATTTCCCTTGCACTTTGTAAATTAAATATTTTTATGTAAGTTCTTTAAACTGTTTCTAGAGTTTCATGATCTTCCCATTTATTTCTTACTTTTCTGTGAGTCAGACTGCCTTGTTAGCAGTCCTTTGTGAGCCCATATCAAATTTGAACTAATTTCTATTGCAAAACACTAGTGTAGTAGAAAACTGTAATTTGTAAATGAGGTAAGAACGACCCTCTTACAAATTACATTACTAGATATTGTTAACAGTGTCACCACAGCAGTCATTTAATTGTTTCTGCAACTCGCTGTAGCGTGAACATTATCAAGGATTTCAGTATAAGAGGAGTCTAGAGAGCTAAAATTGTTCAGATAATCTGAAAATTTGTTACAGATAGTGTGAGGAAACTTGTGCCCAATCATGGAAAAAAATAAATAGAAAGTATCAAAGTCTAGCACATGTAATGTAAGTATTTTTATTCCTGTTATGCTTTATGGTATTTAAATATATAACTTACTGTTCTTTACGCCTAGAGTTTCAGGTCAGGCTGAAAGATGTAGTTTGCATTTAACTTTCAGGGCTTTTTTGGCACTAGTAGTGTTTGGCCTTACAATGTGGACATACAATTCTTGCTCCATTATGCTTATGTTTGAAAGCTGGTCTGAAAAGTGAAGTAGTATCTGATGTAGCAAAGCCTTTGTCAGTTAATATCTGAGTTTACACTTTCATAAAGCAATTTGAAGAGTTGATACATCAGCAGAAATGTTTACAGGAAGCATGGTTACTCATGAGCTGCAGTGCTGAGCATCTTATCAGTGAGTGTTCCTCTGCATTCCAGGGCTGCTCTAAAATGTTTTCGAGCTCAAATGCCCCAAGGATTTATGTGGTGTGTGGTTTTTTTTTTTTTTTTGATCATCTCAATTATTTTCCTTTGTTAAGCTCCAGTGTTTGATTCTAGCAGAGGCCAAAGTGATCAAGTCCTTTTACAGGGGTGGTGCTATAGTTTTCTAGCTACAAGCAGAGATTCCTTGATGCTATGGATTTCTGTGTTGTATTAGTGATGAATCCCGCTTTGTTATGAGGTTTTGCATTGCCTGGATACATTTTTTCCATAAGGCTACTGAAGTTTTGCTAGTTTTGGGGGGCTTTTGCTCTTTGAGATATTTTTTTTTTTGGTCTGTATAGTGTAGTCCAGCAGTCTTTTTCTTCCAGCAAGATTTCCAAAAGTGCTTGCCTTCTCATAACTTCGATGGTTACTCATAACTTCTGTGGTAGTATGTACTGTAAACAACTGGTATAGTTCTTGTTGATGTCCTAGAATATTACCTTACTTTTGGGTTTTTTGTTTATCCTTGGAACCTGTAAAGGGTCTCTAAGCTCTCAAAATGAAGGCCTTGATGGATGGCGAAGGACCAGCTTTGTGTGGTGTTTACTGCATTGCAGTAGCTATATACCTTTAAATATTCCTGCTTTCTTAAAGAGTCTAAGCTTCGGAAGCATTCTGCTCGTGTGCCAAGTTCAGGAAATAAGTCATTTGTGGACACAATTTGATAAAGAGTGTGCCTTATTAGTATCACTGTGTTAGCATGTTAGCTATGGCAGATTTCCAAATAAACAATTTCTCTCTTCTACAGATCACAGGGAAAATTTCAAGTACGTGCTCACTTTAAAATCACAGAATGGTTACTTCCTGAATAATATTAGTACAGACTTTGACTTTAAATGTCTCGGGAATGCCTACCTGTCTTACTGAACAGCTCTTAACATCAGCTGCTTTTTCACAAGTATTCCTTGCCTTGGTGGCCTTTTTTCCCATGTTTTCCAGAACTCTCTCTTGTCCTCTCCTCCCACACAAATATGAAAGGTACCTCTTAGACTTATCCAGAAGTCCTCTCACTTCTCTTTCATATCTTTCTTCAGTGATATTACTTATCACTTTTTCTGGTGAACCTTGTGATGTAGTCAGCAGGACAGGCACCTGGAAATAGTTGACGTGTAACTTAGGGGAAGTTGCGTTTTTTTTCCTTATTTTTGAATAAACTATGTGAACATTTCTCACGCTATTGAAAGCTGCTTCCATGCTTTTATCTCCCTTTTAGGAAATACTTCATGATGCGCCGTCAGCTTCACCTTGTGCTTTTTAATGATACGGACGTTTTAAAATAGCATTGTTCACCCCACCTGAAATGATCAGGGCAGTTCCTGTTTCAGGGCTTCTTACAAATTTAGGCCAACGTCAGCATTCCAGTTACATACAGGCTTTTTCATACCTGTAATTGCAGAAAGCTGACAGGAAGCAGTGGGAAGTGACTGAGTGGTCTGTTTCAAAGGTAGTCCATCACATTTATGCCATGTGTTAGTCCTTCAGTCCAGGTTTGGGGAAATGATGATCTGTGTAACATATATGGGACATCTAAACACAGTTGTGCATGATTCTTTCTGGCCATCATAATGCTTCTTTCTCTCACTCACACGTTCCTCAGCACAAACATTGTGTGTTTTTGTGCGGGTACCTTGCACCTCATATATTATCTGGGAACAACTGCAATAAACTAGTGAACACTTAGACAGACGTGTGTTTAACATTATTCTCAGGTCTATGTGATAAGATGTGACAGAGTGAGCCTTCATGCGTTGAGAAAAGTGAGGAGAAAAAGAACCTCATCCCAAAACACAGTTTTTAAACGTTTGAGTGTGTTCCCCTCACTGCAGCATGCATTTGCTGTGCATTTATCGTTAGAAGTAGCGCTGTCAGGCCTCCCACTCTGCAAGTGTTTAGATGTCACATCCTGTGTGCAGTGTGCCTAGCAAGGCAGAATATGTGAGTGCTACCATTGCTGCCAGAGATGACACTGGCCTCATTTTCTTTAGAGTTGCCTGTGATCTGCAAACCCAGTAATGAAGAAGAAAAAAGAAATGAAACAAAACAGTAATATATATATTTCCTGGGTATTTCAAAGCCATACAGCACTGATGAAAATCTCAGACTTAACCATCTGATCCTTGGGGGTGTGAACAGTGCTAGGTGCTAGCGCATAGGTTAGCTAGAAACCATAACTTTGCAGATAAACAATGGCAAAATAAAAACATATTTGTCCAGGGCTTGTTAACTTGGATGTTAGTAGTATTTTGTCTGAATGGGTTTCAGCACATTCATCTGAAAACAGTCATTTCTTTTGCTAGCACTTGCATATGCTACCTGTGTTATATTGTGAAATATTTCTACTCTGAGGTAACAATAGATTATCAAATGTGGTACAGCTTCTCCTGTAGAAACTTCAAGCTGTCCCTACTTAGAATATAACTCTTCACTCAGCAATAAAGTATCCCATCTTCCCATCTTTGCTGGCTCACCTTTTTACAGGATAGGGAATGATTCGTACTGCTGAGAGAGGCCAGTGAGAAGCCATAAGAGCTTGATGCTCAAGAAGTTGCATGCTGATACCCTATCTTTTTTGTACTTTTGAAATATCTCCAAATGAGTCAATTAGTGCACTTGTTTTCTCCTAACCTCATGTTGTAACCAGCTGACTGGTAGTGCGCGGTTTGTGATAGGGAAGGGCAGAAACACAAATGATGTGTGGAAATAGCTAAAACTGGAATATAATAAGAGCAGACAGATTATAAGGAGAGAGCTAAAAATACCTTAGATAGACGCATGTATATGCGCATGCACAAATGATAACAAAAATATAATGGTCAGTATACAGATTCTGTTGCTTAGATATTTTATTCCTCTAATGATCTATTTGCTTTCACTTGCCGTTTTCAGATAAACTTGCACTATTTCTGAACATCTGTTATATGTAAAGCACGTGTAAAAATCCAAATAAGTGCTTCAAATAAAAAAATCCAAAAGGATAAAAACCCTCCAAATCCAAAGCACTATATGTTAAGATAGTATTATGCAAATATTAAGGAAATAAAGCTCACAAATGTTAGGAAATTCAGAAGTTAAGATTGCCTGTAGAACTCCATTTTCCTTCCTCATTTTCTGGCTCCCTCAACATTTCAGTGCAGCTCTTTTCTCCTTCCCCTGCTATCCTTTGCAGCGCTGCCCTGAGATTACAAAACTGGGGGTCTCCCAGCTCTCCTTTCCTTGCTAGGAGTAGCTGTAGCCTGTGGATGTCAGGAAGAGGAACTGGAAAGAAGTTCCTCCTCCTCCTGTGATAGCTGAAAATGGGAGGTGCTCAGTGGTGGCTTTGCACTAGGACACACCTGACTGTGCAGTCAGTGGGCAGAAGCCCACTGAGTTGGGAGTTGGGTCCTCCACAGTGCAGGCAGGATCTTCTGAGAAGACCTCTGTGAGGTCCTGAAGAAGTATTTTAATCACATCAAAACACTGTTAGAGGTTTATATTCTGACCAGGCTTTTTCTTTTCTTTTCTTTTCTTTTCTTTTCTTTTCTTTTCTTTTCTTTTCTTTTCTTTTCTTTTCTTTTCTTTTCTTTTCTTTTCTTTTCTTTTCTTTTCTTTTCTTTTCTTTTTTCTTTTCTTTTCTTTTCTTTTCTTTTCTTTTCTTTTCTTTTCTTTTCTTTTCTTTTCTGTGTAAATCGCATAACTGACATCAAGTCAGTAGTTGAAATGTAGAAACATTGAACTTCATCAGTGAGAAGTTTTAAGGAGTCAGATATTTTCAGGTGTGTGCCAGCCTTGTTTCCTCTAATTTATTTTAACTAATAATGTAACTTTTCCCTAACCTTTCCTAATTTTTGGTAATCAACTGAAGACATATAAATTGAATAAATCAGCCTGAGGACAGACAGCCAGCATGGAAGATTTCAGTCTACAGAGTTAGATTTTTCATAATGCTTTATAAGCAACTGGTAAACAACATTTTATAATGGGAGATATCAGGTAGCTTCAATGATAACGTTGAATTGCATGTTGAGCTGAAGTGAGCTGTAATGTTCCACTTAGTGTAATATCAATAATATGTTTTGCAGTAGGAAGGAAGGCAGGTGATGTGTTCTAGGCAACGTTATACACGTGAGTTGCAGAAAAATGAAAGATCCCGGTACCAAAACTCTTACCTTTTAAATGTGGCAACATTGTAAATGTGAGTCACAGAATGGAATAATTTAGTGTTAGTGCATTTCTTGACATGCACTTCAATGAAATACAAAACTTCAAAAGTGCTGTTCTCTTTTAAAAATAAATCTTAAATAGTCCTACTAATTACAGCAGCAAATAAAACATTGCATGTTTTACATTGAGATATCTATTAAGCAGAGTATCCAGACATCAGTGTAACTGTGCCATGTACGATTTCTCTTGCAGTTATTAGCTTAAGAGTCTAGGTCCTCACAAAAATCAGGTACGCAGAGATATCTGAACGTATAAATTGTCACCACAAAAACAAACAAACAAACAAACAAATGCAATAGAAATCAGTGGACATCTCTTAGGCTAATGAATTCTATGATGATTTTCAAGAATTTTCAGTGTGTTCTCAAGACATAGGATATGAGCTGGTTTTGGTAAAAATAAATAAATAAACGCCTATTGTAATAAAACATGTTATCTTTTATGACTTCAGTTTATGGAGAGAAAGAAAATATGTTTTAGGTAGTTTGATGTTTTAACTGTTCAAGTAAAGGTCATTTCAAAAGCAGGTTACACTGATATCACAAGCCTTTAAAAGATGTAGAAATAAGAAAAGAAGTTAGAACAACTCAGATCATGTTACGAAATCTGAGGCATGAAATAGAAAGCAATCTTGACATTTGTTTTTAAGCCAATAGACATCTTTTAACTGAAAAAATAAGTTACATCTGGCCCCCTGCTTAAATTTTGTATTTAGTATCCCTTCTCCTCCTAGTGCTAGCATATGTAGTGTAACATAGTATGCATTAGAAAGAATAACATTTAACTCTTTGGTGAAAAGAGACTAACCGTGTTTTTCTAACACGGTATGACTGCTAATGGTAGACTTTAAAGAATTTCCTGTGGCAACCCAGCAGATTCAAAATAACACTAATAGCAGTCAAAAACTTTATGCTCACAGTTTTCTTAACTTGCATTCAGACATACAGAAGACCAGTATCTCTCTTGCACTGTGAACTCCTCCCTTGCCAGAACACCACCTTTCTTAGGGTTGACATTGTTGTTCTTCCCTTCACGTGATCTTGAATCCTCTTATTTGTGATCGCTTCCTCCATTCTCCAGCTGCAGTCCCAGTATTGCTTGTGTTATTTCCAGCCCATCAGAATCTGATTTCTCAAAGGCTCCTGATTGTCCCTTCCTGGCTGGATCACAAAGTATTTACTGCATCTTTTTCCTCTTTGATCACTTTGAGATTCTGTACTGTTGATCACAAATTCTGCGATAACTTCTTTACAGATAGCTCATGCATTTTTCTTCCCCTGTTTTTCTTCCTACTCCATCACTGTTTCAGTGTATCTTTAAAAACAAAAACAAACAAAACCCCCTCCTACTCCTAGGCAACAGGGGAGAGAGGTGATAGAATAAGCCTCAAGCTGTGATAAGATGCTGGTAGACAGTATTTTTGTTTCTAGCTGAGCACTGGAGTTAAGGGTACTCTTGAATATTGTTATTGAGTTAAAGCTGCTGTGCCCTGGAAGTTTCCAGAGAATGCTGTTTCTTAGGCATACTTCATTTTAAGAAATCACTGACCTTTAGAAAAAATTATTCCATGGAAATTTGGTGCCAGTTTCTTCTTACTGATGATAACTAATTTGTTGGAAATAATTGTGAAACTGGAATTATGGAAAGAAGTGTTTACATTAATGAGAAAAATCCTGTAGCACTGAAGTCTTTCAGTATTTTTTTTTCATGTCGTGACTCAAACTAAATTGCATCTTTGTCATTTTATGTGATTGAACTTTGATGATCTGATATGGAGTGACCCCGAGAATTTCCTACTTATGCTGTCAGTACTGTTGTCAAACTCAGACAGAAACTTGGTTACAAATCTGGAATATTTGGAGAGGGCAGGTATTTAGACATTCACTTACCTAAGACGTATTTCCAAATTTCATTTTTCATATCCTACTCAGCATAAAAAAAGAAATAATCAGAATCCCGTAATTGAAAAAATCTAAAATATCATTGAAGAAATATTCATAATGATTCATCTAAGGAAATGTAGGGAAAAGAGGAGCTCTTATTACAAGCTTCACATACAGCCAAAGACAATCCAAGAGGAAGATTGTTAGCCAGTATGCACTGTCATAATCTCTTGGCTGTAACTCAACTAAAATCAAGTTGTACAAGCTGAGACTGAGCTCTGAAGTGCGCTTCACTAAATATCCACTGTTTAAAAAAATGCACTAAAAATATTTGGAGAGTGAAGCAAACTTTGCAAAAAGTCTGTGTTCTGTTAGTTTCGATTTTAAGACATTTAACTCTCTAAACCATATGTGTAAAGTTGAAAATGTGTCAGGGTCATTTAATTATGTAAATCATAAAAATGAAGATGAAAGATTTTGCATTAAAGAAAAGTTAACTGTCTGCCAAATGAATTCAGTCCATTTCTTTCAGGTAGTCAAAATGATATACAGGCAGAAAGTTATGGAAATTCCAAAGAAATATGTGGAAGAAATAGCAACAATTTTGTAAAAATGATAGGGAAAAAATTGATAGGACTGAATTGCTTCTTGGCTTGTTTTTATAGCATGTTTTGAGAATAAACTTTCTTTAGTGATGCATGTGCTAAAAGGATCTTTTGCTGCACCCTCTTTGCTTTGCTTTCTGGAGTTAGAAGATGAAATATGTGGCTCTGTTTTTCATACGGATTTCTTTAATGAAGCTGCAAAACTACTCAGATTTTGACCAGTAAACTTAGCGAAAAATTGCCTAGGTTGGGGAGGGTCAGGCTTCACTAGAAGTTCTCATTACTGTGTGTACACAGCTATTGCTTCAGGTCATGCAGCTGGTAGTTTCTGAGGTGAGTCTCATAATATGAATCTAGGTCCTGTAGAGGATAACAGCTTAAATGAAGTCAGTCATTAGTATTCTTGACGTGTAAGCTGAGACAGGGGGAAGATGGGTGAGATTGTCCCTTGTCTCTGTGTTGCTTAGTAGATTGTAGAATAAAGCCAAAGAAGTTAAGTAAGTGAAGCATAAGGCTTTTACTTTATGTAGGTGTTCTCCACTTCTATAGTACCAATACAGTAAAATCACCACATATTTTCCCACCCCCTACGTACATAAAGAAAAAATAGCTTATGCTTGAGATATAAAATTAATCTTCTGGATATCAGCAGCACACTGCTGTACTAGAATGCTTTGCTTTTATAGAGATTCATTTTCCATTTCAAGTTGCTAGAGAAGCCATGAAATATTTAGATATCTATGTCCATATAAATCTTTTGTTGGATACAATTGTGTCCAGATATAGAAGATCCGCAATTAACTTTGGGGAATAGATCTCTGCAGACTGAAAAAAAAAGGCTAACATCTAAGATAAATTCTGCAGAAGTTTCTGTATTATTTAAACTAACTTTCAAATTAAAATTAAATTAATTGTTCAGTTGCCATAATGAAAAGCAATATGATGTATTAAACCACAGGGGAATTTATAGTTCTATTGATCTAAAAACCTACCCCGCTGAGTTGAACTGGAAAAACAATGTACATCTCTTGTATATCTTCTCCACATTTTATTAGACCCTTTATTCCCTCAGAGATGAGCAAAAAATGTAGCCTACCCCCTCTTGAAATACATTTACGTGTGGAAAGCTGTGCAGAAATAGACAAAGATCAGACCAAATTCTTTATAATCCCTTTGAGCTGCGGTCCGTGCAC
The DNA here is from genome assembly GCF_040807025.1 of Struthio camelus. Taxonomy (NCBI): domain Eukaryota; kingdom Metazoa; phylum Chordata; class Aves; order Struthioniformes; family Struthionidae; genus Struthio; species Struthio camelus. Next base: position 196,877,811 of record NC_090942.1, read on the forward strand.
AGAAGACTAGTAGAAATTCTCCTATGGAAAGGGAAATTCTTTGTTCATACCTCGCTGCTTAGGTGGGTTTGTATTTCCACCTTCTCCCATCAGTACAGGAGGCGCAGTGGAACCCCGCGTTGCCGTGACGGTTATCCACTAACATACTTCATTAAGACTTTTGATTTCAGTGGAAGAGCTTCTCCATTCCATGTGATAGGTTTACATTGCTATTCCAAGAATCACAGTTCTCAGTTTGACTCTTGGACTTTCTCCCATCCTGCCTCCCATACACTCACCTCTTCTGTCTTAAGAGAAGTTTAATGTTTCCTGTAAATTTTCTTCAAACAAAGGATCCATTATTTAATCCAGTGCACCCAGATGTTCCATTTGGATTCTGTGAGGGGGCAGGGGGAGAAGAGGAAGTGAGAATCAGAAACAGTAAAACTTTAGTAAATGGCTGTTCTGTTGTTCTGTGTTTTGAAAATGGAATATACACACTCTGTGTTCCATAAACATATGCATTGCATTAGGTACAGTCCAAAGTATTTCATTCTAACACATCTAAATATTAGAGGGAAACCAGCAAGGAGTTATGCTTGCAAATAAAAAAAAAAAAAAAGAGGGAGAAAACAGTTCTGTCTAGTTCAATGAGTAATATAACTTGATTGGTAGACGTTTTTAAGGTAATATTGAAAAGGCAAACACATTTAAATCATCTAATTAAGTAATTGGTAAAAAAAATAACAAAGGTGAAAAATAACACCTGAAGAAGACATATATGGCAATAGCTATAAAAGCATCTATTGAATTGCTCTTCATAATGAAGTAAAAGGAAGCACAGAATCTAATTTATATGCAAGGTTTCTCTCAAATTACGTAATAAAATAGTTGTGCCAGGGTAAAATTGGGAATTAGGTTAGTATTTGGCACACTTTGCACATTCTATAGTGTAGAATTTTTGAGTGGATGTTTATAATAGTTTATCATTAGTAGATTTATAAAGCTTGCTTGTAAAATTACTGTGTTACACTCACCCACAATTAGTTCAAATAAAATGTATCAATTGGTCTATGTGTGTGTGCTACCATATTAATAATAATTTACAGGATGATGGAGATTGCTTCACCTGCCTAAATCAATACAGGAAGTCAATGAGATCATAAATCATGGAACAAATTGTCTGTTATCTTAAAAGCGAGTGAAAACACTGCACCTAGACTTATGTGAGTGAATGTTTACTCTCTTGCGCCTAGCTATTCTGAAAGCAGATTAGTTGAGAAATAGTTTCTCATACAAATACATTTTCAGCTCAGTGGTTGCTACACCATTATGACTTTTCTGGGGATTGTCAGCAGTTCTTGTGGTCATGTCTCTCGTTAATAGGTGAATTTAAAATGCTTTAAATTGCAGGGTTTTTATTCTACATTTTTTGCTTGGCAATAGTAGACTTTAAGTTCACATACACAAGCAATTTCAGTAGCTTGAGAAGCAGTCACACATGAGCTGAGCTGTAGCACTTGCCCATGTGCACATAATTTAATCTTCTTCTATCGTAGGCTCGGCTAAGCCGTGTTGCGTTAACTCAGTTTTACCCTGGATATATACAGATAATTGCTGTGACTCAGCTGACACTCAGTAACTTGGTAAGCTGCAATAACCTGATCATCTACTTCATCCTTTTTTAAACTTACTGTTTTAAAACAGGCCTTTTTTTTTCCTTTTCATTTACTTTTTAAAAATGCTAATTTTGGAGGATTGGATGTAGATCCACTTTTTTATGATTGAGTTAGGCAGCTTCTGCATGTCAATTTGGGGCCACAAAGTGAGTGGGATTCCAAAGACCTGTGTCCACAGCTGCAGCTTATACTTCTGTGAAAAGAGAAGTCAAAATTTTCCTTCTCTGTCAGAAGAGACACAGGGAGTGAGAGCACTCATCAGCAAGCTGAACACAGACAAGCACGTTGGAGCCACGAAACAATCTCCTGCCCACATGGGAGTCTACAGGAAAGGGTGGGAGGTTGATGGTTTTTTGGATCTGGCCCCGTTTCATCTTAATCTGGTCTGGCTCCTGATCTTTTCAAAGTCTCCCTATTGTGCATGTGATTTCTGCTAAACATGCAGAGAAACTTTTAAGATCAAGACCATATGATCTAGCAAGATTAATCTACCCTTTGGCCTTCAGCTCTCCTTCCCACTGCGGGAGAGGTTTGGTTCTGCTAATTTGTCATGTTACTTTTTTTTCCCTGCCATCCTTCTTTTTTTCCTCCTCATGGTTCACCTATACTGGGGATTTTGGCCCAAATACTCTCAGCATATAATGAAGATAAATAGAGTTCCTCATGTCCACAACATGAATTTTTAAGACAACATTGTTTATTTCACCAGTTTTAATGTGGGGAATTTGTAACTCATTTGTAGAATATAAGTGTTTTTTCACTTTTATTATATATCGTGGCTCAGTGAATCCCTGCAGGTCTGTGAAGCAGATGTGTTAGTATAGCCTGGAAAACAGCTTCGTTCCTTCCCTCGTCTTCTGCAATGCAGTCAAGTTTCAAATTGTTATGATATGCAATAATTAAATATGAATAAATAAAATATCAGCAGATAAGGAAGCTGCAACCCCCCCCCCCCGTCATATTAAATCATTGATGAAGTGCCTGTGAATAAGAACTGTGGCTGATGATGTCTTCTGTCTAGAACCGCGATTAATTTTGGGAGCATTTGTGTGCATTTTTCCATTGTCCTTGCATCAACAGCTAAAAAAAAACCAAAAACCTTTTGCCTTTATAAAATATATATGGATCGTTATACCCTCCTGCCTCATCAATGCATTCATTTCATGTCTCCCGACACCTGAATAACTGGAAGTGGACCACTGTAGCAGATAACAACTATGTAATTCAACTGAATTACCTTTTTTGGTATTGGTATGTAATTTGCAAGCCTGTTAGAATAAAGAGTTAGGTTTTTGGGAGTAGTCCCAGAGCACCTCTATATAAGTACACTTAAATCTCTGTTTTTGGAATCATAGTTAGCCCATAAAAGTATAAATTTCAGTGTAGGAAGGGAAGAAATAATGAACAAAATTAAAATCTTTGTTTGCGTTCATCTATTTCAAAGCAAGCAGGTGTTAACCCAGATATTTCAGTTCCTCCAAGTCCCACTCTACTGGAAATAGGATATGAATTCAGTGTTCATACACTTTTGAAAATCCCACTGTCCTCATAATCACTTTGAAACGACCTAAAATATTACTTACATGTCTATAAATATCTCAGATTTGTTGTACTTGAGTTGAGACTGTAGGGATCGATGTTTGCCCTGTATTCCTCTGAGCAGTGAGGTTCCTCATTTTTGTCTTGTAGGGCCATAAAATATCCAGCTTACAAGTCACGGAAAAGTTATCATTTGGGTTCATCGAATATGAATATTAGGGGAAGAAGCTCTTTGCGCGAGAAGGCAATTTATGCATCAGGCTGGTTAGTTTAAGACATGATGGTTGTTTGAAACAGTTCAGGGAGCTAGAATGCTACTGCTCTTCTTTAGCTGTGCCAGCTGGTCACTTAAGATGAGCAGCTCAATCTGCCAAATGTTCCTTGCCAGGATCTTTAGACTGTCACTGCTGCAGAAACGCTGTTCTACAGTCGCAATCCATAGGCTAATGGGTTGAGATTGGGCAATCAAGGTACTTGACAGTTCAGTTCACCATGTTCTGTTGTGATTTATCTTTGTGCCCGTGCCAGCTTATCTATATAATATTTGCATCTTTGTCATAATTTTCTTTACTGTTAGAATGACTTTTCCTTAGAGATATTTTCCTTAGAGAAATGTCTCTGGCAGCCTGCTTTTATATTATTGATGAACTGCATCTTCTGTCACATAAAGATAGCATGGTAGATAATAAGGAAGAGGTTGGACTGAATTCCTGTTGTTGAATATTAGAGATGCCCGTGTGAGATTTGAATAAACCCTCTCAAACATCAAGCACTCTGTTTCAGCAGCAGAGAACTTAATATATGCTAGTTTACCTTTCTGAGCAACGTTTTTGTTTTGCTAGGATGCTACTAGTGCTGGAGCTAAATCTAAAGAAATGGTATCTCCAGTTGCCTGAATTGCAGTCGCAAAGTAGACGTGCCTCAGTAAAAAACTCCCATTTGTTCATGGCATTCTTTCAGTGTAGGAGAACATGCTTGATCTACACAACAAAGTTTTGGCATCCAGGATTACCTTTTATCTCCACAGGTTTACATGCAGGCATATGTAAATTTGGAGTAAGCAGACAAAGCCCAGCGTGTGGCACCTAAATAGAACCACATGCCACAAACCTCAGCCAGCAGCGCAGCTGCTTCGGCGTGCACGCATCCCAGGAGCAATGTCAGCAGCTGGGAGCCCAGCAACATTTCTGGCAGTGATGTTTTCCAGTTTAGGCTTGGCCACGCTTTACATCTCTCATCCATCTGTTTGTTTTGCATTGTTACATCATCCCTATTGCAATTTTTAAACTATAAAACCATCAGGCGATCATACAGAGGGGGAAGCTGCCTTTTGCAGGTCGCCTCAGGGAGAGTTTTCTAGTCATAGAAGATGGTGTCAGAGAAAGTGCAAAGGCTCTTCTGTGGGAGAAAAAGACACATGGGAAGCTGAGACTGACACTGACAAAACCACGAGGAGGTTAGAAGCAAATTGGAAAGTTACCACAAGGATATTTTGCCTTTTATTTTTCTATGTTTTGGTTAAGAATCAGATCTGTGATGTTGTTGAAGAGCTTTTGGGGTTCCAGATGTTGGTAGAAGGGAAACCTGGAATTTTAGAGACTTTTTTTTTTTGAGACAGTTTTATCACTTGGCATTGTTGTCCAATTAAATGTATTGTAACTTTGAACAAGATTACTATATGTGGGCTTAAGTTAGTTTGTAAGAAAGAAATTAATTTTTTTTTTTTTTAATATCTAGGGGAAATAGGAATATTTCCTATGAATAGACCTGATGGTTAATTAAGCTTATTTTGATGTCTGCTGTGTTTGGAAGTCTTGATATTTGTTTTTTGAAAATATTGCGATAAAAAAGTATATTGGAATAAATTTTGACAGAAAATTAAGTGTCTGTTTGAGAATATTTATAGAAAATAAGTTATTAAACATTGGCTTTGCGTCAGGTCTTTACTGCTAGCTGTTCCTTATCTCTTCAGAAACAGCTGCTGCCTGTTGTGTCCATTCCAAGACTAGGAATACTCCTGCTTTTAAGTACTGGATAATCCCAATCTTCTAAATACATGTTTTACAGAAATAAGACTTTGAATAAAGAACATATCTGAGAAAACTGTGGATGATTCACAAAGAATAAAATGGCAGGACTTGTTAAATTAATTATTTTTCCATCTTCCATAGTTTCTATGTGACTTTAACTCAAAAGCAGCCCTGTGTTTTGTCAACCAATATGACATAGCTCTTCAATTGCTTAGTGGAATTCAATTTTTATTAATAAAAATCTAGTAATGGATATAGCTCCGTGTTTAAATTTCTTTAAAGTTAATGGAAGAGATATAGGGCTGGAGGTGTTTCTTGGACATCATCTTGCACAACAAAAAATTACAAGGGTCGTATAATTCAAAAAATGATATATGCCTATGAATTATTCTTGTGACTATGCTGCCAGACTTAATATACTTTGTCAATAATAGTAATGACGTTCACTTAATGGAAGCAGTTCAACGCAAATTGGAATTGTCTAATATTAGTTTGGTGTGTGTAATTCACTAGTGATACTGTTTTACAAAAAGAAGAGACTCTAAAAACAATGACCCACTGAAGCAGTGTTAGATATTATCGTGAATAATGCCTATAAAAAAAGATAGAATGTAAAGCATTGCCTCCCAACTGTAAACTAAGTGAATGTTTATGAATACTGCTGTATTGATACATGGATAGTGTTCTTCCTGTCCCTCTGTGCCTACCCACTGTGTGTTGATTACCATGTAAGCATCAGCTGCTTATTCAGAAGTGATTCCTGCTTCAGATGTTTTCCGTACAAACCACTTCAGAAGATAGTAGTTTTTTTTCATTTGGGCATGCCTGTATATAGGCTTAAGAAAAAAGCAGTGTCTCTAGCTATGTGTGTGTAGAGGAAGAGCAAACTGATCTGTGAAAGGTGGAGATAGAGCAATCCCTCTTTGAGCAACTACAGCTCTCACTGGCCTGTCACAGTCAGCTTAGATCTGTCCAACGAGTCTAAAAAAGAATATAATTCATGAAGATGGGAAGCTGTAATCCGTGACGATGAGAAACTCTAAGAAACTGCATTTCTCAAAATTAAGTGTCACCATATAGGTAGCGGGTAAAGAATGCACACATCATAACGATATGAGAGAATATTGGTGAACACGATTCTGAGTTGTCTGTGAAGGAAAAAAGTCTATATTTTTTCAGATTTCAATTATGCTAATACCCTACTGAGAGAAATTCTTGAAGCTAATCTATCTGAATTGTGAAGACAAATAAAAGATTTATATCTCAATAGTCACCTCACTCAGGAAATGGTAATTATTTTAATTCTCTCATTAAGCAAGCACTTTACCCTCGCTAAAATGTTCTTGGACTTACAGTCAGTTTTACGTTAGAGTGCCTCTCTTCCTTTTACGTATCTCTCCGCAGAATCTAGACAGAAGTGCTGATAGTAAAAAAACTTTTGAGGAGCTTATATGAGTCACACTAAGACAACTTAATCACAAGAAGGGATCCGAGGGAAGTCCCAAGGGAAGACTTCCTATCCCTAAATGGACTTTATAGATTTTTGGCTAACCTATTTGCATGAAGTTCCAGTTATGGAAATTCCACAAGCCCTCTAGGTGATCTGTTCCAGTACTTACTTACTCTTGCAGTTAAAAACACTTTTCCTTTTGTCTCACTCAGTCTACCTTTTGTAAAATTAGGATCATTCTTCCTCATCCTATTTGTGATAGAACTATCAAGTAGGAAATCTCCTTTTGTCCTTCTTTTTGGCAGTCTATTACATATTGAAGACTGTTACCCTGTCTCATCACCTCTTTTCTGGACTAAAGATCCTAGTTATTTTAATGACCCTTCATTGATAATGTTTCCCAGATTTCTGATCTTTCTTCTTGTTCTCCGAAATCCTCTCAAGATAAAAGGTAAAAGAAAATAAATAAGATACTGTCTTGTCTTAACATAAGAAAAGTGGATTTGTTGTGTTGACTAATACTTTAGCCGTTCCGAGGGGAACAGAAGAATTCTATCAGGTGTCCTCCATGCAGAGCTCCTGTTCATCCCTGCAGGATGATGGTTGCTCTTCCTGCAGTAGTGTATGTCATATTCAGCTTGTGACCTACTGCAACCCTTGCGTCCCTCTTTGAAGAACTGTTGTTTGTCATTTGTGTAACTGATTTATCTGGTGAGTTGGGCTCCTACCTTATTTCTGTAGCTTATTCCTTCCTGAATGTAGTATTTTGGACTTGTTGAGTTGCATCTTTTTTGGGGGATGAATTCCAGTTTTTCAGTATTCTCCTAAATACCATTTATGTTCTTCTAAAGTGCCTGTGGCTTTACCTGTGGTGGTATCTTCTCCAGATTTAAAATGCATACTGAGCTTATTAATGAAAATATGGAATAATACCTGGCTCAGAAACAAAACCCTATTAAGCTCCGCTCAGCTCATTGTCTCCTAGTTTGACAGTAAGCCATTGATAGCTACTCTGGCTTGGTTTTCCAATACCCATCTTAGAAGGAATTCCTGTAGGTGATATTTTCTAAATTGGGCCTTGGTTTCAAAATCCCGACTGCAATATACTTTTATCATAGCTAACTGCTTCCCCTGTTATCCTGTCATAGAAAGGCTTGTTTGATACAATTTGTTCTTGACAAAACTATTTAGGCTGCTTATCGCTTTACTATCTTCTAAGCGTCAACTGAATTTTTTCCCTTATTATTTTGTATTTTCTGGAAATGCAAGTTAGCATGACTGTTTTGCCACTCCCAGTGTTTGCCTTTCTCACATTTTTAAAGACAGGTACTTTCTTTGCCTTTTCCTAGTCTCTTGGAACTTTATCTGTCCTTCACAGTTTTGAAAAAAAAATTTATAGTAGCTCAAAGATTCTCTCGATGTGTATTTGCCTACACATTCTCCAGGTTTAGCTAATTTGAAAACGTTATCTAAGGATTCTCATTCTTAATCTCTCTTACTCCCCTGTTACTAGAGTTATCGGCATGATTGTGGTCAATCTTTTTAATGATGATTGAAACAAACAAACAAAAGAATTAAACACACAGCTTCTCAGATTCATCTGTTTTTAATAGTTGCTTTTTATTTGTGAGTCTTCTCTTTGTGCAAGACTCCTTGCTAATCTAACCAATTTGCTGTGTAAATGTCATGAGAATTTGATTTGTGCTTAACCTTTGTGACGATAATCTCTATCCCAATACGCTGGGTTTTGTTTCTTGGAGCAAAGAATCATTTTTAAAACTTATACTGCATGATAAAGTTGTTAGACTGATAAGTGCATAATAAATATGCAAATTTACTCAAGAAAATCTTCAAAAGCAGGGACAAATAGGACATTCAGCTTAAATACAATTTTCCCCCATTCATCACGAATACAGCTATAATGAAAAAGTGGTAACTTTAGGGCTCCTGGTTAAAATGTCTTTTTTTTAACTTAACTATCTTGAATAGATGTTTCTCAGTAATACTTCCATTCACGTTCCGTATGAAGCCAGTGTTCTGCATATGAAGACTTTTTACTTTTCTGACTGTGGAAGGGACTTAAGCTTGTAAACTTCCAAAACAGGCACTTGAAATGGAAGACAGTGTAGAATAAACGATACTCTTCATACAGTAAATAGTATTACCAAAAACACCGGAATTTGTTGAACTGCGACATTCTCATCTCTATTACACTGGAATCCAGAAAAATATTATGGAATGACTGGGTACTTGATACTTAGGAAGATGTTGTTAATATTTACCGTATGGACTGGATAAGAGGTTTGTCTATTTTCAAAGTAAAGAACAAGGTGATTTTTAATAAGTAGTGTGACAAATATTACCTCTTTGTGCTGCACAGGAAACCCATTGATCTAGCTGAACAGAAAAATTAGAATTAAAGAATTTGCAGTGCCCTCTATTTTCTCCTCCAGTTCCATACGTAGAACAAAACCAGGAAAAATGCCATCCAAATAGCGTAGATACAATTAGGTGCTTTAATAATGATTGTTTCCCCTGACTTCAGTAGAGGTATTTGAGGGATAAACGATATCTGCTATTATAGTACGTGCCCAAAACATAAATTTTTGTCACAGAAGGAAAAAAAAAATGAGCAAAGGGAGCACACATTTCTTTGTTTCATGAAGAATAGCAGTGAGTCCATAAATAAAAATCATGCAATTGGTTGCAATTGTCTTTGTCATCTAAGCCATTTGCAGTTAAAAGTAATTTTTTTATATTTTTGTCAGTGTAGCTGGTGTGGTATGCCTTCAGAATGGGAGGGAGGGTTCTGAATATGAAGGCAGAGTAATGAACGTTTATATGAGGGTTGGAACAGCTTGGGTAAAATATGTTGAATAAGCAAAGTTTATTTAAATCTCTGTAAGTGAAGCAGAATTTGTGGCAATACTGATACATACGTGTTATGAATCACATAACTGTGATGAGAGGTATGTTTTAGACAAAGATAAATAAAATTCCTATGTTCTTAATTGCTTATAATGAAATTACAGGGACAGAAATAAATATTTTGGATAGGCAAATTCATTTACATAAATTCAGTAGGAAATATTTCAGATTCATTTAGGCAAACAGGTTTTAAAGAAGTCCTCTAATTTTGGCTGCCTGCAAATGCAGAGTTAGAAAAGATTTAGATGTTCTGCAGTATCAGAGAAGTCGTTGCAGTGATGAAGAAATTTTTTTTACTCCTTATTACCATTGCTGGGGGATGGAATTTTTTCACGATGGCAGATTCCTACACCATTGTAAAGTAAAATTTAACTTCCTAGCCTTTGTATAGCAGAAAGAATTAAAATGGAGCTTTGTGTCAGATGATTCTGACAAAAAGGATAACACTTTGGGAAGGTAGGTAAGATAAAATCTATTCCTACGCAATAAGATCATGAAATACAGCAAATACTTGTATTACTTTTTGAATTGATTAAAGAGCCCAGCTCCATCCAAATATTTTGTTTGTGGTTATGGTGAGTTCAGTAGTACTCAAAATCTGTAATTCATATCTGGGCATTTAGAAGTAGGATTCATTTGTTCTAACTTAGAGGTTCCTATGATTTCTATGTTAGGTCCTAGAAATCAGTATGTTCCATTGGCTACCAAAGGACCACAGGGTGAATAGTTCATACCTAGTCATCTTATTTTTACTCTCTAATACAGGATGAGTTGAGTCCTGCCAATGGTGTTTTAATTTGTGTAGACAGGAACATGTTTGAAGATAATATAAGAAATACTTGAAACAATATTTTGATCTTATAAAAATCTATTTAGCTTGTTAGAGAAAGTTTCTAACTGACTTCACAGTGTTTGGAAGCAAATAAATGCTTTGAAAGCTATGGATTAGAGCAGAATGCAAAATTAGTGATCATACATGATATTTGAGTCAGATTCACACAGACTGTTATGTTTGTAACTTAGAAGGCATTTATGGAGCAGTACAGACATCTGAAAACATTCTTAGGTTGGGTGTAGCTGTTTGGATTCCTAACAGTTTGCAAGAATTTCTGTTCTGTTGAATTTGAGTTAGGCACAGATGGCTTTAACTCGTCGTATTTTATTGTATGCAGCTTTTACCTCTTCAGTGAATACTTAGCCCAGCTTAAAAATTGCAAAATGATTTTTTCCAACCTGGAAGATAATTTGACTTTTCTTAGACTTTATAAGGAGGCAAAATCCCAGTCAAAACATGTTTCCCAGCAGGAAAAAAAAAGGGGGCACACAGTTTAAATAGACCATGTTCCTAATCTTTGTCATGAGCAGAGAGCTGGTTACTGGTAAGAAATGAAATCAAAAGATAGGATATCTTTAAAAATACACAATTCCTGTGACAGATAGTTTAGTGTATCTTGTATGCTCTAGGTGACCCTGCTTGAGCAGGGAGGTTGGACTAGATGATCTCCAGAGGTCCCTTCCAACCTAAACGATTCTGTGATTCTGTGATTCTGTATTCTACAGATAGTTCACTGTCCGTCTGCGTCAGGAGCACATTGAATGGGAAGACATGCAGAACAAAATTAAACTAAGCACAACTGTGACAACAGAAGATTTGAAATTTCTTAAACCCCTGAACACCTTATATCCCTTTTATTTCTGGGAACTAGATGATAGTTACCCTTTTGAGCAAGTTGTAATTACAAGTCATAACTGCCACTGCTTCATCAGTAGAGTTGTATGAACTGCAGTATATGCCAATGCCTACTAGAGAGGATGATACCATTTCCCTTTTGTTTAAGAGAGTGAAACTTCGTTCTGCAAACAGAAGATTACTGATTTTAGTTGAAGGCATGAGTGCAAATGAAAAGTAAAATCTCATTAGCTGCATTAAGAATTAGCAAATGGGACAAATTACTCTTAACATTTAAAACTAAAATTGGTATCGTGTTTGGAGTAATGATCTACTGGTTGGCCTGAGGACACTGCTAGTGAGGCTAACATCTTTAAGCAGTGGTAAAAGGTAGCAGCCTAAGGCTTACAGTAAAGTGGCTTACCAACAACCACAGACATCCTTGATCTTCCCTCCTTGCTTATCTGGAGGATACAGCTGTTGCTGAAACGAAGTTAAATGTTCTTGTCCTAGAGAAGCAGATTGATAGGGATACCAAGAAATAAATATCTATCCTCCCAACATAGGCTTCAGAAAAAGCAAAATGCAGCTGAGAGTAATATTTTAGCGCAGAAAGAACTTGTGAAGTCCATGCAGTCATCTTATGAGTAGCTGACCAGTAAGCTTTTTTGATGTCATAATAATTTAGATAACTTTTCACAGTCAGCTCTAGAAACATGTTAAATTTGGTCATTTGCTGTCACATTTATTGCAGATTAGTACTCTACTGCTTTCTTGACATTGTAAAATCTAATGAACATATAAGCTAATTAAATATTTTGGAAATAAGAACATCACAGAGCATAAGATTGGAGGCATTATGATTCCATGTTAGCATCCCTTAATTACCTCATGCTTGCATTTTATGAATTCGGTGACAGGAAGAATCAAGAGCTCACAAGTAGATACGTTGGAATTCCTACTAGCTGTATGAGTTTCTACCACTCATTGTCATTTCTGCAGTCTCAGGAACGTTCTGTTCTGCATCTTGTCCCTAAGGTGTCTCAATGATGCAGACTTCTAGCCTTGGGATAGTTCCTCTTTTTTCCTCAGCCTCATTATTGGTAATATCCATTAAATGCTTCAGACCTCTGTGATAGTATTCCATGCTATAAAAGGACTGCAGTGTTACATTGTTGCTCTCTTTGCTGGTAGTCTGTGATTCTGTCTCTTACTTTGTAGTTCAGTCTGTAGTTATACAATAGAACATGTTACTGCAAGATGTTTTGGCTGAAAAACCGTTCTTATTTATCTGGTATTCTGAGTTAGAAAGCAGTAAAGCTTTTCAGGATCAGACTTTAAAGTTGACCTTCTTTTGCTTCAAGTTACCATGGATTTCATCATTTTGTTTCTTTAATCTTTGTGAAACATTTATTTCCTCACATACTATAGAAACACCTCGTGTTCCTTCTTGGCTGAGTCTGTCCACATGAGCGAGAAAGTCAGCATAACTTTTCTGTTAGGAGTTGGAAACTATTTCCGGTACAGTTTTGGCATCAAAAGAAGATCAGGGAAAACATTCTGTTTTACTTCATGGCCTACCAAGCACTCGTTGTATAGTTACCAGAATACTGTCTGATGAGGACAGCATATTTATTTATTTCCTTAGTGGTTTAGATTCTGTGTGAAACCGTTCTTAAAAAACCCACACGTTTTTGGTGCATACTCATTTGCTCTGTAGCTTTCCTACAGCAACAGGCAGATTATGCTGATGTCTTAGAGGAGACAAGCAGTGGTTGTGCAGTTACTCAGTGAGATCTTTGCCTGCAGTAAAATTTAGCTCTCTAAACTAAACATGACAACAGAATTGCATATATAAACTGTGCATGGGAGTTGAGGCCTATTTGCAGCAAGCAGCATGGTAGCATTCTGCCTGTGACTGGAAATCATTTTAGACTGTCTACCTAGTATTGCCACCGTGTTCAAAGGCATGAGTTGCCTGACCCTTGTGTGTGCAACACTGAAGTTTTGCTCATATCCTTATCTTCAGGCCATGCCCTAGCCTATATCATTTATGAATAAACTCATGTAAACCCATTGAAAGTGTGTCACTTGACAAAATTTACCTTGGGGTTCACAGTGGTATCTGAGCAGAGAGAAAATTAGCTCATATGAACTATAACCTTATTAAAACTTCAGGGCTTGCAGATTAATTCTAAGAGGAAAAAAAAAATGTGCCAAAGCTTTTCCAAACTGAGCTTAAAAGGGTTTGTACAAATAGAGGGAAAGAGAGAAAATTTCTATGTCTCAGGCTAAGGAGAAAAAAAGAGTTACCCTGGCAGCAAAGAACTCTTAAAGCATGCTGGTCTTTATTAACAGGAGCAGAGCCAGTAGAGCAAGGGAAGTAATTAGTCCCCTCTACTCGGCACTTGTTAGACTACATCTAGAACATTGCGCCCGGTTTTGGGCCCTTAATTCAAGAAAGACATCGATAAGCTGGAGGGAGTTCAGTGGAGGGCCATCACGATGATGGAGAGTCTGGAGCACTTGTGCTGTGGGGAGAGGCTGAGCGAGTGGGACTTTTCAGCCCGGATGGCTTTGGGAGGACTTAGCAGCAGCCTGGGGAGGTCGTCAAGAAGATGGAGACAGGTTCTTAACACTGGTGCATGGTGGGAGAATGAGAGACAATGGGTATAAATTGAAAGAAGAAACGCTCAGACTTTTTTTATCATGAGGGCAGTCAGGCACAGGAACAGGTTGCCTAGGGAGAATGCTCTGTCTCCATCCTTCGGGATGTTCAAGACCGAACAGGATAAAGCCCTGAGCAACCTGGGCTGACCTCATGGCTAACCCTGCATTGAGCAGGGTTGGACTAGAAGCCACCTGAGGTCCAACCTGAATTATCCTACAGTCCCCTGATCCTGTAGTGACTGGTCGTTTCTCAGATGAACATATCAACACATGATATGTGTTGATAAGCATTTCTCCTCCATGTGGGAATTTATTGTTCAGCTAGCTGGGCAAGGTGGCTTCTTTGTAGGCTAATATGCCACTAATATAAGGATGCTCAAATAACGGATCACGGTCTGTATGTAGCACGTCACGACAATCTGCAGATCACTCCTGCTATCACCATTTCTAAGGGGACCGACCGTCAGTAGTGAGTAGTGGCCAAATGCCCTGGTGGGTGAAACCATCTCCCAGCCTCCCTCTTTCCCAGAAACAGTTGCAGCCCCTCTCCAACATGTGACCAGGAGCATGTCTTGCTGAGGAGACAAGACCAAGGAGGAGGAATGTGGTGACAGGACGTGGTTAGCTGCTGCAGTTCAGGTGACCCACATCTTCCTTGACCGTGTGTGACAAACCCAAAGGGGAAAAGAATAACTTTCTATTAATGATTTCTTTGACGTCTATGAATGAATAGGGTGAAAGTGCTGTTGTGAGTATTTTCCTAGACAGGATTTAATCAGCAAGGTAGAAAAGTAAATTGGCAGTGCATTTAGGTGCCTCTTCTTTCCTTTCCTACCACTTTCTACATGGTCTTTTCCAACACAGAATTCTAACACAGAATCTTATCTCTAAACTCATTCTAACTCTCTATGCATATAAGGTATTCAGAGAGTTTAAGTAAGTAAGTATTATTAACTGTAATGAGCTGAGAGTTAAGGTTTAGTGCATAACATGAATTGCAAAAAAGGGATGTAAGTATTATGTTCTTTATATGTTGGAAGTAGAAGAAAGCTTCTTATATAATAGAGTGTATTACAGACAGTAGATGGCTTTTTTTCTTCAGATTCATAAGTTTTCCCACTAAGCAAATGAGTATAGTTTAATGATTTTTGCTTGATTGAATCAATCTTTTTTTTATTTTTTTTGGTTTAGTGACTGTTATAATGTTCAGTTATGTTCCATATTGATTATTGTGGATAGGGACCCTCATTGGGATCACTTATTAATTTTACGAGAACAAAAACATTATGAGAACAAACAGATGTTCAAGTGTATGAACATTTTAAATAGTTTAAAAAAGGTAAAGAACCTCTTTGCATTTGATGTGGATAGACAATTTGTGGAGCAGCAGTTTATGCAAATACACGAGTGTGAGATTCCTCCTGTATTTACCTAATGGAATCTAATTGAAAGCTTTCATATGGTTCCTCCTGTTTTCAGTTGATAATTTTGTCTTACAACAGAGTAAACGTTTTTTATCCGTTTTCACTCTTTGCTGAGTACAAAATGAGATTAGCCATCAATGAATCACATAAAATGTCAATAGAAAGAAACTAGCTACTACTAGGCATTAAGAAGGTGGGAGAGTTTGGGAAGAAAAGCTTTTGTGGGAAGACTGGGGCTTTTTCTCTGATACTCTGTACTCTCAGCTGTGCTGGGCAGTCCTATAGTAACGCATGAGTTGTTGCTTCCATTTCCTTCAACAGTTTGCCGCCATGCAAACAGTTAAGATAGCCAAGAGAAATACACCTCATGACATCATTCTCTGGTGGATATATTTAAGTTAGTTAGTTATGCTCAATTTTCTCTCTTTGTTCTCTAATCTGTCTAAACTCTGTTACAGGCTCCACTGATGATCTATGAAGACTAAATAATGTGCAGGCTTGTACATGGTATTTTCTGACTAGGGATACAAAAAAAATTATTGTTTATTTCTCTTAACCAATTTGGAGGAACATTGACCATGGGGAAGAGAATGGAGAACAAGTTTGATCTAGAAATAAATGGTTATTGATGTATTTTTAAACAAGTGAAATATACTGATTTGTCAGGTGAATATAGCATAAACATTGCTGCAGACTTTTAATTGTATATTGGCTAAGAAGTGTAGATCTTTCTCTTTTTCTGACTATAATATGTCTGGTGATTAATTTAGTATCCGTTATGACTGCAAGACATCAACTTTATGCACACTAAGTTCTTTCATCCTCAGGCCAAGAACCGTTTTGCAGGCGTAATGCAAGAATGCCTACAGAGCTGTGTGGGTGTATATAAACACTAACCTGAACATCTTGCAGTGTTCTCAAGTGGGAGGGTAATTTCGCCTCTTCATTGATTTTACTGATGTCTCTTATGAGCAAGTAGTGCCATTTCCCTCAACCTGTGATGAATTACGTGTGCCATACAATGTGGGCTGTTGCTCACCAGAGGATTAAGCAGGAGCAACAAACCTGCTTCAGTTTCCTCAGACCTTTCATGAGTGACAGACACCTGCGTCATCTTGTACAGTCTTAACATTTTGATATATAAAAGCAGCCTCCCAATTCTTCTACAAGAGACTGCCTAGGCTGACAAAAATGCTTACACTGCAACAGGATCACTTGCAAAAAACCACGGCGTTGCTTGTGCTAAAATCTTCAAAAGCAAATAAATTTTGTCTGTAGTCTCAGCACTGTTGCGCTGTCTTAAGTACCTGCAGTAACCATGGTATCTAAAAGTCCGAGTTATTGCAGCAAGTCTTTGCCTGTGCAGTGGTACGTACTGTACTTGGATTTTAATGGAGCCATCTATACAGACTTGATATTTGCCCATAAAACTGCTCAAGATGAATGAAAACAAGCGTGGGCTAAGTGTTTGTGCTTTTCAGTGCTCGCTCTGTTACAGAATCTTACTGGCTTTCTTAATTGCTAATTTATGCAGTTTCTTTGTCTTTTAGAATGTCGGGTAGTGAAATCCACTTCCTATACCAAAATAGCTTCAACTTCACGTAGGAGCACCACCAAGAGCCCAGGCCCATCTCGACGCAGCAAGTCTCCTGCCTCTACCAGCTCAGGTAAAGCAAGCAAGAAATGTTTCTTAATAATAACAGCTAATGTCTTTGGATACAATTGGCAAAGTGCTTAAGATTCTGCATTTCTGGCAAAACATTATATGTATAAAATAGCTGACAGTAAAAATTCACCTGTTTTCTAAATTGCATCTTGAGATGAAATGTCTTCCCAATACAGAAGAATTCTTCAGTGTGTTGTAAATTGTACTTTGGCAGTATCGTGGTTCATTTTCCTTTTTTTTTTTCTTGCATCTTTATTATGCCAATACCTAAAGACTGACAAAAAGAGATAAAACATTTTACTAGGAACTGCATAAACACAGTGTAGAAAGTAGTCCAAGCTGCACGGCATAGGATCTGCATTTGCAAATCATTGCTTCCACAACCGTTTTTTTGTATTTTGATTCTGAAGGAGTTAAGAGTCAGCAATGAGGAAAGGATAGGTTAAAGGCAATGAGGATATTGGGGGAAAGGGGCAGGGCCGAGAAAGGGGATAATTACAGATGTGAATGTGAGGTGTAAATGCAGTTATAGAAGAGATAAGTCAGAGCTGACTTAATAAGCCAGTGGTTCAGGCTGGAGAAGACATAGCAAAAAGCCTTAAAAAGTTCTGATTCTGTCTGAAGGGCCTTGCTTTGGCTGCCTTTGCAGCTGCTCCCACTGAGTAGTCTATGACTAGTCCCTCCCTGCTGCTTTTTCCCAAGAAAAGCAAACAAATAAAAAACGTACATTAGATAATTTTCCAGTAGTGGTGCCCAAAATTATAAATAATACTTGGTAGGGACCATTTCAGTAGACCAGATCCAGCCTTTGCTTATAGGTTCGGATTGTGCAAGAGGCAAATATTAGAGCTGTCTGAGAGCTACTCTCTCTCTTAAGTCTTCAGCCAACAAGGAAGCTAAGATCACATTGGGAACTGTTTTGTATTTGCATCCCGCACCATATGGTCTTTAAAGAGAAGAAAGGTGGTGATCAGAAAGACCCAGGTGCTCCAAGCTGGTTTCAAAGAGGGGAGGTACAGATCAACTGATGCCATATTTTTTACGAGAAGTCTAAATGGAGCAGCAAAGCGTCCTCCTTCAGGGGAGGAGGAGAACAGGGGGGACACAATGAGGGACGGAGGTGTAGGTGTCGGTAGCAGGGCCTCCTACATGTTCTGAGAAGAGCAGAAATGAAAAATCCTGCAAAGAGATAATGGCAAGGACTATTGATTCTGAGGGAGAGGCACAGATCAGTTCTTTCATAAATGTACATTAAGTAGCTTGCTTTGTGGATGGGTAGAACAGAGTTAAATTAAACCTTGGTAAGGGAGGCCCTATTTAGTGTGTAGATGTTACAGACTTTTTTTTTTTAAATAAATATTCATTTGGGGGTACAGTTAATGGACACTGAACTGTGTATATGCATTTCTGTGTGGAATAACTTGCCTGCTGTGCATAAACAAATGTATCTGTCAGGTATGAGACTAGCAGCATTTTTGATATGTTGGCTACATGATACTGTATTGGTTTTGGTTGTGAGATAAATAGTAACATTTTTACTTAAGCCTACAGGAGAAGTGAACATTAGTAAATTCTAATTTCCGGCAATTTAATTTAACTAGGGTCTCAGCAGGATGCCATAACTTGTTTAACCACTGAAAAAGATCAGAATATTATTTTATAGCTTATGAAAAAACAATGCTTTCACCATGCCACAATAATAATTAATATATCATTAAAGTTATAATAAGAGAAGAAACAAGGTAACAGAAATATTAAAAATAAAAATCATTTTGGATGATTCTATGTTAATGACAGATTTACTTATTTTAAAAATATTTTATTCAAAAGCGAAAACTTGGCAGGAAGTGGTCATATCTTAGTTTGTCAAAACTCGGTCCATGACCTGGCCCATCACTGGAACATTGTATTGGGGAAGGTTTCCCTAGAAAGAGACTTTGGAGGAGGCCCTACAGAAAAGTATAGGATGCTGACAGAACACTCTGCTAAAGGGTAGGAGTCTATAGCATGTTACAACTTAAAAAGGGCAAACAATTTAAAATGTTTCTGTAAAAATTATTTTATTGGGGACATGAATTTGATTTGGTTGTTTGTACCTCTTGTGTTCGCTCTCCGCGAACAGCGAAGAAGTTCAGTTGTGTGAATGTTCCAGGAAACCTATTTCTAACCTGAATACGTGAATATTTACATCAATATTCTTGTCATAAAAAGGAGCAATATTGTGTAAGTGGGTACTTGCCCTTAAGCAGAATTGTTTATAGACCACATCAAAAAATATCAATAGATTTTAAAAATATACAACTTGATATTAGACACTATACTGAAAACACAACAGCTAAGTTAGAGGAAATGGTTCAGGCTAAATCAAACATTCAGCTGGAAGCATAGATAATTTTTTGTGCTGTTAATTTGACTCTCGCAAGGTAGACAGAAGTCTACTCCTAATTGAAAACAGTCATTGTTAAAATTGTCTCTTTTGATCCTTTAAATATAAAAAAGGAGTGGAAAGAAAAGGAAAAACTAGCTAGTAAATATTGTTAGACAAAACCCAAAATTCTCCCTTAAAATGCAGATAATAAATAGGTTTCACTATTATGCTCTCCAGCAGGCTTAAGAATACTGCCTATTTATTATAATTATGTACACGTGACAGCAGCAGAGTATAGAAATTACCATCTAGTGCACATACCAACAGATTTTTTTCCCATATTGTTTACATATTAAACATCTTCTTAGTATTAGTCTCCTAAATGACTAGTGCATGACTAGAGGTTATGCTTTTACTGTCACGTTGTTAGTGCTAAGTATATATATGTATTGTCTTTTTCTGTACTTTCAAGCTGCTTTCAGTTCATCTTTAAATTACTGCTAGGAAATTTTCTTTCATTAGGGATAAACATTAAAAATAATAGAGAAGAAGAGTAGATTCTTCGCTCAGAACAGAGGCAATACATATATATTCCAAAAAGCAAGGCGCATCTGTGCAGAGGGCCGACCTCTATTACCATTTTGTAAAGATTTGTGCATCATGACAGAGAGGCAAAAAGTTGAGAAAAGCAGGGATAGAGGGCAGGCTGAAAGCATTACTGGCAGTGTGCCCCTGAGAAAAAGCTAAGTGAGAGCACCTCTTAGGACAAAATGCTATCTGAAGAGGTGTGTGTTGCTAATTAGAAAGTATATGATTCCTCTTGTTTGGCTTCTGCTGCATTTCAAAAAATCTAACCATTCTTTCTACACAAAACGAATGTGCGGACCAGTCATCAGTTCTTGTCTTTATCAAGATAATACACATGGATAACCACATGGGTCAAAAGACACAAACGCTATGACTACATACAAATACTACATTGAAAAAATGTAAAAATTGCAAAATTACTTACTAAAACTGACAGAAATCTAATATGAGGGGATGACCTTGAGTTACCCTTAGTTCTCTCCTGTATGCATCTGTAGTATGGTACAGTCTTTAATGTATTTAGTTAACATTATTTTTCTTCTCATCCAGCACAGCTGATAGAAATTCATAATTTTTATATTTAATTGAAGTACTGTCTTTGGGTCATTTCCCTATCGTTACAGAAATGGATGTGTAAACGAGGCCAGGAAATGTAGACAGACTTCTTTGGTTTAAGCTTTTAAATGCCATCCTGAAGAACTGTTACCCTTCTTTGACCTAGAATTTCTAGTGATGAGTAAACTAAATCAAACTTCAATTTGACACACTCAGCATTTTCAGAAAAGCTAAATCTTCGTAAATGCAGTGAAGTCAGTGGGACCATTGTTCTGAATGGTCTATTCATAGTGGTATGGAATGACGAACTTCCCCAAAATTCATCTCATTATCTTTTCTGGCTGGATTTGTTTTTCTTTAGTATCTGTGTCTCTGTTTCCCATCTGTAAGTTTGGAACAATACCATTTTACCAAAGCTGATATTTTGAAGATCAATTCAGTAAAGTTTAGAAACCACATTTAGAAAAAACCCTGCTAAAGGTCCTCACCCCTAGTGTGGAGAGTATTCTGTTTGCAGTCCTGCCTTATGGTGGTGATCCCCAACTATTCGTGGGAGCAGGCAAAGGATCCTGAGAATCCCTTTTCCTGAGGGAGCCCCAGCCAATGCTCAGGAGAACCATCTCCCCCATTGCCTTGCCGGGTACGCAGATGTTAGGGGTTCTCAGTGGCATTCCCAAGTGTCTGTGATGAGTTTCACCTTTTGGAGGTGCCTGTCTCCCTCCAGTGCTTGCAGAGGCAGCATAATTGCCAGTCTGAAAGTCCCACCTTTAGCTGGTAAAAAACACTACAGGTAAGTGCCATCCTCACTGACCATGGAAGTGTTTTTTAAAAAACTGGAAGGACTCCAAGAGAAGGGATTAGGAATACTCTGCCTCCAAATATCCCACACACTAGCACTGCACAAAGGATGTTGAGACAGGTTCACACGCAGGAGGGTTTTTCAGCAGGGTCTGTGGCTGATGGTATACAGCAGCCTTAACAGAGAAAGTTACTTTTGGGGAAGAGTGAAAACAAAAGAGAGAGAGAAAGAAGAGAAAGGGAAAACTCTCCCCTGTGACCCACCAGAAAGAGATGCAACGGGAAGGCCCCAGAGGAGCATCCTCCCCTGGGTGTCCCGCTGTGCAGCAGGTACCCCCCGGCCCCCCGTACTTTTCCCGTCGTGGCTGTCTAGGTTTCATCAGGCCCCGCTCAGGCTGCCTGCTGGTTGTTCCCGCTGGGGAGGCTGTTAGCGCTGACGGGGGGCATGCGTTGATGGGGGCAGGTGTTGCCTGCTGGTTGGTTGTTAAGCTTTGTGTGGGCCTGGTCCTGGCTCCCCTCCTGGAACCCAAAAGCTACAACCGAGGGGTAGGAAGAGGGTGGCGGGAGGAAGGGCTGATTCTCTCGCCGGTGGCAGTCTCTTCCCAGGCGAACGTGCCCTAACACTGCTAGGGTTTGCAGGTGCAAGGCCCTGAGAACACAAGCACATGAAACCAGCAGCATGCGAACAAGGGAAAAATAGTGCCTCTGAGGCTCTGGGACGCGCTGCCACAGCTGCACAGGGGAAAGAGTAGAGTTGCAAGTGTAAGGCGGGCTGCAGGTTGGGGAGAAAAGACCCTCAGCAGTAGAAAAGCCTAAAGCACTGAAGGCGCTGCACAACACTGGGCTCAGCGCCACGCAGCTTCAGATCTGTGCTCTGGCTAATTGAGGGAAGAGAAACGTGTCATCCTTTAAGGGAATGGGAGACACATACTACGCGTCCTTCCTTGGGCTATACAATCTAAAATAAGCAAAAAAATGCATCCGCTTTTACACAATTTCTTGACATTTTTAAGAGGAAAGTATGTCCTTCTGTAGGTGGTGTTCACCTTCTTCCATCCTTGCTTTTTCCTTTTCTTTTTCTTTAATTCAGCATATTTTTAATATGCTGAGATTTTCCTCATGGCCCCTCTGGCTTCTGAGAGCGGATGCCTCCTATTTTTGTATAAAAACATGGAATACATTTTCTTAAAAGAGTACAAGCTAATTGAGAAGATCTGTGGTAAGGGCTGACTTCTACATTATTTTGTGTTTTGTTCAGTTTTTTATTTGCATCTGACAGTGTTTCAAAACAATGCTACAAGACTGAAATCTCACTGCAGGAGGATTGCTTTCTGATTTTTACTAATGCATTTGAGGTATTGTCTGCTCCAAAATGCTTACAGCATGAATAGACAAGAGCAACCAGGAATAAAACAGGGGAACAAGAGCAGAGAAAGGTAGCATGACCTCAAAGGCAGGCAGAGTGCTGAAGTCTGGTCCCAAGTGCAATAGATAATCCTGCCTCTATTTAATTTTCCTGATACATCCTCAAAGTCCGTAAAACTTTGATGTTTTTTGTTGGCATCAGGTATTACTCAGGAGAGGATAGCACAAAAGAGATGTTGAATTTCAATGCGGCCACATATCAACCCATTGCCAGTGACTGAAAATTATAAATGTCTGAGGGCTATTCAGTAGCTGTCGGCTTCTGTCCAGCTGCCAATTAACACAACTGGTGGCAGCCTTAGTGCAGGTGAAGAGCTAACAGATCTGAAGAAAGCCACCCTTGCTTCTTCATGGTCATTATTTTTAATCAAATCAAGAACAGCTTGAGACATCTGGTATTATTATACCTTCAGTTCCTTAAATTAAGGAAAGTTGTTGCATGCAGGTGAACTCTTCTTAGCTTCTGAAATCTAGACTCTAATTTTCAGTACTTACTCTTAACAAAAACAGCTACTTTTTTTTGAGCACCTCCTTCAGAATTATTTCCCTCTCACCTCTCTTCCCCTCCACGTCTCCTCAAGTTATCTCCCAAAATATTTCAAATCCTTGACATGTTATTTGTAACTGTGATTCAGGCTTAGTGTTAAGAAGAGTTGTTCAGAAAATTCACAGAATCACAGAATCACGGAGTGGTTGAGGTTGGAAGAGACCTCTGGAGAACATCTAGTCCAACCCCCCTGCTCGAGCAGTGTTCTCTAGACCATATTACTCAGGAATGCGTCCAGATGGCTTTTGAACAGATGGAAGGAGATTCCACAACCTCATGTTCAGATGGAACTTCCTGTGTTTCAGTTTCTGCCCGCTGCCTCTTGCCCTGTCGCTGGGCACCACGGAGAAGAGTCTGGCTCCATCCTCTTGACACCCTCCCTTCACATACTTGTACATGTTGATAAGCTCTCCTCTCAATCTTCTCTTCTCCAGGCTGAACAGGCCCAGCTCTCTCAGCCTCTCCTCATAGGAGAGATGCTCCAGTCCCCTCATCATCTTTGTAGCCCTCGGGTGGACTCTCTCCAGGAGTGCCATGTCTCTCTTGTACTGGGGAGCCCAGAACTGGACACAGTAGTCCAGGTGAGGCCTCCCCAGGGCTGAGGAGAGGGGCAGGATCACCTCCCTCCACCTGCTGGCAACAGTCTGCCTAATGCACCCCAGGATACTGTTGACTTCCTTTGCCCCAAGGGCGTATTGCTGACTCATGGTCAGCTTGTCCACCAGCACTCCCAGGTCCTTCTCTGCAGAGCTGCTTTCCAGCAGGTCAACCCCCAGCCTGTCCTGGTGCCTGGGTTTATTCCTGCCTAGGTGCAGGACCCTGCACTTGCCCATGTTGAACTTCAGGAGGTTCCTCTCCGCCCAACTCTCCAGCCTGTCCAGGTCTGAATGGGCAGCACAGCCCTCTGGTGCATCAGCCACTCCTCCCTGGAGGAGTCAGCAAACTTGCTGTCCCTTCCTCCAAGTCATTGATGAATAAGTTGAACAGCACTGGACCCAGCACTGACCCCTGGGGGACACCACTAGCTACAGGCCTCCAACTTGACTCTGCGCCATTCACCACAACCCTCTGAGCTCTGCCATCCAGCCAGTTCTCAAGCCACCTCACTGTCCACTCATACAGCCCACGCTTCCTGAGCTTGCCTATGAGGATGTGATGGGAGACAGTGTCCAAAGCCTTGCTGAAGTCCAGGGAGACAACATCCACTGCTCTCCCCTCCTCTACCCAGCTAGTCATTCCATCAGAGAAGGCTCTCCAACTGGTCAAGCATGATTTCCCTTTGGTGAATCCGTGCTGACTACTCCTGATCACCTTCTTGTCCTCCAGATGCTTCGTGATGACCTTCAGGAGGAGCTGTTGCATCACCTTTCCCGGGATGGAGGGGAGGCTGACAGGCCTGTAGTTCCCTGGTTTCTCCTCCTTGCCCTTTTGGAAGACTGGGGTGACATTGGCTTTCTTCCAGTCCTCAGGCACCTCTCATGTTCTCCATGACTTTTCCAAGATGTTCAGTGACATCCGCCAGCTCCCTCAGCACTCCTGGGTGCATCCCATCAGGGCCCATGGACTTGTGGATGTCAGGTTTGCCTAAATGATCTCTAACCCGATCCTCCTCTACCAAGGGAGAGTCTTCCTTTCTCCAGCCTTCCTCTCTTGTTCCCAGGGTCTGGAATTCCTGAGGACTGGCCTTAGCAGTGAAGACTGAAGCAAAGAAGGCATTCAGTATCTCTGCCTTCTCTGTGTCCTCTGTTGCCAGGATCCCTGCCCCATTCAATAGCAGGCCCACATTTTCCCTAGTCTTCCTTTTGCTCTTGATATCTTTGAAGAGGCCCTTCTTGTTGACCTTGACATCCCTTGCCAGATTCAAGTGGGTCTTGGAATACTCTGACAACGTTCCTATATTCATCTAATTTCAGTTTCTAAGTGCAACAAGTGTCTTTCAGGAGTAACTTGAATAATACATATATTCTGTGTGACAAAGGGAATGCTTGTGAAGAATTTGTATAGTAGGTTGTAATATCTAAGGCTGTGTGTTTTTTTAAAAAATTGCATCTGGGCAAAGAAATCATGAAGCTTATATCAAACTAAAGCCTGATAGTTATCCTCCCCCCAAAAAACTGTTTTGGGATATAGAAATTAGATCTTAGTGAAAACTTCTCTAGAGCAGATGCTTTTACTTTTTTCAGCTATTTAGGAAAAAAAAAGAAATAGATATATTTCTTTGTAAAAAGATATTTTCATTTAGTTTGCTCATCCTTAGGCCCCTATCCTCTAAAAAGAAACAACCCTTCTTCTGCCACCTGTCTCAAGAACATCTTTTGGGTCCCAAAGCAAGGAACATGACGTATCATATTATCTTCAGTGTGGTCACATGTTTTTATTCACATTATTATATGTACTCAGATGACAGTTTTTTTAATAAATATGCTGAATCAAAACTTTTCCTGAACCAAGGAGTACAAATCCGTGGGACTGATGGAGTCATCCTACACTCCCGGGGATTTCCAAAATAGTTTTACTTTGATCCTGTGTTCCTTTTAATTTATATTTATTATAAATAAATTTTTTATTTATATTGAAGATATTTAGTACTTACCAATAAAAAATTAAGTTTTATTATTTTATAGCTTACAATGAAAAGCAAGAGTGAATAAGGGAAACAGATATGTTTATACTAGTTTAACCCTTTTAAAGGGTTAAAAAGTTTAATGCTAGATAGTGAAGTTGATATCCATTCCCTTAGACTAAACTGAGAATTCTTGTCTTTCTAAATAGGCAAAATAGTTCAAAAGAGAGAGATTTTCACTAGGTCTTACGTAAATGTAAGTGCTTTCTAGGTTATGTACTACATGACACTAGCAGCCAACTTCATAGATATCACATATATTCCAATAAAATGCAGAAAAAAAAACACAGGAGACATTCACTCACCTTCTGATCCTCCGAAAGATTACTGTCAGATTCTGAGGAACTGTATTTTCAAGGAAGGATCTTGTCTTCTGAGATCTCAGACATGTCTGCAATATCTGTAGCACAGATGCAGTGCTTGTCTGCTTATCAGTGTGGGCATACCTCAGCCAAGTTCAGATTACAGTAGCGGTGGCATACTAGTGGCCACCCCGCAGAGATCAGTTTTGGCCGAGTGGGTGAGGATCTGCCTCCCATCTTGGATGGGTTTTACAATCTGTGCTGAGCGCTGTGCTGCTTGGGTTGTATGTTGAGGCTGCCACAGGTGCTGCTGACTTACTGTGACTAGTTAAAAGTTTGCTTAGGTATCAGATGCTACTGGGACAGCATCATGTAAACCTGACCTGAAAATGGTCCTTTCTGCCAACATTTCTAATCTGCTGATGAGGTTAAAGCTCTGTGTGGGTCTGTTAAGCTTTGTCTTCAGTGACAGAGAGATGTTCTTCTTATGTCTGGATAACCTCCTGGCATAAACTCTAGCAGAGACTGAACATAAAAAAGACTGTTTAGCAGTAGTTAAAATGAATGCAGTACTGACTGTCTGGAATATATCTCAACTAATTGCACTGAGGAAAAAACCCACAAAAGGCTTCACTGAGGAGCGATAACGAGACTGCTTTCTTAGTCATTGCTCTGGCCAAAGCATCTCTCTTTTGCAATGAAGACAAAAAGAGACGTATATAGTTAAAACACAAATGCAGAAGGAAAGAAAAGGCAAGGTATGTTTTATTTCCCAACTACTTTGGGAATTACATACTACTTTGAAATTACCTAATCTTCTTTGTACAAAAATGTTATTCTGAAAAGGAAAGTGACAAACTGCAAGAGTTATTGGGACAAGGTCAGGTAGTGATCTTGCATCACTATTTTGTAATTAACAGTTGCTGAACATGACCTACACATGTTGTGACTTCTGTGAATTATCTTTTAATTTAGACTACCTCTTCTCCTAGTCTTTCATAAATTGTGGTTGGGAGAAAGCCTGCACTATTCCCTTCCCTCAGTCTCCTCTCTCCCCTTTTTTAAATACATTTCTTTGGCGTTTGGCAAACCACTTTGTTTACCACTGTGGTAAACACAGAGAGTCAGCCCAGCATGTTTTGTAGAGTACAAGATGGTCACACATCAACAGACAGGTTTTATAAGGAGGGTATCATTTTAGTACAACACGCTGGCATTGGCAGCTTCTCAGGCTGGAACGTGGCACTGTAATTCAGCTTTTCTCATTTTTTGTTTTTATTACCTAATAAAGCGATACACTATTAAAATGATTTATTTGCTGGAATGTGGTCAAGGTCTTTTTAGTTACAACATTTTCACTAGTTTATAAACATCTTCATATGAAAGCTATTTTCCATGTATCTCAGTAAGTATCCAGCTTTAGTGTTCTTTTTTTTTTCCCCTCTGCCTTCATCTGTGTGCCAGGTGCTGCAAAAATAAATAAAAAGACAGGTTCCTGTCCTGTTGTGCTTCCAGACTCAGCAAGAAATGACAGTAAGCAAAGGATTTCATAGCTAAGCGTGTGCATACATGAGCTCAGTGCAGCCGCAATAATTTTGTTATTGTTTTAGCTTTTTAATACATATTTCACCTGTGAAATTTTGAACAGATAAATCTTTTTCATGAGACAATGGGAGAACGCTGTATGTTAAGCTGAAGTCACTGACCCCTGCCATTTTTTGAATGGAGAGTGACAAGAAACCTTTTGCCTCACTCAATAAAATGATTAATTGCAACAGTGATTTACCAATTTCATATGTCTTTCTCTACATCAGGGTTCCCTGTAGGAACATGTGCTGCATCAGTCAGTGAGACATGCAGTGCAGATACTGGACAAGAGTGCGGCTTCAAATCAGAGTACATTCCACCAAGAAAGGGAATTTTTCGGCAGTTTATTGTCTTGTACTTAACAGAAGTTTATTATTATTATATATTAAAGATTAAAGTTGTTATTGACGTATATTTTTAGCCATGTTATCTGGTCATGAGATACATATGTTTGAATGGGGTCATGAATGTGATGGAATTCAGGCAGACAGTCAACATCAGTCCAGTCTCTTGTTGCTCCATAACACCTAATGGCAGTTCTATTTGCAAATTCAATGTAATGGTTTGCAATGCAAG
The DNA here is from genome assembly GCF_040807025.1 of Struthio camelus. Taxonomy (NCBI): domain Eukaryota; kingdom Metazoa; phylum Chordata; class Aves; order Struthioniformes; family Struthionidae; genus Struthio; species Struthio camelus. The sequence goes on from NC_090942.1 coordinate 196,906,214, forward strand.
AAACTAGGGTTGGGGATGGCCAGCAAGCCATAAACAAGGCCAAAAGGAGGAGCTCTGGCATGGACTGGGGAATTATTAGGAATTATTTTTTCCCTATTTTAATCTCCCAAATCCTTATTCAGGTTGATTCCAATGCCAACCCTGTATGGACTTTGATCATCAGAGTTTATTTAATGGCTGAGTTTGGTATAAAATGCACGAAAATTAGTAGGTTGGGAGAATTTCAATGATTTCTTTTAATCTCCAGCATATCCTAATCCAATAGACACCTGGGATTGGATTCATCTCGCTTAACTTTAGAAGTGTACGGGGCAGAACAGTGGACACTTCTCAGTTCATCAGACCCATTTTAGATAGCTGCTTGGGGATGATGCAAATCAAACTCTGACGGTACCTATTCACTGATTATAGTGAGATCTAGAAAACTAGTTTAGAAGTAGAAGCTTACATAGTAGGTACTTAAAGATCGGTAAAATGAATCCTATGCCCAAATCCAAATTGTCGTCTCTTTTTTTATACTAGAGTTTCCTAAACAGCTCTCCATAGAAAGTCCTTGTATATTGACAAATATCCTGGTATGAGTATTTAAGTACCTAGCTCTTTTTTGTTTTGGACATGGGTAAAGAGGTGAGCAAACTCCGCTTAAATCTCCTGGAGGCCCTGGTCCATTAACTGTGCTCTGACTTTGTGTGTTACAGATAGCCAACACTAACACAGCAGCTAAAAAAATTGTCACTTTAAAAAAATGATGCTGAGGAGAGTCCTGGAACTTAACTTCACCACTCTGGACTCTGTGGTAGTGGCAAGTGAGTAATGTTTAGGGTTTGTAACACGTACTTTTTTTACTTAAAATAGATATTCATCGACCTGATGTGAGAAATGCATCAGAGTCAAATATACCATTGCATCTATTTTGCTGGTTCCATTTGGTGACCTCAAGTCTTTATCTTCAAGACGAAATAACTGGACTAGTAATTCTCTACAAAGCCATTATTTCAAGTTATGAGGAAGGATTCAATCTCTGAGGAACAGTATCTGGTACCTTGTCTTACGAGGTTTATTAAAGTGTAGTAGTTATCATAGATTTTCTCCTAGTAATAACAGTGTCTCAGACAATCTACGTGGTTTAAAGAGAAGATAGACCACTAAACTGAATAATGAACAGTTGAGTATCAGCTTCATTTTAGTATCAATTGTGGTATTAGTTTTTGAATAATACTGTATTTGTTTTTAAGAAAGCTTTCAAGACTTCAGATGTTTGAGACTCCAAAAAGCTTGTTTTTAGTGTCGTCCTGTATTCCTTTTCCTAAATATTTTCAAAAGTATTGATAACAAATTTGGGGTCATAGATCATACTGTTGGTCCTTGGGAGTCCTTTTGCAGGATGAACTTCAGTGAGTGTATCCACATGCATGTGTTCTCCCCAAACACTTAGCACATTTGAATCAGTGCCGATATGTACAATGCCGATATGTTGTCCTCTACACAAAGTGAATTTTAAGCTTAGTTGAATGAAGTAGTTTTATATAAAAGCAGCATATTTAAATTACTGTTTCTTCTTGTTCCTGTGGTTATACAAAGATATTACGCCTTGAGCTTAAACAACGCCTCCACAAAGTGATGTGGAGATGTAATCAGTAATAGCACCTAATCACTAGCGAGTGATTGTTATTTATTTTGCAGTATAATGTGTTCTCTTGGTCTGTGTAGTGTAGTAGGATTCTCATTTCTCACAATAGGTGGACTCAACATCATTAGCCAATGAGAATGATGTATTATGTAAAAAGTAAGAAAAATCTATTAAAAATGCCCACTGTGTTATCCAAAGAATTTAGCATTTGCTAGATTGCCAGTCAGCCAAGGTTTTACAGAAGTTATTGTCATTTTGATTTTCAGATGAGTCATTTGGTATATTGCCCCCAAAGGCACCTCATTATGATTCAGTGCACAGCATATAATATTGCTTAGGCTTTCGGGGCTCTGTGCAATGCGAGTGGGGGTTGTGGTTGCTCAGCACTCTGAAGCAGCAGCATTATGCTTAATTGACACCTTTGATGTAGCCCTAAGACAGCACCTGCACCTCCCACTGCTGCTCTGAAGACGTCAGCCTTACGCAGAAAAGGCTTCTGCTTATGAATCCTGCATCGCATTCAGCTCACTCTGTGAGCAATCCTAGCTATCCTTAACTAATCCCACTGCTTCTCATTTTTGCTACAGCTTGGCTTAGTACAGAGCAGGAATTTTGCTGCTTGCTATTAGCAGGTTAAACACTAAGATTTTGTCCATGTTAGAACTCATAGAAGGTAAGTCAAATACCTTGTTGATATCCTAGTATGTAAATATTCTCCTAAAATGCAGAATTTGGGAATCGAATCGTTGATTCTTTTTGTCCTGATGATGACAAGTATGGACTGTGATATGACAGTTGCTTATTTAAAGAATATTTACATATATATGTGATACACGCTTTGTAGTGTTTCTTTCAGTGCTTTAGTGTGAATATTATTGATAGCCTCTTTTGTGATTACTTTGTAGTAGAATTCTGTCCTCTGCTGGTGTTGTTTTGTTAATTTAATGGATAATGTCCCATGCATGCAAAAGATGCTGTTAAAATGAAGAGCACTAACGTATTTGAACGAGCTTATCTATTTGAGAAAGTGATGGCTTGCTGTAACTCAGACTTGGGATGTTACGTCCAGTTCATCTGCATCTAGAAAGGTCTTTTGAGTTAAGTCTGAGGTGATGTTTGGGTCAGGTAGTAATGCAAAAATCTCTTCAAACGAGTGAGTGAGTGACAGCAAGCAGCTGATTTGTTCTTGCAAGCAGTACAGCTTTTTGTTCTGGTGGGTTGCACTTGAAGCCATAACTGAATGGAATGAAAAGCTTTAAATACAGCAAATGTCTGTTAAGGACAAGCACAAAGCACCCTGATCTCCATCACTTTGAAGCATAAGAACAATACAGTTTAAGAAGACATAATAGTATCCTCTGTCATTGACTAAACAGTCTCTTCAGATTCATTATTTGCTTAAACTCTATATAAAAACTGGCTTCATGAGATTCCAAACTGAGGAAACAGTTCTTTTGTGAATTAACTTATTTAATGTTTAAAACATGAAAAAAGCAAATGAGTCTGTTAAAAAAAGAACGAGAAGAAATGAGGTATGTTGATTTAATTATTTCTTTGTTTTCAACAATGCCTTGTATTTATTTTCTGAATTTACTGTCCTCTTAGTGAATGGAACCCCTGGTAGCCAGCTTTCTACTCCCCGCTCTGGGAAGTCTCCAAGCCCATCTCCCACCAGCCCGGGAAGTCTACGGAAACAGAGGGTAAGGAAATAAGGAAACTGATTTCTGAGCGTGGCTGGGCAGGATCTCACATAGCCATTATCAGATAGCCTTCTCTCCAGTGATTCCTTGTGTTTAGAATTATAGGGTGGAAGAGCTTGGATACAATCCTTGTTATGTTTGTGTAACATTCTTAAGTGGAATACAACTGTTCTGTGTCCTTCAAAATGCTAAATATTCTGGGAATTGGTTTATCCTTGAGAAAAAAAGCGGGGGGGGGGGGGGGATGTCGTTCCCCTTTTTTTCAGAACTTTTTTTTTCCTTTAGTTTCTTTTTCCAAGCATCTCACAACTGGAAGAAAATGTTGACGTTGTCAAAGTCTTTTTTTTTTTTTTTTTAAATTTGCCATAGGCGTTATATCACTTGCAAAACCTATAACAGCTTTGATTTTGAAGCTGTTGAAAGTGAAAGAATGCTCTGTAAAATTTAGCTGTAATATCATAGCCTTTTGCAGTAAAGATATTATCAGTAGCAAAGCAACAGGAGACTCTTCAGGTGCCTTGTTGGACCAGAGTTGTTAATAGCTGTAGGTTCCCACTAGCAACTTATATATAGAATCTATAATGTACCTAACCATCCAGAATGATGGTAACACGTATGTTACTGCTGTAACCATGTAACAGACTATTACTGGTCCAACCCAGAAGGCTCTACATGCTGATTTAGTTAATTGGATCTATTCAAAAGCAGTGGGACACACATCTATTTATCTTCTCTTCTGATATTTTCTGAAGTGTGATCAGTTGTTCTCAATGAAAGCTTCCCTAAGGCAGTGCTCTATATCACAGACTTCTGTTTACAAGCACAGTTGGAACACATGTTTTTTCTGCCTTTTAGTTTTTAAATAAAGACATAATTTGTGTCTCTGATAGTAAGGGATTATAGGCAGAATTGACAGTGCTTGACTTTAGCAGCTGGTGCAGTCCTCATGCCCCCCATATCTAGCCCAGGGATAGCAGGAATGTGGCATGACTCACTTCTCACCTGTGTATCCTTCTTTCTTTCTTGTGGATACCAGGGAGCAGAGGAATTGTGCATGCCCAAGTCTTATCCCAAGCTGGGATGCTGCCATGAGATTCTGTCATGACTTGCTTATAGATTTGGAGGCTGACTTGGAAGTACTTTGTGATTTTACAGCATAGAGATAGATAGTGAGTTTCAGCTTGAAGCCTCAGGAGAGTCATGTTTTTCATTTTTTGGTACACAATGAATAAAGATGAAAGTTTCAGGTGGGTGAGCTGGTACTAAAATCTTCTTGAATGCAATGTCTTCCTCACCTGTTTGCTCTTACCCTCAAGGCTTATGAATGGATCATTAATAAGTCATTGAAGAGGGAGGAAAGAGTCGTCCAAATGAATTATACACTGATGATGTAAGGGTGTCTGTTAAGACGGAGGATATCAGTATACAATGGATTTTCATTTGTTTTAAGATTTTTCTCTCTTCATTGGTAACTCTCCAAAGTTTCCTTCCCCACCACTGATGCTTGTATCCCCACAATGAATAAATGATGGGAACCAGGTGGTCAGCACCATTACATACAAGGTGTATTTGTCCACAAGGTTTCCTAAATGTGAAGAGGAAGGCAAATGAGTCTCTTCTTTCCCGGTTCCCCATGGGGAAATATAACCAGATCGCTACATGGCAGTCTTATGGATGCAAAGGGCTGTGTAGTGGTGATATAATCACATTACTAAGTTTATAGGAGATACGTTTCAAAATAAATTACAGGAGAGAGAAGACATTGTGTAAGAGTTGAATTTTGCTCTCAAATATTCATATCCAGTCCCATTGACCTCAGCAGGGGGTCATACTTGCCTAGGAACAGAATTAAGCCTGACAAGTCACGCAGAGGACGAGAAGGAGAAGGATAGGCAACCATGTTGTTAAAGATCATGACACCTTCTATTTTGAGGGTTTATTATAGAAAAAAGATATTTGTACATATGGAAACAAAGGGTATATTCATGTAAAAATACATTAAAACAGTGTTATTTAGGTTGCAAAATCCTCTGCTCAATAGTTAAGGCATGGAAACTTTACAGTTCCCTGAGAATTTAACTCAGCCCTTTTCATGTTTAACTTGTGAAGTGAATGAGCAAAACCATATGATTGTGTCATTAAAGGTCGTAATGTGTATTCATATGACTAAATCAGTTGTATGAACAACCATAAAATAGTGCTTACTAATCCTAAATTTATTGTGTCAGCAGTCTAAAGAATGTTTCGTTTTATTTGGTTTTAGTACCATCTTTTGTATGTACCCATTTAATATTTATTTAGAGAGCAAGTTATTTTATATACCCTATTGTCATAAACCAAATTTGAACCCAGAGCATTTTGTATTGTCTTCAGCCGCTTGAAATGCAGGGCTAACTAGCAAGCCACAGAAGAAAGTTTATTCCCTAGGAGGTTATTGAAATGTTGGTGTCATATGATGGGTATACAGGAGAGAATAGAAGACTGGTTTGGCTGTCCCTCGTCTCCATCCGGAGATGGGAGGTATTCCTGCCCATTCCCAAGAGAAGAGCGTTGGCAGCTAGATCCATGTCCTGGGGTTGGAGATCGTGGTTGGGTTCCTGACGAGTATTCTCTCTTTATTTGGAGTTTGGGAGAGCTAGTGCTCCGGAGCTGAAGTAAGATGCTGGCTCCTGGGAATGCCAGCTCAGCTGTGTAATTAGTTATTTCTCTCTCCATGTGGTTATAATTAGAGGAGTGCCTATCCTCTTGTCATGCCAGCAGGTAAACAAGCTGCCATTAGCCTGTACTGAATCTGGAAGACTAGACTCGAATCAAGCGTTGGATCAAGTATTGAATCAAGAATAGCCTAATTCCCCTTGATGTAACTAATAAATCAGCTCTTCAGCATTCCCGTTTGAGTGTTACAAGGGAGTTGTGGGCTTGGTGCTTAAAATGCTCGGGGGTGTAGGTAGGCTGTCCACATTTTTCCTGAGAAATACGGGTGAGGGGAAGTCATAGGGTTGAATTCAGTGGCACAGAAGCAAGGAACTTCCATAAAATGAGAGATTTCTCCCTGTGAATAGTGAAGGCCTGTAAAAAATAATAGGGATGGTAAAATTTTCCAAAAAAAGAAGTTCCTTCTAATTGTGAGATGTATTAGGCAACTTAAATACAGGGGTTGCTGTTCTTACTTAGTAACATTTAATCATGCATCTTTTTAAAAAATTACATTCTGGCCTTTGACAAAAGGCTTTCCAGTGACCTCTGTAAGACCAGGAGTGTTACTGTGATGCATATACTGTAATCATTAAAACAATACTATTGCAACCCTACAGATAAACATTTAAACCCTCCAGAACCAGAAAATAAGACAGTTTCATCCTTTGTCACTTGCTGACGTCCTTTCTCACATGGCTCAGTCGTACCCAGAAATTGAAGTTATATATTAATAATCTCAGGCAAAATTTAGCCTGTGCTTGAGGAAGGTAAGATTAACAGTATAGCTAAGAGGTTAATTTTATAGGTGTAATACAGGCACTTGAAATTCAACCTGGAATCATTTGATCTTTTGTATTTTTTGGCTTCCTAATATTTAAACTTGTAGCCTTTGTGTTACAGTTATGTTTTCTTATATTCCTTATTTTGAAAATAGAAAGTAAGAAAGATTCTTATTTTTACGTTGTTATGTACTTAATTGGGTATTTCCACAGAAGATAAAAACATCTGCAATTCAGGTTTATAGCAGTTGAAGCAGAGATAGTTATTGTATTGTATGATAGTATGATTAATGGCAAGGACTCAGAAAAGGTGGCATGACAGTCATAATAATAAATATATATAATAGGAACCCCCGATTTTAGTTTACTAGCTTTTGGAATAGTTCTTGAGTTTGTTTTTCCACTGAATTGTAATCGATGTCATTACTTCAGTTAGAGTATACTGATTGCCATTATTTTAAATATATTTTTCTATTTCACTGGAAACTACAATCAATAAAATAATAGAAATTTGAGTTTAAGGTACATCTTGGCTAATTGGGCAGAAAGGTTGAATTTGATATATGTAAGGAGTTTTTGGGTCGCATATTGGCCAACATATCTTTTATTCATGCAGAAAGGTTTTTTTCTTTTTATTGATCCATGCAAAATAATAAACAGATTCTCCTCATATTTTCTCTAAACAAAGTTCTTTGGTTAATTGGAGGCAAGGAAAATCCTTTATCAGAAAGGAAAATTTTCAAAAAAGTGTCAAGTATTTGAAAGTGTATAAAGGGCAGAGAGTATGATCTTGAGATCTTGTGCATGATTTTACTTTAAACCAATCATGCAGATATAAAAATAAACACAAAAATGCTCTCAAGATTTTAAATGTCAGTTCTCAGAAATGTCTTCTTTGTAAGTTCTGAATGCATATTTTTAGTATCCAGAGGAGTAAGCAAACAGTCACCTGGAAGGTACCATTCAAAAGTTTGGTGATTTATCCTCACTAGCAAAGAAGATTTTTTTCTCTACTGCATATTAGAAATACCAAAGCTGGATATGCACAGAAGAAATTTTAATAGTTAACTAACTAGTTACTATTCAAAATGAGGTAGGCTTGTGTATTTAAAATTCTTCTTTGTCTGGATTGTTCCCATAGAAATTCATATAAGATCTGATTTTCAGAAGTGTGTGCCAGATTAACCTGACTGTTACTGTGTGTACACATGCCCGTTCTCCATTTACATGCAGAATAAGCAACCGAGGGAATTCAAATCCCCTTTATACCATGCCTGCAAGTGAAACATAAACCTGCATAAGTTATGTAGACCTTTGTAAACTCGAAATTTTAAAACACTCATTTTAAGCAGTTCATGTTTCAAAGCACAGCTTTTAGGTCTTTTTGTTTGTTTGTTTGTTTGTTTTGTCTCAGCTATCTTCTGGTGGTTAAAAAAATCTGCAAAACTCAAAACCAAAAGCATAGACCAATGCTAAAGCCGGTTCCAGCTGGCTTTTCATGCCTTCCCGTTTTCACGTACTCTTGTATTTTTGCAGACCTGGCCAATGTTTTGTCTTGTATTTGTTTTGATGTATTTTGTAACTATGTTTTATACTTAAAGGGCCCCCAGAAACAGCTTAAAGATATCAAAGCTGCTCTAATGAGGTGTGCTGGGGAGGGGGAAGGAACTGCAAAGCCAGTGGAGCCATCAGCACCTCTCTAAACCAGCCTCTTTGCCTGAAAAGACAGTACTCTCTCCTATGCTGCTTCTCCTGGGGGGACTTTCTCTTTCATTCTTTGGTGTCATGTATCTTGGAGAAGGCTGCTGTGCTGTGTAGGCTGAACGGGGCGATGCAGTATCCTCGAACAGCTTTGGCGTTTGCAGATTATCCGATCAGTTAGAGGGTGCTTACAGTGGGTGCTGGGAAACTGGAGTAGATCCATACACTCAGAGTCTCTCTTCCTGCTGGCATGAGCTGGTTGCTTGGCTACCATCAGAAAGAGCCGGCGACTAGGGGATTGTACCTGCTGCCTTTTTACAAAGGAAGATAAAAGTAGAAAAGACATGCCAATGTCAGATATGTGCAATATATGTAATGGCAGTATTTGGTAATGCCAGCATTCTGGGTTGCTGGATGCATACTGTATGACAGTGGGTGGCAAGTTTGGGGTACCTTTTAATATAAGGTAAGCATCTACTTTCCTACTACTGTTTGTGAAATAAAAGGGATATATATATATATATATATATATATTATTTTGGAAAAAGGAAAGGATTAAACTGATACTGCGAAGTGTCCAGCCAGTTAAGAGACTCTCCAGAACAGCTAAACATTGTTTTAAAAGTGTTTAATGGGAAAGAGTCAAAGAAGAAAATAATTGCTATTTAAAATACTTTGTACATTCGAACTCTAAATTGATTTACTAGCCATGTGTTTATTGATTAAAAATTAATTCTATGAAATTAAGCCAAAAATCTGAATATATACAATGTGTATTTTCTGTTAAAAAGTATTTTCTGGTCCACAGTAACAAAAGTTTGTAAGACAGTTGCAGTGCAACAAATCAAACAGAATAAACAAATCTATACTGCACTTCATCTTACAGGACCTGTATCGCCCACTCTCTTCGGATGATTTGGATTCAGTAGGAGACTCAGTGTAAAAGAGAAAATGGAACAGTGTTTATGGTTTGTGATTTGGTGAAGGTTTAACATTTTAAAAGAGAATAGCTGCTAATTTACAGTAACAGTGAATCACACAAAAGAGTTTTGCATATTTAATATTTAAAACATGGGGCCAAATTAATTCTAAAATGTGGGGGCATTTTTCACTTTACCACTGCATTTAAGTGCAAGAATTTGTAATGAATGAGCCATTGAATATGTCCATCAAATGCAAAACAGCATTGTGCACACTTTAAGGGATGAAGACTGGATAAGGTGACTATAACGCACAAATTCGTAGCAGGCACATTTATGAATAGCACGCTTTTTATCATCTAAGGTACTGATTATATGTTCTGTTTTTAACATGGATATCTTTATTCATTTTGATATGAATGCTTAATGAATGCTTTACTTTACCAATGAATAGGTAAAACTGCAGAAAAGAAAAAACCTACCATATTAAACTGATTTTACTGTGCTGCCTGATCCTGATACACACATCTGGATCTCTCAGATCTCATTCTTTTCAGTGTTTAGTCTGTTTATCTAAACAAAAAGAAAAGGAAGAAATCCTGTGTCATTGCTGAACAAAAAATAAAAGCTTTCAAAGCACTGTTAAATTATCTTTACTGTATTACAGTTTGATGACAGAAGGATGTTCACAGGCAGCATGAATGTTTTACCTTCCAAGAGCTGTTAATACTGATCACCTCTGCATTGCATGATGAAGTAAATATGGACTAAAATATCTTAAACAGGAAATATGTGGGCCTGCCGGCTAGCAGCATACGCACAATCTGACACAGGTATGAGGACACCTCTTGGTAAAACACGTTTGGCCTGAGAAACTACTATTTTTTTCACTTATGTTAAAGACAGGAACATTTTTTTATGTGCTGTAATAAGACATTTTATGCCATTTCTAAATAAGCCATTTTAAAATGAAAGCATATAGAAATGGTGGAACTGTGAATCATCCTCCGGTTGACCTAATTTCTCTGTTTTCATAATTTCCAGAGGTGGTCATTTTGTACAGCATGAATATGCAAAACTCCTTTACTGTTAAGTAGATCATGCATTATAATCAGTTGCTTAACAAATACCTACTAATTCTGTTTGTTTTCTGCTGCTTTATTGTGCAAATCTTAGTCAGCTACTCTAATTCACGTAATAGCAATATTTCCAGTTATATTCTCCAAATTGATTTAATATTTATCTGTTTTATTTCACGCCATAGCACAGTGATCGTACACGTTTACTGTCTTATACATTTCCTTTCAGTGTCTCAAAAAGTAGTGATTTAAGAATTAGAAGTCAGTGTGATTCTGACCCTCCACAAAAATCTATAGAGAAGATATTAGTAATGATTTAACATATGTTGAAATCAGGAAAATTTACTTAGTAGGAGGAAAATGTTTAGCATGCCAGCTTTTAAATGTAGTGAAATAATACACTTGGTCCGTAATAAAATTCCACAGCTAGAAAACGTTGGCATGTGATACTATGGCTTCACTGTATTATTAGCATTTTTTTAATGGAGGATATTTACAGAAATAAATAAAAGGGCAGCAGAATACAAAACTTACCTTCTCTGTTTCCGATACTTGGTTCCAGTATCACCTCGAGAAAAAGTCATTAATCTGGCAGGTTTGCTGACGCAGTTAGGTCATTCCGTTTTGAAATGCATGTTTTGCCGTTCCTGCTTCAAGACTTCAGTTTTAAAACTGTTTCCAGCAATATGAACAGTCCCCCCACCCCACCCCAATCAAAAGGCTGTCCTGTTCTACTGGAAAAGTTCACAGCTGTGAAGTTACTTGCATTTTTGCCTGTTATGAGCCTTTCTAAAATATATTACTCAATCCCAAGAAATGCATATTAGGTAAAGGTGCACTGGGATCAGTTTCCAAAAATTCAGTTTCCCCTCTACACTGGAAAAAATAAATACTGACTTCTGGAGAATTGCTTTGGTCTATAAAGAAAGTAAATTTCAGGAATTTTGTTTTTCCTCCCCTCTTCCTTATAGACTACATACAGCTGCTTAGAGCAGTTTATTCAGTATATTTGTTCTGCATAGAAAGCACAGATGATTGCCAGCAAACGTGAATTCCATGGCTTTGCTTAGCTATGGAAAAGAAAAATGGACCTTATATCAGTAATTGTTATCGTAGCGAGTTTTCCATCAAGACTGTTTCAAAGAATATAGCTGGTTCATAACATTTAATCATTTCAACATATGACTCGTATTAAGGGGCTATTCGGGGGCAATATGTATCATTAATATTTCATTTAAGGAATGAAAAGTCCCTTAGAGATTGAAAAGGTACACTGTTTATAGACTTTGAGATCCCTTTTGTGTGGATTGTAATTGCCATTATACATGAGCAGAAATGATATGTTTCTTCTGAGCAAGACCGGACGGTTTCAGTTTATTTGGTGAAACTGAAATTGTGTTTCTTGGTACTGTAGTTCTGCTTGCAACAGCACAGGTTTTAGTTTGTCGCTAGATTTCATCAACTTCATTAAATAACAGAATAGCTTAAGCAACTTTATAGTGTTTGAACCTCTTATAGTTCTCTGTATGCTGCATTATTTGTGCCTACTATAAGGTCATTACCATGTAGCTGAAGAGTCTTGTATAGGTTGTGAATGCTTTGCTTCTCCTTGAGCTTTATGAATCCTTGTGGTTATTTCCTTAATGCTTTATGCAACTTTCTGGGTTTTTTTTCTCTCTTTTCTTTTATGCAACAAACAGTTCACATGTGAAGCACAGAATGTATGTGTGTATATGTATAAGTTTATACACACATGCACACACGCACGCACACACAAATATATATAGATTAATGGTTTTGAAATCCATGCACAGTTAGGTGCCATTTATGGCTTCTTTAAATGAATATATGGGGAAAAGGTATGGGAATGTATGGGAAGATGTTCATCTCGTGCGGTTTGCCGGAGCTCTGTCAGCGTGAACGGAGCTGTGACAGTCTGCACTTGCCGAGCAGCTCCCCTTCGGGACTATACACAATTTTAAGAGATCTCATGTGCGAATGAGGTATGTCGTTGTTAGTTCTGCTCCGTTTTACGTTAGTGGCAAAACCATGGCAGACTTCAAGGTGGGAAGTATAGGGCCTTATACGTGGAAGTATGCATACGCGGACAGAGCTGTAATCCTAAAGTTAAAGCAATATTCTTTTGACGTGTTCAGACTTGTGTCTCCTTGGGAAGTGCCCTGTTCTGCAGTGTAACTATTAAGTCATCAAATATTAGAAAGTTTTGCTGTAGGAATCTGTTGTGAAGTCTTTAGCAGTCAGAATCTAATATGAAAATTGCTTTTCAATTTGTAAAATAATTCAGGGGCAGCACATTATGTTTAGTTATTTGCCCTTTAAATCATTTTCACAAGGCCTCTATGGCTGCAAAATGAAAATCCGGAAGTATTCATATAAATATGCATCTGTCATTGTGAATATATATGGGTACTATAAGACAGATTACATCCTGTTAAACGGCCATGGAGAACATGTGGGTTGATATTGGTTTGTTTAAAAATAGAAATAAATAATAGTATTTGCTTTTACAGTTTCATGTTTCACGCTATGGTGTGAACTTTATATACTGCAGCATGTTACAGAGCATGTCCTCCAACTCTAAATGTTAAAATGAATTGACAGTGTTATAGAAATGATTCTTAAATGAACCCAGGTTTACTGTTTTATCAGAAAATAGTTGAAAACTGAACAAATATAAAATCTGTTAAGGTGCTAAATTACCCCATCACTTGAAAAATACTTAGATTAATGTCATCTATGCTTTTCCTTGCATCCAGTTAATAATATGCAACCAAGTACAAGATTATTCGTAATCTAATTTTCACATTCAGTTTATCTGTTAGTGATGGGATGATATCTTGTAACTGGGAATGATCAGTGAAAATATAATCTTACGTCATGCAACCAGCAGTAGCTTTACATGTAGGTAAAAGTCAGTGAGCGGTTATCACACCCTTTCGAAATGGGTGTGATAACTCACAGGAAAAGCCTCTGCTCAGAAAGCCGTGCGTGCAGAGCAGAACAGGCTCCGCTGAGCCGTGTTTGCTGAAGTAACACGTTTTGACTGGCTTGTTTTGCCTATTTCACCTTGCACCTGAATTTGCGGGATGGCTGAGGGCCCTTAACTCCCCATTGAAGTCACTGGATGTGTAGATACATGTACTGGGTATGCACAATATAGAGGGGCTGAAAACACACGCAATGCACACACCCATGTTTGTATGCATTTTAGTGTCTGTATTTGTGCATGTTGATTATATTCAGTTTTGCCTAAATTAATCCTCAGCAGTGAAGTATGAAAAAAGATATACTGTATTCAGTGTGTACTTGTTGTCTGATGTTATATGAGGTAATTAGTTTGTGGTTTGCCCTGCAATACAGTGTTTTGGGATTTAAACTCTAGTGAAAGAGGAGCTAACAATGTTTCTGCTAAGGCCTCTTCATTTTGTTAGTTGCACTATGATATTGTAAATATTGGCACATTTACAACATAAGTTGAAGATTTTACAAAATTCTGCGTACAATTATTTTTTTTAAACAAAAGTGCTTGGATATTTGCTTTTTCAAATATACCGTTTTTGTATTAATGTGATGCAGCAAACCAAAAAGAAAGCTGTTGATTAATCAACAAACAATGTAAAACTTGCAAAAATAAATGCCGATGAATGTTTTATTTCATATAATCAGCTGAAGAAAATCACCTTCATTTTGTGCCATTGTTTCATCATACTGTGTTGTACTTGTGTTTCATATTTCACCATGTCATCCTGGTTGCAGTTTGTTGTTTCGCTAGATTTAACATTACCTTAGATTATTGTAAGTGATGTAATAAATATATTTAAAAAATACACACTGCTCAGTGAGTTTATTTTGGAAATGTGATTAACAGGCTTTAAAAAAACACTTGTGGTTGGTATTGCATGTTCATTTTGGATCAGCACTGTCCCTCTAGCAGTTCACTTAGTGTAAGCATATGGGATTTATGCATCCTAATGAGTTCCTTTGAATAGTAGATGCATTCAGTACCTTTTTAAATAATAAACTCTGGGCTCTAGTGTGTAGATGTAAAAGTTCCTTCAAGGAAGAATTTTGTTCCTAATGGGTCCTTTGGAGACAGTAAATATACCTGCCATGAATTGGTTATGGGCAAGTTTCTGTGCACACGGCGGGATAGATTTGAAGTATGAAGTGAGGAATTAGTATACTGTCCCCAAAGCAACGTACCAGCTCCCTGCTGACAACCGGGCTTTAGCAGCACTCCTCTTAAGTCAATTATTAGGAAAGTATGCCTGCAAAAAACTGAGAGTACTGAAACATACCTACTGTGTTTAAAAATAAGTACTTGGTTTCCTTAATAGTTCTTCTTACTCTTTAAAAATATCTATCTATTTCCGACTTTTATTTGGTTGGGGCAGGGGAAGAGAGACGTTGCAATCTGTGACACTCCATCTCCTGCTGGTCTGCTGCTTCAGATCTTGTACAAACGCTCTCTTGAAGAGATCTGTGGGGCTGATATAAATGCTAGTTTTTAAGCTCTCTTGGCTGAAGTAAGTAGGTCTGCCGAAAAAAGACATGCAGACACAAAAGGAGATAGCTCTATAGAAATGAGGAGAAGTAGAAACAAAACAGTGGAGGTTTATGTCTCTACCCAGTAACAGGTAAGAATATCAGGAAAGCTTTTAAAATTCACCTCAAATAGATTAAAAATCAAAGTGATGATTGTGCTGTGTTCTTAATGAGATGGAAGAAATAGGAAGCTCCTTTGACTGCCTTTGAATTTTCGTTTTGTTGTTGGGTGGAAAATTTTACCTCGATGTAACTTTAGAAAAGGAAAAAAGATAACCTCCACATTGCACTACTGCGCGTGTAACTTTTTATGTTAACCACAGTATGGATACCGTAACAGTAGGTCAACTTCTAATATCATGAATCTGATACATTTAATTTTTTAGGACCATCAATCTTCTTGAGGATACCAAAGGCTGAGTGAGCCTAGAGTCTGAATTATAGCTCAGCTTTGGAAGTAAGCATGAGGAGCTAGCAGAGGTTAGATTTAAGTTTACTTTTAGATTTACTTTTAAATACTGTATACGAAACTATTTTGGTCTTTCAGAATTGCGTTTTTGCACAAATCAGCTGAGTATGTGAGCAATTGATGCTGCAATTTAATAAGAGGATCCTAACAGAACAAAGTGCTTCAGTTTGAAAATTTAGCTCCCTTCTGTCAGCTCCATTTTCTTGCAGACTCTCCCCTTTATCCCTCTATCCCTCAAAGAAGGAAAACAGCACAGGCTCCTAAATGACACACACCCGCTTATTCGTTGTCTTGCTGTCTCCATGCTGTGTAAATCCTGAATTGCGTACGTGAAAAACATGTCATTTCCCCAGGCGGGGTCTCTTTTAAATGAAGTGACCTAAAAATACAGTGTAGGATGTCGAACAGTGGACACGTAGCAAAGCTTGCATACATTTTCCAGATGAAGGCAGTTTATAACTAAATGTGGATCTTATATGGCAGTTCAGTGTAGGGTCTGAATTTGAAGAGAGCAACTGCCTCATTTCTCTTCCTGTACGTTGAATTCCATTGCTTTCCATTCAGCACAAAGACTGTGGATTTGATGTTTCTCTGTGAAGAAATTTTTTGCCAGCTTTGTACCGTTTACATGAAAACTTTTCTTCCCTCTCAGCTGGCGGAGCCAAAAAATGTAAGCAATTAAAGAAAAATGAGGAACATTTTTCACGGGACAGCTGGGAGATAGAGTTTCAGTCTAACCCTTTGCTTCTCTCTAAATTGAATAATAAACTGACTTTGTCCTTTAAAAATTACATCAAGATATGTTGTTTTTACTGTTTTCAAACCAGCTGTCCCCTGCTTAACCTTTTAAAAGCATCTTGTTTTCTGGAGACACACCTTTTTGTTATACTGATTCACTTATTTCTTGCTTACCACTATTATATATTACAGGAATTTGGGGAGTCCTTCAAAGTCCTTCAAAGCTAATGCCTGCACTGTGGTATTGTCTTTATTTTACCATTAAACGCGATGATCTTCAGGCTAAGGAGTGGGCTGTGTCAGAAATTCATGACGGCTACCTTGCAAAGATTATTTATAACCCGACTGAACACTTCACACAGGGCAGGCTACAAAGAGGTGACCGTGGTTGTTTAACTGTTTTATTTTGTTTTTAATCCTATTTATCTTTGCTGAATTGAACTTTATCCTGCACATGTTACTGATATTTCCAGCTTTTTCTCTTCCCAGGTTTTTTAAATTCTATAGAATTCTTAGGAATAGGTGAAATCTTAGGAAACATTATTTAAAGACATTAAAAATCCCCTTGTGCTAGGCCTCATTCCTGAACTTACAGTTTGTTTACTAATTTTGATCTTGGTTTCATTAATACTATTTCTAGCAAAACTCTGCATGAGTTCCAACTTAGCTTTTACACCTGTGTGCATTTCTGTTACTCACATTTCATCCAGATGCTTCCTTCACACTATACAAAGGAATCTATTGTCCGGGGACTTTGTAGACTCCATATGCGCTAATAAAGGTTTTGAGAGGTTTGGAAAATATAATACAGTGTTTGGTTTTCAAGATTCAGGAATCTGAATTGCATTAGCAAACTTCCTAGACATACTTGTTTAGTTTCCTTTCATAACTGCTGGTACTGGTAGGCCATGAAAGTTATTCCTGCTATTGAGCTGCAGTACGATTTTAAGAATAATATGGGACAAAGGTGAGTATCGGGAGAGAGCAATTAAAATAATATTTATTTTACTGCCTTTTTAAACTGAATTTGAGGAATTTCCACTGAGATACAAACTATTTACAAAACAGTTGCTAAATGAATCTCCCAGTGAGACACGGATGAAACTCTATAGTGCTAATGTTTCTATTCACATCATTGAGATGTGAGGTGTGTTGGCCATCTGTTATATAAACCTGAATAGGATCTGAAATCCTTACACCTAAGACCTGATTTTTTTATGCCATCGCTTTTACGGAGGTGTGCCATAAAAATGGCCATGTGCTGGCAACCTGTGCAACTGGACCCCTTTAAATCTGTGTAAAAGTGATGACATTTCAAGCACCTCAGCTTCTCCTAAAATTAAAACAGCTAATTGCATTAAGGTCTGTGGCCTGAAGAGATTATACTGTTGCTTAGAGTTTGTTTTTCAAACCCCACCTCTGTAATATCCCTAATGGGGTCTACAGCTGTGCGAGCAACAGCGTGCACGACAGACTGCCTCCCCATTGGCAAGCCAACTGGAAGGAACACCAAGAGCCACAAGGATTATTGGACCCGGAGGGCTTTCAGCTTGTGAGAACAACGAGCTAATTAAAGTCTAAACGAACTGAATGTCCTTCTAGCTTAAGTAAAGCTAAATAAATAAATGCCTATGCGGTGTTCTGGAGAACTGAATAAAGAGGAAAATATTCTATGTCCTATTTGCCTGGTAGTGTCTCTTTAATTGTAGAAGAGGGTGGTCTTTGCCTAGACATTGCAAATATATTCAAATGTACAGTTCTTTTTTAATCTGTTTTTTTAATAGGAGGGGTTCAGCAAAGGTAATAAAAAGTATACGTTTTCTTCGTATTTTTCAAATTGGTAGTTTTAAAAATCCCAGTTTGTATTTTTATCACCTCTCTTTAGCTACTGCGTTTGTCTCATTGGCAAGCTGTACTTCTGCCCACACGCTTGTACTTTGCACACAGCTCTTAGTAAAGGTGGTGTACGTTTTGTTTGCAGACCTATGAGACACTATATACTAGTAATGCTTCACTTCAGTGCATCTTCAGTCATGAGTACCATCTTAGCCTTCCAGTTCTTATGTAGTGATGCAAACGTGGTGTGAATAAGAAAACAGATAGGGGCACTTCAAAAAAAAAAAGCCATCTCATATTAGTGATTTGTTTCCTTTCAAATTTATATGGGCCACCTTTTTTTTTTCAATTTTGTTACTATACTTTGGCTAAATACATATTTAGGCAGCTATACACAAGACAGCTCTTTGAGAGTGAGTTTATATTTAAGAGTCACGTGTAAGGGGTATTAAGACTATATGTGTTTAAAGTGAAGCACTGAAATATTTTGCTGAAATGGGAGCTAGAAGGATTCCAATTTGGGAAGGACTGAGCAGTCACAGCTCTCATCAAAACCAGAGATGAGGATCCTTGAGAAATCAGGTTCCCAAATAGAAATTTGAGTCTCTGTAGGCACCCATTTTGAGAAAATTTAGCCACCAAGTTAAATCTCAATTATTTTTTGTGTTGTATCGTTTTAATGTTGTAAAGATTAATTCCTGGTTGTATATGTATCATATACTAAACATATTTAAATTGTAATTCCTTTAAGAAAATGCTACATGATAGGAAAAGAAATAACAAAAAAAAAAAGCAGACACAGCCGAATGAGTAGAGAAAGAATGTTTTTCCGCTTATTATACAAGCAGGACTGTAAAGGAAATCTATCATTATAAGCTATATAAAAAGAGTGATTTTAAGAGTGACTTCTCCATCTTTGAGAATTCATAGCATTTTCCTGTTACCTTGATCCTCATCTGCACATTTGCTTGAAAGTGAACCTAAGGTAAGTTTTTACGGAGCTATCTAGCATAGTTTAAACAGGAATAACACCATAAACATGTCCTAATCATGAAACAAGGGCAGTAATGTCTTAGCAAGCTGCATACAGTTAGTCAGTGCTCCTTTCTGTCATTGAGAGCCAGCAAATATGGTGCAAAAACTGATGAATGCATTTTTTAATTCTGGTCAAAACTAAGAAGAAACGCTTAGATGAGTGAAAAGAGTGAGCTGATGATGATTAAAAGGAAAAGCAAACAATCTCTTGGTAGACAGGGGATGTGCAAGCTCTCAAGATTATTAAATGAAAAATAGGCCAGCTTCAGCCTTTGTCTGAATCATCTGACCTTAATCTGTTGTGGGAGAAATTAAAACTTAGTCTGTTCGGATGAACTCAGCATACTGGCCGGCTTCTAACTCTGCTAACTGCATTCTCCCTGACTCCATACTCTGCAAAAAATGTGGGCACTACATTGTTCGTTGTTCTTGTTCCGGTCAGCTTCTATATTCCACCACTGGTAGATGAAATAGTTTCTAAAGAAACTGTGTATTAAATGTGTAAGTGGATTAACACCCTGATTGTCAGCATCTAGATACCTTGCAATCATAGGCCAGGATCTGTCCCTAGTGTTAGTTACATGGAGTCTGACTTGCAATTTATGTAATACATAGATTCAAGGAGGTAACTCTGAGCGCTGCAGCCCTTTGTAACCTTTCAGCCTGAAAACTATGTGAACCCAAGAGAGGTCCTGTTTTAATTTTGGAAATGCTCTAAGTACTTCTAACTCTTGTTGCAACATGAGCACCTGAGCAAATGCTCATTTTTACTGTAATATTGAAGGGCCACTTTCAGTAGTTTCTTTCAGTTTCCATTGAAGACGGAAGAATCATGAAGATATGTTCATATAATCATTATACAGCACAGAATAAAAGTTTTGGGTGAAGTCCCATCCATCTCATGTGTTTGTTTAATTTCAGCCATCTAGATGCCCGATGAAGCAGTCTTCCTAAAAAGTACCTGTCTAGATTTCATATGTAAGTGATAGACAGAGATAGGTGCTTTGGAAGGCTTCCCTGCTGATACCCTGCCTGCTATATTTTTGGCATCCAAGTTAGATGACCATCAGCCTTCTGGAGGCTATAAAGGTATTTTCTTCCCCCTTAGACGCTGCATTTACCAGATTTAAAACAGAGGTGCAGGCTTATGCCTCATATGGGCTGTATCCAATCACTTCTTTTTTATAAAAAAGCAATTTTTCACACTGCATTTTATTTTCTCCATATATTAGCATAATGAATTTACTCTTCTAGAGCACAGCTGGGGAGGTTTTCATCAGATGTTAGTGCGCAAAAGGGACAAATTCAGCCCATAACAAAACCAACTTCAGTCTGGTTTTGTGCTTTTAGTGTCTGTCAGGTTACTGATGTTGCTGAGAGAACAGTTGCCTGCCGGTAGAGGGCATGCAGCTCCTCAGTTTTCCCTGCTAAAATGTGTGTGGAACAGGGAGAAACTACTTTTTCTAGTGGAGTCTACATAAATATGTAGTTACATATAATGAATTGGGGATCTCTACATTTAAATGGGGTACTAGAAGTATAACTTTAGTGGAAAAATTGGACTCTCCCCAAGCATCCTGCATGTCCCTCCACAAAAGAAAATTGATAACTTTATGCAGAGATCATTGAAGCCCCTCTGGGACACCTGTCCAGTAAGAACATGCTGTGGCTGTTCGTGCTCTTTAACGATCGTCTATTTTCATTTGTGTCTCTCCATTTCCAGAGCTCCCAGCACAGTGGCTCCTCTACCTCATTAGCATCCACCAAAGTTTGCAGCTCTATGGATGAAAATGATGGACCTGCAGAAGGTAACACTGGAAGGCTGGCATTTCAAAGCAGTCAATGTAGTGATAACAGCAGCTGTGTAGGAGATGCGTCATTCTTGCTGCCAGAGAAGGTGGGAGCACTGCAGGCAGGATGACTTTCCATTAGAAGGCTCGTCAGTCTGAGTGAACCAGTTCAAGTTCACTCCAGATCAGATTTGATCTGTATTTGGGCATCCCTATTCAGAAATGTTTCTGGCGTCCCACGCTCTGGATATTAGTTGTATGGGTGACACAGCACTGACTGGATTATTTCACTAATTTTTTGTCCCATCCGTCATGATAGTAGAGAACATGGTGCTGCCCTGAGTCCCTACTCAGAAATGACTAGGCTCACCACATACTAAGGCTTCCAACAAGTTGGCTAAGGGATAGTGTCGGCTCTAATATTGCCACTTCACATGCACATACACGTAAGTGTGTGTGTATGTTCCTGTCTGACAGTAATTCTTCATGCGCCTATGAATGCAAGCAAACCCCAGCCTCCATATGTCATAACGTTCGCTTTCAATACTAAACTGGAACAAAGGACAGATACGGATATAGTTGAAAGGTGTTGTCTTGAAAAGTGTAAATTTAAGTCACGTCTTTGAGAGGCATTTTTTTATGTTAACGATATTTATATAGTTTGTATCAGCTGAAGTTTACAGTCAGCCTTTAGAGGCATGTTAGATATTTGTAACACACTATTTCAAATATGTTTAAAAAATAATGGTACATGAGTGAGCACTAAAACACATGAAACTGCAAACTTTTCTTATGCTTAGACACTGTGTAATGCAATTTTACCTAAACATCTGGTGCCCAGGTTGCATGTGAGGTAGTATTATTGAGAACATTTGTTTAAAAACTAAATATTTAATATTGGGGGAAGGGGAGAACTAGCACTTAGCACATGAGGAGTTTTATGGATGTCTCAGTTTACAGGATGTAATAAAATAAGTGCTTGAGTGTTGGACTTCTTTGGTACATATATTTAATCATGCTGTGTCAAG
Organism: Struthio camelus; assembly: GCF_040807025.1. Taxonomy (NCBI): domain Eukaryota; kingdom Metazoa; phylum Chordata; class Aves; order Struthioniformes; family Struthionidae; genus Struthio; species Struthio camelus. The sequence goes on from NC_090942.1 coordinate 196,928,182, forward strand.
GAGTTCCAACCCTTTTTGGAGGCTGGTCTGCGCTTGTGCAGATCACAGAGGCCTTTTCATAATTAAAAAAATACAATTTTGGTTTTATCCTGGGGGCATATTGCAACAGGAGTGGTAAACTATGTAACACTCAAATGGTGGTATGTTTGAGCCCCCAGAAGTCTTATTTTTCATTGTTGTATCTGTGTGAAACCTGTTGAGTATATACAATGTCAGCAGCATGGTTTCAGTGTACAGTAAGTGAGATACTGACTCTGAATGGTTTCCAGGCTCCTAAACCATAGACTTAAAATGCATGTTATGTGCAACATCTGTGTTTCCTTCACTAACAATAAAAATGTACTAATGATTCTTTCAGAAGTGTTGGAGGAAGGCTTCCAGGTTCCAGCATCAATAGCAGAGCGATATAAAGTTGGAAGGACTATAGGAGATGGAAATTTTGCTATTGTGAAGGAGTGTATAGAAAGGTGAGAAGGATAATTTGCTTATTACTGTAAAAGCTATCACTAATGTCATGCTTTTCTAGATCATGTCTTTATTTGTAGAATATAGGACATGTGGAATAAGGTAATGTCTCAATGCCAGATGGAAAAATTAGACTAATATCTTCTCCTGTGAAAAAGGAATGATTCCAAAGGACAATATATGAATTTAATTCTTTGTGGGTTTTATATGTTTTTCTGCTGTGCTCAGCATGGTTTTACCAGTTCTTTGTGTTAAATCTTTCCTTTTGCACTGAAATAACATTTTTTTCTTGCAGTATATTCTTGTAACATGCTCTCTTGCTCTTTGTTCTAGACAGGTGAGACATTTTACATCTAAGAGCATTCTTGTAAAGATGTCAAGAAGTTTTATGTGTAGTGTAGTAGTGGTGGTGGAAAGCACCAAAAGGTGGCTTTAGATCCATCTATTCTACCATCTAATGTGGAGCAGTTACCTCTTCTATGTTTGTCTCTAACAAAATGTGCGTCTGTCTCCTGCTTGCTTGCTTTATACCAATATATGAGCCCTACCTAAGTTTAGGAGCATGGAGTGTAGGCATCAAAATCTTTGGGTGCCTGTGAAGAGTGGAGAAACAGTCATGCTTGAAGAGAATCTATCAAACTGATTTGAGACATTGACTCTAGGTTAGAGAGTACTCCTGTAACGTCTGTGTCACTGAAAGTGTCCCGATTGACTAGCTCAGGTGTCAGTTTCTTAATTTTTTCAGATTAGTGAAAAAACCTACCCTATTTGAACTGGCTCAACCCAGCCTTAAAGGTGTGAAAAGGAGGGGAACAAAAGACAAAACTGCTCTGAGCAGAAATACAACTGCCTTTTGGTGGTATTGTTGAAAAATAAGGGAATATGGTGTAAAAAAGACAGAGAGAAGATACTATCCGAAATGATTATGAGACTGTTCATGTTAGATGGTAGCACTACAGAGAAGGCAAAAAGCAGCCAGAACTAGAGATGTCCAAAGTGAAGAACCATAGAGAGGCCAAGATCTGATCATGAAATGCCCTATATGAAGTTTCACATCCCATGTTGCCATATCCCAGAGGGGGGGAATCTTATAGGAGACTGTAATCTCACCTTTGGGCTTGAAAAAAAAAAAAAAATTGGTCTCCAGCCTGGAAGAATGTGATATTAATCCTAGAGACTAAGTCAAGAACAGAACTCATGGCAGATGATGATAAATTAGCTTGGCTAGTTTTAAACTAGAGTCTCTTTGGAAAAAAACAGGTCCCACTCTGGATCTAAACAAGTCTGGCGTGCCAGAGACCATTAAGACAGCTGTTGGGGAAAGGGGGAAGAGTGAATTTTGTATCAGCTGAGAGTGTGCTGGTGGGACTTGGCCAAAACTATTGTGAGGCCTTCAGAGCTCTTTCTGGGGGAGTTTATGGTGGGGATGATCATGGAAAAGGCAATAGCTCTTCAGATCAAACTAGAGTTTGAACACTAAACTGGAGAATATAGAAACGAAAGGAAATCACAGCAAAACAGTATGAAAATAAAAGAGCACAGTAAAGACCTTTGGGGTAGGAAGGGAGGAGAGACAGTTGGAAAACATGAAAGAGAATGTATAAATCAGAAAAGAGAAAAAGATAAGCTAAAAAACAGAGTACATGCGGAGAGAAACATTACGTGGCTGAATAGTACTTCAAGGTTTTGATACACTGCACTTTGATTAAAAATTCTGGTTGTACCGAGAACTAGTTTAAATGTGGTAGTGTGCTTTACAAGTGTTTCTAAAGTTGAGGGAAAAGATATGAACAAAATTAAATATAGGACACACCATACTTTAAAAATCTACTGATTATAATTTCCTAGACATCTGAAATGAAAACTATTTCCTGTCCTCTTCCCTATCCTCCTTGGTCCCTTAAATATTTGATAATGTGATGTATCTAGTGACTATATGCTCAAATAGCCTTATTACTCAGAAATTCCCAAGTAAATACTCTCATGATCTGTGAGCCACATCATTCTGTAGCTCACATTTATATCAGAGATCACTGCTTGGGAGTGTTTGAAAATTAAAACAGTGTGGAATTATTTCTCTCAGTTTCCACTTCTAAAGCTGCATGCTCTTGCCGTCACAGGTGTAGAAGGAGAAATTAAAGCTCGGAGAGTAAATTAAAGGCAGTAAACGTAAAACACCTTTGAAAACATTTTTAACAGTCTTTCTAAGTGAAAAACAGCACTTCAAAGTCTGATATGTCCATCACTGACAGAGCCAGATTTGATGGGGTGATACTTTGGACAGAGGACTTTTCCACTTTCTACTGATGTGCAGTTCCTATGTGTATTAGACTTCAAAAGAATAGCACTGTGAGGTGTTGAGCCACTGGGAATGCGTTTGGTTACGCATCTTCATTGATCACACGGATACTTCTCCATAGCTGTAGAGACCAGCCAGTATGCACTGGTTAGCCACTTTGACGCTGCAGGTGCATCCACAGGCATTCCTCTGACAATGTGTAGTACAAATAGAAACCAAACTGGTCTTCAAAATTTTCATGTGGCGACTTCTAACTATCCTTTGTGTGCCCCCCCCCACTCGCACACATACCCACATACACATTTAATACACATCCAAAAATAATGAAGATAGTTTTCTTCTCTTGTACATTGGGAATCTCAGAGAACTTTGCAAAAGGTTAAAATATCCAAGGAGTGGGTCACAAAGACCCTCTATGAACTTGAGGTCTAAATGTTGTACTGTATGGTAGTTTTGTTGTTATACAATTTTATCCAGCACTAATTTGTGCTTCCTACTTTTTGTGGCACCTTTTTATTGTTCCGTTTAAATGGTAGGTGAGAGACGATATGACCGTTTCACTGTGGGTTTCTGGCATTGCTGTATTTTGTAGTGGGTTTGTAAGTTACCGAGGTTCCAGTGTTGCTGACAGCCTGCGGTTCTGCAGCTTTTTAGGGGAAAGGATTTGCATTATCTTACCTTTAATTTTCTTTTTACCAAAACAAAGAGCAGTCAGAGCTGTCATCTGCTTGTTACATATCTGCTCTATCGTAAGCACAATTTGTCCTGCAGTGGTTTTGTATGTGTTCGTTCTTAACTTTCAGATACTTCCAAATTCTGACATTTCCTCACTAGCTCATGTTTCCCAGTGTTTTGGAGTACATGGAGTCTCCCATGGCCAACATCAATTTCCTTTCTTGTAACAGAAAGGAAGCATTCCTAGGGCAACCAAAGAGCTTGAATGAAACTCCCATTGAAAGAGAACATATTTTGTCTGAGTTTGAACCCCAGCTATCTTAATTTCTAATATTCCTTCCCCTACCTCACCCTTCCATTCCCCCCAAAAAGTGCTGGTATCTCTGCCTGTCACCTCATTGAGCAGGAGCTGCACCAGGCAAACACCAGCACCTGAAAGGGGTGCTCCTCATGAAGTGTAGTGCTTTTCTGGGAACTGTAGCATTAAACCCTTTAGTCAGGAAGAAGAAATAAGAGAAGTTTTTATTTTTTATTTGCTTAAGTCCTAAACTGTCATGTTATATTTTTTTCCATGTTGTAAACCTCATGATTTAACGCAATTTCTTTCCACAATCTTTTAATTGAAATCTTAATACAGACTATCTTTGATCCCTGCTGACCTGGGAATTTTTTTTTCTTTTACCAAAATCCCCATCGATCCTTAAATTAATACCTAGTGGTATATCGTTGCTAGAAGACATCTCCATGCTTAAATATGTCTATGAAGATGCCCAGTCATTTTCCTCATGCAGTGTTTTCAGTGTATGACTCACTTTACATTTCCCGCTTGACAAGCTGTGCACACTTTTAGGCATTAGGCAGCACATTCACACAGCATTCTCTATTTAACTTATTATATATCAATTTAAAAAATAAAGATATTACGTATCAATTTAACTATTCTACCAAATAAAGAATGAAAAAAAAATTAACTGATCCTTGGAGGGGGTCATTTTTTCTTCTGCTTTCAAGCAATCATATGCCTAATGGCATCACAGTAACTTTCATAAACTGTTTTAGATATTAATTACAAAAGGAATGCATTTTCGTAAGAGCTTTTTCTTACATTGCCCATCCTCTATTTCACTTTGTAGTGAAACTAGAGCTTTTGAGCTTGTGAATGGAGTGTCTTGGGTTTGTCCTTGCAGCCATGTAATGGTTATGTAAATTGATTAAGAAATGGAAGTTTATATCCTGAATTTGTCTACAAGCTGAGTTTTCTATGTTAGTATCCTATAATAAATATCTATATTTCTAGTACTGATAGATATTATATGGTTTCCAAAGAAAACACCTAAAGGGAAAAGTGTTCTCATCCTGAACTAATTCTCTAAAATTTCTTACTATCTCCAGAACCTTTCTTATTCTGTCCCATAAATATATTTAACTGCTAGATATCACATACTTGTTGAATACATAAAAATAGTCCAAGGACTGACTTTTAGCTTAAGACTTGTGCATGCAGATGTGCAAACAAATGACTTTTTGTTTTAAATAAAAAATAAAAGTGTTTTCCATGGCTCATATTTTTTGCTTGATAGGAAACAAAACTCTTCATTTTTGAGAAGACTGGGATCTCTAAATACTATGTTATATTTTTAGACAAAACTGCAGAAGAAATAACAAATACCACTTTAAAATGAAAAAAATCAAATGATTTCACTTATAAAAGACTGGAATGTCTCTGTTTTTCCAAAACATATTTAATGTTTTTTTCTCAAGCACAAGTATTCAATAAATTTGGCTGCAGATCACAAGCCATTTCAGTCAAATCCAAGCTTCATTTCTTGACAAAACAAATACTTGAACAGAATTCTTGCCCAGACCTAGTCATTAGTACTGTGCTCAAATGACAAATACAAACTCGACTGAGAAAAATATTCAGTGATGTGATTGAACATACCATTTTTTCTTTCCTCTTTCCTCAGATCAACTGGTAGAGAATATGCTCTGAAAATAATCAAAAAAAGTAAATGTAGAGGAAAAGTAAGTACAAAAAATTCAAATGAGAGCAAAACATTTATTTTTCAAGAAATATTTGAGAGACAAGATCAGTTTGGGAATCTATTGGTATTTATCTCCTTCCTGGCGAGTGTCAGAATCTTTTTGGTTGAAGCCTTTGTCTGCCTCATGAGACCCTCAGAGTATCGATTTAGGTACTTTCTAAATTAGGTACTTTTCTAACTGAAGAATGCCTTTCAGGATGCATGTATTGTTTCTCCATTTGGTTAGCTGTGTGCAGGTGCATTCACCCTTCTTTCTCTTTACCCTTGTAATTATGTCCTCTAGCTTTCCTAACCCCAAATGCTATAGAACACAGCAACATAATACTAGATAATTCTAGCAACACTGGTCAGTGTATCTAATCAGTATCACGAGGTTAATCAAGTTGTTGTCAGTTTTATACTAATTGAATTTGTTTTAGCTTTTAAAATTTTAAAAGGTTCTTTGAGAAGGTGCAATTGTATTTGTAAATGCTTTGGAAAGGTTTTGCATGGGACAAAAAAATTATAAAGCTTCCATAATTTACTCTTCTCTGCATCAGAAATATGTCCGTTTTCCTACATTTTTTTTCTGTATTCTGTTCTCTGTTGTTTTTTCAGTTATCACACTGATGTTGTCTCTAGGCATGTTCCTTCCATATTGCTGGAGGCAACGTCTGTAACCTTTTTAAAAAATCTTGAAGAATCCATGCAAGTCCCAATTCTCTCTGCCTTTTCCATTGCACAATGGAGGTGAAAGTTTTTCCCACCAATCCATAGTCATTAAAGATTTCTCTTCTGTGGCAGGAACACATGATCCAGAATGAGGTATCTATTTTAAGACGAGTGAAACATCCCAATATTGTGCTTCTGATTGAGGAGATGGACATGCCAACTGAATTGTACCTGGTCATGGAACTTGTGAAGGTAGGCATTTTGGAGATAAGCTGCTGATTAAGAATTGTTTCAAACATGTTTAGAAATGTCATTGATACTAAAACTTACTAAAATCATAGAATTAGGAAATAGTTGGGATTGGAAGGGATCTCTGAAGGTCACCTTGTCCAGTTCCCTGCTGAAAGATGTGGGAACCATAGCCAGTTAGTCTTCTCGCTTTCAAACATTTCAAATATTCATCTAACCTTTTGTAAACCACATTCAGAAGTGCTCTGTGGACACTGCTTTGGATACCATCAGTTTTATTTGCACCAAAAGAAATTCTGATAAATAAAGTTTTAACTCAAAAAATGCTTTTGCCTTTAGATGAGTTGAAAGAACCCCCAATATGAGTAGCTGTAAATACTGGTCTTCAAAATTCAATATTCTTTGATAACAAATACGGCTACTCTGATAACAAATTTGAAATTACATTTTATTAGTTTATGTTAGATTAAAACCGTATTAGCTGTATTCTTTCCCTGCTAATTTGTACTGACTTGTTGTCAGGTTTCCATTCTTGATATAATCTAAATTTAAGCTAGAGGATGAGGAGAAGAGGAAAAGAGAAAAATCTGCTATTTAACGCATGGGTCTATTCTGAAAAGTAAAATTATATATGCCATGTTTTGTATTTGGGGTCCTATTTATTTCTTCAGAGTAACTTCCAGCTCTCATGAATTAATTTCATTAATCCAAACTGGATTGTGAAACTCAAACCAGGTTGTCTCTTGCTCCCATACTGTCAAAAGTACACAAGTATGTTACTGTGCATAACAGATGGTAAAAATACATTTGAGTAAATTATCCAAAAATTATCCAAATTAGGACAGAAAACCACTATAGAAATTTTGTCCACCAAATTATTTTAACAGAATACGCCTGTTTTTCATGTTTATTTATGGAAGTAGTGATTCTTCTTCTTCAGCTATTGTGCAGGAAGAACATCTTTCCAGCAGTCACCTTCATTCTTGTATCCTGATCAACAAGCTCTCCCTGGGCAGCCTTTCAGACGTATGCCTGAGAAATCCTCTGATTTAAGTGTTTAAGGACAAATTTTGCAATATGGAAACTCAAGCTGTGCAGTAGCATTTGTGTGCAGGCATGTTGTATGCGCACATCTAACACGTGTGACTAAATCAGGCTCTCTAAACTCTGAAACCCAGATCAGTTCCAGCTATCTTAAATCAAAAGCATAGTCTCCTCCGGTGGGCATCCTCTGTGAACAGTGCTGAGAAAAAGGCACAACCAGAGGTGGTGAGAAAAAGAGGCAGAACTGCTCTGTGCAGTGCTTCACGTTGGCTGTAGGTGGTGATTAGGGAATGCTCTTACTTTAGGAACCTTGTTGAGGTATGAGATGTTAGATAGGATGATTCCAGGTCAGTGTTTCTTAAAGAGCTTTTCAAGCTTGATGGGAATAGGAGGGCAAGGAGAATTAAAGGTGATGCGTTCGGTCTATGAGCCCCTGTGCTCTCTGGCAGCAGTGATGACACAACCTGTGTTCCCAGCGCAGAGCTGTCCTTCCCTGCTCTCTGCGACGCTGCTGTGCTGTACAGGAGAGGGAGGCTGTCAAGTGGGGCCCATGGGTGGATGGCCACAGATTTTCCCTGTCCCCATGGCAGGCTCAGACAGCGTTGTTATACTTGAGAGGCTCAGGCTACGCTCCACAGCTAAGGAAACAGCAACGTTATCCTCTTAGCTTAAGCCTACCTAGTGCGCTATTTGGCTTGAGTCAAAGTTGAGTCATGGAGTTAATGCTCCAGCTAACCCTGCTGTCTGCTGCCACTGAGCTGCGGGGAAGCCTACTGGGTCCCTCTTGCATGTTGATGGCAAAGAGCGCACAGGGTACTTGGCATCCCTGTTTATCTCAGCACAGTCTCAGAATGAGAAGTTAAATCCTAAGAAGAAAGCAAAGTAATGGCTCTCTTCCACTCTGTGAGTCCCTCTCCGTAGCTGGCCCCGGAGGAACTGTCCCACCTTCGTCATAGTCACAGCCCTCCCTGGCACCTGGGAGTGCAGTGTGAATTAGCACAGCGTTAGATCAAGTACCAGGAGCCATTTAACCCTGTTTTAATCATAAAACCTGCCGTTTTATATGACATGAGCTCACTCTGAAATCCATGCTGCTGTAGGTTTTTTTCAGTATCCAGGGTAACTTGTTTAAAGGTACATCAAGTACTTTTTTGCAGTATATTGCAGTCTGTAATGAAGCCACAGCTTCAGCTTGTATTGACAAATCCTTCATCTTGGCCCCATGAGGTGTGCTAAGAAGTAAAAACTGTGACTTAAGCACATAGCTGATTTTATGGGTGCAACCTGCTGTGCCATTTATGCTTGAAAAATGCTCAGACTGTAAGTTTCTGGTAGATTTTTAATCAAAGTCCTACTCAGCTAAATAAGAGGGGAGAAGACTAAAAACTCTTATGAAACAACTAGCCTAATATATAAAGAAAACCATCCATTTTAGTCACTTCCTGGAAAAAATGTTTTCTCCCACTCTTTCTCCTTCACTCTTCAGAATCACTGCAAATACTAAGATATTTATGGTTTCAGTTATGCTGTAGAAGGCTTCTCAAGACATCTGTGTAGTGAAGATATAGAAAGCATTGATTTCATAAGTTCTCTAGTTTTATATGGAATAATAGAAGAAATTTAGAAGAAATATCCTAATCCTGGGAAGTTAACTTTGCTTCTGTGAAATCAACATCTATATTAATTGGAAAAAGGTGTTGTTATACTCCGTGGGTACCGAGGAAGGTAGTTCTGGAAAGACATTAATTGTTAATTCACCAATTGCTGCCTGTTACCATTTCACAGCATGCACTGTTAGATTTGATTAACCATCTGTTATTGACTGACTTCTGAAGAACCGAGTTTAAATCAACCTCACAGACAGGAAAGAAATTCAAGAAGAAAAGGCTTGATGCTGCAGAGCACGGTTTCAGTTAATACCACCCTGCATTAATTGGCAGTAACACGCTTGACATAAGTGGCTGTTGCAAATACTGCCCTCACCTCATGGCAGATAGGCCATTCATTGCTTTGTAAAGTGTAAGAAAAAGCACTTCATAAATACAAATATAAACACATTGCAAGCGGTGCTTGTAAAAGGAAGCAAGGACCTGGTCTCTGGCACACTGCCTTTTTACACAGCGAAACAAAATTGTTATTCAAACCTAACAGGGGTTTGGCCAATTTAACAAGCAAGATTTATTACAGAGTTTCCTTTACTGCTCCAGGATATGATTTCACTTTTGCAGAAGAAAAGCAAGATTATATCATTTACATAACAAGGTAATAAATAAATAATTGGTTACTGTATCAAGTATACTTCCTCATGTGCACAGATGATAAAAAACTGCATTCAGGTGTCGCTGGTCTGATTTCACTCCAGAACAGGGGGATTTAAGACTGAAATGTCAACCTAAACTCACCCCTTGTGCCTAAATAAATGATAGTGACCTGCTGTGTGAGTCAGCTAAGCAGATTCTTGTAGGTTAAAGTGCTCTTTAGGGAAAGGAAAGTCTGAAAACAATTCTACCTGATATAGTTGTCAGCTATATTAACTCCTTCCAGGGTATCACTTTTCTTTTAACTGCAGAGAATCCTGTAGTCTAAGTATATGCTCTTTTTACTTACCAGACTATCTGGAAAGGAACTTTGCTGAATAAAGTAGACTACTTAATGTGAGAAAATGATTCTGCTTCAGTTTAACTTGACTTTCTGTTAATGTACTCTGTGTCCTTTATCTTTTCCTGAGTTTAGATTTCTTTTGCCCAGGAATATTTGTTCTCTTTCTTCTGACTTTAGGCTGAATTTTTTTCCTACTTTTTTTGGTTTTAAGATTCATCATCTTGCTTTCTTTACCATTACATCTCAGCTCAGATTGTTTTCCTTTTTTTTTGAGGCAGATCCTTTGCTGATGTTATTGACACTTCTGCTGAGCATCTGGAACATATTAGATAAGAGCAAAGATCTGTCTTAACTCACTACCTCATGTTAAAAAGCAGCTGGTACAGGGGCTTCAGAGGAAGGAGCTTAAGGAAGATAGATTATTTATCCCACATATTTTGCCACATGCTGATATCTGATATTTAGGGATCAGTTAATGCCATGAAGTACTTGGTATTATACCTCTTTCCAAATATTTGGCCTTTCCCTCTTATCCTCTCTCTGGTTTAGCTTGGCCTTTTCTTCCTCCTTTTCCTTGACACTGTGTACCTTGAGGTATCTTGATCAGTCACCAGCCAGAGCAGAAAGTTTTGATGTGGTCCAGATTTCACAGGGATTGTCTGCAAGGAGCTTCCAAAGCTGGACTTTTGCACCAACAGTGGGAATAAACCTGCGCTGGCAGTTTGCTGCGCAACTTCAGCTGCATCTTACCAATGTGTTTTTTTTTTAATAGCTATTAATTCTTTTAACAAGTGCTACCTATTTCTTTAGGTTTGAGCCTTTAGTGGTCATATTTTCCTACCTTTTCCATCTGTGTGAAAACAGTGTCTTACTCAGGAGCTGAACTTGAAAAAACCCATCAAATATCCTGAGACTGTTGATAAAATCATGAGAGTTGTCAAAGCTGAGACTCCTCTGTCACCTTCAGAAAATACTTACTTTTCCTTTAAAATACGCTCCTGTGATGTATATTGTCTCTTGGTGCTGTGACTGCAACAGTTTGTTTTTGCAGAAAACTTTTCTTCTTTTTTTGTTGGTCTGCGATTCCTTTAAGGTGCTGCTTTGGTTCTGGCCTAAAGCCCAGTACCTCTGAGTAGTATCTCTCAAAAGATGGGCCTTTTTTCCCCCTCTGTTCTATTAGATTCCTCCTTAATCTCTTCTTTAAACTATTTTTTTAGTCTTTCTCCAAACACTTAAATGTTCTTCATCTCTCCACTTGCCAGCTGAGCTCTGGCAACATAGTCCAAATATGATGGGTGATGGGTGCCTTGGATCATAGCACACAAAATCATTTCACTTTTGAGGACTTGCATTCCCTTCCTTCCTTCCTTCCTTCCTTCCTTCCTTCCTTCCTTCCTTTATTTCTTTCTTTTTTAATGTTTTCTCTTAACAGGCAGTAGTTTTAGTTGAATTGAACAGCATGAGGATCTGGAAATGGCACAGGTAGCCACCTGTATTTGCAGCTGTGGTGAAACAGTGATGTTAATTCTTGGGTGTCTTCAGTATGATTTTGTATCATATATGCTGGAGAGATCTTCAGCATTAGCTTTAAGTAGAACCTCACATTACTGAAAACCTGGCATCTTGTGTGGAGAAGCAGTTTCTAAAATCCGTATTTCAAAGTTTTACGAGATGAAAACAGTCTTTTAAAATACACTAGCAGTGATGACAGGTAGCTGTTTTGAGTTTTATTCAGAAATTCTTAATCTTTGTGGAGTTGTCAGATTTTGGGCAAAAATTTGAAGTCAGTCTATTTGTGATTATAATAAACAGTGATGAGGCTTGGTATCCAGCATGGTGACAGGCAAGTATGTAGGCATGCCAGAACTTTGCAAGACGGGCTCCGAACGCACAGGTTGGCAAGTACTGCCAAATGTTACAAAAGCGGCAGAAGGGAACAGTTTGCAAGAGAAACTCAGCCTCTTGGCTGACCAGCTAAACCATGACAAATGATTCTGAATTAGTGTTATGTAGCTTTCATTAGGGGACATGTCATCACAGTACCCAAAGTTTATAGCTGGAAGGAAACTGTGCTGCTCCTCCCTCCTCCTGTTCCTCCATGCTCCTTGATCTTCCCCAAATTTTTCAAGTCACTTCACAAGTAAATGTTCCTCATGTGCCGTGGTCATTTTTGCTCCAGGGAGGAGATCTTTTTGATGCTATTACTTCCACCAACAAATACACAGAGCGGGATGCCAGTGGGATGCTTTACAATCTGGCCAGTGCCATCAAGTATCTTCACAGCTTGAACATTGTTCACAGGGATATCAAGCCTGAGAATCTACTGGTAAGTGAAAATTCAGCTTTCGGTATTGTTCTTGCTAGCTTGGGAGTGCATGAGAGAGTATCTGGGCTCCTTCCTCCTTCCTCACCACCCCTTCAGGTTTATTTCAGTCTTCTAAGTCATTGGTCTTTTGATTTTAACCTTACCATTGTAAAACTCCTCCGAAGAATAACAGCTATCACAAAAACAAAACAAAGCCTCAAATGCTAAGTGTAGTCTGCTCCCTGGGACACAGGGGCAGAATTGTTGCAGTGGTCGCTAGAGGTGATCTTTTACTGTGCTGAAACAGAATTCCAGGCTTCTCATAAACGTAAAGGTGCTGTGTCCCCTGTTGGACTAATCTGTACCTCTGCAGTGCAGCACAGTTCCTTAAGTAATTAGCAGCAGTTCAATTTTACAAACAGAGTGGGTGTAAGTAATGGACCTTTATCATGCAGAGTATCTGGGCAGAACCAGGAAGAGAACTTTAGAGTCCTTCCTGTCCCTGCTACATCTCCCAAATAATGCTATAGCACTTTCTATTTAGGTCCTTTTCTTGGTAGACAGCTTAGATCTCCCTTTCATGTTTGAATCTATTTGAGCCCCATCCAATGAAGACATTGAAAAAAATCCCCTGACAATCCCTTCTTCTGGGGATTTTGCACCCTTGAATGCAGCCATTGTGCTCTCCAAATGACTCACTTTTGTTTCTCCTAAGAAATTAATTTCTCCTAATTATTTCACTGTTCTCTGAGTTTTCCCTACTTTGCTGACTTGTTCTAGTATCCAGATGTCGCAGTTACTGCATGTTCTGCAACCATGCAACAATGTTTAAGATGTCTAGAATACCAGTTCTCTCATCTGTGTGCTGTCCGCCATGACTTAGTGCATTTAGTAGTGCCTCATATTGAAGAGGTGTTACGGGAAAGCTGACTCAAGCAGTAATTAAAAAAATAAAGTTCTTAATGAACTTCCAGGGAATGCGATTTTTACTGTTGAGATTTCTCTGGTGACAGGTATCTGTATAGTTCTGGTGCGGAAGCAGTTGTTGCTGGCCTGGTTTTCCAGAAACTGCTAAAAAACATGTTGGGTGGAACACTCATTAGACACCAACCACTTATACCCTATGGCAGCCTTCATGCTGGTGTTCTTAGGTGGCTGCATGCATAAGTTAACAGCAATCACGTCAGGATTCATTAACTCTGTGACACGGAAAGTGCAGGACTGTCTCGGGGGGAGGCTTACCCTGCTTTTGTCTTGAAATGTCTCTAAATGCCTGAAGTCTGACAGTAGTAGACAAGCTTTTGGGGGAAGGGAAGAAGGTGAGGCTGGTGAGGGGAGCGTTAAATTTACCTACCCACCCGTCTGTGGTAATACTCACTGGTCTACATAAACAAACACGTTGTTTTGCATTGTAGCCGAATTGTTTCCAAATGATGTTTCCGGTGTAGTGCACATGTAAAGGTCATGTATTACTGTTGATGCTAAGCAATAAATATACAGCACTGAACTGCTTGCAGTGTCCTAACTTTCAAAAGTTAGTATTTGATTCACAAATGATATTCATCCTCTGAGGTTTATCAAGTCTTTGCCAGAAGTGAACACTGTTTTAGGGAGAGTGCTTTTGAACCAGCCTTACCTGAGTTTTGATCCCATCTCTGACACTGACTGTTTGTGGCTTTAGGTGTCTCTTGACCTTTCTATTTCAATCCTCCTGTCTGTTAACTGGGATGGTTCTTCCTTATGTCACAAGACTACAATTAGGGTTATTTTCCTGGCATTTATAAAACACTTGAAAAATGTTGTAGAGGCCTTGGCCTTTCTGTTGCCAGGGGCCTTCTACTTGCAAATCAGCAGCCTGCCTTTTGCTGGCTGCTCTATAACCCTTTGCCTAAGCTGTCAGGGCACTATTTTTCCCTTGTTCGCATGCTGCTGGTTTCATGTGCTTGTGTTCTCAGGGCCTTGCACCTGCAAACCCTAGCAGTGTTAGGGCACGTTCGCCTGGGAAGAGATTGCCACCGGCGAGAGAATCAGCCCTTCCTCCCGCCACCCTCTTCCTACCCCTCGGTTGTAGCTTTTGGGTTCCAGGAGGGGAGCCAGGACCAGGCCCACACAAAGCTTAACAACCAACCAGCAGGCAACACCTGCCCCCATCAACGCATGCCCCCCGTCAGCGCTAACAGCCTCCCCAGCGGGAACAACCAGCAGGCAGCCTGAGCGGGGCCTGATGAAACCTAGACAGCCACGACGGGAAAAGTACGGGGGGCCGGGGGGTACCTGCTGCACAGCGGGACACCCAGGGGAGGATGCTCCTCTGGGGCCTTCCCGTTGCATCTCTTTCTGGTGGGTCACAGGGGAGAGTTTTCCCTTTCTCTTCTTTCTCTCTCTCTTTTGTTTTCACTCTTCCCCAAAAGTAACTTTCTCTGTTAAGGCTGCTGTATACCATCAGCCACAGACCCTGCTGAAAAACCCTCCTGCGTGTGAACCTGTCTCAACATCCTTTGTGAAAAAACAGTCATTCCTAGGAGTGCTTAAATACGCCTTATTATCTTCAAGACTTGCAAAGTCCACCTTACAGCCAACTGTCCAATAGTTTAGGGTACGCTGAATATCTGTGATGTTTTATCAGCACACACATTTTCTATTCTCTAGAGAGTATCTTCCATGCTTTAATTGGAACATTTTTCGTAATTGCTGCTATTTAGCACATTTATTTTGTCAAGTCATGGAATGTCTTTATAGCCATATAATAAACCCTAGAGAACAACTTCTCTGACTGTTGCCATCTGCGGTGATCACAAGAGCAGCTTAGAAAATACTGGCAGTCTTTACAGTAATAGGATACATATGGTGGCACACAATTATGTATGGCTGCATTCAATTAGTGTTGTACAATTACACAGTTTTATTGCTTAGTTAAAACAGTGAAAGCACTACATAGTGGGTAATTTGCACTAATCTCCATTTCTTTAATTGCCCTTCAGTATTTAAATGCAGTAGAACATACATAGCTTTTGTTCTGAGTAACATGAGCATTAAATTATCTTTCACATTCCTTGACTGGCAAGTAGCATACCACAGCTTCACATTGGGCTCCTTTTTATATGGAGTTATAACAGAGTGAGGAGAAGTTACTTTCTTCAGCTTTACAACTCAACTGAAGTAGTTTTCCAAGAAAAGTAATCCCTGGAAACAGATGGGGCACAATACTACAAAATGCAGAGTACCAAATATTCTGCATTGCCAAATATTGCCAAATGAGCCTTTTCCATAATTAATTTCTTGGCTATATGAGTCACGCAAGGTATGGCCTGCTGACGGAGGAAATTTATAAACATTCACAAGGTCACCACAATTCAGAGAAGTCTTTGTAAAAAATAACTGCATAAAATAGAATATGAGATACTAATTAGACTATATTCAGCTCCTGATGTCTAAGTGAACACTTTACATTTCTCAGCAAGTGAATATTTAAAGTCTCTAGTCTTTAATTAAAACTGTTGTTGAAATTAGATTTATTACTGCCATTTCAGAGAGCACTTTCTTTAGTTTCACGAACCAGATGTATTTAACAATCTGTGTTTTTAATAAAGCCATAATTGCCTTTTTTTCCCGTGCTTTTATATAAGCCTATCTCTTTTTCTGGCTTAGTAGCAGAGAAATGTGAATCTGTATCAGATTGCTGGTCCTCTTAAAGATCCAGTTGTATCATTAAAAACAAACACCGTAAGGAAGGGAGAAAAATTTAGTAAATTCTGAATGTCTGCTCATAACTCTAGTACCTGATAGCAGTGTTTTAAGAAGGACTGAGGGGATGTTTCTTTCCCTCTCTAGACACGACTAGCATTAGCAAAGGAGAACTGCTGTTTTTTCTGTATAGTATAGCTAGTTATTGTAAGTTATTGAAGATCTGTAGTGAACGGTGGGGAGAGACTTCTAGATTTTGTTTCTGCTGCAAATGAACTGCTAAAGGGACTGTTAAAGGGATGGTAGGGTTTATTGCATTGTGGTAGGAAAAAATCTAGAATTTCTCCTCTGCAAACAGCTGTAGTTAGGTATGATTTCTGCTGTGGGAGTAGTCATTCAGGATAGGTATTAAGTATGATTTGCTTTTTTGTTGTGAAGTATGATTCCTTCCTCTTTTTTGCCAGGTAATTACTGTCATGGTATCACTGATGGTGAGCCAGACTGCATGCAGCTTTGAATTGATTGTAAAGTATTAATGCGATACATACATACTTTAAGATGCCCTTCTGTAGAGTATTTCAATGTTTTAAGGTGCCGTTAAGGTAAAGAGCATTATATTGCATCATAAACAATTTCAAAACAGGAAGCAAGAACCCAAACCAACAGTTGCCTTAAAGAAAGACTCATGGTCTAATATTTAATTTGGATTCATTTTGTTTTTTTTTATTTTAAGCATTTTTCATATATTATCACTGTGTGCAGGTTTGGGGTCTTCATTTTGCATTGGGCCAGCTTTTAAAATTGTGGTGGCTTTTATTGCATTTTCTAGCTTTTTCTTGTGACTGTATCTTAATCTCCCTTTGCACCCCTAAAAAAATCAAAAAGATCATGTTGCTGATGTACAGACCATGTTTGCAAATAGGATTTGCAAGTGTGCAGTCTTGCAGCGCAACCTACATCCATTGATAATGTTGGGAACATACCACTAAGATACTGGTGTGTGACAATCATTCAAGGAGAGGACAGTGTTTCTAGGTGAAATATTCTAGCTAGGTTTGCCTCTTGTCACTTCAATACACAGAGAAGATGATTCTACTGTAGCGATCGGTGCAGTTACTGATGTGTTATTTAAGCAGCTGAATTCCTTGCGTAGGCATTCAAATTCTGTGTAAGTAAAAACAAAAAAAAGAAAAAAAGCCCACACTGAGAATAGGCTGTCAGTGGGGAGTTAATCTAGGAACTGCATTGCTGGAAGGTCTGACCTTGGCTTCTGGGCTTTAACTTCTGGCAAGAGGAAATATCTATGTCCTTTGCTGACCAGGTAGAGAGGTAAGACACCAGTCTACGTTCCCAGTCACATTTAAGGGAAGTTGTCCTGGTCATGAAATTTCAAAGCATGCTTCTCATATGCTGTAGATAAGGAGAAGAAAGAAGAGTGTAAATTAGAAGCAACATTTCAGGCAGTTAGTAAATGATATAGTGGTTTCCTTAATAGAACTATGTTAAGCCTTTGAATTTATTCCTGATTTAGGTTTATGAACATCAAGATGGAAGCAAGTCTCTGAAGCTGGGAGACTTTGGCCTAGCGACAATTGTGGATGGACCTCTTTATACTGTTTGTGGGACCCCAACATATGTAGCTCCAGAAATCATTGCTGAAACTGGGTAATTATAGTGATGATTCACTGATGTGTACACAGTGGAGCATGTTCTCACCAGAGTGTCAATTAGGAGTTTTTGCAATTAAGATTTTTATGCTGCCTTTGCTTGGGTGTAATACAGAGTCATGACCGCAGAAGAGTTTAGCAGGAAGGGACCTCTGGAGGCTATCTTGTCTAATCCAGCTCAAAGCAGGGCTAGCTTTGGAGTTACATCAGGTTGCTTTGCTAGTTCTTAGCCTCAAAGGAGAAAGCTTCTAGTTTAAGCCTGAGATATTAACCATCTATTTACAAATACATAAAAGCAATTTTAACAGTTCACTTAATTTTATTTCATTATCACACATTGTCCTTTTCTTCTGATTTGTTCTATAGAATAAATACACACTGGTCTGAGCAACCTATCTTACCGTTGCAGGCTTTCTGTCAGTAGAGGTCAGAGTCCTATTCAAGATGATAGCACAATTTCTTCTGTGCATCCATACGTTCTGATCTGACGTAGTTTTAAGATGTAAAGGTTTGTCTTGAATTTGAAAGCAGAATTAGATTAGGTAGAGCACAGAGAAAGTTCCTATCAGAATATATAAGAAATTATTGATAATCCTGAAAATATTTCCTCTATTCTTGTACTATAGTTCATATAAATCTGATTTCTCTACCCATATCTCTTACACTTCTAGATATGGCCTGAAGGTGGACATCTGGGCAGCAGGTGTGATTACTTACATCCTGCTCTGTGGTTTTCCTCCATTCCGTGGGTATGGACTCTGATCTACTCAAACGTGCTTGTTCTGTGAATGGTCCCTCTGCTGCTTCTGTGTAAAGCACAAAGATTTTCACTGGAAAAAGTCCTCTGCTCATAGGGTTTTGTTTTTCCCATGCTCTGCATAGTAATTTACACACCGTAAATGTCTGTGATTTTACTGTGAAACCTCTGTCTCGTGTTTGTTTTAGTTGAAACTTCATTGCATTACAAAACAAGAGCCTCCGTTATGGGTTTTAGGTGCCTTTGCCAGATGTTAAAATACACAGTGAAATAAGCATCTTCTTTCATGGATCAAATGCAACATATTTTGTGGTTGGTATAAGGCAATTAAAATGTAAGCTACTTAATAAGGATGTTTCAATTTTTATATTAAAGATCTTTTCTTCCTCCCACCAATTGAAAAGTTGCTGTCAGTCCTAAAGACAAGAAGGTTGCCTCCGAAACAGTGTACCAAATGCACTTTGTTTTATGATCACACAATTCATATCTGTAGTTGTGTGCTTGGGGAGAATAAACAGCTTCCAAAAGCATCCTAAGGGATCTGCAATAAAAAACAATTTCAAGAAGCTTGTTAAAACCAGCTCTGAAATAATTCCTATGTGGGTTTTGTTGTTGTTTTTGTTTTCTTTACTCTATAGAAGTGGAGATGACCAAGAAGTGCTTTTTGATCAGATTTTGATGGGACAGGTGGATTTTCCCTCTCCATACTGGGACAATGTTTCTGACTCTGCAAAGGTACGTTTATATAGTTGATACTTTCTTCTGCACTGTTATTCACAGTCCAGTATAAAGTGAACGCTATTCTTCCGCAGTGCTCTGTTTGACATGTCTCATAACATCTCCTGCTACACCCGTAAATTCCCCTGGGTCAACAAGCATCTTTTCATTTGATCAATGTCTATCTGTTAGACTCCAGACTGAAATGGACCCCATCTCTATATGGGTGTCTCATACAGCAGAGACACCAGCAACCCTTCCTGATCAAGAAAAATTTACTGCAACTTTACTTGATTGAAATTATTTTCCTGTTTCTTTCAGTGTGACAGTGTTTAATTAGTCACAGAACAATTGCAATGTTTGGAACTGGATGTGAGGAAAGGAAATAGCATTCTAAATTCTGAATGTTGTTTTTTTGGTGCAGTTATTTCCATCCTTCTTTTAGAGAAATGTGCAGAGTGATAAAGAATAGGATTTTAGTCTGTAAACTGAAGTCAAAAAATGTCAGTCACAGAGCTGGAAGAAGTCCTTTAATCCACTTATTGTTTTATAGCAGGCTTTATTTCATAGCATCACTAATGAGAATTCCGTAGGTCCTTTGCCAGTGGTCTTCTCCTGTGAAACTCCTACTTCTGACTAGTTCATTCTAAAATTTCTGCTTTGAAGCATAGGCCTATTAGTTTATTTTCTTCTCCTTGTTACTAAGAATTATTAACCTCTATCTTTGGCGATATCTCTTTATTTGCCTTCATACTGCCATCTTATTTTCTATGCACTGCACTCACTGATGGAATTGGGTATTTGTTTATTTACGTGCTAGCCAAAAGCTATAGGAAAGTAGTAGCAGAAGAAATCAAAATAGCAAAAATAATATTTCTAAGTGTTTTAAAAATATCTTCTATGTCATTTATACAAGCACTTAAAATACAATTCCTAGATTTTCTGGCTCTTTTCCTACAGAGAATTTGGCTTTCTCTTGATGGGAAGCTAACCTAATTTCATGCAACCATCTGTTTTGTACATTACATATTAGATGCTTTTCTCTTAAACAGTGGCTACAGAACTGTAACTCAGAACTGTCTTCTAGCTTTTCAAGCTACTATTAGATACTGATTTAAAATTTCAGCTTAAAGTGCAGCAGTTTGTATTTGTTCTTTTTTTTAATAATTTTAATATATGTCTGCAGTTGGTAGTTCACTCTGTCTTTGAGCATTCTCATATAATCTGTTGAAGAGCACTTTAGTACATTAAATCTGTTAATTTGCTTTATAAAAGTGTTCTTTAAATTTGACCCAGTATTCCATTTCTCAGGAACTTATCACAATGATGCTTCAAGTAGATGTAGATCTGCGATTCTCAGCCTTGCAAGTTCTTGAACATCCATGGGTTAATGTAAGTAATTTCAGGCTTGTAGATGCTGCTTGTAATTTGGCACCTTTAAGCTCTTCTCTTTTCTAAGTCTTTTCTATGCCTTTTTGAAGCCAGCATATTCTAAAAATGCCAAGAATTAACTGGAAATAAACTCAGTTACATGCTATGTTAGTATATAGTGCACACCTTGAAGTCTTCACTACTTTACGCATGCTCAGCTGCATTTTCTCTGAAATATTTTGGGCCAGGCGTTCAATACATCTCAACTGCACTTGACAAAATTATACCTTTAAGAATCGGCTTGTGGGTTCAGTGACACATTTTGCTCTCCTAAAATCAAATGGCCTCAAAAATCTGACAGTCATGATTAAGAGGTATTGAAATATAGTGCATGGTGTTAAGCCTACTTGATCCAGCATGAAACAGGGAAACCTTGAGGATCATATTTTAACTTCTGAAGTTGAAATATACATATATTTATATGCTACCATATCCATTTAATCTGAGTTACCATGAAATATCTATTTATATATCCTGACTTATCTCTAGGTGAATGGACATTTGCCATAAAAGTGGTAATCAGTGAGGTGGCATATGGATAACTCTGGCAGAGAATGAAGAGATTTGTTTCTAATTAATGTTGAGACAAGGACACTACTTAATATTAGTTAATTATTTCAGACTGTTTAAAATGTCTTAAAATGTTTGGATGACAAGAGAAAGAGAAATTGGAGAAAATTCAAATTCAGATTCAGAAAGGAAGATTGAAAAAGGAAATACAGCTGGGGCCAGTGAAGGAGAAAACAAATTAAAGGAGGAAGAAATAATGTTTCATTTTGCAAGCTGCAAGCTGCAGAAAGAAGTCCTTTCTGAAACACTATTTTGTCCTTCAGATAACAAGTCTGATACAGCTAGCTGCTGTATCCAACAGATTTTTCTCACAAGAACACTATTCTAAAAATTTAAGTATACAATAATCTCAAATGATAATCTTTTTTTTTTTAAAAAGTATCCTCTGTATAGCCCAGAATAGCAGTGATCTGTAAGTGTTTACAAAGTATACACCTTAGTGTTAGATGCTAACTTATTCCTCCTTTTTTTTTTTCTGTAAATGCTATTACCATGCAGAGCACTTTTGCCATGTACAGAATGCAAGGATCCAAGACAGTGTATGATGAAAATCTTTTTAAGCTGACATTCAAGCAGTGGAAATAGTATTTTTCCTTGATGCCAGGTACTGTCCTTGGACACAGTGTTCTGCCACAATTTATAATGACTTTTAGTTACAGAGGCATCTGTTCTTCCTCATAGGAGAAGAGATGAGTGGGAACTTTTGGAAACTTGGTGAGGCAGAGGGAGAGTTTGCTGATCAGAAGCCACAGAGAGGCCAGATCATACACTGGTGTCAAACCAAACACTTCTACTGAGGTTACTGAAACACCACTTGTTTACACCACAGAAGAATGTGGTGATCTTCCTTTTGTGAAAAATACATTGGAACTGTTAACCTTTCCCTTTTTCCCCCCTCCCTTTTTTTTTTTTTTTTTGCTTCAGTTACACCATAATATATTTGAGGAAGGCATTTCAGCAAGACGTATTAAGAATAAGAGATGCTGCTCTTTGTCAGGAGCATGGTGCTCCCCAGTGCAGGTGACGTGAGTGTGACAAAACTCCCTGTCCTGGCTAGTGCCTCCTGAGGTGGAGACAGGGAGGAAGGGATAGGCAGCTAAAATCTGTTACCGTTCCAGCACTCCAGTAAAGGCATGCTTCAGTTACTGAAGCACCCTGTGCAATTTCTCATTTTTATGCAGCAAGCTAAAATGCAGCACCCTGAGCCAGAGGGTGCTGTAGGGGCCAAGTATAAATGGATTCAAAAGAGAGTTTGATATGTTTTTGGAGGATGAGTCAGTCCATTGATGCCTATTAAATATGGTGGTTTGGATAACATTTTTGGCTCAGAATGTCCTGAAACACTTGATTGCCAGAAACTGGAAGAAATGCCAGGGAAAGTTCAAGCCCTGCTTGCCTGTTTGAAAGGTACTATTTCATAAACAGTAACTACTCTCCACTGTTGGAAATGGTATACAGTATTGAATTCACTCTTGGTCTAGCTCTGCTGCACCACTTAGAATCTTATGCTGACTATAATTCTCTGCTATCAAAACCTGTAGCTGTTCTGTCCATAAATATCTGAAACAAGTATTGCATGACAGTTCTATAATTCCTTCTTTTCTGTGCAATTGCTACTTTTAGCAACTGAGAGGAGTCAGTATTTAGTCTTCAGCAGTATGCTAATGACAGTTCATAACACAGATCAAAACCTCTTTTTAATTCTCGTATGTATCTCCCCGATTTTTTTTCTGGAAGGAGAAAGACTAGCACTGGGACCAGTTCAGGAAAGTACTTGAGCACATTTCTAAGTTTGCTCCTGTTTCAAAATATCATGCATGGAAATGCTTGATATTAAGCATAAGATTAACTAGATTGTTCTAAAGTCTAGTTCGGAGAAATCCGAACATGGCTGAGCTGAAGCAGGCGCATAAATGTTTTCGTAAAAGGTCACTTCCCTGGATTAGTTCCCCTAAACAGGGAATGAATACACTTATCCTTATTTACAAAATGCTCAGAGATCTATGAGTCGTAATTATCTGAGCAATTTTCCATAACTTTTGTAAAATACTGTCTTTTTCTTTCCAAAAGAAAAATGGCTCATGAAATTTTCATGTAACACTCTATTTTCCTAATTAACCTGTTTAAATACTTCTCCATGGCACCAAGTGATAGACTTAATTTTTCCTTTTATTGTTTTAGTTTTGGACCTGTTCATAGTGGTAAGATTAGTGAAACTGCTGCTGAAATACTGGATAGGAGAGCTGGATTGAAGAGCAGGCATGTGTTTTCTTTGACAGTTTTAAGGAAACGTTTTCTCTCTTTGATCAAAACTTTGATAGAAGTCTTCTAACTGGTTACACTGTATAAAACCACTTTGTAGATTGTAAATAACCATTCTACTTTATAGCAGCTTACTATGTGATTATTTGGTACATTGCTGAGATTCCTGGAATGTACTTTGACAGTTTCGATAGGAGCCAGCTCTCATTTCAGTTTCAGTTTTTGCTATAAAAATAGCTGGAATCCTCTTGGAAACTGCAAAACTTGTTATGGTCAGAGTCAGACCAGTAAAGCAGTTCCTATGTCAGTAATATCCCAGCTGTTTTCAATTCAAAAAACAAAACCTGAAAAGATGTTGGCTACTTGCCATTGCCACAGATGGAGATCTTGGATTCTAAATGCGATTCAGCAGCAATTCTCTGCCCCCTCGATTTAGTTTATTTGGATTTGTCTCTCATATGCAGTACACTTAGACCTGGAAACAAATCCATCAGTTTATACTTCCCCTACTGGGACCCCAGCTCTTTCCTTTACCTGCTCAAATTCTTTCCAAAACCAAAGAATTATGAAAGGGGCTGGAAGCTTGAGGTCTGGCATTTTAAACATTGGCAATAGGATATAACCTGAAATATGCTAGTGGCAAGTTATGGGACAAATCGTCTCTCTTTTTGTTGGATGAGCAGTAAATATTTTCTAATTTATTCTACAGCATTGATCAGTGAATGCTGAAAGAGAAGGATTACATTCTGCAAATCCTTCTCTGTTAAACTAATCAATATAAAACGTGGCTGGAAGAAGAAGATTGTGCACCCCAGTCTAAAAGAATTAGGGAAAGTGTAGCTTTAAAATATTTCCTTAACCAGAGTTGCCTTGGAGATTTGTATGTGAATAAATGAATAACCAAACAGTAAATAGTAATAAACTGAACATTTGTAGAGAAGTTAATTTAAAAAGACGTTTCTTGTTTGGCAGCTGCAGTATTTTTGGTCACACCCTAGGATACTGCCCAAAGAAAAATCTCCTTGTAATCCTTAAAGGAAGCAGAGTCAAAAAGCTTTTCCGGCACTTTTATTTGCTCTAATTTTCTGCTGTTATTTATATAATGACCTCTTCATGTGCTGCATTTAGACCTGGAAAGTAAACCTCTTGTGACCAGCTTGTGAAATGGATCTGAGTGCTTCAGGGCAGTAGGAGTCTGGGAATCCTGAACTTTGTTCAGTCTTTTTAACACTTTTTTTTTCCTTTGAGTGGCCATGTGTCCTGCCTTATAGAATGATGCAAATGTGAAAATAGTGTTTATTTCATACTCCCGTGATGCTAGAACCCTCTGCCTCATTTTTGTAGGGTTTCATTTTTTTTTAATACTGGCAGATAGAACAAAAAAGGTGTTTTACGGAACCTGATAAAAAAAAATCTAAAGATCCCAAGCAGTGAACAAGGTCTAGGTGAAAATTCAACATCTGGACCAGAGTTTTTAAACTGTTAAAGGATTTTGGATGCTTAATTTTTGAAACATGCTAAGGAGAGCTCTTTTTTCAGAGGGTCAGCAGTCAGCATTTTCTGAAGCTCATGACCCTTTAAAGAGTTGAGCACCAAAAACCGCTAGTCATCTTTAGAAGATCTTATCCTGACTGCTAAAGGTTAAGATGAAATTCTGTGATCATCACCCATTGCAAGAAGTAGTTCATATAACTAAAGGCTAAAGTAGCAGAAGGAAACAATATTAACTTCTGTAGGGCCTGACAGCCTTCCCATTACAGCGTCTAGATGAAGTTCTTGTCAGGAATATTTAGCCTATTCTACCATTCTACAACTTGTCCTGCTGATTCTAGTGAATCTGGCGTTTTTCTTCACTTCCTGCCTTTTTAAACTGCAGAGCAACTTGTTTTGTATGTAGCTAAACATCTAGCTGTCATCTCTCACCTTCAATGGCTGTTTTAGTGTTGGTTGAAGTGATTCCAGGAACCAGTGTATATAAATGAACTTGTTTACGAAGTACTTTGGAATAAAAAAAGATAGCTAGTAAATGTCAGGTAGCACCCACAGCAGTTAGAAAATTTAATAATGACAGAATAATTCCTATATATACCTATGCTATGTCTTAAAATGAGCTGGAAGATACATAATCTAAAAGCTGGAGCCGGTACTATGTCTCTGTGGCATATTGCCACTGGAATTGTGCGGGTGGTGCTTCACCAATAAAACATTACCACAGGCTTGGTAACTATTGTCTTCTCTGTAATTTAGTCTTTTGACAAGATGACAGGAAGGTCTGGCAGGCTTTCATGTCAAGAAAGCCAAAAGAATGATTTTTTTTTCCTCCAGTGAAGAAGAGTTCACTTTATAGACTGGCTTATTTCTGGGAAAGGCAAGGTCAGCAGAATGCAGATTATTTTTAGGGGTCGTATACCACCAAGCCAAGACTCCCCAGTGCTAGACAATAATCAGCTACTATATTGTATTGTTTTGTTTTGTATTTTGCAGCTGTGTGCACTTGACCACATTTTGCCAGCTGCAGCGTTTTGTTAAGGGATGAGTGAGGGCTCTCTAAACACAAACTCCCCAAACTAAATAAATCACAGACCAAACCGAACCTCCCTAACGTTCCCATATACTCAGAGAGATCAGGATTTACTGCAGCAACTATGTAACTCCTAAAGTGCCCTAAGAATTGCTATGAAGCCGGCAAAATGGATGCTTGTGATATCGCTATGTTCTGATCTTGTCTATTCTTTGTATATGTTCTGCTAGAGGTCGATTTTAGTGTATCTTAAAATCTTTTTTCAACTGTTGATAGCTACAGATACAAAGCAGTAACACCCCAGGCTGACCGTTGTGGATACCAGTGGCCAGATATCCTGCCTGTTGTGCATATTCTGAATATTGTTGCCTGATATCCTGCCTGTTCTGCTAGGGAGAAAGTCTCACCAAACAGTGGCTTTTTGCACTGCTTCCTGAGCAGCCTGCCAGTCATACTGGTTGGTTTTTGCCTTCTGAATTAGTCACAGGAGGCCTTGTTTTCAGTTTCCAAAAAATTGCTTTCTGGGGCGTGAATTTAACTGCTGACTTATGTACCGCTGCAAACGCCCTTCTTTTTGCTGGGGTTTTGCTTCTGCTGGGGAATGTCTGTGTGCCTCAGTGCGGATAGATACCTGTCGGCTCTGAGAAGCAGGCAAGAGTAGCCTGGAGAAGGCACCTCCCTAGCCCAGCTGTACAGTTGCTGGAGTGGAGCTATCGGACAGCTGGCTAGCTGGGTGTGCAGGGCAGGAGAATATGTGTCTCCCTGTACTTGTCTATGCAGCTGTGTGCCTACTTTTATTTCAGGTTAACTCAGATTGAGAACACGTGTTCTTTGGCAAGGAAGCAACGGCCACCCACAGCTGACTCCAAATCTTCTCTGTTTTCCTACCTGGGCAGTGTGTACCTCTGGCTCTCCTTTGCCCACAGCATCACAGGCTTGTGTGTCTTGTGATGGGAGAGGGAGCTGCTGTGCCTTGTTGAAGTTTGCAGTTACAGATTATCAGTCAGACTTCTGTGAAGGAAACTCAAGTTTTGGAGGTGACTTCATTTAGCTATAGTTTCAGTATGGTAAAATTGCAGTCTGCAATTGTGCAAATGGTTATCTGTCATTCATGGTTCCAGGGACATGATAGCAAGTCATTAGCCTGCACCTAAACTGACCTGCAGAGGTATACCATGATATGTGCTCGTATTTGTGAGGTCCTGTGTTCACCCACAGTGAAGATCTCGGCTGAGGCATGTCTCAGCTCCCACCTTGCCTGGATTTCCTCTCCATGGGGCTTACTGAGAGCTGGAACATTAGCTGGGACATTCGTTCAACCCAGCAGTTCCTGATCTGTGGCCTCTGTGACTGGGTTGTGGAGGTCCCATTTAGGAGTTATAAGTTGCCTTATCTCAGATTAGTTTTTGGCGAACATCTAGCGCGTGCTTGTATCAAGCTCCCTCAAGATTTAAAGTCTTCCCTTCACACTGCTACAGGGGAACTTCCTCTTTTTCTTACTGAAAGACAATTTGTTTAAAACAGAGAGTCTCCGTAAGTGGTGTCTCACGGGGTTTCCTTTCCTGCTTCCCACCAAAACTGGACTTCTGGTTTCTGTAATCTCTTGGGCACTTTCTACTTTTGAGATCATTATCTTTAAATTTATTTGATGAATCAACAGAATACGGGATAGGTCCAAGCTTATTACACTTTGAAATATTGATGGACATAGAAGCCACTGCACAGTGGAAGTTAAGACATGGTAGAAATAAGAGTGAAATAGTTATTAATTGTTATTATTAAACATTAGCAAAAATTTGAGAGGGAGATAATAGGTAAAGAGGAGGAGAGAGGCTGGTTTTGTGATCTAATATGATACTCATCTTACAAATAGCTTGGATATTTTAATAGGAACAGTGACTGACAAATACTTCCTTACAGATTTTTTCTTAAACTTTTCTACATTGACAGCTACTATCAGAATCACCTCATAATACCTTTATTTTGCATTTTCTCTCTGAAATTTTTTGTTTGTTTGTTTCTCGGCAGGACGATGGCCTTCCAGAGAATGAACATCAGCTATCAGTAGCTGGGAAGATAAAGAAGCATTTCAACACAGGCCCTAAACCGAACAGCACAGCAGCTGGAGTTTCTGTCATAGCAGTAAGCATCTGAAATACATAGCTGAAACATCTAAATATGTGACCACAAGGCAGTGTGTGTTCAGGAGATGCCACCAAGAGTAGCCAGAGAGGGTCAATCTATAGATAATTCTAGCATTTAATTAATATATTTAGACTTATATTCTGCACAATTTCTCCTCGTGAGTCACATTGTTATTTAACAGCCCTGAGATATCAAAAAGTAAGCACACTTCTATATTTTGCTAGAAGATTGGTGGGCTAACTCCAATGTAAATTCAACATTTGAAACTGTGGGATCATGTCATTTTATTTGGCAGCAGAATCATCACATGGATTGAGGCAACACAGAGGTTGTAGAAGGACAGCAGCACTTTACAATGAGTGGAAATTATTCCAAAATTGTAACAGAAAATCTGTACAGCAACCTGAGCTTCTCTTCTCTGAAGATACCAAAAAGAGCTGTGATGACTCACTGCATACTGAAAAGTGCTACCTTCCTAGTTTATGCTAATTAGCCATTTCAGATGTAGCTGAGCTGAATTTTATTCAGTTACATGTCCCAAGTACATGCAACTTGCTAGCTGCTTCCCTTTTGGGCAGAAGGACTAAATTTGTTAAAGACTTAATAGAGCTTCTTGCTACCTTCTGTGCAGTCTAGGTATTCCAAGTTATAAGGTATTGGAGCTTCTGAAACTAAGCTTGACCAAACTCTTGACCAAGCTCTACTGAGATTTCAGTGGCATCCTCAGTGCAGCATAAATCACATACATTTGTATTTTTTCCCAAAGGTGAACATGTGTGTTAGATATACATGCACACGGAATATATTCAGCATTTTATGAGATTATTCATACTAATGCCATTAAATAGTAACATGTACATCCTTTACATTTTTGATACATCTGCCTGTGTTTGTAAGCTTTTCTTTATTACTCATGGTAATGTTAACGCTCCAGATAGTCACTAAAAATAAGTGACACATTAAACATAACCATTCCCATATCGAATTACTCGGTGTTCATTCCCAGCTTCCATAAATTGCAGGTGGTGTGACTGCACATGTACACTCTCTTGTACTGTTTCCACTTTCATGTTTCTCAGCTCAGCCCCTCCAGTGGTGAGTTAAATCAGCATGAAGTAAACTCAGCTCAGCACATGCAATCTGGCTCGCAGGTGTGATCTCTTTGTGCAGCAAAATGGATACTTTCTCAAAGTTACTCGGTATAAGTACTTACAACTTCAAGCTGTGCCTCTCTCATATTTTTTCTTTACTCTTTCCAACCCTAAACTTCCTCACCATGGAAGCAAATTGTCCCTCATGCTTTCCTTAGATTTTCTCAGTCATCAGCTAACATAGTCAGCATTTTTTATTT
Source organism: Struthio camelus (assembly GCF_040807025.1). Lineage (NCBI taxonomy): Eukaryota > Metazoa > Chordata > Aves > Struthioniformes > Struthionidae > Struthio > Struthio camelus. The sequence goes on from NC_090942.1 coordinate 196,957,621, forward strand.
TCGTTTTTTAAGCAATAATACTGCAACAGCTCTCCCACAACTAAAACATCACATACCCATTGCTCATCTGAAATGCAGGTATGTTCTGTACAGACTAGTTGAAACTGTGTTCTGTTCGAGTGGACTGCCAGCACGCTTGTCCATGAGATTACTGCTCAGAGCCTCTCTGCAAATAACTTCCAAGCTTAGAAGCAAAAAAGGATGCCTCTGTCCTCAACCATCCCTCACCTTCTTTATTTTTTTTTAATTTCCCCACCTTCCTTTTTTTTTTCTTTGCCTCAGTTGCTCTGGCAAGGAGCTGTTTACAGCAGTTTGACCCTTCAGTAATGAAAAAAGGCACTGTAGTGAATCTTTCCACTGGAAAACATTATACATCAGGAAATATATATATGTATATGTATATATGTGTGTGTGTATGTTAGTTTATAATCTTTAACGGCTTTTTTTAGTGTTTGAAAATTTAACAAATTATTTTCAGTGGTCATCTCTATGGGTGAACGTCACACTTCAGCATGATTAATTCGGCATTCTGTAAAGTAGAAATGTTCAGAATATTTTTAAAAATTCAGAAAGTGGTTTCGTTAGCTAGTGTCACTTATTTTCTAAGAACATGGAGGATCTGGGGAACTACAAATCTCTTTAGTGTTTTGGTAATGTTCCAGAAGGCTAGATAATATTGATTTTAAGAATAAACTACCTTTGTTTTATACAAAACTAACTTAATAAGTAAAACAAAGCCGAAAGCAAAAACAACTAAACCTTTAATTATTGTTTCTGCATTTAAAAGCGTGTGCAACATACGTTTGACCTGCTTAGTCATTAGGGTTTTACATTTGGGAATCTTCCTTTTCACTGCGATATCAAATATCATAGAAGTAAACCTTATTAACTAAGCCTGCCCTACATTTAGGATTTTCAAAGTATATACAGATGCTGTAACTTATTGTTCAGCACCAAAGGAGTGCACTAAGTATATTTTCTAAGAAAAACACTGTTTTATTGTGCCTGCCTGTATGTTTACTGTAACTTTTTGGGAGAATGCTTGTGTATATAATATATAATGGTGGATTCTATATATTATATAGCACATCTGTGTTTACACATTTTTGTGTGTGTTTGAAAATGTGTTAATATGTGCAAATATTTATATAGATTACTTATATTATCAAATAGAAATCTTAGCATTATTTTGAATTATAACTTCATTTATGAACAGACAGAGCTAATCTATGGTATTTAGTTCTTAATTTGTCCTCAGTCTGGTATGCTATTATATGCCTATTTTCTTTTGTGGTAAGAAGTAACACACCTCAAAGATCTCAAGCTATATTCATCGTATGCACCAATTAAAACTAACGTGAAAATTAAGTTAAAAAGGATGTATTTGTGGTCGGCGTGATTGGCAGGAAGTTTGAAGCCACGTGTATTTTACGTGCACGTACCGTGGCTGCTGCTTCCTTCAGCAACGTTCAAATACGTTGGGTTTACTCCTTTTGTTCAGGCAACCGTTTGCTTTGTGTACATCGCAATTCTCAGTAAAAGCTGGCTGTGACCATTCAGGTCAGAGACTCCTGGAAGTTCTCAGGCGCGTGTCCAGACTTTACGTTTGTCTGCCTTTAAAAGGATCCGTCAGCTGGGGCAAACTGCCGTAATGAACGTGCTGTGCATGCCTCGCAAAGTAGTTCCTTTGCTGATGTAGCTGAAGATGATTCCTCAAACAAAATTAACTACGCAGGCAAAGAGAGGCGGGCTTTGGTACACTAAAACGTCGTTAAACGTTCTACCAGCATAAATATGTCAATCGGAAAAAAACAAAGAAATCATTCCCTTAAACCAGCATAGCTTTGCCAGTAAAACGTAATTGGAGAGCCAGCCTTTAAAACAGCTATAAAATTAAGAAGCCCCTAAAAAACATTGCTTGCTGATGGGAGAGTCTGTTGGAGAAAGCTCACTGTTCTTGCCCCATTCTTAAACTCTTCAGAAGCATCTCGTACAGGTCACTGTCAAAGACAGGCTGCTAGACTAGGTGCCCCTTCGGTCTGTCTCACAACAGCCATGTTTCTATTAGTCATGTGCCAAAATATTTGCAGGATCAGGTTTCCCGTATAGCTTTCCAACAGAAATAATATTTTGTAGTTCCACCGGGGTGTTTGTAAAAGCTACTGCAGTACAAACAGAAAAACAGGTGTTTACTAAATAGACTTTTAAAGTTTGGGCTAGAGTTTTTCAGTCAGTTCTTAAGTGTGTCATCCCGTTGTTTCTTTGCCGCTGAACAGTACCCTGTGGCAGGGCGCTCTGCGTTTTAATGACACTGCCTAAAGTAAGCAAGAGGAAGCCAAAATAAATTTGTTAAGAACGCTTTGCAGTCCAGAGGTGTGCTGTAATTCTCTATCCTAGCTGAGCATTGTTCAGTTTGTGTTCTTGTCTGAAGTGTTAAAGCTTTGCCTGTATGTTGTCACTTTTGTGCTTGCATTTTTGCCAGTATTCAGACAGAAGAAAAGGCTAACGATGCCATTACGTTAAGGGTTTGTGAGGACTCTGTCGTGGCAATGGGAGTAAATTCCAGCTTGAGACTCACAAGAACCAAGTAGGAGAGAAACAGAGAAAAGCTGGCCTTGAAAGCTGATGGCCTGACAGTGTGCCCAGCGGCGGGGACTCAGGCTTCGCAGCCGGCAGCTTGTGGCCTCAGACGAGCTGAGACACAACCTGGGGTGCTGCCTGACGCCGGGGAAGGGGAAGGCAGCAGAGCAGTCGTTTGCATGCCTGCTGCTGATTACAGACTGACATTGCAGATCACCAGTAGCATTTCTAGGAGCGAAATTTCTTGGGTGGTGAGGAAGAGAAGCCAAGTCTCTTAATTTTGTTTGGCTTAAAGAACAACCTGTGACTCAAATGTCACTTCGTAGCTGTTTGTGTTGCTCCGGGATCATTGTGTATAATCAGTTTTTTTCATTGAATAATTTCCGCAGTGACTAAATTGTTTGAACTCGTTTCAGAAATCTAACTTCCTCGATTTTCCTCTCGATTGCTTTTTGTCTGTTAGGTTTTTGAGGAGTACTTTTTGGTCTGCTTTTCAAAAAACACCCCTTTTGTGTATTTTATATGCAGTGTACTAGGAAGCCAGTAGATGGCAATAGCAGACCAGTGTAGTTAAGCCTACAGAAAATTAACTCTAGGTACAAGGTTCTCATGTTTTTAAACAGGAAATGTCCTTTAAATAATTCTAAATAAAATGAAACAGGCATTGTTTTAACAAAATGGAATAAATTATTAAATCCCGTACTTGCAGTGTAGGCATCAAGGAAATTTTAAATTTATTTAGATCCTAACTACACGTAAAAGTAGTTGGTAGCTAGGAATGTGTTGAACTGCTTTTCTGAATTTAGAATTAGTAACTGTCATCAGTATTGGAAATATATGCCACACTCTTAATGAAGCACAAAATGGCCTTTTCCCTTCATAGGGTACAATGAGAAAATCGTTGGCGTCTCCAGTATTAAAGCGGGCAGAGTGTCTCTCTCAAGATATTTTCCCCTAAAATTTTATTTAACTCAGTTAAGTGCTCTCTCAACCATATGTTAGTACAGCACAGAAGGGCTAGAGAAAACAACACATTTTCTTTGTTCCTGTGCACATAGTTCTGCTAGTGATAAGCTAGACTTAAAAGATCTGTATTCCTTAAACTATATCATGAGTGCACTTTCCTGGACACAGCGTTAAATTCATTTCCATTTTGACTTTAATTGGTGCAATTTTAAATGTAACCGTTTTGAACTTTTATCTTTTTGAGCATGAGGTGTAAGCTGAAATGACAAACAATGTTATTCATGGCTCTGAGTGGTCCTACTCTCCAAGGTTAACGCATTTTTAAAAATGAATTACCATGATTGATGGGGTATCAAAACCTGATTCTTTTCATCTTTACACATTCCGTGATTATGAAGCAGTCTAATTTAAGCCTTGTGCAGTCTGTCTAGCCTGCTCCTTGTGATGGTTGCACTGCCTTTTTTTAAATTATTAGACCTCTCAGTTTAATTGCAAAAGATAATTTTCCATTACTGGTTATGTGCAACTTAAAAGGGCACTTCTGTCTGTGGAGGTAACAAGATATTTGTCAGACCTTTGAATGAATGCATTATGCATTAAGTAACCTATTTCGCAAACTCCATTTTAGTTCGAATAAATTGGCTTCTAATTTAGCAAGACCGAATCTAGAGTTAGTATCGTTTTCTTTTGTTTCTTTCCTGTTTTTTTTCCTTCTTCTTCTTCTTTTTTTTTTTTTCTTTTTGGTGTGTCTCCAGCGCGTAGATGTAGGATGTTAGATAAGTGCCTTCTGAAAGTGAAAACAGTAAATATGCGCTAAATGAGGAACAGCTTGCTCTGGAGTCTTAATTCTTTAGCATAATGTCGATCCACTGAGTTGCCCCGTTTCTCTCTGCTCAGCTGGACCACGGGTTTACCATCAAGAGATCAGGGTCTTTGGACTACTACCAACAACCAGGAATGTATTGGATAAGGTATGAGACGGTGCAGCTCCAACAGTCAGTGTTTCCATGGCAACGTGCTGGCAGTCTCCATTAACCAGTCCCTTCAGTGGATAAACATGCTTTTTGATTTGTTACCCAGTCCATATGCTGCTTTATCGGTTTCATTTGAATCTTGATTGAGACGCCACACCCCCTCATTCCCTTTCTTCACCCATTATTCACACCGGCATCGCCAGCTTTCTCTTCATTGCACATGCTCAGTATCGATTTTCCTTATAGTTAAAAGGACAGTGTATATAGAAAATCTGCTAGATATGCTGAAGTATGCGCCCTCCCCCTCCTTACTGCTTGTTAAGGCATCTGCTTCCTGCGCGCTCCTGTTTTTAAACACATGGAGCAGCAACAGGGTCTCAGCATATATTTTCCTCTTTTTCCATGTGAGATGTGGAGCTATATACTGTCATTTTAAACCCACAAAACACAATCCTTACCTTAAATGGAACAATGCATTTACAAAACGTAGTACTTACTTAGAAACTCTCCGAAGTTCAATGAGATATAATGCATTGTAAGTGCTGGTAAGCTTGTGTTTCTAACAGTGCATTTTTTCTATTTTATTTTCAAAACCCGTCTGATACCGAGTCCTTTTTATTTATTTTTTTAATACTGCATGAATATTTTTAGTATACTTCTCCTCATTGTGTAACTGTGCCAGGGTTGTCGTTAGTTCGCTTGAGCTGTATGATTAAATGGGACCTTGGGTGGGAGGGGGTTATTCGGGAGAGGGGGCAAGGAGGGATCCTGTTTGGTAGGCCACGGGAGGCCCCCATGCCACCTCAATCGATCAAGTACCCTGCAATTTCCATCAAGTGGTTATTTGCTGGCTTTTCTCCATGTTCTTGCTCCCTAGACCTCATTTGTGATAGCTAGAGAAATTTCTAAAAGCTCCTCATGAAACCTGCATTTTTCTAACATTGCAATTAGCAAAGCTTTTAAAAACTCACCTATGAGGTACTTGGAAAAATTCAGCAAATTAACCACGTTAGTGGAACAGCAGAGATGATCACTGCAAGTGTTTCCGGTGAAGTAAGAACCCCTCCCTGGACCATTTCACTGAATGCATGAATCGGACTACAGCACAGTTTCCATAAAACCTAGCAGTTCCCTGAGCGCACACTAAGAATTAAGTAGATTCTGATATGGATGTTCTGGGGAAAAAAAAGAAAAATCCTCCTCTTCAGCCAAGAAGTAGAAAAGTAGTTCTAATCCATCAATGAATTAAATGCTGGCTAGAAATAATAGAGAAGCGCTTTCACTCCAAGTGTTCAAATGTGCTTGAGTACCTGTAATTCTAGCCTATCGCATTTGTGCTCATGGCTACATACCTACTGCAACTTGCAAAAAAAATCAAAATGTGCTTTGTCTGTTGTGCCAGTTAGCATCATGCTTCACACAAGTCTACTGTTATAACGTGGTGCACTTAGGAGACAGTGACACAGCATCTGTGCTTTTTTTTTTGAAGAAGGGGGGAACCACCAGCATTTCTGTGGGTCCTGAGCGCCCACCTTTAGCTACATGTGGGTTTGGTAGTATTAAAAATATTTTTCTTTTCACTTACTAAGGAAATAGGACCTTTTTTGTCAAGTAGACCTTAGTCAAATAGTTGCAAATTTAGTATCTTCTCTGTAAAAGAGAGGAAAGCTTCACATGAGTCTAATCACTGATTTGCCTTTCCAGAGTTTAATTACTATCCATGATCAGCTTATGCTCCTTTTCTACTTTGCTATTTTTTATTTTTACACGACCAGTTCAATACTGTCTTTCCATTTGTCATACTCCGTATTTGAATCTTTTAAAAATCCAGCTTCGGAGGGAACAGACCACAAGAGATGAGCGTCTGTGATAAAAGAGGGTGTCCTGTCTCGCATTGGCCTTGACTCGGTTTAACTGCAAAGCCCAGATTTTGAAACAAACCATATGCATTTTGGGGAGTGGGGGCTGCGGCACAGACTCTAATTCTGCAAGTTGGTAAATAAAAAAACCATGCTATAAAAAAGGCCATTTGACTAAAGCACTAGCAATGGCTGCCATCGGCATACAAAATGACACATCCCTGAATAATGGGCTGGAGCAGATGGGTGATAATCTCTCTTATTCATACATAAACTGCTCTGTTTTCCAGCTGGGGGCAGTAACAACAATGTTTATAATTAGTGCTTTCTGAACAGTGCACCTAGTGTGTAAAGGCAAATTGGGAAAGCGGTGCTCATAGGCGTATGTGCTTAATTAGGAAATGCTATAACACTTGGTACCTCAGAAGAGGCACTGGTCTGTATTTTTTCCTCTTTCATCTCCAAGAAACAAGAGCGTTACAGAGCAACTACTGTAGTGATCAACATTTTAGTGTAAATAAAACCATCTCAATTTAGCAGTAGTTTACTTTTTAGTAGTGAGTGTAAGCCCAAATGCAAAGCATATGAAATGTTCATCAATCCCATATATAAAGCAGTTAATTTATCACAGGCCCATGAAAATTAACCTGAATTCACAAGTATAGCAATATATGAAAGCAAGTCCGAAGGAAAATGTAATACTCCCTTTGTTAATGTTAAACTATTCATTTCTTCTCTGCTCCTTTGATCGTTTTCATCCCTAGTTTCTAGCAGTCTTCTAAAATATCTTTTTAAAGGGCACTATTTCCTCCTTCAATCAACCAGAAAACCTTTTCCTTTCTCTACCTGAAAGACTTTCTTCTTTAAAAGTGCCTCAAAGTCGTAATTTTCTGAGCACTGATTTTGCCTCCTGTTTTATTCTGTGGCAGGAAGATAATATGTGCAAGTGTTCTTAAGTGAAGTGACTTTTTTGAGGTATTAAACGCAACAAACCTTATTTATAGTAATGGTTGTTAGATATGATGTCTGGAAAACCTTTCAGTATTCCTTGAATGTGAGGACAGGAAAAATACAGTGGCCAATTCAGTAAAGTCATTTGGACCTAAAGATGATACACGTTTTAAAAGCAATGGCATATAATGTCATTGGAACATCCGCCCTGCAATCAGAAGTGCAGAAAAGGCCAAGGTAGCTTCAATAGCGAATGGGAGCCCAAGGTCCCAGGGAAATTCACACCTTCTGCACTGAACTTAGGCTGCTGAGACTTTATTATTCTTGATAGGCAAGAAAGCCAGCTTTAGGATAGGTAGATAATGTCTGCCTGTGCTGCAATCACATCTTCATTCACCCCAGTCACCAATGTCAATTCAAGTCAAAGTCAGCAGAAATCGCCCTTATTCCTCTCTCTGCACAGATATTATGTTACATATCTTTTTTTCTCCTAAGAAAGCCCATTCTGTAATGGATTACTTTGTAAAAGGATTAAAACCTATGGATTCATTTTTTATAACTTACCTTCTATTGCAACTCAGCAATGATGCCCACAAAAAATCCAGAGGGATAGGGTGGCACCTACATTGTCCTCAAGAAGCATTATAACTGATAGTTTTGCTTTCTTATAAGAAACTTTCCTTTTTTAGATCTACATATCCGATACATTTAACAATTTGTGTGACATATTCTGCCTCCATGTAGCTCAGCCAGAATATTAAGAATATTTTCTTGTATTTCAAGCCTTCCCTTTGATCCGAAGTGCTGCAGTGTCCAATATGTAGCCTTCTTCAGCTGCATTGCCTGTTCCTCCTAGTGGCAGCTCATTTTGATAGCAATACTTTTTGCAATTTTGATAGCAATACTTTTTGCACAACCTACCAACGTTTTCTTTGACCCTGTATTTCCAAACTGTTTCAGATTTCTGTCTGAATCTTAAAATTATTTTAATCTGCTTTTGAAAGGATTGCCTGAATTTTCTGCTTTCTCTGGGCTGAATCAGATAACACTAGAGTGGATGAATCTAATGTGAAAAATTAGTATAATATGTTAGCATAGGTAATGTCATTATACGTAATGTTAGTATAAAATGTTACTGTGTATTATTTCTGATATGTCCACAGATACTATACAAAAGCTAAAGGAGCAATTAAAAAAAACAGGAAATGTGTGGGAAACTCATTAGTCGCCTTACCTATGTAATGATAATAGCAAGGAGACCAGTTAGATGGACATGTAGTGAAATTGTCAATCCTGTCAATACTGAATTCACAGGATACTAGCTTTTTAAAATATGGTTCTCACTGTCACAGTTTAAAAAGTATTTAAATAGTTCATTTGAAAATCCACAGTTCCATCTTACGTGTTTTTTTCCTAATTCCCATTACTTTGCCTCTATCAAGTCACTTGCACCTGTCCCAAGTGGGTACAATACACTGCTGAGTCAAAAGTTACAGCCAAGTGGCTGGATAACAGGCAAAGTAGGTTGGGAGTGAGGCTCACTCTCTGTAAAGTGCCGTTTTTAATAAGGTAAAACCCTCTGTAAACTTAATTCTGGTAAAAATAGACAAACATCTAAACTTATTTAAAATATCTTTTCCTGCTCTTTGACTAAGAAAACCACAACTGATTTACAAACTATAAATAACATTCACCCATGCAAACAACTTGGCACTAAGTCTCTTCCACATGTAATTGAAACCAGCTGAGGTATCGTGTCTCTAAAAATGGGGGACGTCAAAAAGTAAACATAAGCTTAAATATAGCAGTATGAATTCAGCAGTTAGAGATGTAGAATACTTATCTTTGTATTCACTCACCAATGCAGTACAAAGCATACATCAAAATGATTTGGTTTTATGTCTTTTTGCTTTCATTTTAGCTAATTCCATGCCAGAAGTTACATGGTGCACCAAAGCATTGGCCTTTTTGTATTTGGAGTTCTAGGTTCAAATCCACTCGATTCATATGTCCCCTCGATGTGGTCATTTGCACGTCTCCAAATCACCATGTAACTTGACTTAATTATAGCTTTGCTTGAGGGACTAAAAATAACATGTGTCTTTCACTCTGGGCCGGAGGTGCATTGCTAAGTTTGAAGTACTGTCCAAAAGTGCGTTGAATCATGAATCAATCACATTACCAGAGAAGCCCATGGAAACAAGAAGTGCCAGACCAGAAGGCTGCCTGGCATGGCCTCGTGCCTTGCATTGTAAAGCTGCTGCTATTGCTTAACGGCCGCTTTTACAGTAGGGAAATCTGCTGTAACGTATCTCAACATATCAAGGTCCCTTACCAGAAATTAAAGAAATAGGATAAGATTATCTAGGCGTGAACATTTAGATACATGCATACACATACACATATATAAAACAAGGCACTGGAAGAGAAATACCAATTTTTCATTAGATATATCCATTAATTCCAGATACTAACAAAGCATCGCTAAAATGGCAAGCAAACTGCAAATATATTCCTGCAGAATGAAAGCAAGTGAAGGGAAGGCTTTCTTAGATTAATGCGTGAACAGCTGCATCCCCAGTTCAGTCTCCTAGCTGATATGAATAATGGATGGACCAAGAGGCAAAATGCACAATAATGTTATTTTATTAATGAAATGAAAATATATATATATATATATATATATGTATGGTGGCCAGCAATAAATTAAGACAACTGAAAAAAAAAAAAAAACGGTCACTGCTCACATTCATAAAATGCAGTTACTTCAATCTAATATTACTGACCTGACAGAAAATATCACCCCCCAGCTAAAATAAGGGTCTTCCCACTGCAAATCCAACGTGTATATCAAAGCAGCTATAGTTTTTGAATGTCTGCTCATAAGCACAGAGTTCAGCATTTTCCAAGAAACAGAGAATTTGCATGGCTCAGGTGTCCTGCAACATTGTGACTCAGAGATCAGAAGAAAGATACTCCCTGTGGTAAAACCCTGGAAAAATGCTAGCTGCACTTAGTATGTACATAACAAAACCAATGATTTTACAATAATGCTCTGTTACTTCAAATTAAATACATTTCCAAAAATAGCTTGTTAACCATTTGGTACTGGGTTTCAGAATTACAGAAATGTTGATGCAAAATACATTAGTGCTTAATGAAGTGCTTCAGACCCATCAGTACCAAACTATTAAAGGCAATCCACTTATCTGCTACTGGATAAAAGCTCTACATTTTCTCATATGGATTGTAAGATGACATCTGCATATCTTAAGTAAAAATGCTATACTTGCATTTAGTTGCCATTACTATCATATAGTCCTCAAAGTTCTCGCTCTCTCACCTCAAGCTGAGAAAAAAAATGTCAAAAATGTGATAATGAAAATCTGGGATTTGCAGCCCTGTGAAGCATAAGTGCACTTCAGATCCTCTTATTATTTATTGAAAGAGTAGCTTAAAGTAGATATGCCCTGAAAATCCATAATGGACTGGTTCATGCACTAGCAAACTATCCAGCTGAATAGTAGGTGAAATAATAAGTCTATTAAACCAAGGAAATGAATGTAAGAGATCTTTGTTACAAAAATAGTAATAATAACTAAAATGCTAGGTTTTGTCACAATAATATCACATTTTGAATATGCCCATATGCACAACAGAGTATAGTAGCTGAAGACTGCACTTATAAAACATACACAGTCAGTACTCCAAAATATACTAGCATCTCCCCACAGTCCAAAGGATTAATCTATTATATTTTGAAATTCTTTAGAGGTAAGAAACAACTGTGGCCTCATTAAATGAGCAATAACATTTGTACAGAATGCAGAATGGCAGTAGCGTATGGTAGTGTAATAGACACTGGAAGTGCAAAATATGCCATCATGACATTGAGAAGAGATAGCTCAATCTCGAAAGTTCTGTAGGAATTGTGAGTGCTCCGTATGTCCCAAGAACTGACCCGTTTTGTGGTTCTGACATTTTAAACACTAAATATTAGAATGAGATGATCTTTTTTTTTGCTTTCACTAGATAAATATTCCCTTCTTTGACTCTTTCTGACCTTACACATTTTTGTTTGATAGCCATGGGTGAGAAAAGACTTTGTATGTCACTCAGCCCAGGAGAGTAAGCACATAGTGCCACTGGCTCGACAAGCACGTCTTTATAAGTAAGGACCAATTAGATCAACTTCAAGGGAGACTTTGAGCAAAAATGTAAAGGGAAATGTTGTCTCAATAATATTCTGGGAAGTTTCTGAACAGTCAGGAAGCCTGAAATATTTGGTGCTACAAACCACAGTTTAAGGTCTTGGACTAGGTGGAATTATCTTTTTTTGCCTTCTCTAACTTTTTTGATTCTTAAGGCAGTAAGTGCCGTTAGGTATATTTAAACAAATAGCTGCCAAATCTTCCCTAATAATGACAGAAAAGCAGTATCTTGGATTTTAGATGTGAAGACATCTTTAAAATGATGTTGTGATATTTAATTGTCTGACTCATTTTGCAATTTTATAATTTTATCATTAAAAAAAGATTAGATATCTTTGTTTAAATTTCAAAGAGAATGTTTTATTCAAGAGTATTCACTTTTATGTAACTTGCCTAATTTTAAATACTTTCAGTATGTACATAGACATTTACCAGTCTCCTGCACCAGATTTTAAAAATAAATTTTTGATTTAATACAATTATTTTTATTTATTCAACCAGAAATGTTTAACTTTCTCAGAGGAGAGTATCTATTGCTACAGGATGATGTGATGTGGTTTAAACTTTAAATAAATGCTTATTTCCTGTAAGCATAAAAAATATTTTAAATGGAAATGTGTATTTTATAGAATGGTAATATATGCCATTCTTTCTTTTCAATTTTCACATAGAATTACATACTGTGTGCAATAAAGATCTAGGTATTCTTCTGTTTCACATTAAAATATAATCAAAAACGGAGTTGGTTCAAGGCTAAGAAACATACCAGGCATTGAAAAATACTAATTAGAGTTCTTAACCAAAAGATTATCAGTAAAAAAAGCAATTCTCAGCAGAAGATAAGTGTTGGAATTTGTAGCAATTACTATTTAAAATACAGGGATGAACTTACTAAAGTTAATTATTCTGCTCTTTAAAGTAGTGTTTTGGAGATTCTGGACACAAAAACAATATTTCAGCCATTTAGCCTAGCAAAATCCATTTGCTGTAGTAGCTCTGTACTCCTGTCCATCTTTCCATCTCTATTACATCATTAGTGAACGCTGATTGCATTATTTTAGAGCACAAATTACTATAATGCTATTCTGCTCTAGTATGACAGATTTAGTTTTCATTTTGTTCTCAAAAATATGTTGGCTATAAACATATCTCCGGGCTCTGATGAGGCTCTCGCTATAACTGGTAAATTTTCTAGAGAAATCAGTCTTGTTTATCTCAAGAGAAAACAATAAATCATTTGAAGCAGAAGAACCTCTTGGCTGCATTTTTTTTAATGGAGATTTTCATACTGGGGAAAAAATGTGCATGCCTTAGCAGTTAAACATATTCAGTTCTCAAAGTTATCTTTGCTTCCCATGCCATGACCAGAGATGTTTGTTTGCGTTTTGTGGGTCATCTTAATAGCCACTTGCCTTTTCCGTTTTTGCCTTTTCCCAAAATCATGGGCCATGATTTAAGAAGGCAGCCCTGCTTCAGAAAGCAGTTAAGTATGTGTCAAAGTGCTCTTGCTGAATCAAGGCCATCCTGTTGAACTTACAATTTTCCAGTAATTTCAGGGACTGCAGTCTAGTATCCTGAAATCAAGAAACTGGTGAAACCCACTCAGTTGAAATCATTGACTAGACTAATAGTGCTTTTACCTGGCTTAGTTTCACCCTATGAATGTGCCCGACGAAGCAGAAGAAAGGACGTAGCTAGAAATTACAGCTGTTTTAAGACCTATATTGTCTCCAGTGGCAGAAATTGAACAAAAAAATGAAGGTCATCAAGTAAAAGATCTCCTTTCCCGTTTCTAGATATTTCTCAATTTGAGATAGAATCAGTGGAATATTTAATTTGATAGACCTTGGTTAAAAGGAGGAGGCAGAATGGTCAGGTTCAATGGGTCTTTCAGTAAGAACTAATCAGTGTTCTCCCTAAGAACATCCATTGACTGGCGTGAGGAGGTGTCACAGAGCTGGGCTAGCTTCCTTTGCTGTTTGTTTCTCTATCTTGTCTGACAACTTCATCACAATCCATCTTTGTTAACCAATTGCACTGACTTGCACATGGCTGAGTGTGTATCAACCTTCATTAGGTCAAATCAAAGACAAGTGTACATCTCTGCCTTGCCTGTAGAAATAGATTTATGCTTTGAGAAGGGTGGGGGGAAGGTCGGTTGGTATTTGGCTTGAAACTTGAATCTATTAAAGTATGAAATTAATAGCATCCAGAAGTAGAACATATGGCATCCATATACATGGTACTGTATCTGCTTGATGATGTCACGCTACCTCTTAAGATTTGGGAAATGCACTTTTTAAAGCATTTAGCTGTGTTGCGGGCTAAACCTTTCAGACCTGACTGAAACAGAGCAGGTTTGATTTGGTCTGAACGTTTATTATCCCTGGTATTTGCAGGCCACATACAAACTCATGGTTTTCATTAGCTTTGCATTTCACACACAGCCTAATTTCATTTATTCTTATTTTATGCCCCTGCCAGACCACCGCTCTTGATAAGGAGAGGCAGGTTTTCCGACGAAGACGCAACCAGGATGTGAGGGGACGTTATAAGGCACAGCAAGCTCCACCTGAACTCAACTCCGAATCGGAAGACTATTCACCAAGTTCATCCGAGACTGTTCGCTCACCTAACTCACCCTTTTAATAAAACACTTTTACTCAAAAGTCTTGGCTTTAACCCTTTGAGCCCTGAAAATCCTTCAGACGTGGGAAGTGATTACATCTGATCTGTCTAGTGCTAAATGCTTGAATGGTGAAACACAAAAGGGTGTTTACAGAATCTTTGTAAGAATAATTTCCTAATTGATTGAAATCCTTATTCTCTGCTTAGATTGCAACTTGCTGCTAATATCATCCTCAAAGGGTTAAGGCTATTTTGCTTTTTTATTTAAAGGTAGAAGCAGTGAATGTTTTCATCAGTGAAGCTAGGAACTGCAGTATGTAATTTTAGCACATGTTAACCCTCTGAGTAAACGATCAACTTAATCTTGACAGTCCATACTAGGGTTTTATTCTGGCTTTTTTGCTTTTATACGCACATATCTTTTATAGTACCCTAAAGCTCCCTGCCTCTTTCTGGCCAAAACAATACCAAACACACTATTGCTTAGGGGCTGCAAATATCCGCTTTAAAAACAAAAATAAAACGAAACAAACAGTATCTTCTACAGCAGCTCATTGTAAACGTGCTTCATACTTCCACAGAAGAGTGACTGTTTTTGGAGGATATTATGCAGAGTAAATGGGAAATTCAGTTTAGGGCAGTCTGATAGTTTACAGAAGATGACATGATGATGTCCTCAAAAGGTTGCTTCCGTATCATTTGCTGGTAATAACAGTGCAGGATCTTGGGAAATGGCTTGAGGACACGTTCTGTCATGTAATGGTATGTAATGATCTAATTTAAAAGTTCCTGGTTCCTTTACCTCACATTCAAAAAGGTACAGACAACCTCTCAGCATGACCTGATTATTCCATAGATAGCCACAGTTATTCCTGTGGTGAGAGTCACTTTTCAAGATTAACATTAATAGGAGTTACCCTTAAAATAGCGAGAAGATTTCTAAATTTAGGAAAAAGTAAACCTTTTAAAATATATGTAAAGCCTGTGGATGAAAGCCTTTTCTAAACTGAATTGGTGAAAGTTTCATCTTAGAATGGAGAAACTAAAAATGATTCACCAGTCTGTTTGCAATATTTAATAAAATGGGCATTTACACAGAGTATATATATATATATATATATATATACACATATATATATACTTCCGGTTTGTTAAAACCTCAAGACAGCTTTATAGTATATTATTTAATCATTATCCCAAAGTTGACTTCCACAGAAGTATTAAGCTTTGTAAATTTTGGGTTCAAATACGGTAATTTGAAAGAAAATTGATTATAAATTCACTCAGAATTTCACTTGAAAGAAAAATGGCACACTTCCAAAATCCTATTCTAAAATAATAAATAACATTATGAAATTTATTCTTTTTCTTATTACTCATATAAGATTGACCATATTTGAAGTTTTCTCCTCTAAAGTTAACATTTTGTCATGGTATTTTTGTAGTCACATAATTGTGGTTTACCTTCTCTCTCTCCTTCTTTCTTTCTTTCTCTTTCTCTCTGTTTCATATCATACAGATAGAATTATCGACATGCTGCCCCAAGAGTGAGGCAGATTTTGCTGATCTTTCTGGGAAGTATAAATAAAGTTTGGAGGAACAGGGCAAGTTACTCATAATGCAATTTCTATTCTGAGTTGTGTTTACTCACAGAACTGTTGCTAAAAGCAGTTGCGGCACTGAATGTGTACCTGCAGCTTGTTGGCTTCGGGATAATGCTCTTCTGCAATTCTAGTTTCAAGTATCAGTTGAAACATCTTTTAAGAAACATTGAAATTGTTTTGTGTCTCCATGCTTCAAAATGCATCATTCATTTTTTCAGACATGAGAATTTATATATTAAAAGCTTTGAAGATTTTTTTATACAGGAATTTCAGTGTTGTGAATTTTCGCACAAGTGCTGCAAGAATTTCACACAGAATGCAATTGATTTCACCCAACTTTAATAATCTAAAAGTGAAACATTTAGTCTAAAGTAGATCTCTAGACTTCCTTGTCAATACGGAGATGGGCATTCCCAAGTCTGATTCATCTATCATGGACATGCATTCTAGGAATACTCATGCTTTGGAGACACCTACTGCCCTCGCTCTACTGTAGAAGGAACCCACTGTTGGAAGCTTGTATCAGTCACCAAACCTCAGAATATTAATTTAGTAGAATGAATCTTACCCTAAGCCATTAGGAAACTAATCTCTGAATGGACATCTATGGGCAGAAGCTTTGTGCTTGTGCACAGCCTCTTGCAGGATTTATGCCTTTATGGTTGACTAATGTGTAATTAACAGTGGGCTGTTGGCTAGAGGTCAACATTTTAACCCAAGTGAAGTAACCAGGTGGCTTGCTGGCGAGCTCCACAGGGGCAACAAGTGCATAAAGGAACTGCCATGCAACAGTACTCAAATTGCAGGATCTGGGAATAAGCTGCATCTGTGGCAGGTCACTGACCATGCCCAGCCAACCTGACATGGACTTGGTAGATAGGTCAGAGATAGGCCAGGTAGGGTTGTAATGTTAATGTCTCTAGTCTGGTAACATTTGGATAGGGCAAGGGTGTGTTTTTGTTTTTTTTTCCCCTGGGACTAAATCCTCAGCCAAAGTAAATCCTCCCTTGCCACCTACTTACATCAGTTTAGAGTAGATCAGGATCTGGCACATGTTCTTTCGGCCTTGCCCTTCCCACATTATATTACAGCTTTCCCTTTAGATACAGCTCAACCATGTACATGCAAGACATATTTGGTAAAAAAAAGTTGTCCATTAATACCACATGCTCCTTGACTATTGGGAAAATTCGGCAGTCTTAAAACAAAGGCCGATGTTCATTCTTAATTAGGGAAGTTAGGAGGAAAAAAAAAAAAAGTTTCGCCTCATGCATGCAAAATATTATTCAAAACCTTGTCTGGGATTTTCCTGTCACCTTTGCTTTGCCTAGGAATCCAGGGTTATCATTAAAATAAGATGTTTGGCTCCTTCATCTTTTACCATCTTGTATTACTTAAAATGTATTTGAAAATAATCCCAGATCCTAAAATCCCTACTCATCCCCAGCATCTTACATGTTTCTGATCTTTGGTTCATGTTTTATGAACATAACTATAAAAAAATCTTAAGTTATTTTTAGGCCTGTGTGAGATTGAGTTTCAAATTGCTCATAGCTGCTTTTTAGGCTTCAAGGAAAAGTATCGGAATATTTAAACTGTTTTAAAAGTTGTATCGATGATGGTTTTAAATATATCCATATATGTATAAATATGTAGGTATGTATGCATATATATGTGTGTGTATGTATGTATGGTTTCATGGAAATAGCAATGTTTTAGGCTTGTTTGCCAACTTCTGCCCTTTTTCTTTTCTAAGCTCTGAATTCCTGGGGGTAAATGAAGACAGAATACATGGCCCTAAAAATACTTGGAAACACCAGTGAAAAAGGGAATCAAAGATAACAAGCTATTTCTGATGTGATAATCTGAGAGGCAATATAGCATGCCGTTTTACTGTAATACATAGCAGTCCTGCTGACTTTTTTCTTCGTTTCCCTTTCAGATCATTGCATTGGTGCTAAATGTGACAGAAATATTTTAATGCTTATTACGTATACAAGAACAACTTCCTCCCACCTATGTCTATGTAGTTAATTGAGGCACTTAAGGATGGCAGACACTGTTGGCTCTGTCTATCACCACGGAGATAGAGAGAAGCACTTCCAAAGGGTGATTCAGGTCATCTAATATTTGGTCTCCAGAGATGCCTGTCAGTCTGAACTTACTATTAAAGAGAGATTAGAGCAGGGTAGCTTCCAGCTTAGTTCCTCTCAATTAAATGCAAGTGGGGGTAACATGGGCTCCAATCTAAGTGCAATATTCTAGTGAGCTTACCCTGCAGTAAGCAAACTTTGAAATGAATATGTTGAACTGGTAGGTGAAAGCACAGGATTAGTTAAATGGTTACGTGCTGGGCTTCACCTCATCTGGATGTATCCATCCAGGAGTTAGGCATCTAATCTAAGCCAGTCGTTTAAGCTTCCCTTATAGTTGCTAGGGACTGGCTTTTCTAGTGGATAATTAAAATTCTAGGGTGGATGAATCGCTCACTAGATGAGACATCTGTCCTAAATATATTTAGAATATGATTTATTAACTGATGATATATGTAATATTGCTGTTAGTAATAATTTTCATAGCATTAATGTACAAAAAATCCAGAATACTACGGTTATACTCAGAGGGTTAACAGAAAAGCACAAGGCATGCTGATTACATTGGTGTATCCAAACTGCTTTGCTTTTTTAGCCAGTGTTTGCTGATTTTTTCAGAAAATTCTTGGAAAATTTCAAGTTTGAAATAATTTAAGTGTTGTTGTTTAAGGAATTTCTATAACCAAATTAATCTTATTTTTAGTTTAACTTATCACAGGAATAATATGTATCATTGATGCAGTGTAAGTCTGTAGTTATCAATTTTATTAATTCCACAAGTGATTCCAGAAATCTCTCTTTTTTTAAGTACTTACTATAGAGCTTACAATGGTGGCACAGGTGACTGA
Source organism: Struthio camelus (assembly GCF_040807025.1). Taxonomy (NCBI): domain Eukaryota; kingdom Metazoa; phylum Chordata; class Aves; order Struthioniformes; family Struthionidae; genus Struthio; species Struthio camelus. The sequence goes on from NC_090942.1 coordinate 196,976,335, forward strand.
GACTGTCTTTCTTATTGGTAAACAAACAATATTGTAATTTCAAGAAAGTCCTAAGAATCAGCTTTTCAGTTTGGTAGTGTACTAGTTAGGGGAAAGCTATCTCATGACATGCATTGTGTAAATCATCTTTGTAGATGAAGATTGTTCATATTAATGAACACATTCTTTTTCCTTGACATTGTAGCAGAAACTGTTTACTCGTTAATGAACAACCAATACATTAATTTGCTTCAGACTGTTAGAGGGGAAAGTGAGATTCCAGTCATTGACAATGTTATTGCTTTACAGTAGCCCTCATCTAATTTAAATGTGGTGCATACTACAATAAGCAAAGCCAAACCTGTGAATAAACTCCTGAAAAAGCCTGGTGGGTCTTTATTCAGTTGGGTGCTTGCATACAGCAGTGTGTGACAGCAGGAAGGCTTTCAAGAATTGTTGAAATGAAAGCGATATATCCACAAATAAGAGCTAAATTGCAATCCTTTCCCTATGGGGCATATATGTTTAAAAAGAAAAAACGAAAGAAAAGAAAAGAAAAATTGGCTCAGAGGTTTGCAGCGCTACTGTATTACCACAGGGCAAGTACATTAAATCATTATTATTTGCTAGCCTGGGGTATATGTTAGAAAATGGCATCTTTTTTATTTAGTTTAGATTGTGGGCAGGGAGAGCTTTCCTAATATTATTGCAGTGCCTGCTAGTGCTGCCATGGTTAAAGCTGTGTTAGTATTTCCATTATAAACTCTTATTCTCAAAGGTTTTTAATTTGATCGTAAAAATCTGCTTCAGGCAGAAACTTGGCATACAATTTTTCAGCTCAGAGTGATTCTTTTCCTAAAAAATGAGGGAAATCAGCTCGATCTCTTTGACATCTATTTTCTAAATGTACACAAACATTCACGCCCACAGATAAAAATAGCAGTAACTTAAACAAAGGCCATTTTTGCACAGCTCATTTCAAACGCGTTAAGTTCTCAAGCGTATCTGAGAGATCTTAACCACAGAGCTGACAGCTCAGAACTTTGGGGCACTTTGAGAACCATTGAGAAAACTCAGTTACCAAGAGCAAAAAATGTTCCACATATGGGATAGGTTTATTTCCATGGGATAAACATTAAAAGTTCGCTCAGTAACAGGTATGTATATACACCCTGCTGAGTGCTCATGTAATTCCTAAACCCATTAGTTTAAGTCACTCCATGTAGCATATGCTAAATGTGAATATGCTGAATTTCTCTGTAACACGAGGAGAGGAAGTAGTTTCCTCTTGCATTTCAGAGTAGCACCATGGACAAAGCTGAAGTGACACCGGTCAAAAGTATCCAGAAAGAGAAGAATCAACAAAACATGTTTTCTCATAGAGGAAAAAAATTGTCTGAATAAGACAGGGCTGAAAGCTCACACTGAATGAGTGAGGTACAAAAAGCATTTTAAAAGGCATAGCTATGGAATTATTTGAAAACTATAAAAGTGCAAGGGAGCCACTCAATATAATGAATCCATGTGCAGCGCCAATCAGCTACTAATCTGGAGCAAATTTACAGCTACAAACAGGCATAATTAATATACAAATCAAAGACACCCAGCAGCAGATGGAATTGAAATCCTAGTTCTTTTAGCAAACATAATGCAGACCTCTTCTTCATATATTCACTAAACGAGACCGTGTGTAGCTGTTTGAAGTAGTGTTACATACTGGCTAGTGGGGAAATTAGGTGTTTAAAAAATGAGTGTAAATTAATTCTTTTAAAACCAGTTCCATAGCATGCTTCGACCTTAAGCGTTCCTTTTGGGAAATGACAGTTTTCCAAAAGTGCCGTCTGTGTATTTTATCCTTGTTTGGGTACACGCTCGGATAGCCCATGCCAAACGCCTTCAATAAGAATTGAGTTGGCATATTGAGGCAGTGGTTCATATCATACCATCTGTGAAGTTTTCTGGAACAGTGGTCTGGTCCACAGGGAAGAACAAAACATCCATGTCGTGAAGAGTCAGGGAGTGACCCACCAGTAATGGTGATGTCCTCCTAACCCTTCTCAGCAATTGACCTGAGTCATGAACCACAAAGCTTGGTCATTTCCAAAAATGTTTAGCCTACCCGAGTGGGTGGGGAGGGGGAGTTGGACAGAATTGGTGCCTTTTCTTGGCGTCAGCCTACCTGGATGCACAGCACCTACAAATTGGTCTAAGGGTACAACAAATGCTTCCTAACGTTCTGGCAAGCCACAAGTAAATATCCGGTTGGGAAAATTACTGTTTATACGAAAGCAGAGAGCTAACAAAAAAACATATAAATTTAGCATTAGCCATGATAAATTTAGCTGACATTTGGAAGATGGTTTCAGACCAACAGATTAAACAGATTTTGGAGGGATTTTTTGTCTTTTTTAATTTTTCAGTAGCAGCATTGGAGTCAAGAAACTCCAGGTAATTTTCAGGTGGCATTTGATCTGTTATGAGCAACTTTCCTCCTGAGATGTTTTTGGTATGCCCTGCTGTGTGTCTCCTGCGGTAGGAAAATGCTGGCGTGAGAAACCTAGAAGATCCTTTCTATTTCTATGTTCCTAATAGATTTTGAAGTTAGCAATGAGAGTTACTCATATCCATCTAATTGTAGGTGCCTGCAGAAAAGAGAGGTGTGGTGAAAGAGAAGTCTAGCTTCCTTGTCCAGAGTAACTCGCAGGAAGAGCTGACATTATGACAACTACTACTACTACTATTGCCGTTCGGAAGTAATTACTTTTTTAAAGCAAGTATGTCAGGTGCCTAGAATGTTCTTCAACATCTGCTAGTAAGACTAGAAGAAGATAAATAATAGCATATATTTTTTTTTTCTTTTTAAACAGGATGCCCACAGCTATTCAAGCAATGTTTCTGGAGTCCATAATATGATGAGAATTTGAGGACTGATGAGAATGAGAAGGAAGATTATTTGCAAGTTATGAATGCAAAAGATTGAATGTAAAATGGAATTCCCGATGCTTTATCTTGCAAAGGAGAATGATAGATTTTTCTCTTCAGCAAAGTTCAAGCACATAGGAAAAGGCAAATAAGCTTCTAAGATATGAACTAAACTTCTGACAATTTGGCATAGATTACGAATCTTAACTAGGTGTAATCTTTGTGAAACTACTTTGGTGTGATTGACAATTGAAATTTAAGGTGAATAACATCAGATCTTGATAACTTTTGCCATTGATTGTTAAGTGGGGGAGTCAAATTAATTGACTGATGCTAAAAAACAGAAGGAGTTCAGGAGAGTCATCTCCAGAGAGAGGCTATGTGACGAAGGGAGGAGGGGGACTCTTGACTAATTCTCAAAGGCTAATTTCTCATTTGCCATTTGTGCTAATCTTTGGTGCCTTCTTTGAGGGGGAAAAAATTACTGCAACTGGTCCAAGGTTAAAGACATATCAGCTATAACTTATTTTTGATTGTATTAAGAAATTAATAATAACCTTTTATATTCTGCCTGAAAGAAAATTATTAAAGGATTAGTTGAGTGTGAAATTAAATAGCACTTTTCTCATGCATGCTAAAAAGGTATCTAAGGAACCGATTACCTTTAAAGAAGTTAAATTATTTCTAAATGATTTCAATTTAGAAATTTTTTCAATATTCCCTTTAAAAAATAGGAAACTTAGAAATTGCTATGTAATTTGAATGATACAGAAGAATCTTTAATTTTCCAGATACTAATTCAATAATTTTAAAACAATATATATTACCATAAAAATCAGGCAGGAAACCAAATGGCATTTTTCAAATCCTGCCATTTATGCTGATAAATGTAGATGAACAGAAATGAGACCCAATATTATCACCTTAACACGATAATGTGAACAGTTTTTAAGTTTTTGCTTATTTTTAGGTAAAACGTGAATGATAAAAAAGAGTAGAAAGTGACAAATCACCTTACTTAATACTCTCTGCATAGTGTCAACTTCTAATAAGCTCATGTTTCTTGAGCAGAGAAGCATTACAATATATTTCAATTTATAGTCATCACAATCAAGCCACTAAGGAGTTGCATCCAGCTGCATTCCTGAGAGGCTGTGCACAGGCTTTAAAAATTAGTCATTCAGCCACATCCTGGTTTTCCCACATAAACCTCTGCACTAAAGTTAGTCTTGATGAGAGTGATTAAAAAAAAAAAAATTCAAGAAATTCGCACTTCATGTGTTAATTTCCCAGCCCAGGAGGTGAGTTTGGATAAGCATATGGAAATCAAATATAGCTGTAGACTGACAGCTTTTGTATCTGGTGCCCTTCAACACTATATATACCAATTCTCATGAGAAATGTGAATACTATTTTACAGTGGAACCCTGCTAAATCCTACTAATGACTGGAAGATCCATTGTAAATGATTGGATTTTGGGAATTAGCAGGTGAATGAAGAAATATAATAAAAGACCAGAGGATAATGCATTGCAAAGTGTATTTTTTCATTTGTTCTGACAATTGATTTAGTTTTAATTTCATACTTCATACATTATCAGCAAGTGTGCTGGAGTGTAAAAGCTACAAATAAGGAGTCTGAGTAACATGAGACCCCACCAGAGCTCTCTGATTATTTTTGCTGAAAGGCATAAAAAGTGCTGTTTTATCTATGTTGATGAAAGCATGTATTTTATCCCACTCTCATTTACAAGTTAATAGTTGCTATTTAACAGCTGGTTCATAGAAGGATTTTAGGTGCAAGAAATAACGGCAAAACTAAAGACTAGTCTTTCAGTCTTTCTAGAAGATGAATTTACATGTTCACAGATATTATAAATTGACAACAGGGTTATAGACATGTGGTACTGCAACTTTCTCTTTTTGACACCATTTTCCCAAAGAGTGTGTTCTACATCATCTTGACAGCACACGTTTCTGAAGCCCTGACACGAGGGCTAGTGTTTCATGAACACTTTAAACCTTCATAAACCTTCACTGTCTTCACAAGATACAGTCTCATTCTTCTCTGCTCCCTTTCATATGGCCCCAGCCCCTCCAGGCTGCTCGTTTTCTTCTTCGTCCTACGCTCCCCTTCTCTTGTGCGGTGCAGATGTTGCACGTCCATGTGGTAAAACAATTCAGGGGACCTGCTCCAGAGGAATAACAAAGTTTTAACCTGCATTAATTCCGTGGTTCTGTTCATTGCTCCCATACATCAGCACACAAGGGAAAGGGTATGAAAAAGTGACAGCTGTAGTGGGAAGGTAGGACTGCTTTCAGCAGAAATGGTGGCTTAAAGTATAAATGAAAGTAAGAGCGAAGGCCTAAGCGGTGTATGTTTTGATTTTTGAGATCAAGTTCTATATTTGAATTTGCTGTTGTTATTTATGTCTAGATCTTTCAAAGCATTTTTCTTTTGAATAAGCTGAAAGAGTAGGGGGTGACATCCTGAAAAAAATTTTGCAATAACAAAAGAGGAAAGAGTCGGAGGAAGTTGGGGCACAATCATTTATATTTAAAAATTGCATAAACTAATTAAACTGGGAACATATGAAGAGGAAGCATCATGCTTTACCTTCAGTCTATTCATTTTAGGTTTTTCCAATACTTTCTAAAGGAAAATAATGAAGATATGCACAAACTCTATCTTGCAAACCCTTGCTCCAAGGTGATAAATGACATAGCTTTATTATTTGTTTCCACTTAATCTTCATGAAGTTATAGCTCTGAGTTTTCCATGAACAGATAATTGCTGGAAATGTTAAGCCTGGACACTGCCCTGGTCATAGCTTTTTTGCTCTGGCTTGGCTAGGCAGTGCTTTCCGGTTGCTGTGGTGAAGGTGGCGACCTGATCCTGGCACACGGCACCCATCAGGCATCCTTGGGACTGCTGGTTTGTGCCAGCAGCCATGAGGCTCCTTTGCACCCTTACACTCTTCATCAGTCTCAGATGGTGCATTAAGTATCATTTAACCCAGCTAAATGGAGGACAGTTATATCCTCTTTTTGAAAGATGCTGGAACCAATAAACACCTCTCTCTGAGGAGAAGGACAGCAAGGCAAGTTCCAACCAAAAGTTAAAGTTGTTCAGTCATATCTAATACTAGTAGTGGCTTAACAGCACTCCTGCCATATGTCTCCAAGTGTACAACCAATCTGATCTCACTCCGGTGGTTCAAACCTGTTGAAAAATGTGGTGAGGGAATGCTGTGACAGCAGCCTTTAATGCTGGTGTTATCCTGCCTCTCTGCTCTCACAGCCTTCTGCAGCTGTCCTAAAGTCACCGCAGAAGCAGAGCGCCAGCATGGGATGCACTTCAGCTACTCCACAGTTGCATACCCGTACGTGAATTGGGTCACCTTTGTCCCTCAGGACAAGGTGCCAATCTATAATTTGATAGAGACAGTCATACACCAATACACTTCCCACAAAGCAACTGAAAATGCAGAGAGGAGGGTGCTGATTTGTTGCACTGTAGTGGCTGCAAGGACGTGCCAGCCGAGTAAGCAGAAAGCCTGCAGACAGTTTGAAAATCCGTAGTAAATGGCCATATATACATAATCAAAATGGCCATATATACATAACCAAGTATTCCCTGGAAAGCAGATGGGCTTGGCTTTAAAAAAAGGTTAACAGTATTACAGTAAAGACTATCCAAATCTTACTGTGTTTCTCCTCTTGGGTAACAAGCAGATAAGGAAGATAGATAGAAACTACGTTATATCCAGCTGCTTATTTTGAAGTGCAGAGATATTGCACTCCCGGCTGAAAAATCATCTACATAGAAACCTTATTAATTCACTTTTCTATTTCCCTTCGTGTAGCATGGAGTTTGGTATTATTATTTTACCTGCAGTTGCCACATAGTCAAATCTATGACAACGTAATGTTCCATGTTATTCTCCCAAATAGGCAACTTTTCGTAGGGTACTTTCACAGGTCTAGGAAGGATAGACAAATACAAAGGGAGTAAATTTAATGAATGGCATTACAATTAGGAAGTTAAATTTTTAGCACTCAAACGGTTGCTTGGTACCAGAGGTGGTCATTATTCTATTGGGTTGCATTTTTGCTCAAAATGTTTTATTTACTTCTTTTTTAATAGATAATGAACTTTGAAATGTATCAAGTTTAATTATGCAATGCAGGAAGAAAGACGTCTCTGCTCAAGGCTTCTCAAATAACCTACATAGAGAGAAATCAATTTATTCTTTTCTGAGTTGTTAGGCCTGTGAAAAGATAAATCCACTGACCCTGAAAATAGATTTCTTTTTACTCTTGGCCACTTCCATAATCCTCCTTTCTTCATAGCTGAAAAGAAAGTCATAATTAATATGCCACTAGAGAGTTTTCATTATTTCTTCAGAATTACCTCTTAATTTGCTAGATTATCCTGATTAGGTAATGAATTTGTCAGTGCTGGTTTTTTCTTAAGAATATGAAATATCTCATTTTTGCACAGGCAACGTTAGGTTAAGCTGCAACCAACGAAGACATTTTGGCCTAGATTTTTTTTTTTCTCAAGATTCTCTAAAGTCATTTACTTAATGCACATCTCATTATTGAAGTCTTCAGAGCCCCCCCATACACTCTGTATCTGCAGATATTGTGGTGATAGAGTTAGAAACAAAAGCACCAGGATCCCATGATCTGTTCCCGCTCCAGCTGAGTGCAGCTACACAATGAAGAGTGTTGTAGGCCACAATCCTGCCGGTATGGTACAGCAATTTATTCACTTCACTGAAGTGCTGGGCTTAAGTGCCGCTAAGATGTGCAAACATTCTTCTGGTCTTCTGCAGAAATTTTCCCTTCCATTGGCTTATCAGCTCAAGGAGGAAAGAATCTTGGGTTTTAATAATGTAGTTACAATTTTCTATGCATCAGTTAAAAATACCATTCTTCCTTTACCAGTCTGTAACAGAAAATTTCCTATTATTTCTCTGTTCATTTTGGAGAACTGCAGAGTTATACCTTTGGTGTTTTTGTTGTTACTAAGAAAACACCTGTGGGTACTTAATTATAATATTTTCTTCTAAGGGTGAGTCTGCAGCGGATCAGGAAGTGTCATCCTGTTCTCTTTACGTGTCAGGAGAAATTGGTCCTCTCCCTGCAGTCTTTCTCATTTCATCCAAATTGATCAGTTAAGGAGCTAACTCACTGACTGCATGCATTAATGTACTCAATAGCCTAATTTGTGTAAAATATGCAGTGGTTGCCATTAAAATGTCAACCTTTACCCCTTATAGCACTTAAATTTGGAAAGGAGGCTTGTAAGTTCCTGCCTGCAACTTGAGGTTGATGGTACTGTAATTGCCAAAGGTGGAAATTTTCTGAGACCATTGGAAAGGTTTAATAAAAGGCTGCATGCCTGTATGTGAATGTGCACTGGCAGGAACTGGCTTTTTCTGCCTTGAGGCCGCCTGTAAAACCCAGGGAGAGGTTGAGGACTCAGTCAGTCTTAGAAGCTGGAACGGGCCGGAGACTAGGATATATATAAACCGAGAGATGGAGAGAGCCAAACCACAAATAACCATGTGGCACTCGAATTCCTAGAGACCAACAGTTCACAAATCAAGAGAACAAACCTGCTGAAGAGTGATGAGCTGAAAAGGAGAGCAGAAAAGCCCAACAGGCCGTGAACCAAGAAAAAGATTCCAGACTGCAGATTTCAGGGACTCCCGGGCTAAAAGGTTTTTTTTTTTGCGATGCAGGTGCTGGAGAGCAGGCCTGCTATGCTGGCTGCAGAGCATTTTACGCTGCAGGAGCATGCAAATGATGTTGCGATGGCAACGTGCAGTGCTTGAGAGGTGAACGGGCAGCTCGCGAACGCCGACTGCGCCAGGCGTGCCTGAGCACTATACTGGCCTGGAGATACAAGCTGGCCCTGGTAAAAAGATAAGAATTGGTGTTTTCTGCTTGATTCCCAAACCAGTGGGTTTTTCTTTTAGGCCAAATGAAGAGGTGACAGCTGCTATTGTTTTAACCTCCTGTCTGCAGCTCTGATGCTGTGTCTGCGCTACAGGATTACGCTCTGCTCAGGGGAGACTTCACTGCAACTGGTGGGTAGGAAGCTCTGAAACACATCAAACGTAAGAAGATTTTGAGAAGTAAAACTCTCATAACCTCTAGTGAGCATGTGCAAATATCGGTATCCAGAAATTTTTCAACTTGCCCAAATCACAGCAACAGCCAGTGGCCTCTCTGTGACCCCAATATCAGCGTAGTGACAAATTTTATGTCCTTGCAGCAGACCACGGAGGTCCTAGAGCTCTTCAAAGAAATAATGGTTGGGAGAGGGAGAATGAACTGTCAGTTTGAACAGCTAAGGCATATGTGATAGCCAGTATCTGGTTTAGTTGTTAATTTTTAGCTTGTGTGTTGTGTCCTTTAAGAAGCAACTGACTGGCGTGCAGGGGAGGAAGACAGCCTGCACCTTCTCCTTGGAGCAGGGAGTGTGCTCTGCCGAGGAGCTGCCAGAGGGCAGGCAGCGTTGGGGCGGGAGCCAGCAGAAACAGGGAAACTGCTGAAAAGAGCAAGGAATAGACCCAGCCAGAGCTCAAAGCTGATGGGAAGAGCATCTGGAGGAACAAAATAGACTGAGCGGAGTCTGCTACAATCCAAAGGCCGTTGAGGTGTCTGCAACCAGGCCTGAAAGAAAGGATCGGTCTGCAATAGGCAGCGAGCGAGGGGTGTTAATAAATCCTTTTTATTTCTGTTCTGTTTGCCCTAATCACTTTGAGTTTAGAAAGAGCTGGCTGGCTAAGCTCATGTTCTAATACAGCCTGGCCATGGAGTTTGAGAGCTCTCTTTTGAGGGGGTTCCCTGAAAAGTCTTGGTAAGGCCACCTCAGAGCTGTGACCAACTCGTGGCCTGTCACAACAAGCAATGCAATAGGCAGCTGAGAAAAAGGAGTCTGATGGCACTTTCTGTGACCAGCCACTAAAGAAACATCTGTTCCTCACGTTTCAGTGAAGCAGAGGCACTTGTTTTAGCAAATACAGCTCAGGCAGTAGGGGAAACTCTGGCCTACACAGGCACCAGAGCCTGGTGTCTACTGAAGCCTTGCACTTTAAGGGGACAGACTAATGCTGCAAGGCTAAACTGTAGGCAGGCATGCCCAAGCTGGCACGGACAGGGATTTGGGCAGCCGTCAGCATTAGTGGGCTGTATCAGGACAGTGACAAACAGTTAAACCTTGCATTCCTTTAAAGTTTGCTCCTCTTCAAGCTCTTCTGTGCTGTCACCTCTCTGCCACCACTGCCAGCTCAGGGAGAGGAGAAGGAGAGTATTTCTTTGCTTTCACGTTTCTGAAATAAAAAGGAAACCAGACGAGTGCAAAGCTTTCGAGGCCCATGCAGCCTGAACGCTTTCAGATACCGCCAGCCACTGCGCTGGCCAAAGGCCAAGGGGCAGAGGGGCTGTGTGCGTGGCCTACAACGCTAAGAGGCTAAATTCAAACCACTTTTCCAGAAAGTTTTACTGAGCCAGGAGCGCTAACGAGGAGAAAGGTAATAGAGACAAGTAGCATGGAGAAAAAGTGAAAGAAAGTAATGAGCACTTGGAGACTAACCGGCCCCACATTTCTACGTGAATGCGCTAAAGGTAACAAACTCCATACTACCCGCTGCTCCACACCGCCTTACCCCAACGCCTGCTGGGGCTGCGAGCTTACTTTTCCACTTATCAAGAGCTATGATGAAAATCAGCTAATGGAAATTTGGGCTAAGTCAGGAAATTCTATGGGATGGTAAATGGTTGTTACTTCGATATAATTCAGCAGGAGAACAAAGACACCTACCGCAATCTTTTCGCCTTCCCGGAGTGCGAGGGCTCTCGGCCGCCAGGCTGCTCCCTGCTAGCACAGGTGCTTTCTGCTTTGGTCTGCGTTCATTTCTGCAGCCAACGTTTCTGCTGTATCAACTTTGGTTTCGCTCTCACCCAACCACAGGCTTCATAGCTACACAAGATACTACTTTTGCTGGTCTGCTATTTCCTCCGTGATGCTTTCTGGCTTTTTCCCTATCCTTTAGGTTACTGGGAGAGGAGAGAGTGTGACTGACTTTTCCCTCTGCAACCCCAAAATGGCAGCATTTAAGCAGAAATCAAGCCACGAACTCTTACTTTATTACTTATTTGAAGTCCAAATGTGTAAGAAAATCACCTAAAGGGCTTTCATTCATTCTCATGTGTGCTGCCTTTCATGTATGTCTTAAATTACACTCAAATGAGCCTCCTTTGCCCACAGAGCTGTCAACATTCCCCAGCTTGCATGTGTCTGCAGAGAAAAATTCATTAGTTTGGGTGCCAGAATACCATTAGTTAAAATCTTACCTCCTTTCCTCTCTGTTTGTCCCACTGTCATCAGCCCACTCTTCCCCCACTCCTCCCTGAGCAACTTCTGAATCTGTTGGCTGATTTCAACCAATTTGGAGAGGAAAAAGCAGAATTCTCAAAAATAATTAGGTACCTGCAAGTGTTGTGAAAATCAGCAGCTCGGTTGCCAAGAGAAGCCCAAATTAGCTGTCTGCACTTGTGCCAGCGAGATGCCTATGGGAAGCTTCCTGAGAGCTCCCAGACCTGACCACCGGCAGCAGCTTGTCACATCTGCCCACCTTCCTGGAAGGGGGCCTGGGTGCTGGGTGGGGGCTGCAGGCTCAGAGACCGGAAAGCCAGCTGGATGCTGCTTTGGGCAGTAAGGGACAAGAGGAAGACCTTCCCTTCTACCTTCCATTTTTTCTCTTGATGCACTGAAATTAGACATGCAAGTGGCTGCTCCTTGGCTTCCTGTCCCAGCTGGAGTTGTATCATTTCGATCTTTCCAACAGCAAATGTGCCACTGTGAAACTTTTGGGCAGTGTGTGTAGTTCTCAGTGAAACAGACCCCTTCAATATTTGAGTGCTGTAAATTTTTTGGAGGAAAAAAATTTCCCTTATATATTCCCTTATATTCCCTTATATAACTCTAATTTTCTTCTCAGAACAAAAATTGGTTTTGCATCTAGCTTTCCTTAGAAGTTATTATTGATCCCTTACCAAGGAAAAAAGAAGATCATGGGGGGAAAAAAACCCTAATATTTTACACATCTTCAAAATTATTCTTTAAAACAATTCACACAAACTGACTACGCAAGTAGCACTGCCTTACAAGCCTGTGTGAACAATTCCTTGGCTAATGCTCATCAATCTGAGAAATGAAAGGAGGCGACACACGGTGAAGTGCTGACCCTGCTGCTTGTCCCCATGCCATATGGCAGCAGAAGCTGGCATTGTTCTTTGGCACTCAGATCAGAAATCTCTTTTGCCCCAACCCACTGTTGTTTACAGAAATAATGTTTCACTCCTGACCATTAATGATGTGTATGTGTCAGATGTCAGAGCTGTAACCTGCAATAACCTTGTAAACCTGAGGCACAACACAAACACTCCAAAGACAGACACATTGCAGCATTTAAGTAAAAATATTAAGTTTGATGTGGTTTAATTTACTGGAAATGAGTGAAAGGAATTCTGCTCTGTTTTTTATGGGAGAAATTTGACTAGAAAGAATCACAGCTCTGTCTAGTCTGGCTTTATCAGGGTGAATCCACCCCATATAGAAATGCTATTAGTCTCTAGATGCTCTTTGGTTCCAGTGTTAAATTCTTTGATAATTGTATCTTGAACTACTTCCCTTGGTAGCCTGGTCTTTAACCTAATAACCTTTGGAATAGAATTGTTTCTTCCTGTCATCCAGTTTAAATCTCTTCTTTGTTAAATTTAAGTTTATGTCTGTTTCTATTGTATCTTTGCTTTTCCTCCTGAGCCCTCAGGTTTATAGGGTGAGTAATTCCTATTTGAGGTTTCTTTCTTTTCTTTACTTTGTTCTACTAACTTAAGCAGCATGCTCTTTTTTTTTTCCTTTTTTCATGTGAAAGAACTTAAAAATTAAGAAACTCTGTTGTCTTCACCTTTCATTTTTTCACTTTGTCATCTATCATCTAGCTTGTACTGTGATTCAATCCTTCTCCAGTGATCTCAGTTGGTTTTATATGGCTGAAACCAGATATGGAATGTGAATGATCCAAAGCTTCAAAAGGAAACAGTTGAATATTAATAACTCTACCTTGCTATTTTGGGATAACAGACTGCTAATATTTACATCTTTGAACTCTTTCCAGTCAACAGGTTCAGTCTGGCATGAGTCATGCTACTTTGATGATTTTTCAGTTAAAATGCTTTTTTTTACTTATTTGCTTTTGCATGATGTTACGTTGAAAGCAAGCAGAACTTTTCACTCCATTCCTTTCCTTTGACTAGCAGGTGGATTGATTAGATAACAGTTGTTCACTTAACTTTCAGGTAATCCTGCTTTCTGGAAGCCTGGTCCAACAGGTAGAGAGTGCAGAGCTGGGAGTGTTTAGATCTTTTCAGAGCTGCGTAACTTGGCGTGTCTTTTACCTCTGTGCCCCTCTGCTACCTTCGGGAAAGCGTGAATTGGTCTACATGCCTAATCTGAGGTAGTGGACAAAATCTACTTTGGCACTTAGTCCATTCTAAGCAAAGAATTGGTGTCCATTGCAAATGGTCTTTAACACATATGCACTTACAATGCCTGTCTCGTAATCTTCTGGCACGTTACAGATCAGAATATACCCTTTCATCTCATAATTAAATGAGCTTTTCAACAAAATACAGCTTAGCTACAAACTGAAGAAAAATAACTAAGAAGTTCAAGCTTTTTGCGCAACATTAAACAAATAACTAATCAAACCAGTTCTTCTTTCTTCTAAATCCATGGACGCATACAAAGCTAAACTGTGAAGAATCATTTCACCATTATCATTTTGTTTTCTCAGATCTATGCTCAGTTTATCCCTCATATTTTGCTGAAGAGGTTCAGGGACAAGTCACCCCAAACTCATTGCTGTCTTACACTGTGATTGTTTACTATCTTGTCTGGGCTCAGTCAAAAGGCTAGTAATAAATTATATAAAACCAGAGCGCTACAAGTGTGTACAGTTCTCAGTACAAAATGATAAAGAATATAAGGTTCAATGAAGATGCATTCCTCACTGAAGTCGTGCTGACAAGCTGCCAAAGGGAAGGGAGCAAAAGATTTAAACCTTATTTAGCCAAACAATCCTTTACTAATCAGTTCAGAACAGGAGGTGACTACTAATTTAAATAATTAATTATTAAAATACTGATAAGTTATTAATATAATTACTACTACGCTATAACTGATCTAACATGGTAGCAGTCAAACACAACAGCAGACTATTACATTGCTGTGGTTGGGAAGCAACTTTTATTCTGTTCATTAGCGTGAGCAGACTGTCTCCTACCTGAGGCACAAAAAGAAGCACTTTTGGGGTGAAAGAGGAAACCAGTCTTCACCCTTTAATAAGTTTCAAGGGCAGCTGGCTATAAAATTAAGCTATCCGTTCAAAAAAGAAGGTATGGGCAAAGCCAGGAGCTCATCAGGAGGTAAAGAACAAATCAGCTGAATAATGGAAAGAGGGAACTTTCTCATGTTACCTTACTATAAACAGATTAAGTGTATTTTAGCTCTTATTTTTCTTTTATTTTTCTTATTACATCTTTTATAAACATTTATGGCTGTGTTTTCTGTTTTGAATACCATGAATAAATGCATGTTTGTATTTTTCCTTAGCCTGATCTAAGTATAGCAGGCTAACAACAGTATATAAGTCACTACCTAACAATGAAGCATTCTTCTCCCTGGAGCATGGCAAAACTAAATCTAGGACCTCAAAAATGCTCCTTGGCAAATTTCCTCTGGATTCAAAGGGTCCAAGAGAGTGGGCCCATTTGCACCGTATGGACCAAATGCACAGCTAACACAGGGTCAGGAGACTGGAACCATCCTTCATTCCCTGTTGGTGACATAGAGGCCTTCTGGTATGCAGTAAGATATTGGGCAACACCCTTCAATCCCAAGCATCACCATGGCAGAGACCATCGTGCTGTGAAACAACAGAATCAAGTTTTTCTCCATAACGACAGTGAGTTTATTAAATGTCTCAAAGCATAGCACAGAGTTCCCTCTATCACCTCCTGTGGCCTCCCTCTTTCTCTCTCACTCATATGCCCTACCCACTAGACACTGGGGCCCCTACCTCCATCTCTGCCATCCTGTTTCTCCTCTTACCACCCTAATCCAAATGGTGACCTTTCCTGATCCATTTTTCTTCTTCCTCCACCCATCTGAGGACCTTTCCTCCTCTAAATCTGCTTTTTACCTATAAAAAGCCCTTTACAACTCATAATGACTATGAGCCTGGGGCAGTACAAGGAGATAAGATGTATGAGTTTTTGTGGGAGAAAAAGAGGCCAGGTAGTGGACTTAAAGAACAGAAGCTACCAGAAGCCGCAGAAGCTTCCCTTTCTGGGCCAGGACCTAACACGTTAGGAGTAGCAGAAGAGAGCAAAGCAAAAGGGTTAAAAAATAAATTCAATAGCCATAAAGATGTAGGAAATAACTCCACATTTCATTAAACACTTCTACGAGACAAAGAAATAATTGGAGCATTTTTCTGGAAAAGATACAGTCTTTATCTAGCCAACTAATACCATTAAAAGAAAATGCTGTTAACCTCTTCACTGGCATGAAGCTATTATGGAGCTCCTGACCCGGTTCCTCTTGTGCCAGCCAAAGCCTCAGGACGCTGCCCCCATGCAGCAGCAATTTCTCCTCTCCCTGGGAGTCCCAGCCTGGGCAGTCCTCTTGTAGGTATATTAAAGAATCATGAACAAGAAGGGGGGGAGGGAGAAATAAATATTGCCTGTCACACACCATAGCAGCATTTTACAGTATAACTCTAATTCATTACAGAGATGTAATGAAAGTATATTTCAGAGTCATCTGTTTCATACTTGTTTTTGATGAAATCGATGGGGCATTGAGGGCAGAGGCTATAAATGGTACATCTAAACTTAAAAAAGGGTTACAAATAGTTTCAGGAAAAGGAAAGACCTCTGGATATAGGCCTTGTATGACTAGTATAAAAATTAGTAGGGGAACATGCATTGATTTGTGACAAGAATTAGGTTATGTACTGAACTGACTGCTAAAGCTGAGACATGCATCTACCTGCCTCAGTTACAGAAATACAGTTTTAAACTCTGAATGTGTACCTCCTGATTGAGAACTAAACTGAAATACATCTGGTTTACTGCAAGGCTGAGGTTTTCAAAGGTATTTTCTTTATGAGACCTTCCTCTTTCCTTTTTTTTTTTTTTTGTCTCTGTAAAAGTCATTTTTTCAGATTGGGTTGTTCCTATATCTCCAAACATAAAGGGGAAGATGAAATTTTGTAATCCTTCTTAGGAGACTAAGTGATTTTGAAAAATGTAGATACATTTTTCTTGGGTCTGACTTTTAAACTGTGTTCCTAAATAAATAAATAAATAAACATACACAACCCTCCCCTTCCCCCGCCCCCCCCCAAAAAAATCAGACTGGTTCCGTAAGGTAAACAAAAGCTTCAGTAGTTTCTGGTGAACACGGATTGGTTTTTGTGAGTCAGCCATAGCTGATTATTGATTCATGTGGAAATTAGGCAAAACTGTTTTTCATGATGTCATGTTTCATACCTAGATTAACCACAATGGTTTTAGCTGAGTTTAATTTAGTTTCTGGTTTATTCAGTTCTGAAACTCTTTAAAAACGAAACACCATAAGGTACATGACCCCTGTAGAAAGAAAAACACAACAAAGTCTTGTGCTAATAGCTGTAAAATACTACTGCTGAGTTTGATGTTGCTCTAGCAAATTCCACAAACTTTTCCTGGTATTATTTATTAAAAAGTAAATGAAGATAAATCATTTGCTCATTGCACCTGCCACTCCTTTGCAAAGAATATATATAATTTATGAATGTTTGTATATTTACACACACACATGCGCAGGCGCACACACATACATATACATACGTAATGCATTTGTCTTTCTACTTAAGTGGATTGCCAAAATTCTTGGATTAAAACTTAAAGATTGGCTTTAGAAGTTCATAGTAGGTATTGATTATCCAGCCTACACAGACCAGGACAGATACTGATCAATGCAGCACAAATTTGGGGGTAGGAAAACAAAGCTTGCAGATTTAATACTCATAAAGTGCATGACACTCACTGAATTCATGCTTTGAACAACTGAGCAGTCATCTTCTTTCCCTTTTCAGTCATTGCTTGGGCTGCTTACGGATCATGGATATCTACAAAAGTAGAAAAAAGGAGAGCTGAGCATCCTATTTCAACTCCTCATGTTTTCTTAAGGCTTCCTCTCAGAAGCACACTGCTTTGTGTGACTCTGGGCTGACACCAACTCTTTTAGTATGAGCTGAAGTCTTTCTCAGAGGAGGTTTTTAAATGGCTGTGTATCAGAAAATGTGTAGCCTTACCTAGCATATATTAAAGAGTAGATTAAATACTTAACGATTTTTTCTGCTCATGATACACAGGTATCCTCCAGTAAGGCTGTACAGGCCACTGCAAGGTAAAATTGAACTGAGGGGAGACATTTATGCTCCATATAGTAAACCATAATGTTCCCCGGTTGTTCAGTTGGCTACATTAGCTAAACAAATACTATTAATGTAGTAGGTTTCCTTTTCCTGACTATTGCACAGGGTCCAAACCTGAAAAATCCTCTGAAGAAAATATGAAACGGGAAACCTTTGCTGTCACCCTAAAGTATTGCACAGAAGCACCAACTACAAATCAGGATGCAATTGTAGGAAATGCTAGGAAAGAGAATAAAAAGCTCATGACTGAGTTCTAAAAAAGTCAGAGGTAACTGTAAAATGAACATTTTATTGTGTATTTAAGTAGTGATCTTGATGCAGGAGAGATTAGAAAGAAGGAGCTGAGATTTCAGCTTACCCTGCATAATTGGCTCATATTTCTTTTTCTCATATACAGCTTTTCCAAGCCCATCCTTTTCCTGCCTCATCCTCCTGGTATATTTGTCAAGACCAAGTTCTAGACTTAAAAGATCTGAACCTGGATTTCTTAGCCGTTCTCTTTTTGTTCCCTCTTACTGGTGCAGTGCTTTTAGAGGTACAATAAGACAAATCAACTGAAGTTAATCATTGATTTGATATGTTTACTGAGAGACGAGTTGAGGCTGGAGAGGGGATAAAAGCACAAAGCCTCACTGCACCAATGCACAAGGAGTGGAAAATAATAGCAGTTCCTACCTGCATGCAGAAGGGAGGGAAATCACTAGGCTGTGGGAAAAAAATGGTCCATTTGTAAGTGGGGACTGGGGAGGCAATTTGCAAAAGCAGAAATTAGCAGTGTATGTTTGCATGCATGCATGTCAAGTCTCTATGTGTATCCTGTTGTGACGAGTAGATAAATCTTTAGTTCTGAAAGTTGCTTTTGTTCCCAAATTTTCCAAAGACCTCGTTTTTATCATAATGGGATTGCATCATGTTTTGCGTTGGAGTAAGGCTGTATGACAATACACAAGTGCAAGAGGAATTGAGTGAAGGCTGCCTCGACTTTCCTTATTTTTGCTACTTGAGTTTGCAAGCTTAGTAAAACTATTTTAATGCAGCTTTTGCCCAGGCTTATGTATGTTTACATCTTTCTAAAGGCATGACAAAAACACAGTCTGATGGTGCCTGGCACATCTCTGTTTTCCATCTCTCTTAGTAAGCTAAACAGCAGTTCCTGTCTCTTCTGAAACTTCTATCTTGTATCAGAGGAGGCAGTAATGTTTTAGGAAACTTGGAGATCAGATGAAGAATTCTCTGTTGCCAAAACACCGGGCTTTGATGGAGTCACAGCAGGTTTATGTAAAGATTTTTCACAGTTGTTTTTTCATCTGATAGAGAATAAGTTCAGTAACTCTAGAGAAAGTGGCTGTTTGCCATGAAAGAATTTAGAATTTGAGCTAAATCTAATAAATGCCCAGAATGTGACGCTTACTTCCTGATTTCACTAAGTAATGTAGATGTAAAGATTTTTATCAGAGATACTGGCCACTAGTCTTCAAGACACTATCAGAAAATCAATTCACCAAGACGAGATTGGTTATGTTCACCCCAGACGTGTTCTGTAATGTCAGACACTTAATTAATATACCCCAGATCTCCTGTAGATTTAATCTCCTCTCCGTCTGTGTCTCATCTCCACTGATGCTGAGGAAATATTTGACAGTGAATTTCTATTTATAACTTTATACTCCTGTTTAAATCCAGAGCTATGTTTTGTTACCTGCAGGGTTTGAAGTCTTCTGAGTCTCTAGGAAAGACTCAAATGATTGTGTCCAAGACCAGTCGGCTTTAGCTATCCCTATTGCACAATCTCTTCCCTAGCCTTCTCCTGTAAAATTTACCTCAACAGTTAAAGTAATTAATGCTAGAGTGAGGGTTACAGTTTTTTACTTTTTTAAAAACTTTCTAAAAACTTTTCTCATGTCTTGCTCATCTTATACTCTAAAAACTGAGAGAAAGAAAGACTTTTTGTTTTTAATTGCTTGCTTATCAGACATTAGAGGTTTGGAGCAGCTGACTAAAGTTCATTTTTTGTACATTTAAAAATGTCATAAAGTCATTTATGCACAGCCCTCAAGAGCATTTGGTTCCTAAATGAAATTTTAATTAGTCGTATACCTTGCTGAATTTTAAATTTACTCAGGAAAGACACCTGGGTACCATTGTAAAGAACATAACTATGACTGCTACCCCATGTGCAACAGCAGTAAAAAACAAAAAACAAAAAACAAAAAACTTAGCAATATTTTAGAAAAAGGGTGATAATAATTCCAGAGATATTATAAAGCCATCCACATAAATCAGTAGTTATTTCAGAACAGAAATAGTACTACATAATATGTTTAGCTCAGGTTATCTCATCAGGAAGGGATGTAACAGTGACAGGCGTTTAGAAAAAGGAGAATGATTAATTCTTATCCTGGACTGTTTCCTTTAGGGTAGAAGAGAGAGAAAAAGGTTATAAAAAAATATACTAAGCAATAACTGATAAATACCAAGTGAACAAGCACTGTCATTTCACTCTTTTCCAGAATATGCAAATTCTGTGTTCAATGAAATTGGAAAGCAGTACATTTCAAATGGTCATGAAAAACTATTTTCTTTTGCTGCACAATCTGCAGCTGTTCTGCATGACTAGAAATGTCGGAAAAGCCTGTAACAACTTTGTAGACATAGGGATATCTAAAATACAGTAGAACGGTTTTAAAAAAATGACTCTAGAAAATATATTTTATAAAAATTTAATTTTCCTGTATGTTTCGAAGTATGAGTCAGTTTTCAGATGATGGAAGGTAGAGATGAAGGTCACGTGGAAGCCAGTAAGTTAGGCCGTGGAAAGTTTCTTGTGTCTTTCTGGCTGCTATCTACCTGCCTATCTGCAGGGGTTTTTTTTGTCTTTAAACAATTTGATATTTCTAAATCTCATAAAAGTGCTCTGTGATTGATTCTTTCACTGCTGTAATTTTCAGATGTTAACAACAGTTTGGCATTACCTACCTCTGGACTATTTTGTTCAGAGGATGCTCTCTTACCTTTTGTGCATTGTTTATTCAATCCTGCTTGCATTTAGCTAAAAAATAAAGGCTGCCTACTGATTAAGCCAATTGGCACATAATATTTAGGGAATAGGTTTCAAAGGTATTGGATCTGCTGCAGTCGTAAAACAGAAGTACAGAATACAGCTGCCTATTAATGGGAAATCGTTGCAGGAAGCATTGCACTACACCTGTTCTCCGTAGAGTTTATAGGAGTACTGTAAGGGTTGTATTTGATGCTGTAGACCCCTAAGTGGATTCTATTTTTCCTGCGGAACTGCTTTTTCTACCTGCCTGATTTCAGTACACTTGCCACTGACCTGAAACATTCCTGGTAATCTTTCTCCCCCTCTCCTCCTTTTTGTATTTCCATACAGCTCATTCAGCAAGAGAAATGACTGTTGGTGCATGAGAGATGCTGACAAGGAATCTTTGATCACAGATCTTTTTCCTGTTTTTTAATCTCATTGTGTCCTAGTTTGTTTACCTTGTTGGCTTGGTAGAGGAATTTGCATGTCTCTCCATATTTTTCCTGATTCAGTGAGGTTTAAGTAATGTTACTGGTTTTGTTTAGGCAGGCATCACCCATACATGACCTCCAAATCCAAACAATTGTCTTAGCCAAAGCCATTCTTTTGCAAGAGATTTACTAAGCTGTCAGCTGTAGGGATGAGCAATTAGTGCCTCACCTTATTGGCCTTTGCAGAATGGCAGACTGGAGCAGCTTACTGAGAGCATAAGTAACTGATTATTTGATAACTCATTTTGGAGACTGTGAAAAAGGAAGAGATTCATCATGTAATTGCAAGAGTTAATTGAGGTGAGGAATGTAGAAGGCTTTTAATCAATAGGAATTCTTCCAGGGAAACACAGTGGTCATGAGCATAAAGAAAGATGGGTAAAAATGAGGAAAATATTTTTTAGAATTCTCAGTTGTTCTTTGTCTGAAACATTCACTTTTTAATTAGTGTCCTCAGTCTTCCCACATAAATGTTAGGGATAAACACTGTAAAGAAACTGGAAGACTTTTTGCCATATAAGTATTATGACAGGAGGGGACTGTATGAAGAATAAAAATAATTTCAAGTTAGAAACTCTCAGCTACTTGTTAGTCTTTGGAAAGCTGCATGAGTGACTGTGCACCATTAGGAAATGAGGAGTCAACGAGAAAGGATGCTTGACAAAGAGTGAAGTCAAATTTCCTGCATCTGTATTTTCTGTGGAAGGTGCTATTCAGAGGGCATTTCCTACGGGAAATCAGACGATGGCCTTAAGAGAGATTGCAGTCTCTCAGGAGGAAGTTATGAAGCAACTTGAGAAAGACAAATGCAGCGAATTACCAGGAGCAGATGGTATTAATCTGAGGAGTCTGAAAGAAATAAACTGTGAAATAGCAGAAATACTGATGAGGCCCTTCATGTACAGTGATTGTTACTGTGGCTTCAAAGTCGTTTGATTCAATTCATTCGATTTTTTTTGCCTCAGCAGAAGAGGGCTTATGCCAAGACCTACTCCCTGTGTTGGCTTCCTCTTAGTTTCTGGGTTGGAAGGGTGTATGGTGCGGGATGTGAAGAAGGCTTATTTGGTTGGCTTAGACCAGTGTGACTGCGGTAGAGGAAAATCTTTAGTGCTTTAACTTATGGAGAAACAAAGGAAATGGGGAACAATTGATTCCCAAGTTAAGTCATGGGAAAAGATTTGTAGTGAACGGCTGTTTGCTAGTGTCAAGATGTCAATAGTGAATAGGGAGTTGAATAAATCTGTAGAAGATAAGTAGTTGTGGGAACTAAAAAATATAGACAAATGGAAAATGCTCTAAACAGTTTTGTATATGTACATATGGGCTGAGAAGCAAGATGCCAGATAAGGTAAAATCAAATAAGTAAGGGTTAATGAGTAGGTCCAATATAAATAACATATCTCCTTATAAAGCTGGTCAGTTCATAAAAGGCTTTGGGGAGGAAAATTAGCGAATGCTAGAGAAAGTGGTTGAAACTATTTCTGTGGAGAAGAAAATTGAAATCCAGCAATTTCTGGTGTGGAACATATTAAGAGTTGAACAGCACACAGGGTTGTGCAGCAAATGAGAGTGAGAACTGCAAGGGAAAAGGATTCTTCATCCTGATTACGATTTACGTAGACATTTCCTGTGAGCAGGAAAGCCATAGGAGTGAAAAATCTCAGAAATTATTTTCACTAAATCATAACAGTGACAAGATAGCGATAAACATGGAATTTATGAATGATAGAAATGTGGGTGTTTTCTCTAAATGCTTAGATGTGACATTAAAAGGAATGCTCCTTGTATAACTGCTATAACTGCCATTTTTCTGTATGTGACTTCTCATTATACATTTTTAATGAGATAATAGAAATAACAGAAATAACAGATAACAGAGATAACAGAAAATAGACAATGGGATTATATAACTGAAAAAAGCTAAGAAATGATTTGTGAGATTTTATCTTCTGCTTCAAGAGCAGGGATTAGGAAGAGAAAGGGATGTGGCTACTGAGACAAAACTGGAATAGATCTGAGGGGGAAAAAAGAGGAAAATGCAGAAGTGGTGACCTACGTTCTTCTAAAATGGGTACATAATACACACTTCCTAGTCAAGGAATGCCCCAGTAGTGGATGGAGGAGATGCTAGGACTGAGGGTTTGGTGGAGTTCAGACTTAGAGAAGAAAGAAGAGAGTCAAGCCCAGAGAAGAGACAAGCTAAGATTGCAGTTATCTTCCAAACAAGAAGAGCTGGAAGACAGACTGCTAGCTAAGGAGAATCACCCGTGGCAAAACATGGCTACAGGGAGAAGACAGTTTGCCTCACAGAACAAAAATACAGTTAATGGATAGGTTTACTATGCTGAAGAATGTCAGGAAAGACAGGAAGAAGACAGATGATGAAGGAAAAAAGGAGGGAAACCAGCCCCCAGAAGAAAAAGAAGATAAGATCTTGTACATAATCTGAAACTGAAGTGTAAAGAAGACCACAGTCACTCTTCAGATAACTGTGACACAGAGAGAAGAAAAGACAGAATGATCTGAGGACAGAAAGAAATCCTCCATCAGAGAAGAATGGGAAATTTGCTTGAACACAAAGAACAGAAGTTTTACGCACCAAAAGACAACTCGTTACTGTGAAATAATACGACTATCACTAAACAGATGCAGAGAATGAAAAGAGTGTGCTGTGGACACACGCAAGGCTGCAAAGGACTATGTAAGAAAATCTACTGGTCAGCCTTTGAATCAGAACAAATGATTCTCCCAGATTCTCACAGATACAGAGGAAAGATAATTATCAGGATTGGCAAAGATACTCAAAGAAATGAACACTCAGGTGATCCTCAGTAGAATCATGTTGTTCCATAGAGAAACAGGGGGAAAGTGTGACAAAACTGTGAAGATGGTGTTCAGCTTTGCATTTTTTTAGAGAAGTTTTATGCTGTTGACCATCAAGAGGTATTCGTAGAGGGAAGATATTTTGCATTTCTGTGGCCTCCACTTAAATTATTGAGTCTTTTGAGACTCAGGCTAGAACCTCTAACCTTGGAAATATGAAAGCAAACGCTTTCAGCAGGCACTTTTATAATCTCCCTGCTTAGATTTAGTATACTTAAATATGAAAATCCAACCAACAAGAAAAGAAAAAAAAGAACTCGCAATGTCACAGAGGCAGCCAGATTATAAGGGAATAAGAGAAACATGCTAGAATAGTTACATTGCCTAAGTCAGTTGTTGAAAGATGCATACAATTCAAAGAGATAGATGTAAAAGTGAAGGTAAAAGGATAGATTGTGTATGGTGATATGGTAAAAAATGAAAAAATAAGAAATCACAGCACAGGCAAAATTTGAGTCCAAATGTGAGTCAAAAATACCATAAAAAAGAAGGTTTTGTTGGGATACTACTAAGATTGTTCTAATCATGCTATAGGTCTAGTATGCATAAAAATACTGATATTTTTAGAGAAACAAATGCATCTAGGAACGACATCATCAGAGACTTGACTTCCTAGAAAGATAAATATTCATTTCCCAAGCTAATATAGATATCAACCCAGATATTCCTTTCTGTCATAGCTAACTGTGTTCCCTGAAGAAATGCTCATTGATCTGAAAAGAGTTGATAGTGTTTTAAAGTTGATTTTGGTAACTACTGAGGGCATATCAGAAGAGCTATTCACTGAATGAATAAAGTCTGACTGAGAATGAATATTAAGGCAATAAAAAGTAAGATAAACAGAAAGATGATGAAGATAGGATAGCTAATGGAAATGAGAGAGTTCCAGTTGCGAGAAATTAAGTTTACTGTGCTCATTATGGAAGCACGAACAAGATGAGAATTAGTGTGAAACCATAAGAAAACAGGTGAAGACGGAAAAAGTATTTTACTGAGGGACAGCTGCCAGGTCAAAGGCTTAGTATTGGAACAGTCAATGATTTTTTTTTTTTGAGGATTGAATTTATTACCTTCAGTATTTTAGCTGATGGTTTTAGCATAGAAGAATACTATGGAAATATCTATGAAATATAAAGTTAGGAAGCATTGTCAATGGAAAGCAATAGTCATACAGCAAAAGGATATTATGCAAGATGTGGATTGTCTTAAGGGTTGTAGTAATAGAAAGGAGATGGAATTTGATATTACCATATGGCAGGTTGCGTGCTTAATGGGAGCTTTTCTTAGATATCCTGATATATTTTTTTAAGTGTTAGAAGAGAGGAAAGACCTTTTGCATGAGTCTAAGGGTTATTTTCTCTCCCATGTGTTCTGCCAGCAGGTACGTTCAGCGGACACATAGCAGATTAGGTCCTGCATGTGAAATAAGTGGGGAAGAGATAGCCAGCTGATGATGCTGAAAAGAGTAAAGTAGAACGTGCGCTGACATCGCTAGATGATTGCCAGTTACCAACATAATATAGCTATGGAAATGGAAAACACAATCTAGAACATACCAATCAAGGTATTTTCAGTAGCATTAACTTTCTCATGGACATGCCAATTTAATTATTGCTGATGAGACCTCGTAAGTTTTTAACCACTCATTCTTAGTAGAGGTATTTTCTCACTAGAAGCTGTGCAGAGAGGGTCCAATGTAAAGAAGGTGGAAGAGACTAAAGAGTCTCACAAAAGGAGACTGTGAGGGTAGGGTTAGCTCTTTCAGTTGAGAGTGATGAAGACTGAGGAGATAGCTGTGTCCAGACCTACCAGTGAAGAAGAGCATAACGTGTTCTCGGAAGACGAAAAGCATCACTGAATATATGAGAAAGAAGTTTCCAAACTCAGTAATGGTCTTCTAACCTCAAGAAAAAGCAGCAAAAGAAACGATTTCATGATAGTTTGTGCTAACCTGCTGAAAGGATTCTGGTCACAATGATATGTGAAAGTGAGGCTGAACTTGGTATCTCAGCAGATATTGTATGCAGTCTTGCATTGACACTGTTACTAGTTATCTCTGTACTCACTTTGGCACTTGCTCCTAGCCATGTTACTCAGAAAAATTCATCTCTTAGGTAGAGGTAGGGGCTTTTTGCTTCTTGGGAGGAATGAGAGCAGAATGGTGAGTCCCAAATTTCTAATAACATGTATACGTACACTCTGCAAACGCCTGGTTTCTTCTCAATGAGACCTGATGCTGTGGTGGATTCCAGGCTACTAACATTGATGACTTCTTGTCTGCCTTTACCCCACTCTTCCATTCATGGAGTGCTTTACTGGCCATGCTTTGCTGTCTTCTTCCTTTAATAGTCTTGTCTCTCGTGCTCGTCATTCCCTGATAACCCCCCAGGCCTGCCTGTAACCCAGCATCTGATAATTCTTGTTCCATTGTGTTCAGTGATAGAGAATTATTCTCTGTTCACTTCTCCTATTCTTGCTATTTTTTCCCTGTTTCAGTGAGGCCTTCCCCTCTGCTCCTGCTGCGCTTCTCTCCTGTTGCCCCACAGTCTTCACTGGTTTTGTTCAAAGCTGACAAAAAAAGCGCATGATTTTGTGTTTCTCTTGGCTTGTCTTCTCATTCCCCTTTCCTCCCAGAATCCTTTCCTTCTGGCTCTACTAAGATTTTTGCTAGTTCTTCTGGGATTATTGGATGCTGTGCTGACCCCGATGGTCTTATTATTTCTATGCAATCTTTTGACTGTGTGCATACAAGCTCTGTCTGTTATGTTACTTGGTTTGTGAGCTTTCCAGAGCAGCAGTCCTTGTTTGTGTGCCACCTAGCATAGGGAGATCCTGACACATAACTTTTATGTATGTGGACCTCTGGGTTGTTCAGAAGTGCTTCTAACTTGTATATAGTCTTATACAAAATTCTAACTTGGGAGTTTCTGTACTCCAGTCTTGTGTGCTGTCCAACACCATACCACAAATCTGAGAAGGAAAGTCAAATAACGTGATGACAGGTACTTCCTTGTGGCTTCAGAGATGACGTGCAACCAACAATGCAAACAGCTTAATTTTGTGAATTCCTGAAACCTTTATCCCAAAGCTAGACATGGTGAAACATTTGAAATGCTGCATCCTGTTCTTTTTAATAAGACTTTCTAAATCATTTTGAGTCATGCCCACATTATAAATAGGCTTTCCTTCTTGAAATTCTGCAACTGCCTGCATACTTGCTCTTTCTGCCTGATTTATCTGTTTTGTTCTATTGTAGCTTAATTTTCCAAATAAAAACCCACAAACCTGCATTTATATGATGTCAGCAACTTCTGCAGTGGATTAATAAAATGCATCTGATTGGGTATTGCTGTAAATTTTTGCTTGATTAATGAATTTAAAGTACCATTTGACCCAACAGCTGTGAGGTTAAGAGAAATGAGGAAACAGTCATACTTCTGTTACTGTAAGGGGACAGCAGTGATAACTTGCTGAATCAACCAGCAGGATGCTCAGTACTTAAATTAATCCGGTTTGCTTATAGCCCCACCCTGAAAATGCACCACTGCTCTACTTCTTCTCTAGACACATGATGTATCTCCAGGAAGAGGGATGGATAGTGATCACTATGAGAAATCTCTTCAATCAGGATATTTCTCTGTGCCAGCCTGTCTGCTTTTACTCTCTGTGCTTGCGCTCTGCCTGCAGGGCAATGCCAGCTCTGCGGGCATGGATCATCTCTTCTTCCCCTGCATCGTGGTGCAGCTTAGCTAACTATAAAATGTTTCCAGGTTATTTAAGTAAGTTAATGAACACAGCTTGTGGTAAGTGGCTCAAATTTCTTAGGACTGGGAAGATTTTAATCTGATCTATAGTATCTGAAACTTGCGCATTTCTAGGTTAATCTGTGTGTCTGGATATTTTATCTAGACATCTTAATCAATATCTGACACATGTTAGGTTGAACTGTCTTTTGTCTGGTTATCATCAAGAAGTTAATATAAAATGTAGGGTTCTCTTAGGGACATGAAATACATCTCCTTCTGCAGTGAATGCTGGTATTTCCAGAAGGGACATTTTTAATGTAGAAGTTAAGACTGTCTATTCTACACTCAGCTCAGACAGAAATGATGAGTTTAATGTGAATATGTGCTGTCATGTGGTCCAGCTTTAAGTGAGAGCATATTTACACAAAGAAATCTAAAGGAAATGGCTAGAGCCATCTTTTGCTGTACTCTGTGACAATAAGTGGACGTATAATGGAAAGCTGCCAACTCTAATCTTCAGTATTTTCTTCCTTCTCAAAAAGTGCTCTTTTATTTCAAAGACAATTAGTTTCTAAAGTACCTCTATGTATCTGTTAAATATTGATTTATTTTTTTTCTTTTTAACAGGCCACACTTGTAAACAAAGAACACTTATTCTAAAGGGCTTAAAATCCTGGCAGAATTATATTTATCAAGATTTTGAAAGCCAGCTCTTATCCTCTGCTTGTAAGAAAACAAAAGGCATTTGGAAGGTGAAAATGCATAAGGAGGTGGATAGACACCTTAGATGTAAAAACACTATAAGATATATATGTGAGGAATAATGGAGGGGTATACTTTAGGTATCTCAAAAGAAGTATAAAGAAAGAAAAAGAATAGAGTGGAAAACTGTAGCTCTTGAGAAAAGTTTTGACAAGGTATTTGGCTGAGAAGTAATCTCCCAGGGGAAAGGTCCTCTGAACAAACAAAGCCAGGCCAGACAAAGGGCTATAAAATGTTCAGAATTATGTGCTGAGATAGAATGGCTGTAATTGCACTGGTTTTCTTGTTTGTTATTCTTTCTCTCAGTTCTTGTAGTGTTTTTTTCTAGAGAGCAAGAGTCGACTCTGGTAGGGGCAAGGACCCAACATCATCTTACATCTGCCAAGCAGCACAGAAGGAGCAGGGGCCGGTGGCCATGGGAGGGTGCAGTCCTCTCTTCTCGTGGCCTGGGGGGGCTTGATGCTCCGGAAGGCCAGAACAGCGACGAGAAGGGAGTTGCAGGAATGGAGAAGGTCTACCTTAGCAGCAGAAACATTTCCTGGGAGCCAGATCTCCTTTTAAAAGCTTTCTGTCTTGTTAAAATTTTGTCTCTTTCTAATAGAGCCTTTACTCTGCTTCCATGGGAGCACCCTGAGGCAAACGAGCAGGGAAGGGAGGCCGTCAAGGAGTCCCACTTTGCTTGGGACAGTGCTAGGCTTTCAAAACTTCTCACAGAGAGCCACGCGTTCTGCCAACAGCCTTGCACAGCGTGACTAGCAGCTGCTCAGCAGCAAACTCCTTGGTCCTTGCCAGCTGTTTTTCTCAGAAGCAGGCAGCTGGCTTCGGCGCCCGCCCTCCCCACGTCTGCCTTCAGCCAGATGCCTACGTGGAGGATGGGGAGCCAGCTAGAGGGTGGCACTGAGCAGAGGTGTGGACGTGTCCCGAGCTGGGCAGGAGTGGGAGAGAGGCTGGGAATACACTTTCACTGCATCTATGTGCAAAGGATGGGAGAAAATTAGGGGCAAGAAAAGGTGAAACAGCATTGCAATTGTATGCATGTTTTTTTTTTTTTAGTTTGTGGTCAGTAAGAGATCTTGGTATGTGTAGAGGAAAGAGGTGCAGATCTATAAGACACACCTTGCTATAGAGGTGCGTGTGCAGGGGGATAATACGGACAAGGGGTTGCCATCTGCTGCAGTGCTTTATTCACAGTAGCAATGGCAGTGGGTCCTGTCTTCTGAAAATAATCTTAGAGAAGGCGATCTAATTCATGCACTTGGGGACTTCTCTGATATAATACTCCTCAGTGTTGTACCTGAGTGCATTTCAGACATCTTCAGCTTCTGAAACTGAGACTTTTGCAAATTAAGTGAGGTAAGATGAGGTTGGGGAGGTATTGAAAGGGAAAATTTTCAAAATTAGTCTCTTTCCCTGCCTCACATCTCCTCCCACCCCCATACATTTTTGTAAAGTTCTCACTCTCAATCCAAACATGCACCATAGAAAAGAAGCAGTGAGATCTCAGGGTCAAAGGGTGAACTCTGCTTGTTGCAACATCTGTTCTTGCTTACACAAGGAAGTTACATGGGTGTAAGGAAGAGAAATCAAAAGAAATACTTAAAAATGATCATGAAATGCTGGAGAAAATCATTTCTTGTCCCTGTCAACTCTTCTCTCCCCATGGCCCTGCCGTTTTGGAAATCCTTAGTTACATTTTGGACTGAAGAGTAAGGAGTGGATTTGAAGAGACCGTGATCAAATAGGAATTGGCAAAAGAGACATAAAAGAATTTTAGTACAAGAAGGAATGTTCCAATTTTTAATAGTAAAAATCAAGCATCCCTCTTCAGAGGATTTCATTAGCCCACCCAGCTGAGGACATAGCATATGGTTTTCATAATGAGATGCAGCTTTATTAATATAGAAAGCAAAATAAATGGGATAGACTCATTTTTGCAGTTCTAAGCGGAGTGAGGCCTGATACCTCACTCTTTGATTAATGTGATCAGCCTGTGCCTTGCTGTCCACCTCTCTCCCCTGGCACTGTATGACCGTAACTTAGAAACCTTTGATATTAACATGATGGGTTTATCCACTGACTACTGAATTTCACAGTCCCTTTTAGTCCAAAATACTGAATTGTAGAGCAAAGGCAGAGTTGATCTGCAAGACCAATCTAAAAATCTGTGCCCTTGTCTCTGTGAAAGCAGAGATTAAGAAAGCAATTCAACACAGTAGCCAGTGATTAGATAGCAAAACAGAGCGTTATCTGAAATGTGACTGCCAGAACAAGAAAAAAGTAAATAACTGTTTGACATGACAGTCACTCTCAGGTGTCATGACATCAAACATTTGCCAGTTAAAGGGCTGTTAAAGGGCAAGACACGGCTTCTCAGTCTCTCCGTCGCTGTTACTGGGAAGAGATGCAAAATAAGATAGCTTTAGCGTTCTTATGGACGTTAAAAAAGCCATGACCTTCATCCAAAACTGAATTCTGTTTTACCTACCTAAATTCATGTTTCATCTTCACCTTCTGTCATAGCGCCTTGCTTTGCCATTGACTTTCCTGGGACAAGACCAACCTGCTTGAAGATTTGTTTCCGCTGACAGACTTTTGCATTAGCTGTCATATGTATCATCTTTAGTTTTGCATGCATGCAAGAGCCTTATCTCAGGTGCTTGGTGTTTTAATTCAGACTCGCTGTCCCAGCTTAGTGTATGAACTACGTTAGCAGAAAATTTGTCTTTTGTTAAATCCACCACTAACTGCATTAATCCTGGGATGAAGATGATGATGATGATAGTTATTATTGACAGCTGAAGTTTTTATTTCCTTATTTGCTTATTTATTTGTTTGTTGTCTGGGTGTTCTATCAGTGAATTTTCTTTTGTTTCTCTATTGATCCTGTAGCAGTAATGCTGAGCTGCTGTTTTCACTTAGTGCTTAGCTTGAAGTTTAATGACTGCCTTTCAGACTGAAAAGGGTTTGTGTATCCTAAAGCTCATCTGTTTTCTTCAGCTGGTCTAGTCAAAGATACTGCGTGTCTCCTCAATAGTACATGATGGCATCCAGATGACTTTATAACACTTCTTTAGTTATCTCTGTGTAGTAGCCCTTCGGAGGATCATACATGATATATACCTTTTATATAAGAGCGCCTTTCTGCATTCCCCCAATCTCTTTAAGAGAAATGGAGACCATGTATCTTAGAAAAAGCTGCATTAGGCTGGGAACTAAGGGACTGTAAATTGATGTATTCTACCAATTGCCATCCATATTTCTATGTTGCTCCTAACATTTATTTCACTGTAATGCCTCTGTTCTCCAGTTTGGATGGCAAATATCTTTTACCCGCTTTTACGAGTTATGTAACACACAGGTTATATAAAGTAATGTCTGGCAAAGATGGGAATAAAATCTAGATCTTAGCACGCCCCCATCTGCTGTTCACTCCGCTCACTACAGTATTCCCCAGCCAACCCTCTGCCTGCGCTGTCGAAATGCCAGGCTGTGCTGGCCTTCGCAGCCCTAGTTCTTGGCTTTTCTGTGCGTAAACATTATGCTAAAAACATCCGGCCAGCTAAGCCAGGAATAGCAATGGGCTGATTTGCTTGGTCCCGTCTCACAAAAATCTGCGTAGTCCACTAGCAAAATACGTGCCATGTTTCAAATAACATCTGCTCCGTTAGCTTCCAAGGAAGAGATCAGCACCATCAGTTTAATTCAAATAACGCCAGTGATGTGTAGGGAGATATGGAAAGAGAAACGCTTATGTACATCATTGCATAACTGAAAACTGTCCTTGTGTAGCAGTAACACATGCTTATGAATGGCATTTTCTGTTCTGTTTTAGGGCTGCAAGTCTCCACTGAGCGGCTGCCTCGGGAGCGAGGGCTGGGAGGAGGGCAGCTCGCGCTGCCCGTGCCGAGCGGCCGCGAGAGCGGCTCTAGCTGTGCATGTTTCAACATGGAAAGCTGCAGGCTTAGACGAGTTTAAAAGCTCGGCTTTGGTGCTGTGCTAGCACAGGCTGAGCAGTTTATGGTCCATGACTGCTTTTTTGTCCAGACACCTCTTTGGCAATTCATGTAACCTTTTCCCTCATTGCTCATCTTGTGCGTATGATATTTCCTTTTTCACATGTATTCATGCCCGTGAAGGGCTTTGACATCCTTAAGTGGGAGGTGCTACAGAAGCACGATTTTGCAGTGCTTTCCTGAATGTGCAAAAAAGGGTCTAAGCCATATTCTAGTGTTTTACAGCATTGAAGCATGGTCAATGAGCAGCATACATTTATTGGGGAAAGTAAAACAATGAATTTCTAATGAAGAATGATCAAAAGAGCAAAAGAACAAAATGCAGCTCCCTTCAAAGTGATGTGATAAGCTGGAACCACATGTCTGCAAGAGGCTTAACTGGAATAAAGAAAGCATCCTGATAACAGAAGTTGCTCAGCTGTCATGGCCTCACCAGCACACACAACCCTCCTTGGAACTACCCTCCTTCCTCCCAAAGGAACGGCGTTTCAGGCCCACATTCCTGAAAGAGCAGCTCTACAGCAGTCAGCAAAACCAACCAGTTTGTTGCTGATGAAAATGAAGATCCTGCTTACCAGACATGCCAAAGAGAAATCTGAATAGTGGGGAATATCTATATAATAAATTCTATAATAAATTCTATAAGAAATTAAACGGGTTCCCAGTGGGTTCGGCTCACACAGCTCATATGAACTCTGAAGCAGAGCTAGTCATCCTTGGTTCTCTTTTGTTGACAAAGGAGATAAACAAGAATTTCCACAGTAAAATTCTGAGCCTCATTCTAAACCAAACACTTAAAATAGAGATTTGCTCCTTTAAAATGCTTGCTTCTCTTTGCTGTCTATAAGGAGAGTTCAGGATGACTAGCACAAATGGAGACAGCTTTTATTAGGCAGGAGGAATTCCATCGCCAAATTCATCCCAAGATGAATTTCCTCTACAAATCGTCCTGCCCACAGTATGATACCTGTCTCTATGACATAATCATTCCTTACAGAAGTGAAGCTGTTGAAAATATTCATGTCCATTAAAAGAAAGGAAATCTGAGAAGAGCATTCTGCAAACTAAGGAGTGAACTAAGACATTCTTTTATCTGGAAATCAGAATGATTTTAATATTTTCCATGTGCTATTTTTTCCAGTATCAATGATGTTCCCATTCCAAGCACAAACTAACATTGGCTGTGAATATGGTCATTTGCTTTTGTACACCCAATTATTCATATGCCTGTATGAAAACCTCAAACTGAACTGTGCATCGGAACTCTAGGAGCATACGAAATTCTAAGGGATTTCAAATTTGCAATTGCTGTTGCTATTTAAACAAAAATAAATCCCCTGGAAAACTGCAAGCCTCACTACCGTGTTACCTATGAAGCAATGCCTGCTTAATAATGGCATATATAAAACTTGCTGGTACAAATTATAAAATTTGCAGATTTAATAATGGGAAGGAGCATATACTAATCAATAGGTCACTGCACTAGTCTAGAGAGCATGCTGCACTCTGCCATTGACATAGCGCAGTAGCACCTTCGGAGAAAGATTGCATGTACTAAATATTTTTACAGAACACAGTAGGATGGGCCTGTGGAGCTTGGTGACACTAAGTGCTAACACAATATAAATATTTAACAACCTCTACTTCCAAGAAAATTCAGGCCACATGAAACATAGATTAGGATTGTGTGTCATGAGCTTATTCCAGTATTAGCATTAATGGGATATAAACTGGCCAGCCAAAATAACAAAATAGTTGCTGGAAAACAGGAGCTAAGCTATCTGCCATACTGTCTTCATCTGTCTTACGACAGTCTGAGTGCAAGCTGCAGTCAGCGATACTTACCCAAAAGTCAGAGAAGATTAGTAATTCAGGTGTTCTGGTCTGCAGTACTGGGCTGAAAGATAAAGTGGAATTCATTTAATCTGCTAATCAGGATTCTAACATTCAAATGCCCTATCCTGAAGCTTTTCAAACTGACATTGTGTTGAATGATAAAGTTAATATCAGTTGACAGTTTGCCAGAAGCCATTAATTTAAACTCTCAGTTTTGTTTCAGGGCTTGTTAATTTTGTTGTGGTCTTAGAAGAGGAAGAATCCAAGTTAAGAACAACCCTGCCCTCTATTTTTTTTTTAAGTAGAAGGTCATTTGTAAAATTCCTCCCCAACACTTTTTTTTTTTTTGAGAAGTAGAAATGAAATTAGACCTTTGTTTATACAGTACTCTACACTGGTCCTGGATTTATTTTTGAAAGTTGGTAAACTCTCCTTCCAATTTAAATTGAATAAATAGGTGCAGCTGAGTAAATGGACAGAGTTAAGCTGTAACTCGTATGTTTTCACTCTAAAATTGCATGTAGAGGAACACAGAGAAAGGAAGCAAAGCAGAAAGAGGAAAAGTGTAAAGAGGAGTGTGTACTGTATTCAAGAAGAAGAAAATAATATTGCAAAGAAGAACTGATGCCAACCATTTTTTGTTTTCACATAGCTGCTGTGGTCAGCTATAGCTGGCTTATTCCCACCAATGGCCTGTACTATAAAGCACAACATCTCACTAAGCAGCACTTGTGTGCCCTCAGGAAGTATTCTGCATCTCAGGCTATTATTTGCATCAGCTAGATGGATTTTCATGACATAATGGCCATAACATGGAATAGATGTACCAAAATCCCTACCACAATGCATCTGCTATACTCCTGTAACAGAGGACTCTGGTCAACACCATTTTCTTTCTCTTAAAAATGTAGACTGTTTCCAGTCCCATGTATCATGTAGCATCTGTAAGTTTTCAAATAAAGAATCTATTAATGCTACTTAATTCTGTTATTTCCCTAGCAAAAACATATATTAGTCAATTCATTTGCATACATGAAATAATTAAGGTATTGTGATAAACTAAATCTCTTCCACAAAAATGAAAATTAAAGCAGATTCTGTGTACTGAAAAGGGTTTTTATAGAATTTTTGTTATAAAATGAATAAAATATGCATAATTTTTCTAATAATTCAGTGGTACCCATTTTCCCCATTGCTAATAGGAAATATAAAGTATACTAAAAATGTATGTAAATGTTAAATATAAAAGGAAATATAAAATAATATAAAAATCCAATGCAGTGGTTTTGTGGAACCTAAAAAAAGAACAGATGTCTGTCTCATCTTGAGAAATAACTTATGTACTTTTCTACTGGAAAGAAGCTGTGCAGTTTAATTTGTAAAGAATTTTTGCCATCCCTGAAAGAGGACTGTGAAAAGAGCTTCTCTATCTGCTCTGAAAACTGTTGAAGATGCCATGACAGTGGAAAGACATACTTCTTCCTTAGTGTATATGCAAGGCTATTAAACCAAACTATTTTGTTTCTTCTCTGTATTTTATGCCTTAGTGTTGCAGCATTTGGGATCTATCTGTAATAGAAATGTAATTTGCTTTCACTAGCATTTTTCTATAGTATTTATAGTAACTCTTGCTGAATTATTTTCACCCATATTCCACATGAATGCTTTCCCTGTCCTGCCTGGTTGCTCTAGGCAAATAGAGCAAGTAGATTTACCCTGAAAGATCCAGTTCTCACTTTTTTTTAATGGATCAAACATATTTTCCACATTACATTGTTCATTATACTTCAATATTTGGCCATAGACCTAACCATAGATTTAATCACTGCACAACAAAAGTGTTGTGTACATGTGTACGTGTGAACCATTTCCAACACTCATAGTTAAAATGCTTCTAAAAATAATTTTGTCTGCATAGGGAAATTTCTTGAGTAAGCAAATGCTGAGCCTTCCCATTGTATATGGCAGAAGACCAGAGTGCTCTCAGATTTATTACTTTTATCATCTGAGGCTTCAAAGTCTCAGTTTCGTATCACCAAGCCACAGAAACATCCAGTTACATGATCAGCAGCACAATTCCCAAAGCAAATATTTTGAATGATAATCTTTTGCTGCTGGTCTGCAAAACTGAAATTTCTACCTCAGTGAAAACCAGAGGTGGCTGCTCAATGCTCTGTAACAGGGAATGTAGGAAACCTGTCTCTGCCTTGCCTGGGGAACTGCTCTGTGAGCCTACAGGTTCCTAAAAGAAAAAAAAATGCTGGCAAATTAGGAAAAAAAAAGACAAAAAGTGATTGTCTTCTGTATCTTTTTGTGCTGTATAAATGTGAGTGCTCTCAAGGAAAACATCAATGTTTTAAGTTAAGTTTCAATGTTACTTTTTGCAGATATCTTTAAGTTTCTGGCCTGGGACTTGACCATTGAGTGGGTAAGCCAGGATAGCAGAAAGCAGTGAGAACTCAATTTTTGCAGCTTGGAGTTTGGTCTTTTTCAGGGTAATTTCCTGAAAGCTCTTTTAGATGAGATGAATTAGTGAGTTACAAGCATTGTTAATTGATTCTCCACACACCATCTTTCAGAGCACAGGAGGAGGCACATTAATACACTAAGTTTCAGTCTAAGGTATTTTATAGACTTCACTTAAAAATCTACTCCTTTCATAACCGTTTTCCCCTCTGCCGTCTACCCTACCTCCCATGAATCCTTGAAGCATGGTATCAAATCAGAATATTGGTTTGTTAAAGCAAAGTCATTTCTTCATTCTAGTAAGAGTAAAAATGAATACTGGCCCTGGCTTTCTGTTTTGACTTCTTATTGTTTGTTAGTACAAGGTCCAGTAGCACACCTCTTCTCGGTGGCTTCTCTATCACCTATGCCAAAAAGTTATCATCAGTGCTCTGCAGGAACCTCCTGGCTTGCTTGTGCCTAGCTGTGCTGTTCTTCCAGCAGATATCAGAGTGGTTGAAGTCTCCCATGAGAACAAGGGCCTGTGATCATGAGGCTACTTCCAGCTGTCTGTAGAAGGCCTCATCTTTTTCCTCTTCTTGATCGGGTGGTCTGTAGCAAACACCCACAACAGCATCACCCATGTAGGTCTGCTCTTTAATCCTTACCCATAAGTTCTTGGCCACCTCATTGACCACCCCTAGGCAGAACTCAATACATTCTGGTTGCTCTCTCACCAGAGAGAGACTAAAGAGCGACTCCCCCACCTCACCTTCCTGACCTGTCCTTCCTATAGAATCTGTAGCCATCCATGGCAGCATTCCAGCCATGCAAGCTATCCCATCATCTCTCTGTAACTGCAATAAGATTATAGTACTGCAACTGCACACAGATCTCTAATTCTTCCTGTTTATTCCCCATGCTATGTGCATTTGTGTACAGGCACTTCAGAGAGGTATCTGAACATGCTGATTTCCCAGGAGAAGTGCAAGAGATTTTCTCATAGTCTTGTCTTGTAGGCACTTCCTTGCCTGCATACACTTATATGCTGGAGATATCATCACTTATCACTTATTATCACTTATGCTGGAGACATCATCACATATGTGGAGATATCATCTCCACATGTGCTGGAGATATCATCACTTGAGCCTTAATTTGCTGATTCCATGTTCTCTATAACTCTCCCCTTCCCCCATCTTTCCTAGTTTAAAGCCTTCCTTAGCAGGTTGGCCAGTCTATTGGCAAAGACACATGTGCCTCATTTACTGAGGTGGAACCCATCTCTCCTAACCAGTTGTCAATCTTCAAACAGGGTTGCATGGTCATAGAAGCCAAAACCCTGTTGCCAGCACCAGATGCACAGCCAATTGTTAACTTGCAGTATCCACCTACTCTTCCTCCCATCCTTCCCCCTCACTGACAGAACTGAGGAGAAAATGACCTGGGCCTCCACACTTCTGACCATCACAACAGGCTCAAGTCCATTTTAATATCTCTTGCAGGAATGTTTCCAAAGTCCCTTCCCATCTGCTGTGAGAAGAGAGTTGCTTTCTGTGTGCTCTCTGAGTTCATTGATGGTTTTATTGTTCCCAGGGACACAGCTGCTGTGGGAGAAACCTTCACAGGTGATGGGGGCTATTCCCAAAGAGGGCTCTGAATACAGGATAAACACTCTGAAATATACTCTGAATTTAAAAAAAAAAAAAAGAGTAAGGACAGATAACTGAGCCCAGACGTAGCATGTTCACCTTAACACGTCACTCAGTGGATACCATGCTACAGTTGCATCTGCTAGAGTTTTATCAGGGTGAGGCTTTCCCTCCTGATAGACTGAATGGTAACAATTAAATACAAAAATGACTATGTCATTTGTGCTCAGGTCTGTGTTTGGTAGCACTGGACCACTCATAAATCGACATAGACTTTAAGACTGTTGTCCTCTGGTAACAAGTTGCCTTTAGAGGGATCTACAAGAAACCCAGTTATCCTGTAAAATAAGTATTTTGGAAGAGGTGCTTTCTAAGTACTAATGGTTTTATCTCAATTTTGCTGGAGCTGAACTCCAGCCAGTTGCCTTGTTACACAAGTATCAGTTCAAATAGCAGAGAGGGAAGAGCCATTGCCATTTTCATTTGTGCTCGATCATCTTCTCAGACTGGGATGCATATGTGGCCAGCCCTACCCAAAATAACTTATATATAGCTAGCTCAGGCTACAGGATACATTAGCTGCAGCTACATTTATGACTGCTATTCAGACATAGCCTCCAAGAGTCATCCTTCTTATTATAGCATCCCTTCTCTACACTAACAGTACTTTGCACTGCAGAGGCACCTTCAATCTCTACAACATCAGACTGCTTATGAATTAAGCCTTGCTTACTCTGGCAAGCAGTTCCTGCAGTAAATGAAATACCCCTTCCAAAACCTTAAATTCATGAGTCTACTGAAATCATCTCAAAGGATTCATGGGATTCCTTGCCTTCTTATCCATCCTCCTTCCCTC
This sequence comes from Struthio camelus, assembly GCF_040807025.1. NCBI lineage: Eukaryota > Metazoa > Chordata > Aves > Struthioniformes > Struthionidae > Struthio > Struthio camelus. The sequence goes on from NC_090942.1 coordinate 197,015,530, forward strand.
TCAGATATATGCAGTGTTGACTATTTCATTGAGACAAATTATATTTAATAAAAATGTTGATCCACATATTTTTAAGCATATTGGCTCTACATTACTGTGTTGATTAAACAGTTCAACTGAAGCAGTGCTTCACAGTTACTGCTTGGCTGCTCGTTTTCTAATTTTTTTTTTTTTGGGGGGGGTAAAAAAGATACTTCCCTGCAAAACTTGAGATTCCATAAAAATTAAGCTGAAGGAACCAAAGGGTAGTAAACCCTTTAGAGCCCTAATTAGTGAAAAAAATCCCAAAAGAATAAAGTTCTTTGATTGTCACATTTCTGTGTTGAGAGACTTCCCAGGAAGTTCATTCTCAAATCAGCAGCATCCCAGCTATCCAGAGAGTAAATGAGCAGGAACTCACTGCAGTGCCAGACTTCTCTCAGCCATCAGAGCTGGAAAGACTTACAGCATGAGGCTGTGTAATAAACAATCTTTATGGAGTTAAATTAATTCTGAAAAGAAGGGAGAGAGGGATGTGCTCTCATGGGTTTCTTTGGTTACGACAGTAGAGTAAAAGTCAGAAAAAGAAGTTTATAATTGAAAGTACGGAATAAGTGATAGTACTGCTATGTGAGTTTCTTCTCTGGGCCAGGAATAGGAGTCTAGGTCATAGCCTTGGTCTGAGAAAAATGTCTAGGGTTAGGGGTAGGGCAAGGGTTGCAAGAAAGAGGAAGCCTAGAGGCACCGTTGGCATGGCTGTGGGAAGGGGCTGCCAAAGGAAAGTATATGCTGCCAAGAGACCTGTTGTGAGAGGAGTTTCTTGTCTGGGCAAAAAATGGGGGTCTACATCCCAGCCTTGGCCCTAGAAAAGCTTCTAGGGCTGGGGTTTGGGTTTGGGTTAGGGTTGAGAGAAAGAGGCACCTAGAGGCGCTGTTGGCATGTGAGAAGGCGCTGCCAAAGGAAGGCGTGTGCTGCCAAGAGACTTGTGCTGGGAGGAGTTTATTGTCTGGGCCAGAAATGAGCCTATGTCCCAGCCTTGGTCTGAAAAAGACTCTGGGGATTAGGGTTAGGGTTAGGGTTGGGGTTGTGGGTTAGGGTTAGGCTTAGGGTTAGCATTAGGGTTAAGGTCGAAAAAAAGAGCTAACCTAGAGGCATCATTGGCATGGGTGTAGGAAGGGGCTGCCAAAGGACAGTGGTGTGTGCTGCCAAGACACCTGTGTTGTGACAAGTTTTTTGTTTTTGCCAGAAATGAGGGTCTACGGCCCAGCCTTAGCCTGAAAGAGCCTGTTAGAGTTAGTGGTAGGCTTCAGTTTAGGGTTGAGAGAAAGAGGAAGCCTAGAGGCACTCTTGGCATGAGTGTGGAAAGTGACTGCCGAGGGAAGGTATGTGCTGCCAAGACACCTGTGCTGGGAGGATTTTCTTGTCTAGGCCAGAACGAGGGTCTGCATTACAGCCGTGGCCTGAAAAAGACTTCTTGGTTTTGGGTTAGGGTTTGGGTTGAGAACAAGAGGTGTCATTGGGGTGGGTGTTGGATGGGGCTGCACAAGGCAGGTGTGTGCTGCCAAGAGAGCTGTCACGGGATGAGTTTCTCATCTGGACCAAAAGATGGGAGTCCAGGTCATAGTCTTGGCCTCAGAAAAACTTCTAGGGTTAGGGTTAGAGTTCAGGTTAGGGTGAGGGTTAAGAGAAAAGGTTAAGGCAGTCTAGAGGCACTGTTGGCGTGGGTGTAAGAGGAGGCTGCCAAAGGAAGGTGCGTGCTGCCAAGAGACCTGCGCTATGATGAGTTTCTCTTCTGGGGCAGAAATGGGGTTCTATGTCCCATCCTTGGCCTGAAAAAGACTTCTACAGTTAGGGTTAGGGATGAGAGAAAGAGGTATCCTCAAAGGACAGCTCTCAATGAAGCACACAGCCGTCCTTCGGCAACTCCTTCCCACACTAACGCCAACAGTACCTCTCTACTTGTCCTTTCTCTCAAGCCTAACCATATCCTAAAGCTAACTGTACCTGGAGCATGATACAACAGCTATGAGGCTTACTCCTTGTCCAGATCCTACCACTACTGAGGAGGGTGCTGCATTCCTCTTGAGAGGAAAGATAAAAGAAAGACAGCTTTATTTTAGCCTGAAGAGAGATCAGTTATAGTATCCTTCCCTGGAGATGATCAAAAACCATTTGGACAGGGTGTTGGGCAACCTGTTGTAGGTGACCGTGCTTGAGCAGGGGGGTTGGATTAGAAGATTTCCAGAGCACCCTTCCAACCTCAACCATTCTGTGGTTCTGTGAAGGAGACTTTTAGGCTTAATTTTAGCTTTAGAGTTAAGCCTGACGTGTCTGCTTTTTATGGGTGAAGGCAGGTTTCATCTCCTGCCATCATGCTGCTCTCTGCAGGGCCTCTATTTTCAACACGACAACACCCATTGCTTCTGCTAACTTGGGAGTTGAACTGCTAAAATGTGCAGAGCACAAACACCCAGCTTTGTGTGTTTGTGCGGTGAGAACTGCTATGTTTGCAAAAATCCTCTTCCTTACACCTGCCACGATGACTTCATCATTAATCTCAGGAGGGACAGAGATCAGTTCGCTCTGGGTCATCTTCTTAGCAGCCATTTTGTTTATTTTTTTTCTGATTTTTTTCTTTATATAAAAGTACCACACTGTCTTTATCCAGGTCAGTGTTCTGGTTTAATTTTTCCATGCTTGCACTGTAGGGCCAGTTTCATTCAAGAGTTGATTACTGTTAGGTCTTACATTTTAAATATATTGACGTGAACAGGAAAGAGATGCACAGTCTGAGGCATTAGAGAGATCTAACAATCTCTTTTCTCTGGAAGAAGTCTAGGCAATTGCACGATCTCACTGGCTATTCTTCTCCTTGCTGACCTGTTCTCTTCTGTTTCTACTGATTTATTATAAACCCTTTTATAAAGAAAGTTTGAGTGTTGAAGAGATAATTAATATATTCCACGGTTCACTGCTGCCCTTATAATGATTTCTATAACTTAGATTAAATGACGCTACTATCCTTTCCTTGCAGCTCTCCCTTTCAAGTTCCCCAGCACATTTGTTTATCCCACTTGCACAAAGGCTAAAGTATATGACAAGGAGAAATGTATGTATGTATGACAATGTAGGAGTGTCAGTGTTATACCAAGCTAATACAGGGTGAAACAGAATGAAGAGATGGGTATTTGGAATAAGGGGCTGATGTTTGAAATGCTTCTTTACTGTAAAACAGAGGCAGCAAATGAGTGTCATTTTAGTAACTTCACTGATCTATCTCTGTCTGTAAAACTAGCCTAACAGTTTATTAACTTTCCACTGTAATAAAGCTGCACATTTCTAGTTGGAATATTTATCTTCTTGTAATTATATGACAGGAATCTTCCAGTACTTTTTTATCTTGGTCCTACTCATTTGGAAGTGAAAAATCTCACTCTTTTTTTTTTTTTTTGCGCTAATGTGTTTATTTTTCAGTTCTCAAAACCGGTTGGAGGGGGTCAGGTTTGGAAATCAGAAGACTTCACAGTGTTTACGATAGATTTTGCATACTCGGCACAACTGAATGAGCAACTGGCTAAATATTCATTTTACTACTGATATGCGCATTCAGTTCTTCAACACGGCTGTTCAGTCACTGTATATGTCCAAACACATCAATGCAGTTGTGAGCTTTGGGCATTTCGAAGCGTTTTTTTCTCCTAAGCAAAACTGCTGACAAAAGGTCCCTACCTATTCCTAAACAGAATTGCATCCTGTGTGGGCTTTTTAAAAAGGCTTTGGAAGTGATTTAAAAAAACAGCAACTTCAACCAACTGAACAGTGATTTGTTTTTACTGAAGGTTTAGTTCAGCATAACAATATGCAAAAATTGGAAAGTCTGACAAAGCTGGAAAGTTTCTTAAGCTGTACATAGGAAGGACTTTGAGAATTTTCCAGCCACTTTTGAAAAGAGTGACCTTAATTGTGACTAACAAACAAAAAGTAAGCTGATAATGTGAAATGAGAGGGGGAAAAAATAGTTGGCAGTTGTTAGACTCTGAGACGCAGCATAGAAGAGCGTATAACAGGTAAATATTTAAACTGCAGATTTTCTATCAGAAAAAGAAAGTAGGAAATGTATGTCACACCTTGTAATGGCCACACTCATTAGTGAATTTATAGCTTGAACTTGGATGGGCTGCCTGCAAACCTCCGGAGTCAGAGCTGAGCTGAGGCTGAGTGCTGCCATGCCAGTCAAGAGAGCCCCAGCTCCACCGCAAGTGACAACCACATGAAGAGCAGCGCTGAGAAATGTATGGAGATGGCTACTGTAATACTATCCTCCTCTTTGATGCAGTCAGGCCTCATGTGTGGACGTCAAGCAAAAATTGCTGGACGGGCTTCCTTGAGGGTGCTGCAGATTGAAGCCTTGAAGCTCTCAGGTGCAGTTTGAGGATGGAGCCTGCCCGAGAACCGCACGAGGGAGCGTACTGACGTGGGACTCGCAGGCTGGCTCATCTGTGTGTGCCTAGAGTTGACATGATCGGTCACTTCCTCAGGCTGTAACTCTGCCATTGTGTCCCGCAATCCCTTTCTTCACACTCTCTTTAAGCTCCCCAGGTGGTGTCCTGGGCACAGTTTTGGCTGAGGTACATTTCTTTTGTTTGTCCAGTGCTGCTGCTGTGAGTTAGCATTTTATTTCCATAAAAACAAATTAGTTCCCATTTATTCTGTGTGTAACAATTCAGCTCACTGAAAACAGAAATTAAAGGAATTTTAATTTACTCTAGTTCTCAGTGGCCACTACTAACTTTAGTTCCACTTGTTATTAAAACAATAACTCAAGCCATTGAATAAAACTTCTTATTAGACACTGACTTTTTTTTTAAATCCTAGAAAACAGGACCTGAAGGGAGCTGAAGAAATGGAACTTTCCACAGCGCTCTCTTCCAGGGTCACGTACACTGAGACAAACTTCTGCTAGGCTTGAGCTAACCTCTCCTATATGTCTGCAGTTTCAAGGCTCTGGTAGCACCTGAGTGCTCCATGGTTTGTCCTTTTGACTGGGTCTGTCCTTTCCGTTAGAAAGCCAGCAGCATGGGTTTCAGGAGGCTTTCTGCAGCCAGTGAATATGATAGGAAATGTGCTAAATCAGGCCCAAGGGACAACCAGACCAGTGGCAGCCTTATGCAGTGGCCATTAGCTGGTCATATTTATTGTTTTGACTGACCTGCCAGGTATAGTTTTATGCTAATACTGTCAGAGTCTTGTGGATGTTGCTTGGTTCCCTGCTAAATACATGTGTGGCTTTCAGTCCTTGTCCTCGTAAACAAAAGGGACGCTGCTGAAAGTTCAGCTGCGTTTTCCTGCAGCTGGATAAGCCACATGCACAGCATCCTTTGGGACTCAGTTGCACATTTTGGTCTGATCCTAGCCCAGTATATTTTGGAACCAGCATTTTGAACTCATGACTATTCTTGGATTTCCAGCTCTGCTGACATGAAGCATATGTACCGCACCACTGCTGCACTGTTTGATCACTCTCAAAGCTGAATGGACAAGTGAAGTACAGGTTGCTGGCACTTGAACCAAACTCATGTTCGCTGGAGTTTTAAGGGTGGATGCTTTATGTAGGAATGCAGTTCCTATTCTTGGCAGCTACCCCTCCTTGTGTGGAGTAGCACATCAGTGGAAGTACTTTAGTAAGATATATAATGCATGACTCTGTCCTTTGCAAATTTGATCTTCGAGGCTCAAAGGTAAAGTGTAGGGCTTGGTTCTGGAGTGATGCTCTCCCCTCCCATGAAACACTTAGCTTTTCCCTTTGCCTCGCCATAGCAAAAGGAACTATATGTAAGGGAGAAGAGGGAGGAAAACATACTTTAACCTTACTCATTTGGAGTTGTACCTGACATCTGCTAAAAACAGGGCACAGCTAGGCACAAACAGTCCAGGAGGTTCCTGCAGAGCACTGATGATAACTTTTGGACACAGGTGATGGAGAAGCCAACGAGGAGACGTGTGCTACTGGACCTTGTACTAACAAACAGGGAAGATCTGGTTGAAAATATGAAGACTGAGGGTAGCCTTGGCTGCAGTGACTGTGAAATAGTGGAGTTCAGGATCCTGCAAGGAGAAAGCAGGGCAATAAGTATGATTGCAACCCTGGACATCAGGGACTTTCTTAGAAGACTCCCATGGGGTCAGGCTGTAGAAGAAAGAGGAGTCCAGGAGAGCTGGTTCATATTCAAGGACCACCTTCTCCACGCTCAAGAGCGGTACATCCCAACAAGCAAGAAGTTGAGCAAAGTGGGCAGGACACCTGCACGGATGAGCAAGGAACTCTTAATAAAACTCCAACAGAAGAAGGAAGCCTACAGAATGTGGAAAAGGGGACAGACCACTTGGGAGGAATCTAGGGATATTGTCCGAATGTGCAGGGATGTGATGAGGAAGGCTAAGGCCCATTTGGAATTAAATCTGGCAAGAGATGTCAAGGACAAGAAGGGCTTCTTCAAATACATCAACAGCAAAAGGAAGACTAGGGAAAATGCGGGCCTGCTATTGAATGGGGGTGGGTGCCCTGGTGACAAAGGATGCAGAGAAGGCAGAGATAATGAATGCCTTCTTCACTGCTAAGGCCAGTCCTCAGGAATCCCGGACCCTGGGGACAAGAGAGGAAGTCTGGAAAAAGGAAGACTCTGCCTTGGTCGAAGAGGAGTGGGTTGGAGATCATTTAGGCAAACCTGACATCCATGAATCCCTGCGCCCTGATGGGATGCACCCACAAGTGCTGAGGGAGCTGGCGGATGTTATCGCTAGGACACTCCCCATCATCTTGGAAAGGTCCTGGAGATCAGGAGAGGTGCCTGAGGACTGGAAGAAAGCCAATGTCACACCAGTCTTCAAAAAGGGCAAGGAAGAGCCAGGAAACTACAGGCCTGTCAGCCTCACCTCCAGCCCTGGCAAGGTGATGCAACAGCTCATCCTGGAGGCCATCATTAAGCATGTGGAGGACAAGAAGGTTATCAGGAGTAGTCAGCATGGATTCACCAAAGGGAAATCATGCTTAACCAACCTGACAGACTTCTATGATGGGATGACTGGCCGGACAGGTAAGGGGAGAGCAGCGGATGTTGTCTCCCTGGACTTCAGCAAGGCTTTTGACACTGTCTCCCATCACAACCTCAGAGGTAAACTCAGGAAGTGTGGGCTAGATGAGTGGACGGTGAGGTGGATTGAGAACTGGCTGGATGGCCGAGCTCCGAGGGTTGTGGTCAGTGGTGCAGAGTCAAGTTGGAGGCCTGTAGCTAGTGGTGTCCCGCAGGGGTCAGTGCTGGGTCCAGTCTTGTTCAATGTATTCATCAATGACCCAGAGGAAGGGACAGAGTGCACCCTCAGCAAGTTTGCTGATGATACTACACTGGGGGTGGAGCTGCTGACCCACCAGAAGGCTGTGCTGCCATTGAGAGGGACCTGGACAGGCTGGAGAGCTGGGCGGAGAGGAACCTCCTGAAGTTCAACATGGGCAAGTGCAAGGTCCTGCACCTAGGCAGGAATAATCCCATGCACCAGTACAGGCTGGGGACTGACCTGCTGGAAAGTAGCTCTGCCGAGAAGGACCTGGGAGTGCTGGTGGACAACAAGTCAAGCATGAGCCAGCAGTGTGCCCTTGTGGCCAAGAAGGCCAATGGGATCCTAGGGTGCATGAGGCAGACTGTTGCCAGCAGGTGGAGGGAGGTGATCCTGCCCCTCTCCTCAGCCCTGGGGAGGCCTCACCTGGACTACTGTGTCCAGTTCTGGGCTCCCCAGTACAAGAGAGACATGGCACTCCTGGAGAGAGTCCAGCGGAGGGCTACCAAGATGATTAGAGGGCTGGAGCACCTCTCCTATGAAGAAAGACTGCAAGAGCTGGGCCTGTTCAGCCTGGAGAAGAGAAGATTGAGAGGGGATCTCATCAACGTGTACAAGTATCTGAAGGGGGAGTGTCAAGAGGATGAGGCCAGCCTCTTCTCCGTGGTGCCCAGCAACAGGACAAGAGGCAACGGGCAGAAGCTGAACCACAGGAAGTTCCATCTGAACCTGAGAAAAAAACTTCTTCACTGTGAGGGTGACAGAGCACTGGAAGATGTTGCCCAGAGAGGTTGTGGAATCTCCTTCCCTGGAGATATCCAAAAGCTGTCTGGACACAACCCAGGGCAACCTGTTGTAGGTGACCCTACATGAGCAGGGTTGGACTAGATGATCTCCAGAGGTCCCTTCCAGCCTCAGCCATTCTGTGATTCTATGATCTTCCATGCTTGGGATAAGCTGTCTGACTCCTCAGACAAAGAACCTACGGTCTTGTTTGACCATATTTTGAGTGTGGGAGTTGGGTTGCTGGAGGGGAGAGTGTCTGAATTTTTCTAGTCCCTCGATCTTTACTACTGAAACAGACTTTTTCCTTCCTAGTTTGGGAATCAGATTGGGTTTAGGACTCAAGTATATGCTATGAAGCTCAGCACTGTTTGGGTGGAGGCAGTTGTTTGTACACACAACAGCAGACATGCAAGCGCTAGGAGTGCTTCAGCAGTGGAAACTTAGATGCTACAAGAGCTCTGACACCTACAGGTTTGAGAATGGCAGTGGCAAGTGTGCAGGGCTGTAAATACTGAGTATTTGCTTTTGCATAACAGCAGTAGTGAAGAACAGATTCACAGTTTAGTCATATTTGCTTTTGTGGATCTGGTCTTTGAAGCACAGCTTATCACTTGCTACCTTTCAGCAAACCTCTCTGCCACAAGAGCCCTGTCTCTTCTTTCCTCTGGAGTCAGTGGAGCACTACAGCCTATGGGGAGAGCACTGAGTTGTGAGTAACAGCTTTTATTTTCAACCAAACTTTTCTGCACAACAGATTATTTTAAAAAGGCAAAGGTTGTATACACATTTGAGGTTCTCCCTGTATATGAAATAGCAGCTTTTAGAATGTTAAAGACCACTGAATTTTAGAGACCTTACATTACTTATAAATTGAAAAAGAAATGTGAATAGTTTGGTACAGGATTTACTATGGATTACTAGTTTCCCCTCAAGTTAATCACTATTTTGGGAACTTTGGCATCAGAACATGGACAAATAAACAGCCACAGTAGAGAAGAAAGCAATATGTATTTGTGTGACTGCCACAAAGTTATGGAGGTTCATTTGAAGCGGTGTAATTTACAGGAGTGTCATTTCCTAATATAAACCATGGTGGTCACACTTTCTTTAACGGCATATTAGTAGTTTACTTCATTTTCAGCATCAGCTGAGAAATGCTTGTTGGTCACCACCCCTGTTGGAAACGTGCATGCTTCTTAACATCCAGAGATTCCACATACAATGATATGCATAGCATGAAAATTATAGATAAAGAACAAAAGGCAGCAAGGGCATGTATAAATTTTGGTCATTTTTAGTGTTACATCCAAATGCTTAGTAAACAATACTTGTGTCCTTTCACCTCCAGGCCTCTCCCTTCTAGGTTACATGTGTATGTTGTGTGTGCCCTGCCCAACAGCACCGAAAATTGCTAACTCTTGACAATTTGAGGGCAGACAGAGGGGGCATCTGTTGTATGTCGTGGCTTTTTTTTTGAAGCCTGGTGATAATGTTGATACAGATACTTTGATCTTTAAGCAGTTTGACTTCATGGAAGAGATTCTGACCGTGTGGATGTCTGAATAACTTCCATCAGCTCATAAATCTAAATAATTCTCAAACTCTCCTACTGGTTTTATGATCTCCTAAATTATACAGCCTCAAGTATTTTTCCACATTTGTGGCCATATCTTTAGCAATGGTGAAAGCTGAGCCTTTAGTGTCCTGTTTCTATGGCAGAAAGGGCCCAGGCAGCTTTCATAGGCCTGGGCAGATGAAGATGGTTTTCACCTGCTTTGTTCTTGGGCAGATGTTCGTCATGCTTAGCATCCATTCTCTTTTTATGCCTTCATTAAAAACCTTCCCTCTGCAGTGCCCATTTTGCAGCCTATTTGAACTCTCGCTGATGTTGCAAAGGTCTTTGCATGGTAGATTTGAATAAAGGACTACCTTTTTTTTTTTCTTTTTAAATAACTTCTGTGGTTTAGGAGTGTTTTTTTGTTACCACAGAAATGCAATAAGAGCCTCTTTTTGAATTTTCTTTTTTTTTGAAGGGCAAACTCTTTTCATACCTATGTATGTGCAGAAGTATGCAGAGAAGTACTGGCCCAGAAGTCAGACCCTGCTCAGCCCTCCTCAAAGTGATCTTGACCTTTAAAACTCCATTCTGAATTAAGGACTCACTCATATCCCATATTAGCACCTTCCAGACACAACTCTGGGCTTCCTTTCTCTGGTGAAAACTCAGTTTGGAAAGATGTTTCTACTAGACTTTTCCGAAAAAGTGCGATTTGGAGAAGAGATTTCGTGTTGCCCATAACGTTCTGATTAAGTGGAGGAGGAGGGGGAGCTTCAAATTCACCTCTCCCCTTCTGAACGCTGAGATAGACACTGACTCTGAGTCTTTCTGATCACATTCAGACCAAATACGGTTTCTGGCTAGAGTTTCTCTGTAGAGAGGCTCCTAGTAGGGCTGTTTGATGGTATGGTATATCAGCAGGTTGAAATTGCTGAGGCAGCCTGTCAGGGTACACTAACTATCACTGCTTTCCTCTTATCCAAATCCTGTGTGGCCAGCAATGGCACTTCAAAGCCAGAGGGAAACAAAGAGCCATTGCTTTCAGTGTGCGCTCATGATTGGGATATATATTGATAGTTTGTGCTAGGAGAGAGGGTTTATGAGTGCCTCTGGCAACTGGTGGTGTGAGCTGTGCGTCTATAAATTCAAAGTTGGCAATATCAAACAAAAAAAAAAGTATATTCTTCGGCTATGGCCTGAGGAAACAGTGAAGGGAGAAAAGCCAAGCTGCCGTACTAATGTACAGCCACAGAAATGACCTCGATTTCAAAACAAACTCTACATAAAAATTTAAAAGCCAGTCAGCTCAATCTGTGTAATAAAATGTCACTACTATAATTCAAATCAACCTTAGAAATTGTGATATATTGCATTTAGTCAGTTTATACACTTGTGTATCAGCATTAGCTAAGAATAAATATTGACAGCCATTCAGGATCTCAGTTCTGCTTTGGTGATACTACTTCTTCATTACCGGGTAGCACTTAGACAGTAACACACATACACTAATTTTATAGAATTTAGTTTCATTTAAAATATCATAAAGAAATATTTATGAATTTCAATGTAGTTATTGTGGATTTTATAGTGTTATAGCTGAGAGAACAATCTGACCTTAGAGAGTGGGCAGCAGTTCCATCTGAGAAGTGATAAACCTATTATATGCTCAGTGGATAGATATCCCCCCATCTGTTGACAAAATACAATTATAAAAAAAGTTGGACTGAACTCAAATGTTTTTAATAACTGGTTTTCTTTTCCCTCCCCAGCAATAAAATAAATTCAGTATAACAAATAAAATGTAAAACACACAAGAGTTTGCACAAGACAATTTTTACAGTTTCATGGGAGATTTTGAAATTTTCTACATGGAGTTTCTCCAGGTATTTCATGCAGGTGTTGTGTTATCTGTAAGGCCCTCTTGCTATAGTGAATTTCATTTAGTGAGAAGCTACTTATCTCACCATGCTTAGCTGAATTATTTAACAAATTAATTCTGCTTTGTCTCTCACTATTTGCTGCATCTGTGCTCCACAGCTAAATAGCAGAAAATTGGATGTTATTGGAGGTGTATGTTTCGTTAGCCAAGAGTTTAAAAGGCCGATACAAAATTTGAGGAAATAGATGTTATTTTCTGGCTTCTCAACAGGGCACAGTGCTGTAAGCTTGCTTCTTATCCTTTGATATGTCTCCTGTCTTCAGATCAGAGACCTGTTGAAGCATGCTGAGTCTTCTCTCCTACCTATGTTTCCTTCCTCCATCAGGACAATGGGGCTAGCTGCGAACTCCAGCTGAGGATGCAAAAGTGCTCCCCAGTCTGTTAATAAAGACATACCCTTTGATGAATGTTTTGAATTGTCAGCAATTGTACAAGATGATAAGGCTGTGTCTCTGGGTCCACGCATGCCCCTTAAATACTGCTACAGATACTGGTGAATTTTTCTGACTACTACTGCTGTCTGGAAGACACTTCTTCACCTGATCTCTGGATCTTTGACTTGCCTGTGCACCTTTTATGACACCTTTATAGCTTATGCTAAGCTCTTATTTGAATACTATCAAGTATGGCTTTGGTGAATTTGATACTTATTCATGTAGCCACCACCTTGCAGTTTAGATTTTGTGTGCACTAAGGAAATCCCTGCTGTAACCAACTAATGTGAAATCATCCTTAATTCAAACCAGGATGCAGTAAAATGCAAGTTTGACATCGCAGTTACAGATGCTTAGAAAGAAACACTAGGATCCCATCACAAAGGTCCTTCTCCCTGTATTGCAGCTGCCTGGCGGTCGGCGCTTCCCTGACGTGTTTTTCTGTGTGCATCCAGCGCCTCAGGCTGTGCTCCCTGGGGAAATCCCTTCTCGGCAGAGCATGCCGTGATTTATAGCCCATCCCTGTCCTGGGCTCCTTTTTGTTCCTTCTCCTTTCAGCGTCCCACCTTTCCCCACGCTATTTCCCTCTAACTTACTCGGAGATACCTTTAGCACTGCTGGGAGAGGGGCAGTTTGGCAGCATGGCGGCACTGATTTAACCCGGGGCTGCAGCTGCAGGGTGGCTTCGCCGAGTACCTGGTGTCCGGATCAGTCCGGGGAACAGATCCAGCCAAAAATGAACCCAGTAGGAGGAACAAAAAAGGTGGGCGGAGGTATTAGGGGGTATCATCTGATCCACTTTACCATGCCGCTTGGAGAAAAAGCGGCGGCAGCCCGGGCGGGAGGGAGGTGGGGGGTCTGGCCGTGGGGAGAGCAGGTGCCGGGCTGCCAGCACCAGGCTGAACTGCCTGTCAAATACAGCCTCGCTTGTCCAGATGCTGAGTATTTGAGTCTGAGCTGTTCACCCCAGCATCCCTTTGTTAGCCAGGCAGAGAAATAAGTAGGTGTTACCCCATCAGGTTTTCCTTCATCCTAAGATAGGTATCTAAATAGTTCAGATGACTTGCTCTTCACAAGTACTTATTTATATCTTTCCATTGACGGTAAAGGTATACCAAGATATCTGATCTTAGACAGCTGAAGTGTTGGGCAAAATAAATCCCAGGTTTAGTGAGTACACCTCAGTGCTGAGTGTCCCCCACTCATTGAGCTTGATACTCATGTATGTATTGGTAAACATCTAAAGGAAAGCATGCCTGTGCAGGATCCTTATTGTCACTTGTCCCAGAGGTAATCAGCCATTCTGGGGACATAGTAGACTAAAACTGGTAAACTTTGAGGGTCAGTCTCTTCAGGGGATGTCGTTACAAGATGTTACACTTTTCAAACTCTAATGAATCACATATTTTAATTCAGGGGTCACACTAGACTTTTGTTAGAAAGTCAGACTTTAGCCTAGTTCTCTCCTCTCCTGGAAGACACAGGGAAAACTATGATAAATTAGGTGTCAAGCATGATATACAGATAAATGTTGCCAAGAAGTGTATTCCTCTGGAATTTAACCAGGCCTTGAAGCCAGCGTATCACTTTAGATTTAGTAGTGGTAAAGTCGATTTGAAATACCTTCCTTCTGTAACTAAATACCTGCCAGTCTTTTCTTTTTTTTTTTCAAGATCTGTGTGATGATAGTTTTTTGAAACACTTGAGTTTCTCTGAAACACTCAATTTTCAAAGTTTCAAAGTTTCAAAGTTTCAAAGAAAAAAATACAACTTGTAGGCAAGTGTAGTTTTCTACTGTTAATAGGACTAAGTTTAAGTGTCTTGTGTAATAAGTGTCTTGAGTTCCTTTAGCCCCTGCATTCTCAATTACTTATTGATTTTTAGTGTAATGGATAGATAAGGAAAAGTGAACTTGTTAATGAAATCGAGGAATGCATCTAGTCTTTCCTTAATTCAGGTAAGGACTTTCTGAGAAGCATTTAGCCTAACATTACCAAGTGTCACTTGCTACTTATCAGCGGGAATTGGCATGAAGGTGGACTTCCCTGCTCTGCTTTGCGGTTACAGTGACTGGTTTCTGAAGATAGAGAATTCATTCAGGTGATTCGCTCAGGGTGTTATGACAGCTGTATTCGTATTTTGTTTCCTGACTTCACAGCAGTCTCCCTAGATAAGACTTTGAAAGACAGAGCTAATAGGGTGCTTGTCAGTAACATGGCTTTCCTTGTTATGAAGCTGGGGCACTCTTGTTACTCAGACGCTGGTGGTGCTGCTCCCAGTGTCTTTCATCCAGATATTCCTACTTCGAGGAACAACATGTTGAGCAGCAGCATTTTGTATAATTTTAGGGGGGAAGCTTAGTTCCTCTGCTTTGAAAAGAGGATGAGATGCTGCTTTTACTAAAACTTTGAAAAGCCGGATGAGGGTGTGAGCTGTCCCTTCTCGTTAGGCCAGCAGAAAATGGGGTGTCTCTTTTGTAGTTTATAACTTTGGGAAGAAAGTCCCAATATATTCAGACAGAATGCACAGCAGGAGGCAAGTAGGGCCATACCGTGACCACCTAATTGCTTCCCTCTCCCTCTGTTTGATTTCTCTCTGGTATATCCTAGATCTGCTCAGCCCCAGCTCCTTCTTTTCTGCACTTCTAGCCCTCTTTGGAAATCAGAAATACATAAAATATCTACCTGCTGCCTGACAATCCTTGCTGAGTAGTTTGTTGGACACCAGAATAAAGTTTTTGTCTTATTTTCCTGGTCCATCACCATCACCAGTAGATAATAGTGAAAAAAAGATCATACAAAATAGTTGTGTACAAATGTAGCAGCATTTAATCACTCCCTATGCTTCTGCTATAAAGCCAGTTAGATTGCATAGGTTTTTGTCTGGGCAGCTACCACTTATGAAGGTAATTAGACTTTTTGATCTTATAACATTTTGGTCATTTTGCCACAAAGATTTGTGTTTTTAGTGGCTTATTGTTGCACCATTTAAATATATTTGCTTCACAACAAATTTCATCATGCTACTTATACCTTAGCAGCTGTATGTGTATGGCTACTAAAAATAGAGACCAAAGTCTGAAGTGTTTTCAATAGTTTATGTGGGTTGCCAAGTCTACAAGACTTTCTCAAATAAAAATATGTCTTAGTTTTTGTTTTCAAATTTGTTTCTGAAATCTGAGTTACACGTTTTAGATATAACCTCTCTATTAATAACTGTTCTATACAATAATAACTGTAGATTAGAGTGTAGCTTCTCTGTTTCTGTTTTTACTCCATTGTATAGTATATATTACACAACGACGGATGGAATTGCATGAAATGTGTGTAACCAAAAATAAAAGGTAAGAAAGGGTTACCTTTCAATTTTAAAAGTTTGAGGTTAAAACTTACTAGCTTTGCCCAAACCAGCTTTTGAGCTAACAGCAACTCTTGGAGTTGCTTGAGCACTGGTGGGAAATACAGAATAGTGAGGATCCAGTGTTTGACATCGTTTACAGACTAAGTGATGGAAAGATTCTAGATAGCATATGAGTGGGTGCATACATAAAAATATAGTTATTAATAAACTATGTATTTCTAATGTCATCCCTGTAATCCATATTTACATGTTTTCCATGTAGGAGTACTGGATATTTTGGTAAAATCAGCTTTCAGGTTCATGGAGTCTAGTCAGAGGTGTCTTTATATGTAAAAATATTTTTTATAGAAATTTTTTTTTCACACTTAGGGAAGGTCCACTTATTAAAGAAGGTCCACTTACTACACCATCATTACCACATTATCTTGATCTCATTATTTAACAGCTTCTATTGTAGTTCAAAATCTAGCATTTATGTAAAGCTGCTTCTCTGTAAATGTCAAAAGACATTGGGATCAAAATCAGATCAAAAAACTAAAGGTGAAGTATTCTCAAGTTCCTGAGAAAAAAAGTGTTAGGTAGGAAGAGCTCAGTGTGTCCTGAACCAGTGTTCAGGAGATACATCAGTCTTGCATATGAGTAGCTTTATTTCAGAATGTAAAGGGGTTGTATGCATTTGCTCATTAACATCTGTTGCCAATCTTGTGTTACGCTGGACATTCCCAGAGCATATGCAAAAGATCTCCGTTCAGTATCTATCATCGCCAGCACTTAGGATACTCATTAAACTGGGAAATATCTTCTTTTTAGAGTAACATTTCTTCTGCCTAAAATGCCATCATATATTTATCTGCAGTAACATTTATAACACTGTCTTTTATATCGTCATTGTTTTCTCTCTACTCATTTATTTTCCAGTCAACCCCAAAGTATGTTCCTAAGAGTCCTTTATTTTTTTATTGTAGAATCTAGCAAGCAGCTGGTAAAGCCATGAAAGCTGCTTTTTATTATTTATTGTCTTATGTGGTTGAAAGGCTGGACCCCCTCCTCAAGTCCGTACTGTGAAATGTATAACTGCTATGGTCTACAGAGAGAAAGGGCCAGCTCCAAGATAAGGATTAGGTAGCCCATCCTTGTTGACACATTCCCCTCCCCAGCAGCTGCCTCAGCCTGGAAACATCCAACGCACAAGGGACCTGCTTTTTATGCAAAATTTTCCCAGCATGTGCAGAAAACTGCTGTGCTCTGCACAAGTGGCCTCCCCCTACCAACGTAGATACCCTGTGGTCTGGAGAGAAGCAGGACAAGGAGACCCCAGGCCAGCAAGGCTTGGCTTTTGTGCCTAGTGTGGGGCAAGGGACTCTCCAGAGGGGTTTAGCACCCCCGGCTCCTATTCTCCTCTTTTCTTGGGATGTTGACTTTAGATAGCCACTGGGTTAGTAATCAGATGCAAATAGAGGAACAGAGAGGATGTGAGTAAAATAATTTGATTTAACTCAGGTGCTTTGGCTCCAAATCTTAGTGCCCAAAGCACAGCAAAACTGGAAAATTCTTGTGGAATTAAATACCTTTTCTCCTCACTGCTGCATGAAGAGTGTATCCGCACTGGAGCTTGGCAGAACTGACACGTACAACATTTTCCAGCTTTATTATCACAAGATAAGCCTGTGTTTCCCTCCTTTGGGTGATGACAGACAATACCGCACAGGTGGGCCATGGCCATGGTAGGACGGTGAGGCGTCCCTGTAATGTGGGACACACCTCGAGTGAGGGCCGGTGGTGCCCCACCTCGGCAGGGAGCAGCTGGTGCCTCTCACACACCGTCAACATAATCACTTAATAAGTTCAGGCATTGACACCAGTCCAGCCCTGCCGTGGCACGGGGATTATGCCTGTATCACTGTAAGCCTAACCTGCAGCTGAGGGAGCACAGGTGTAACAGAGCACCTAATCTGGCCTGCAGCACTGCTATTGCTGGTGATGTGGAAGATGGCTAGAAGTCATGCTTGAATTGCGGAGGCTGGAATTGAGTTAGTAACTAGGAAATTCCTCATTTTGACCTGGAAACTGAGCACGTGTGGGACACAAATGTCAAATCAGTCTTTGTCGCAGACTACAACCACATTTGTCAAGCTTTTCTTGACTTCCAGTCCATCTGATATAAGTCTTCTGTGACCCATCATAGCCCTCTCATTTGGATAATCCTTGACTAATCTTTCCCTAGATTTATAAAGAAACCCATCAAACTGCTATGATCAGCGAGTGCTCAGAGAGAAGGGACTCCTTCAGGTCTGCTAATTGAAGATAAATAGTCTGAATGTCTCTGAATCGTAAACTGACAGAATTCAATGTAATTGACATATAATCTCTGAGGAAGAGAAAGTAGTTCAGTTTGACTATAGCAACTGTTGTTTAGCCTTTTGTGTCAGTAAAGTCCTTAAAAGAAAACTGATCGTATCAGAAGAGGAAGAAGGCCGCACATATCTGTATTGTCCACTTTAGACTTAGTGGCATTTTGCTTTGTCCTGGATGTCATCTCCCTTTTTATAAGAACAGGTTTCTTCCTCACCTTTTTCCCCCCGTTTAGGAAATGTAGTGAAAGACTTAACCAGAACAAAGAATTCTCCACAAAACAAAGTCCTATATCAGCTAATACACAGGGGAACCTTTTTTTTTTTCTCCCTTTAAAAGTCGTTTGATTCTGCCACCGCAGCTTCATGAATCAATCAGCCTAAGCATCATCCTTTTACAAATTATCCACACCAGAGAAAGACATTAGTGCTTCAAATTTAGGAGAAAATTGATCTATTATTTCCCCTGGAATTTGATCTTGATGAATGAAAGGAGAGTATTAGGACTCCTTGCAGAAATCCCTCTAACCTGTGATGTTGTACAAGGCAAAGAAATGAGCTGCAGGACGGCAAAGATGGCATTATATCCTTTTAGGATTTTTTGAAGAAAAGGTCATACTGGTGCAAACACTACAATTTAATTAGCTGTCTCAATGAAAAAAGTTTAAATTATGGATACTTCTTAATTTCCAAGTACTTGAAACTAAACATTCTGCTAACATAGGAAGTTTCAAATTAACGTATTATGTAACTTAGCTCCAAGAGTTTAAAGGGTCTGGATGAGGTGTGTTTTGGATTATTGTTTTTTTTCTTTGTTTTTTGAGAAACTGATGAAAACACACACACACACGCGCACACATGCACACACACCCACACACACAACATGTTAATATATTAAAAGGAAAAATGAACCAAAGTATGGCAAGCCTGTCATCCTAGAAGGATTCCATGAGAAATATGGTTAATATGAATTTATAGATGAGTTAAAATATTGAGCTAGTTTGCTTTTCACAAGAATTTGTGAAAAATAGACAGACTCAATATATTTTTGATGAGCTTATAAATATGGTAAAAGAAACAAAAATGTTGTTGCAAAAGGCATTTGACTAATTTTACATCATATTTTGAGCAAGAAATAACCATCAAATGCAGCTCATAGTGTCACATCTGTCCAAAACGTAGTTGCTTTTAGTGGAGTCCTGAAGAAACCTTTTCTATTAGAAGTCACCTTCCAAAGACTAAAGGATACAAAAGGGGACATTCTGATTGTCCTGCATATGTCCAAGGCAGGATCCTAATTTTTGTATAATTTCTGTCAAAAATGGAATTGTTTCTGAGTTCATAAATTTGCTGTTGATTCAGGATTACATAGGCATTCTTCTGCAAGAGTCTTTTAGTAGGTCTATTTTGCAGTTATGCAAACACTTGCTTATGTTTCCCTGTTCTCGCAGCCTTTTATCCTTTGAAATGTGAATAATTTGTATTTGAGAGCTAATTTTTATGTAAAGTAGAGAACTCTTTTAGCTAAGTGTAAGGCACACAAGCCCCCTCCCTTCCTATGACACAGACATGGAGATAAAGGGAATAATTGAGTTCCTGGACCCATGAAGGGACTTGGGAGATGGGACTGAGCAGTAGTTTGAAAATGTCCCCATAGGCATCTCATCTTGGAAAAAAGTTACAGACGTGTAAAAGTTAAGTGATCTTTCTTTCAAATTTTTGTCTTTATTTTCACTCTAACCCATCCTTTCACCCCTACTTCAATTAATGGATTTATCTTTGCAGGAAACCATAAACCCTGGGCTCTCAAGTTCTGTAAGTGTAGTCTCCTCACATTCATTAAAGATTGACATGAAAATCAGAAGGTATTCCTGATTCATGTACTGGCCAGATCATCCATCAAAGGAGAAAGATCAGTACCCTTTATCCTAGCTGACATGGAATGATGCTTATATGCATAAACTATCTTTAGCCAGTTCCTACGCAGAATCTGTATTTAGCCTTGCATTCCAAACCACATGCATGCTTTCTTCGTGTGACCTAGCACTGCTAGGCAGAGTTATGCCCTAACTTTGTAAATCCCTCAGGGGTAAGACGTTATCATGCAGGAGATAAGCCTGCTAACTAGACGTCTCCTGTAGCACTTATAAATGCCAGGTGGAAAGGATTCAGCTGTGACTTAAGATTCCAGATATGTAGAAAGACTCAAGAGATATTTATTATTCTTGATACTGTGCCTAGAGATATGTCCCAATGACCCAATCACCTACACATATTTTTATATCACTCTTCCTCAAGAAGGTGACAGCTAGGCCCAAAGCCTTTCATAAAAACCCGTGGAGCTACCAGAGTCCAAAAAAAACAAGAACTCACTAATCACGATGGTTCTGGTTGATTGTGGGTTGTAAGTACTTCCAAAGTACAGATCTGACTGAGTCATGGATGTAAGCACCTTTCGAGTCAGGAGATATGAAACAGTCTTCCCACTGAAGCAAAAAGTCTGTGGGTGCTCACAGCACTTGAGTTTTGGCTCACAGAAGATCTCTCTCTAGATATTAGAATATGCTATGTTGATCCAGCCACTGGCAGCTACAAGACTGATCCTGATAACAGAAGGAAGAGTGAGCAAACAATATTGTTGAGGTAAATACTGACAGAGAAGCAGAAGATATGACTGGAATAAGGGTTTGTGCCAAACAGTGAATATCCCTCCGGAGTCCCACCTTCTACACAGTGGTCTGAATTCTAAAAGGCCTTTCTTTTCAAAAGGGCCATCTTCTGCCCTCCCAGGAAGAAATAAAGCCTAGGACTAAGAAAATAGTCTAATTAGTCTCTAATATCTAAATAGTCTAGACTCTAAGAGTCTAGTCTAATAAATAGACTAATGATAACAAGCGCTTTAGGCCACTGTTGGTGATTGACCAATGTGTTGCTTGACCAATCTGATAGCCTTCTATGACGGAATGACTGGCTGGGAAGATGAGGGGAGAGCAGTGGATGTTGTCTACCTGGACTTCCGCAAGGCTTTTGACACTGTCTCCCATCACATCCTCCTAGGTAAGCTCAGGAAGTGTGGGCTAGATGAGTGGACAGTGAGGTGGATTGAGAACTGGCTGGATGGCCGAGCTCCGAGGGTTGTGGTCAGTGGTGCAGAGTCAAGTTGGAGGCCTGTAGCTAGTGGTGTCCCGCAGGGGTCAGTCCTGGGTCCAGTCTTGTTCAATGTATTCATCAATGACCCGGAGGAAGGGACAGAGTGCACCCTCAGCAAGTTTGCTGATGATACAAAAGTGTGGAGGAGTGGCTGACCCACCAGAAGACTGTGCTGCCATTCAGAGGGACCTGGACAGGCTGGAGAGCTGGGCGGAGAGGAACCTCCTGAAGTTCAACATGGGCAAGTGCAAGGTCCTGCACCTAGGCAGGAATAATCCCATGCACCAGTACAGGCTGGGGACTGACCTGCTGGAAAGTAGCTCTGCCGAGAAGGACCTGGCAGACCTGGTGGACAACAAGTCAAGCATGAGCCAGCAGTGTGCCCTTGTGGCCAAGAAGGCCAATGGGATCCTAGGGTGCATTAGGCAGACTGTTGCCAGCAGGTGGAGGGAGGTGATCCTGCCCCTCTACTCAGCCCTGGGGAGGCCTCACCTGGACTACTGTGTCCAGTTCTGGGCTCCCCAGTACAAGAGAGACATGGCACTCCTGGAGAGAGTCCACCCGAGGGCTACAAAGATGATTAGAGGGCTGGAGCACCTCTCCTAGGAAGAAAGACTGCAAGAGCTGGGCCTGTTCAGCCTGGAGAAGAGAAGATTGAGAGGGGATCTCATCAACGTGTACAAGTATCTGAAGGGGGAGTGTCAAGAGGATGAGGCCAGCCTCTTCTCCGTGGTGCCCAGCAACAGGACAAGAGGCAACGGGCAGAAGCTGAACCACAGGAAGTTCCATCTGAACCTGAGAAAAAAACTTCTTCACTGTGAGGGTGACAGAGCATTGAACCAGGCTGCCCAGAGAGGTAGTGGAGTCTCCTTCGCTGGAGATATTCAAAACCCGTCTGGATGTGATCCTGGGCAATATGCTCTAGAGGCCCCTGCCTGAGCATGGAGGTTGGACTAGATGATCTCCAGAGGTCCCATCCAACCTAAACGATTCTGTGATTCTGTGATTCTGTGATACCTTTGACAAAGAGGGTTGACGGCTGGTGGTGAGGATAGGGAGTGCTGAAGCCAGTTTTCAGTGAAATCTTGTCTTAGATGAAGGTAGTGTTTAACAGCTTGAAACACAGGTGGTGTCAACAGAAGTCCTCAAACTTCTCTTGTTGTAGGTTGCTCTTGTTATAGGCCTGACAAAGCTGCTTAACTGGCAGGTCTTTCAATAAAACACCCTGTTGTTGCATCCAAGTCGGTCTGCTCTCTAGTCTTTGCTTTGAGGGCTATGGTTGCCAATGTAATTCTTCTTTGGAAGAAAACCTAGTGGGTGTAAGTTTTACTGCACTGCTGAGATCAATCTCTCTCTTTTCTTGATGTACTGACTGCACATCCTTATGAGTTTGGGGAACGAAAGAGGAATTGCTCAGCCCTGGCGGCATAGAGAGCCTAGAGTCCTACCAGACTGATGAAGAAACTGACAGCAGAGGAAGCAATAGCAACAGTGTTGGTAGGTTTAAAGACATTGCCAAGTCATTCAGCACCATGAAAGGTGTTGATAAAGTTCTGAAGGGTAGTGGAAATGAAGAAGGAGTGTTAGGGAGCCTAGCCCTTCTCAACAGGAGGAGATGACATGTGTGTTTGCAGTGCTTGTCTTGGGCTCATGTTGGTGCTGAAGTAGCATGGAGGAATGGCCAGGTAGGAGTCCTGACCATGTGCCTCTTGAGGTCTACAGGTAGAGCAGAAGTTGTACAAGGGTACATCAAAAAGTAGATGAAGTCAGGAGTGGCAATGCCTAAGGGAGTCTCGAATGTGGCTGTACCAATGACAAAAAGTTTGCTATCATATGTCACAAACTCTGTAAGATATGAAAGTTCAGACCAACTCACTAAGAAGCTGAGAAGTGAAAGGAAAGCAAGTAGCATCTGCTTCACTACTACATATATGCACATGAAGAAGAGTCTAGTGTGTGACACTACAGACATTTGTTAAGGTTAAAAAAAAAATTCCAGCCAATACTGATGATGCCTCATATACATACAGGTAGCACTCAAGGAGAAAGTGATTCTGCGCATGCCTAGTAGTACTAAGCTCTTAAAGAAATCAGCAGCTTAGGTGTAAGTTATTGCAATAGTAAGTGTTTATATAGCTGCAGTTCAGCAGACACAGTGTTAGGGTGTAGGGCATAGGGCTTGGTCAGGGTTCCTTCCAGAGGAGGAAAGCAGCCTCATGCATAAACTGGTGGCTGGGGGATGGTGTTACCATTGGTGTTCCCAAGCCCCATTCAACGTGTTATGACTGTGTGGTGTGGTTGACAGGCTCATAATCATAGAGTTCAAGGTACTCCCTTCAGATGCCCTGGCTACATCTCCACTAACAGCCTGAGCAGCAAAAGGTGTAGACTTGAGCAATGTGCCACGCTGATCCATACTGCTTAACTGGCAAGCCTAGCACTGCCCTGCACTGTGCATCAGCTAGGGTGGGTTAAGGGCTGGTCCCAGAGAGTTAGGCTGCATGGCTTGAAGCTGTGTCATGCCACTACTTTTGGTTCAGTGAATGGGCCCTGACCTGTGTTATTTACTAGGAGAATAATACTCCCATATGACTGCTGGTTCTGCTTGAATAGATAGCTGAGAGATAGGAACTGTAGTGATTCCCTCTTCATTTCAGGTTTCTTTCCTACAACTCATCACCGGGACAGCAAAGAGCTTGGAAAAGAGATTTGCATGGGCCTTCTGGAGCCTCGATATGCATGTGCTTTACACTGAGTCTGCTTTAGTTCTTCCTGGCAGTTAGGGGATGAGAGGGGCATGAAATGGGTACCAGGGAAAAAGCACATGGTGCCAAGAGACCTAACCTAGAGGCTGCTTTTGAGAGTGAGTTACTAAGGGGGGGCCATAGCGTGAGTGGAGGAAAGGGTGGGGAGGGACAATGCAAGAGAGGAGCTGAGGCAATCTTTTCAGGTCTATTTGGAAGAAATAGCTCCTGTTTTTTGCTATTGATGAGGAGAGCTGGCCCTCACTTTCTGACTTTTCTCCAGACCTCAGGCTGGGGTCCTGCTGACTTCCAGTTGGAGCAGACTCCTGCCAGCAGGCACTACTCTCTTTCCTGCTTGATAACTCTGTAGAAGTAATGTGGCTGAACAACCATGAGTACTGGATTTATATGGATATATATATATATATATATATATATATATATGGATATATGGATATATGGATATATGTACAGGCCTAGACTGAAAGACCACTTTTAATTGTTCTGCTACCTTTTCCAGTAATATAACAGCTTAAACTTGCACAGATATGACACTAGGACTGGCTTTGCCACAGGGCTTGGTCATTGCAGCATCCTGACAAGACTGACTCTCCTCAAAGCATTAACAGTGCTTAACAGTACTGATGTTTTTTATCTGTCCTTAGTCTTTTGGCACAAAAGATGTCTTTTTCTGAGTATCCAGTTTTGAACGTAAGGGACTGTTCTCTGCTTTGTGTGCCTAGTCCGACACTAGCCTGGCATTGTGGTAGCCTTAGGCACACAGATCCCTTATGCTAAGCCTTTAACAAGTGAAAAATCACTCCAAGCACTTAACTTTGCAGGTAGGTACTTAAGTTGATATGTTAGCTAGCCATGTCCTTGTTTGTGCAAAAGCGAAGAAATTCAGAGAAGGACTTACAGCTAATGAGGTCAAGCTGTGGAGTTGCTTAGGCATGATATCACCATAGAGGGATCCATAAACTGAGCTATCTGTTTGGCAATTTTTCGTCTCAGTAAATCCCTTTGTGAACTAATTATATGACCACAGCTTATATAGTTTGCAAGGAAACAATCTCCAGATTTCTTTTTTTGTTAGTTATAGATCTTGGCACTTCGTTGTAGATGTTGCAAAATTAATCACAGGGGTTAGAGACTCTATAAACTGTTCTACATTGTAATATAATAATGTAATGAATTTCCAACCCCTGTTTCCTTTTTTAAATATAAGTTTTAATTTTAGGGCTTTCATTTTTAGTGTTTGCAAGTGCCAGAAAAAAAAAACACTAAACAAAACCAGTCCACTATTAATCCACTGAAAAATGTGAGCATATACTCAAGCTAAGAATCTCCAGATAAAATATTTATGTGTACTAGATGTCTTGTATCAGGAGGTTGTTCTCCTGATGGTATCGGAAGTCAGCCCTTCACTCCATGTATCTAGTCCAACAGCTTCATCCCTGGCAGGATGAGGGCTTTCTTCAAACACTGCTTTCTTGTCAATAGGGTTGATGCACTGTATTAGAACAAGCATTTGCCACAGCAGTTGTTCACAAGCGGGGGTTTTAGCTCTACAAGCCTAGCCTGTGAGAGTTGCTATCAACATAATCATTAGTGACCTGTGGCTCTTCCAAATTGAGTCTAACTGGTCTTTCCGCAGGGTAAAATGAAGCTCTCTTTCTTTTATCTTTCCTCTTACAGGGAACGCAGCATCCTCCTCAACAGTGGTAGGAGCTAGATAAGCCTCATAGCTGTTGTATCATACTCCAGGTACAGCATTAGCTTGTAGTCCAAGTCTTCGCTTAGGACTAACTGGTAGGAACTTAGACAATTAATTGTGTATTATCTTCCTTGTGGTTATATTTTAGCTGTACAGTTATATACATCATACATCCAACCTGGATGAAGTCACAGAGCGGACCCTCAGCAAGTTTGCTGATGATACTAAACTGGGAGGAGTGGCTGATGCACCAGAAGGCTGTGCTGCCATTCAGAGGGACCTGGACAGGCTGGAGAGCTGGGCGGAGAGGAACCTCCTGAAGTTCAACATGGGCAAGTGCAAGGTCCTGCACCTAGGCAGGAATAATCCCATGCACCAGTACAGGCTGGGGACTGACCTGCTGGAAAGTAGCTCTGCAGAGAAGGACCTGGGAGTGCTGGTGGACAACAAGTTAAACATGAGCCAGCAGTGTGCCCTTGTGGCCAAGAAGGCCAACAGTATTAGGCAGTGCATTAGGCAGACTGTTGCCAGCAGGTGGAGGGAGGTGATCCTGCCCCTCTACTCAGCCCTGGGGAGGCCTCACCTGGACTACTGTGTCCAGTTCTGGGCTCCCCAGTACAAGAGAGACATGGCACTCCTGGAGAGAGTCCACCCGAGGGCTACAAAGATGATTAGAGGGCTGGAGCACCTCTCCTAGGAAGAAAGACTGCAAGAGCTGGGCCTGTTCAGCCTGGAGAAGAGAAGATTGAGAGGGGATCTCATCAACGTGTACAAGTATCTGAAGGGGGAGTGTCAAGAGGATGAGGCCAGCCTCTTCTCCGTGGTGCCCAGCAACAGGACAAGAGGCAACGGGCAGAAACTGAACCACAGGAAGTTCCATCTGAACCTGAGAAAAAACTTCTTCACTGTGAGGGTGACAGAGCATTGGAACAGGTTGCCCAGAGAGGTTGTGGAATCTCCTTCCCTGGAGATATCCAAAAGCTGTCTGGACACAACCCAGGGCAACCTGTTGTAGGTGACCCTACATGAGCAGGGTTGGACTAGATGATCTCCAGAGGTCCCTTCCAACCTCAACCATTCTGTGATTCTGTAATACTGTGTCTCCCTTAGCTGGGACTGGTCTTATGTAATTGGACTTGTCAAAGTTACTTCCTTGGAGACCCCCTGATATCAATAACTCTCATGTCTGTAAGGAAATAAAGGAAGTCAGTCTTGCTTTACGATGTGAAAGAAACGAGGCATCTGAAGATTTGGAAAAATCTTGTGACATAATCTGGAGATCTGTATATACTATCTTTCTACATTAAGGGACTCTGCAACAGGTAGGTGCATAATAATATAATTAATAAAAAAATCACAAAACCAATAACATCATTAAAATATTCTGGCAGAAGCCTGACATGGTTTTTCTTTTAAAAAAATAGATTAAATAGAGGGTAAAAGCCAAAAGCAGTGTTTCAGATATACACCACAAAATCTCTATATAGCTGGTCTATTTAACCATACCAGCCTGTTAATACATTCTCCTTGTCCCTTGTCTTTGTGGAAATTCTATTTTTTTAACTTAATGAGGATGGTGCTTTTTCATTTATTATTATTTTCAGTTTCACTTGTGTGGGTACTCCTATCTATGAATGTAATATAGTCATCTTTCTTTTTTAATATATATCCTATGGTCCACTTTGTCATACACAGGTTTGCCTTGGCACAAAAATTTCTAGTTTGTGACTCAAATTATAGTTTACATAAATCAGAGAGACTTTATGTGACCAATAGTATTAATTAAGATCATGTTTATACTCAGTTTAGGTTTAACTACATGGATGCATTTTTTTACACACTCAATATGCTCCATGAAATGTGAAATTGGAGGTGATATTTATACTTTAATGGAATGGTGGTTGGGACATATGACAACCAAACTATTTCTTATGCCAATATTAGCATACCAATGCTCTAATCTCCTCTCCCATCTCCCATCAAGCCCCAGAACAATCAGGTTAGGGTATCCAATTCAAAAGCTAATTGATTTAAATAGACATCTGCAAAAAATGTAGATCCTATTATAATAAGGTTCTAAAGTATTGTTTTTATTTCACTTCTATAAATGTTTAAAGAAAAGTGCTTCTACAGAAAGAGGTAATGAGTGGGGCAAAAAACTGCGTTTCAATCATTGGCTGTTATTTTGCTTTTTAGTCAATAAATAGTTTTCTAATTGTGAGGAAAGCATTTTGCCTATCTTTGCCATGTTAAATGTGAAATCTAACTTTTAAATAGCTATCTAGCTACAGTTACCTGCTATAATATCTGTAGGGACCTCAGCATTTCCAGAAGGCAATTTATTTCACCTATCTCATTCTGTTATACAGGGAGTACAGATATCTAACTTTCTATGCCTAAAATAAGATGAAATTAATATGAGATATGCAGAATGGCTCTCATTAGATCTTTGCTTTCTGTGAGGTCTAATATATAAGATTATTGCCTGTTCACAAGGATTTTAAATATCCTTTCAAAGGCTTTAGTGTTTTTTTGTTGTTGTTGTTTCTGCTGATCAAAGTATCTTTAGTAGCTTCTCTTTATGTACTGGCAGTTAAAAGGATAGCAAACACACTCTCTAACTTCTGTTTTATTTCCTGAGACCACAGGAAATGCAACCACCCAGACATGCATAATTTTTGGCATACACATTGAATATAAAAGAGGATTTCTTAAAATAATTGTTTGTTCCCAATGATTATGTTCTGATGAAAAGTTCATTGAAATGAAAAACAATCACTGAATTCTTTGCATATTTTATTTTTCTTTTTGATTTCCAACTCACACACATCTGGCATATTTTACATCTTTGCAATAAAACATGGTTACAATAGCTTAAGGAATTTATATATCCAAAATATTTCACCATGATCTCAAGATGAAATGAACTTGTCTTCCAGATGTTCAATATTCTCCCAATTCTAAGCTACAAACTCAAGATATTGCTTACAGACTGGTGATGAATAACTTAATCATTACGTTGATCCCCATGATTTCAGAATCTTATAAATACAAACAACAATGAAGAAGGAAATTCAGTGCTAAACTTACTAATACAAGGTGGATAACAAATAAGTAATCACATCAATAAATAATGATATGTTTCTGGTGCAAAGTGCCAATACAAAGAATCCATTATCTTTTTAAATAAATGACTGCAAGTGAGTGTAAATTCTGAGAAAATTACATTCCTGTTACATGCCTCATAGCCCTACCGACACAATATGTACATCTATGACAATACAGTCACCAAATATACAAAGAAGAAACATGAATTAAAGTGTATATACCCCTGGGTGTGTAATTTGATCAGTACAATGTGCAGAAAATTATTCTGATAGTTATCATTACAGTATGGTAAAACATGAAGTGCCTTAGTCTGAGAGTGTGGCTTCTGGTGAGATTTTCAGAAGAACCAAAAGAATAACCTCAGTTACCTTTGCAATGAAGCTAAGGCTGTTAAATAAACCAAGCTGCTCAGAGGAAAAATAAGGGGAAAACATTTTGTAAGGCTCTCTACCACAATGGTTTCTATGCCAAATGTTAATAATCCAGAAGTATAGCACTTTCTATGCATTGGGAGTCATTAAGCATTACAGAGCATTAAACTGAACTCTCCCTCTTTGTTCCCCTTCTGCTAGTCTTGGAATTTAAATTTATTTTCTACTGTATAAAGTATAAATATGGCAAATGATGGCTTTTTATCCAAATGCTTCATGAGCAGAATTCCACTTCAAAGGGGTAAAGTTTAGATTCAAAAAGTGAAAAACATGTTTTGGTGAAAATGTCAAAATTACTGTTTGCACCCAAATTCAACCCTTTACTACAAGCTGTACCCTTAGACAGATCTCCAGTTTGATTTGTGTGAATGCACCTGTTCCTCCAAGACATTAGGTTTAAAGTACATGCAAGTTGTAACTCCACAATAAAATTAAGAAACAGTTTTGTTCTTTATACAAGGTTTTACTTTTACAAAAGTATCCCTTTAAAGTTAAGATGTGCATCTGATGTACAAAGTATCAAACGTATTTTTTTTCTCAGCTTGAAAAGAGGCTGGAGATGGGATGCATGTTAGGTTCATAGCCTAAACATTGAAACAACTGGACACAAGGTTCCTCAGAATTTTCAAAAGTCTCTTGTGGCGCATCCTACTACCTTTTCTCAATAAACAAAGATATATGAAATAATTACCAAAACATCTCCTAATTCATATAATTTACATGATACAAGCTTGCTTTTCAGCAGCTGGTGTTCAGTTGTGAAAAAACACACAAAGTAAAATGGTTGCTGACTACAATGTACAGCTATTGCTGGGTGTAATGGAATGTACAACGGAGGTCAATGCAGACGTGTTTTTCCGCCAGAGACTACACCTTTCGTTGCAGCACTTGTGCTCTCAGCTTTACCTGGGCTTTCAGTTCTTCTTTCCGCTTCAGTATCTGTTCTGATGTTCATAATGCCACCGGTTAAAATCTATATTAAAAGCTACGATGCTGCCAGAAGCCATGCCAGTAATCAGAGTTCTGAAGAAGGCAGAAGACAGAAAAGGTGGTCCTTAGAAACATCTTACTTAACTGTTAATTCTCTTTCACCTTCTCAAACTGTGGGTCACATTAAACAGTAAAAAAGCTACAATGAGACACTTTCTGAAATGCAGTATGAAAATTAAGCTTATGGGTGGGATCTGTCTGTCTGGTGGGACACAAAATTTAGGAGTCTACATATAAGCTAAATGCCCACAATGGAGATCTAGAGCTCCATGCATTTGCTCTTACATAGGTGAAAGCATAGTGCCATTTGAGACACCCTTGGGGGCCCTGCCTTCCCTTTATCTGCCTTTCTAAAGCAGCTCGGTCTTAACTAGGTCCACTGTCCTATGTGCCACCCATGCATATACCTCAGCTACTCCAAGGTATCTCAAACAGTAATAACTGCCTAAGGGTGGGCAACCAAGTCAAGTTCCTGAGTGCAGCGTAGAGAACAACTTCTTAAAGGTCACCAGGAAAATAATTTAGGATGAGCTACGTTGTTTGTTAGACTCCACAGGCAAGAGTGAGTAAATCCATTGATTATTATAGCAGCTTATTCCCTTAGCGTGCACGCATGCATGCATGCATAGGTCTTTCCTATGTGGAAACACCTTCATTCACATGTTTCAGAATTCAGTTCAGCTGCCCAGTTATAAATATAAATGCCTAGTGCCATTCGAGACGCCCTAGGATATGTGAAACATGTACCCTAGTTGGCAGCTGTGACACCAGCTGTGGAGAGCTCTGCCCTCTGGATCGGCAGCTGGGCTTAGGTGGGTTATCCAGGGGCCTCTCAAATGTAATCAGATGCATCTGTGAAGATAACTCAGTGGATCCCTTAATCATAAGCTAATTACACCTTGGTGATCTTAAATGGCTTCATATTGAAATATACCCCTACACTTATGTAGTTCTGGTGGAAATAGTTGAGATGATTTTTCCAGCTATCATACGCCCTCTAATTCTGGTAGCTGAATTTTAAAATTGGATTAGGTATCTATCACCACTTATATCAAACCATACCAAATCCATTCTCTGCTTAATTATGCAACTAAAGCTAAGCAGGTACTTAAAGTACTTTGCTCAGCTGGGGCCTCGCAGCCTAGTATTACCACCAGGGATATAGAAATTAGGCTAGCAGAATCTTTTTATAGTGTAAATAAATCTCTTCAAACACAGCACAGTACTGTATACATAAAATGGCACAGATCCAGAGGCAAATAGGCCTCTTCCAGTAAGTTAGTTTTGATTAGACTAAGTTTGAGACTGAAATCGTGTTTCATGTCATTTACTCATACATGAATACATTTGGTGGGTATGTGGCTTATAGGTGTTTTTGCTGCTTTACCAAATGGGTACATAGCATGGCAGTTTTGAAAAGTGTAAGAAAAATAAACTGACATGAATGCTCTATGATTTTTCTAATATCCTATGTATTTTTTGCGTGTTATGAGTTTATGCATTAATAAGAAATACAAGAGTGATGAATGATGTAAAGAGTAAATCCACTCATTACCCTGCACAAATGCAATATGAAGGTTTACATTATAATCATTTTAAAACAGAAGAATGACGTATCTGGTTTGTATATCTTTTACATTTACACTGCATTTACTTCTAGTGCTACAGTATTAGAGCAATCACTGCAAACATCTAGGCATGTGCCTTTGCTCTGAGAAGGTCAAAGGAAAGGATTACATTTACTCCTGGCGGATAGATCACCGATAGCATTACACATTATGGTCTATGTGCTACCTCAAGAAGTTCTCAAGCTCTACAGGGCTGAAAAACACAAATGTACCACAAAACTTTTGTACTTTGTCCTTAAGTGTTTTTTAATAGTCACTGCTGTGGTCTGATCCAGTCTGGCTGTTCTTATGTTCTTAAGTTAATGTAATTTTACTATTATTTTCCCAGCTGAGGATCTGGCTTACTGACTTCAATGATGTAACACCTCATCTTAATGTTAAACATTTGCATTAAAAGAGTTAAGGATCAGAAAAAATGCTGAGTCAGATAAATCAACAAGGTAACAACTGGGATCACAGTTTTGTATCACACCCTTTATATGAGTAGATACCATGAAATCACCCCTTAAAGTTAATGCAGATCTATACTTCATGCACTTTTAACAGTTATATAAGAATATTAATGACAGACTTACCTCTGATCATGAGACAGATCCATAGCTCTAATGCCAGCATCACAACCAGGGTAAATATAGAGCTGCTTGAAGTCACAAGCCTGCCATACTTCCACTACCCCGTTGTCTCCCCCTGTCACCAGGTTCTGCCCATCACTGCTCAGGAGGATGGCCTTCAGAAGAGTAAGAAAGACAAAACCATGCACGTACTTAGCATTCAGGGAAACTAATCAATATTACTACAGTTTAATCAACTGAACAAAGACTCCCACTCCTGCTTCTCCCAAAGGAAAAAAAATATTTAGGATCTACAAATTTTAAATAAAAGTCTGTTGTGGCTTTAAAAATTATATGGAAGTATATCTCCTTTGTGAACCAAAAGGCTCTTTCACTCTATCTGCCAAGACCTGAATTCAGAAAACATTTCTGTGTTTGTCCTACAACACTCAATGCCATCCCTAACACCTAAAGCAGAACAGGGATCTGAATTCCTTATGCTGTTTTAAGTGCTAGTGACAGAGCAGAGCCCTGAAGGCATGAATTCTTCTCTTGGCTAATAAATGAAGAATGGACTTACTTCAGAGTGTTTTGTTTTAAAGATGTATTTCCCTCTGACATGTAATTCCAAATAAACTTTCCAGGAATTGTGTAGGATCATAATTTGTTTTTATTTATTCTGAAAAAACTCACGTACACTTTTGCATTTGGAGATGGAGATGAGAGGATTGTATTTGAATATGACTTAACCAGGAGATGGCAATTTTACATGTGTAATTTTCTTTAAACCACCATGCAAATAAATTCAATTTATTTTAATACATAAAAGCAAGACACAAGAAATGGTTGTTTGCATTTAGATTTACCCTGGTTGAATCATTGATCTCCATCTGAGCTAAGAGTTTGCCATTAATGCTGAAATTGCTGAACCGTCCTCGTTCATAGTAGATGATGCAGTGACCTTCACTAGACACTGAAATTAAGCGAGGATACAAGCAGTTTTCTGTTCCTTCCAGGGCTCTCAGCAAATCTCCAGTAATTGTGTGTACCAGACAAGGGCCTTCTGTATATGAAAAGATAACATACAATACATTTGCTGCTTATACAAACTATATACACTATGCAAAGAGACAATGTATACTAGACATTTATATCATACTATCCTGCATAGATATAAAAAGATGAAAACCTTGCATAAAGAATTTCAAATAGACAACAGAAAAGAAAACGTAAGAGCTAGCACATGAAGAAAATAGATACAACATGTCTCTAAGTGATAGTTTAGTATTTACTTGACTACTGGTAATTATCATTAATCTATCTTATAAAATATTCTTTCCTCTTTCCGAGTATTCAAAGGCCTCAGTCTTACTGCTTTCCTTAAAACACATGAACTCTCTTTAGCCTGCCCATTCACATTAAACAGATGGGGCCCTATCAGTGCATAGTAGGAGCAACTCCCAGAGGGCACATAATCGTATCACTGCATATTTCTCCTATAGTCAATGGCAGTTCCTGTAGGACCTCTCCCCCAGTGAATGTAATATATGCATAGATTTCAGTCCTGACTTGTTTTAACAATGGATGTCATCAGACAGCCAACAGAGTAACTGTGATATCTGGACTGTAAGAGCTTTCAGGAGAACGTATTACAAATGCATTTACTCCAAATAAATTCTAATATGATACTTTAATGTCTTTTTATTACTGATGATGACAGAAAAACCCAACTACGAAATCTGCCATGTATATTTTTAGATGTAACACCAAGCTATCTCCATTTTAAGATCTATCTCTCTTGAAAGTGAGATCGGTATTCCTAAGAAAAGGAGTCTCCTCTGTGATAAGTGTAATGAGTCATGCTAAATACTAAATTTTTTTTTAATGAACCATAGGATACTCCTGGACAGCACAGTAATCACTTCCTTATACAACAGGCTTACGACCTTGAAAGTAAATTCATACTAGCAGACCCAGCCACCTCATGTTGAGCCTTTCTAGCTGCTCTGAAATTCACACAGCAGCCCAGGTAGAATGAATCACAGCCTATGTATTTGTGTGTGAACCCTCTGGTACGTGTTTTCATCTGTGTAAGAGAGACCCTAAGCCTGACTGGGTCAATGGGATACAACTGCAGTGGAAATAATTTGTTTCCTCAAATAGTTGAGTCTCAGCTTTGGAAATATTGAAGTGCCAGAATGTTACGTGAAGTGGATGCCCCTAACCTTAGAGCAATTAACATGTTAGACTTTTCAAAAGAAAAATATGATACCTTCATATTTAAGCACAATGACAAACTGCCCCTCCCTTGGCTCAGCCGACTGTTCACGAACAGCAAAAGAAAGGCACAAACGAAATCTTTTGATTTAGGATCTAGTGTGAAGACATACAGACGAACCACTCTTGTTTTATTGGATCAGAGCGTGCACACATCAACCTGCTACACAGGATTTTCTTCGAGGAGCCCTATCTGCGCTGTCTCCCTGTCTCAGCGCACGTTCTCCAGAGGGCTGCGTGTGTGAACGCAGTGACACAAAGAGCTCCAGAGAGGCAGACTCCCCGTGAGCGAGCACACACAGCGTTCAGGAAGGAAAGCAGAACAACACAGCACTGTAGTGAAATGCAATCAAACACACGGGAAAGGACGGAAACTAAATAAGAAGCTTTAAAAGAGGCATACACTAGAAAACACAAACAAAAAAGGGATTTTTCTTTCTGTATTTATATTTGGAATAGAGTTTGTAAAGGAAAAACATGGGTATAGTAACTCAGGAGACAAGCTGACAAAATGGGACTCTATTTCTCTGGATGAATTAATATATAGTCTGGATTTGATGTAAAGGTCTTCAGTTCTCCAGCAACCTTTGCCTCTAAAAATATATAAATTACCAAGTATTACATAATTAATGAAGCTGAAGATAGCTGAGTACAAATTCCAGTTATTTTAATAAGAGGTAGTTTGCAAAAATATACTGTGAAAGGGTACAGCATTATGGCAGTAAGTGTAAATAAAACTGCCTTACAAGATATGAAATAACACCACTGCCAAACAAAACTGTAGCTGCAACATCACTGTGCATTTTTTTCGTAAATGTCTTGACTTGGCCTACCACTCTTCCATAGCATGTTGTTACTAGAGTTAATGATTCATCAGCATTTCCTGTTAACAATGTCTTTACTCAGAAGTTTCATACTCAGGTTTTCACTTGGATATTCTAGATTCTACAAATAAATAAAAGGGAAAATGTGCAAACAGAAGACTAAAAAAATTTTAACAGAATAGACTGCAAAAAAATCCACAAAGTCCTGATTATTTGCAATACTGCTCACTGAAAAAAATGATCTGGACAAAATGCTGTCCACAGACCCCCAAACAAGTGAACTCACTCTTGCTCCCCTTGCCAAGGTGACTGAGTTCAGTCCCACAAACTGCCATTTAATTAAGTTAGATCAGAGTGAAGAATTTGTAGCTGTCCTCCTGCCTAAATACAGCTTTCTACTAGCAGATTTCTTCATAATCAGTAGATGTCATTATTATTATATAAGCTTCTATCAAACTCCTCTTCCAAATCTGTGGGGAATAGTAGTGCAGGCTAATGGTTGGAAGAAACTATCAACTTAATTTGTGTCTAAGCCTCCTATGTACAGGTAGTTAGCATTAACATTCAGAGTAAGTAGCTGTCAATTCCAGGGGAATTACAACATATCGCTGTAGAGGAGACTTTGGATAACTAAAGTATATGTGGCTTGAGGGAAGACTGAGAAGTATCATCAAGAAAGTCTCTAAAAAAGTTAGGACTTAAAATATAAAAAGATTTCTGACCTTTAGCACCACTGATAACTAGTCCCAGCTCTGCACAGACTGATACGCAGACAACTTCATGGTCATGACCAGTTAGTACAGCCCTAGGAGCTGGATAGTCACCTGTTTAAAAAAAAAAAAAAGAGATTCAAAAAATAAGTATAGGAAACAACCAAGGAGTTCTGGACAAAACTTGCTTTAACAAGAAAAGTACTTTGCTATAAGTTGCCTTAAATCTGTAAGTATCAAAGAAAGGTACAATCTGCTTAAATCTCATTCTTGGGTTTCTGAGCATGCAGGTATCATATCATGCACAGTCTCTCAATCCATTAATTTACACGTTAACAAAAACTAAGCTTCTTGTATTAGAAGTAATGGGTTACATGCTGCTTGCAATGCATGGATGATAACAATACACAAGGATAGCAGGAGGCACTAGAGATCTGTTGTATAATCTAAAAATAAGATAAAGTTAAATGTCAGTTATAGAACACAAAGTATGATGATATTTGAAGTAGCTGTAATGTAAAGATCTGCTATTGAACATATACCTCTTTAGACTTCTGCTAAGAACCTAAATAATGAGTTGATGATGTTCATGCATTAATGACCATAATTTGTCTTCCTTCTCCCCCCAATAACCGGGGGTAGGAAAAGAAGAGAAGAGGAACAGTACTCTACTAGAAGGACACTACTGTCGCACAGACATTATTGATTCACAGTCACACTGAATACTTGTAAATTAAAGTTATAACTAAAGATGGTTATGGATATATAACAGCTTATATATATCACTGTGGATCTATATGGCATTTTTATGACATTTTGTTTTACTAAGGAGTAGGATAGACTACTCCTTAGATGTTTATTTTCTCTATGCAAGAGAAAAACTTATTTTGTCATGGATTGTGGATTCACATGGACATTTATGGAACATTAGGTGACAAATAGCAACATTTCTCTAGTTTCTAACAATAACCGATGCTGACATCTTAACAAAGAAATTCCTGTATGTAGTAGAGAATTATTCAGTATTTGATATCACATTGCCAGGCAAAGAAAAGTTAAACAGTAACAAGAAATTAATAACTTCCTAGACAACAGAGATTTCATCTGCTTATATTTACTTTGTACAAATGAAATACAGAAAACTGGGGAAATTCTAAAGGACTGGAGCTCTGCCAGTACAGTTCAAATATTTAAAAAGGATAAAAAAAATGACCTAGGGAACTAGAGATGAATTACTGTGACATTAATCCCAGGCAAAATAACAGGATGATTAATCCAGAACTCTGTCAACAAAGAATCAGAGGGAAAAAATCTCATTAATGCCAGTTACCATGCTGTCTTGGAATGGAAGTCTTGTCAAGCAAGCCTGTTACCTGTTTTTGACAGGACGACAGGTATAGTTGATAAAGAGGGCTGTGTTAAAATGGCCTCCATGTATTTTTTCAATATATTTGACTTAGTAGTACAACTTTTTGATTTAAAAACTGTGTTATATGGAACCCATTGAGGACCACATGGATGGTTCAGAAATGAATTCAATGACTGACCGTATAATTTTGTTGCAATAGGAGGGTATGATTCTTGACCAAATACTAACCAGTAATGCTATCTACAGGATAATACAAAATCTTTGCTGGTAAGGTATGGTAATATTCAGCTGATACAAAGATTCATGGAGAACCGTATAATGAAGAGAGAAAATAACTACTATAAAGTTCTCCGCATTAATAATAAGAATGGTTAATAATAAGAATGCAACACAAAGGTTTTTTTTTTTTTTTAATGCAGTCAGAAGGAAGGTTGAGATTTCTGGACAGATAAACACAAGCTCTGCTTATTGGAGAGGAGATTCTGTATTGGAAAGTAGTAGGGCAGAAAAGGGTTTATAAGATCTATAGTCTCTATAGAGTTTAGAGTGAATAACTGCCTCAACATAAGTTTTCAGTGCAATGCTCTAAAACAGCACCTAGGAGCAAGGAATTCTCCTGGCACTGTAAACCAGCAAGATTAAAGTCTTGTATCCACATTTACAGAAATGAGCTCAACGGAGGGTCACCCAACTGATATAGAGAGTAGGGCAGGAGTCCGCACAACGTTTAAAGTGCTTTCTCTCTTCACCGCACAGGAAGCCGAGCGGTAACTTGACTACCATATCTGGTGAGTTACAGGTATAAAAGAAGTCCAGCGGCCCAGAAATTTATCGTGTAGCTAATGGCAGAACAAGGTCCAATGGGTGAATGGCTACACACATTTCAACCTTGCAATAAAATGTAGTTTCCTAACTGGAAAGCAGTTAAACACTAAAACAAATTAAACAGGTAGGTAAAGTAAAATCGCACACATTTCTGAAAGATATGCTTTAGGAACATGGGCTTGGATGGAATTTTGTGGGTCAGTGAATTTAGTCTTTTATTGTAGAGATTTATACCACAGAAACTCTGTAACAAACAAATCAGAAGTACAGACCTCAGTTCTGGATCCAGTAGTACAGGGTAGGCCAAAAGCGCTCTTATCATTGCTTTGTACAGCAACTCTTTCCTACCCCCACTGAAAATAGCTATCCCAATAAATCCTAGTATCACAGTCTTTAACATAGCCTGTAAGAAAAAATCTTTTGGGTCCGGAAGTTGAAGATGTGAACTGAAAATATGGCATTACTGTTAGGGAAGGAGGAATGTTGGAAGAAACAGAGAAAGATGCTATATGTATCTGACTCAAGATTAGGTATATTTTGAGTTTTACATTGCTGTAATTTCTCCTTCAGTGTTTTCCGTTGTGAACCCCATCTCCTTCGACGTTTTCATTTCTCCAATAGCCCAATACAGAAAAAGAAATACATATAGTGCAACAAACTTCAGAATTTCCCTCCCCTTTTTTTTTGTTTTTTTCTTCTGTGAGTCTTCCTGGAAATTATGGAGGAGGAATAATGCCCAGGAGTTTTTGTGCCTTAAACACAGACTGCAGACGTGCACATGGCAGGGTCATCAGACTACAAAGGAATCAGCATTAGTGAAAGATTGAAATTATTAGATGGTTAGAAATTTTAAAAGAGAAAAAAAAAGAATACAATTTTCAAAAGAATATTTTCCTCACTCTTTTCTAGGAACATGGCATAATATTATGGAACTGCAAAATGTAAGGATATGAAAAATGAGCATATTTGATGGACTTCTCATAAGGTAAATGCTTGTAAGAAATAACTGTCCTGAAATGTAGATCTTTGAGTCCTGTTTTTCAGTAAGTATAAATTAATAATAGAATGTTATTATT
This sequence comes from Struthio camelus, assembly GCF_040807025.1. Lineage (NCBI taxonomy): Eukaryota > Metazoa > Chordata > Aves > Struthioniformes > Struthionidae > Struthio > Struthio camelus. Next base: position 197,054,669 of record NC_090942.1, read on the forward strand.
AGAAGCAACAGATAGTAATTAAAAATATGACTTTTTCCCCTTAGGGCTCAAAGAAAAGTGTATTCAATGATATTTTCTACAGGAAAAGCTGTTGCATGGGGAAGAGAACCTCAATCATATTACATTTTATGGCTAAGGACAGAAGTTGTGAACGCTAGGAATCATTCAAAATCTAGCAAAATATTCTGTCACTGTCACATCACCACTGATAGATGCAGCTGGAGGTCAAAGGCTGTAGCTCTGAGGGAACTGCAGGTGCAAATATCCTACCTATGAACTGAGATACCATCACTGTAAACTCCCTATAATTTCCCCAAAGGAGCACCTCTGAAGTGAAGTACCAGAGGGCAAGAAAGAAAATAAAAAAAAAAATTCCCTTGTATTTCCAAACAAATAAGTTATAAGTTCTTCTACAAAGTCTAAAACAAAATATATCTTCCCTTCTCTCTCCAATATATAATGCTTAATAGCATTGTAAGGTTCTCCTGTAGCAGATGGCACTCTCTCATGGTAAGGAAAAAAAAAGAAATGAAAAAGGATGAACAGTATTACTACTTCTCTCATGTTGTCCTTTTTCAGGAGTTATGCACAGATTGCTCTGTGGATACATCTGGGAGTCTTCTGTTTAAAGAAAGATGAGACCACAAGGCAAATTCCAGTTTCCATTTCATCGCTCACTTTGATGGAAGCAAGTACAAGGATACAGCTGAACTATTTGTTGACAATAAAGTATCACATTTATGATACACAGTCTTTGCTATTAACACTTTTTGAAGGGATATCTCTCAGAAAACAAAATCTTAGAAAATACTACAGCTTTCATGGAAATGAAAATATAACAGTTTGTTTAATTTTTACTGTCAGATAAAGACATGCATGGGATTTGATGAAAAGATCAGGCTACATCCAAAAAGTATGATTTCCAAATAGGAAATAGCCAACCACAATGTCCACAATGTAAGGGAGCAACTATTTTTTTTTTTAAAGATTGCTGACAGCAAAATATTCAAGGTAAATACCACTTTTGGCAGAACTGGTTTATTTGCTGAGGAATGTGAGCAGCACTGTATATAAACTGCAATTCACTAAGGTCAGGGGACTTTCAAGTATCTTACAACTACGCAGGCCCCCAAAGGAAGAACACAAAGGAGGAGAGGACAATAAGGATTCCTGGCGTCTGTTCCTATTTCTGCCACTAAATTGCTTTGAGAACTTTGGCAAGTCACTGAACTGCTTTGTGCTGGATTGTCCCATTTGGCTATGCAGCAAAACATGTGCACAGAGATCTGTTGGTAAAATGCTAGATATACCTTTATGAGTTCAGATGTATTATTGGCTCATTTACCTTTGCGCAGCAGTCTTGGGAGAGAGGTGTCTTTGCCTGCTAGAGCTGGGATGATGGCAGCAGAAGTCACACACTAATTTTCAAAGCACTTTAGGAATGTCATTCTTGGGGGGGGGGGGGGTAAGAGGGGAGAGCGGTTCACAGGAAGTTCTTTAAGTTAGTATCTGTTAAGCCACACTGTGTTAGAATAGTGCCAAGATGCCATATTTTACAAATTAATACTTAAGTCGTACAAGCATAAAAGTAGTGTTATAACTCTTTAGACACACAAAGTAGATTGCATATGTGTAAAAAATGCTTGTGCAGGCCTTTAGACAGCCATCCACCTGGTACAGAACACACTGATGGCTATTTTTAAATTGCTGCCTTTTCAAGGTTAAACTAGTGCATGTCAGAGGGTATCGAATTGTAGAGGAATATAAAAGAATACAGTGAATATCCTAAGCTCAAAATAACTACTCTTTTAAGATATAAGCTCACAAAAACTGGGATGTTCACCTAGGAGGAATTTTAAATTGTTTCAAAAATATTATCTCTGAAAGGAAAGAATGAAAGTGCACTTTTGTGGAACTCTCTGCAGACTTGAACAAAAGCGCAGGTTAATTTGACAAAGCTCCTTTAGGGGAGCATTCATGCTGCCTTTCCAGTAAATACAGAATGCACTTATTAGGAGAAGAGAAATAGTTAGCACCTCTGAGGACTATTAAAACGTTAAACAAACTGAGCTTTGGGCTGATAGATACAATATATTTACAATGGTCAGTGCAATTCCAGTTAGAAAAAGCAGGGTTAACTCTCACACCTCTTGTGACCATCTTCTTGGAAGCTACAACAGGTAATGAGAAATGTCAAGTCCCAAGATCAATGAAATTTCAGGCTCTAGGGACAAAACAGGAACAGCATTGATCCCTTTAAAGAACACTAGTCAGAGAGTGAATGTAATATATTGCACAGAGAGGCTCAAGAGGATAAGCGGCCTAGTCCAACACACTTACCTGACAAAAAATGCAATCAGCTTTTAGCACAAGCTGCCTACCCTCCTTCTTTCCTTTCATGCAGGAGTCTGATTCCAATTAAAGTGTGCAAATTAATTTTTATCACTTCCAAATTAGTTTCTGAATTTGTGTCTGTTTCAGATGAAAGCATCTGTCCCTCACTTTTCTGCAATTCTATCATTTACTGAGGTATCTGCTCAAGATTCTGAGATAATTCTCATTTTCAAAGTCACTTGTTTGAAAGAGACATTCAATAAAGCAATCATAAAATATAAAAATAAAACAACTATAACAATACACGTTGAACTTCAGGGCATATCCTCTAGTCTCTTTGCTCCTTTTTACGATGACTAATACAGTTGCTATGTGAGAAGAAATCTGTATACAAATTAGCGCTCAGTGAAAACAAATCCCTACATATCAAAGGAGGGAAAAAAAAAATCCAAATCCAAACCATTAAACTCTGTAACAATAATTTTTCTATTCAATCTCTTAGAACTGCAAGGATTCACATTTGCCAGATCACTTAAAAGAATAACAATCTCTGCTGCTAAATTGCTTATAAGCAAACTACATCATCTGTATGTGCTGCATCTTCCTAAAAGAAAACAGATTCCTTTCCCTGTTCTCTCAGCTGCAAAGGATTTTTATAATGTGCTCATCAATTTAATAAGGTACAGATTCAGATTACCTATTTCAGATGGCCAACTCTGGCTTAGAAAGTAGGTATCTGACCCTGGTGGGACGATTCAGCTCCATTCAATTCACTGTTTTCCCAAAAGTGCATACCTACCTAAGCAAGACTAAAGGAGTAAGACAGATCCAAACATACATAAAGACATGGTGGCTGTCTTCCAGGAAACAGAAAACCTACATTCAACTCCACTTCAGTCAAAAAGAATTCATGCCACATCCCTAACTTTCCAGGACCATCCCTAGGCACCAACCTCTAGGCTAGGCTAGGAAAAGATATTTTCTATTACCGTTATTACAGCTGAGCCACTACATAGCCATGAAACCAATTTTTGTTGGACTAAAGAAAGGATAAATAGGGAGAAGATATGCCCTACACACTGCTGTTGAAAGTATGCAGTTTTGCTTCCTGATTTCTTGATTTATCTCTTTTTTTTTTCCATCATCATGAGCAGAGAAAAGAATTTTGCTTGACATTTTCCATCAAAGCTGGAAGTACACAGGGCCCTCCCTCCTCTACACTCTTGTGACTGTGAGAAAAGTGGGTTTGAATTCCCTCAGTCTCTGGAGGCCAAGAACTTAGTCTCCCACTTCCTGGACATATATTCGAACCATACGGTTATTACACAAGCTATTTTTGAAAGTTATTTTATGGAAAATATGTATTTAAAATCTGGTCAAGTTGTACTCTTCTCACAGCCTGTACGGTAACTGTGAGAAATGCAAACCGACCCAGAAACTCCCCTTTGCTATGGACTGGAAGAGAATAAAAGTGATAACTTCATGAATGCATTGATATGGACCAATTCTTTTACAATTATAAAGAAACTCACCATACTCTAGTAGGAAAGTTTTCAACTACTCAGCTGGAACAGCCATTTGTAAGAGCCTTATCCAAGCCACAGTTATTCTCTATTCTCCTATTTAAACTAGCGTTGATTCAGTATTTCCCACAGACATAACTGAGGTCATCCTCCGAGCACAGTGCATACACAGACTGTTTTGTAGAGGTTTCTAGACAAGTCTAACAGGTTAGGTTATTGACATATACATTTTTTTTAGTAGAGACTTCATCTAACTCATGGATTCTGCAAAATGGAATTTTAGCAGAAATTGTAAGGACTTTATTCTGACAATCTTTTGCCACAGAGTAGTTCACAGTAAATAATTGTGATCATCATGTTTTCTAAAGAAATAGTATATACTTTATATATATAACATTTTAAACTATATAAACTGTTTAGGACTGGGGACTTGCTTTTTTCCCCTCCTACTGTTTTCTGAAACAACTAAAGTTCCTTTTGGTAATTGGATGCATTGAAGCTGAAATTGATAATTAACTGTCTTTCAGCTTAAAAGATCATTATAAAGTCAAGCATCTAACCCAGATAATTACTATACCTGACATTTTTCTTTGAATTCTTCACCTTCTTACAGTCTGTGATATAAAATACCTTATCTGTGTCTCCAGATGACAGCTTTTAAGAAACTAATTCTCTTTTCTTTTTTCCTGAAAATATCATCTACATCTTTCTAGAAATTCATTCTAAAGATGTTAACTAATTGGATTTAACCTACAGTGAACATCTTACTTTCATTTTTCCTACAAGGTAAGTCCTAATCTTCTACCAGTAAATATAGAAGAGCAATACATTAGGAAATATTTCTTTACAAAACTACTTCAGTGACTTAATAGCTATGTAAAACTTCAAAAATATCTTCATAAGGATTGTTAAGGATACTTCACTCATGAAAATTAGTATATAAGGAATCAATTATACAATAAGCTATCATGTCTGTTCATGGTAGGGACCAGAATTTAGTAGTTATTACTTCAACGGGAATATTTAGTAACTGTAGAAGTCTTAAAAGGTAGAATTTCCTTCTCACATAATATCACTAATATGATCTATTCCTATTGGTGTATGTTCCCAAAAGCCAAAAGGGCTATGAAAAAGTCTCTCAGGACATGTTTGCAATATTGCATATATTCATGAAGACAAGAAGATATCTGAACTAAAATAAGTCTGTCTCCAAAAGAAGTGAGGATGATGTTTGTATCAATCAGTAAAGAGCTATTAATGTCAAGGCTGCCCAAGCCAACACACAATCAAAGAAAATACAAGAAAAAGTCTTTTTTTTTTCCCTCAGTGAAGGGAGCAAGTTCTTTTTTTTTTTTGATTCTTAGCACAGAAATTACCAATACTTGATATGAATCACATAGGCATTCAATAAGCAAAATATCATCAAGCTAAACAGAGTGCCCTGCAATGAAACTTTTAAGATTGACTTTCTTATCTGAGACGTGAAAAAATAAAAGACAGAATATTCCTATGCATACATGTCAGAGAAATTTGTTATAGTAACATAGTTTTGTATTTTTCCCTTTCCATTTTCTGTCTTTCATAAAAGCAAAAGCAAGTCAGGTGTGCGAGTCAGGTTTTTATCTATCTCCTCGTTGCTCTGGTTACAGATAAATGGAAGAAAATTAAAACATAATACAATTACTGCTGCTGCCAAATTAATAAAACATATATTTTGTTACACATAAAGAAAACACTTTTCTAGGAGACATTCAGTTGAAGAAACACTTTCTCTTAGATGTCTATAACTGACATGTCTACAACTGCCTCCAGTCTGTACTTGAACCAAAGACCAAAAGCGATAGTGATGCACTGTTAGACGTTTATCCAAACAGGCAGAATCATTGTGCTGCAAATAACCATCACATTCAGAGTTTGAAAAATATGCTTTAAACAAAAACATGCATGGATTTAGTCTTGTTCAGAACAGCTGTAGTACACAGATAAAAGTTCCTTTGTCTTTTGCTGTGGTCATATTTCCGGCTTAGGTGAAAGAACCTTATAAACTCAAGGCACTAGAGCACTAAAGGCATATTGCACTTTAAGAGTCCTTCTTTATAAATTGTTATTGTGTCCCATTCACTCTACAAAGTATTGATGGTAAATCCTCTGCAAATGAAGTGTAAACTCTTCCGGATATTTTATCTTTTTCTATTTTTATTCAATCACATTGCTTCTTCAAAGGTTTACTTGCTACAAAAAGACCTTTTTCAAAAAGATAGATTTAATTCTAAGATATGTGAGACATTTCCTTTTTGAGGAAACAGCATGCAGTACCACAAAAAGAAAAAGTAACTAACTTAAAATGACAAAAAATATTTATGGGAAAGGGAAAATCAAAACACAGTGATATATGTCCTGTCACTTAAAGGCCAAAATTGTCTTGTTCTGGTTTATGATGACATGACGCTATAAAGGATAAAAACAATTGTGAATTTAAGAAATATTCTCATATTGCTATCTGTTACCGTACATGAGCTGTTTAAATGTTTTATTTGGCTAGTACTCAATGAATTATTTAGCATGTGATCTGCTTTTTATGAGAGACTTGCAATCTACAAGTCAAGTAGCTGACACATTTGGTAATATTTTTTGAGGAATTCTAAAAATGAATAGGCAGGATAGTGGACCTCTCAGTAAGGTGTTTTTAACGGGATATACTTACTGCTGTTTGGATTGTCACCTATAATATGATGTCGGCCACTCCAGTACCAAAGCAGCAATGTAGCATCACGAGACCCAGACACAATGTAGCAGTCACCACCAATATAGGACTCTGATCTGGCAAGGCAAGTAACGACATCCCAGTGGCCGAATACGATCTGAGTTAATTTTCCTGGAGGAAGTGCACAGTGAAACAAATTCAATTTTTCTGAATATCTGCAGCATTTTTGTACAACTAAAATTAGCATTAATAAATGCCCCTTAGAGTTCACTGTATGCTACGACGAAGTTAAAAATCACAAAGATAACACTCAAACATTTCTCTTCCCATGTTTCTTTCAAGGTCTGTGCTCTGTGTCAATCCATAGCCAAAGTCTCACATCTGAAAATCAAGTCAGTGCTTCAGTCACTGAATAGTAAGTGGAGTTATTGCCCTATTAGTATTTTTAAAATGGTGTTAAAATATTATTTGAGAATTTCATGAATGATAAGCATGAGATAGAAAACATATGCACTCTTCCATAATGATGCCACATTAGTATATTAAAAATGTACATTTTTTCAGTTAATGTCAAACTAAGGTTTAATGTGAACATCATCTCCTTCTAATATTGCAACCAGTTTTTAGCAATATACTGAATGGCATCAGGCTAGGCTGTAAGACGGAGAAATAAAATATCAGCTATTGGTAGCAGGCCATGCAACTTCCTTTCTTATTACATCAAATAAAGAGAGATAAAATCAATACAGCCATCAAAATTTTGTAATAAAAGTTTTGCTTCATCCTTTTGATGTGATCAGCTCATTGGATATAAGTATGTACAGTTTGAAAAGTTGCCAACAACAAAATTGTATACCTTCCTGTTTCCTATTACAGCCTTTATCTTCAAAAAAGCATCCTAAAGCTATTATAAGCAGATAATAACAAAGGATTTTCTAAATCACCCTTTATTATTTCTTGAAGGGTAAGCATAGGCATTAGATATAGTAGTATTAAGACAACCATCCATTTGTGACCTAAAAGCACATAAGGAACAGGTGGTTTTATGTAGGGTCACCTGTTTCTGTAGAATAAACTCGAAAGCTCTTGTCCCAGAAACCACAGATGAGAATGTAGCGATTATCTGCTGTGACCACGAAACAATGTGCATTGATCTGGATGCTCTGATCCACAAGGTCTGTGATCTGCCGTTTGTTCACACCAGAGTTATTGGCTGTAAGGAAATGCAAAACACATTTTACAAGTAAGTCATTCCAACACCTTCCTGTCATGCACTTACAGGAGAAAATGAATACATTTAACTTTCAATGAACTGTGAATTTGTTGTTGACTAAGCATTCTGAATATGAACCTTTAGAGCTGTCTATATGGGTGTCAGAAATACGAAATTATTATGAGTTTCCTTGTTTCCCTTTGAATAAGACAAAAGATTTTACAGGAGATGACACTTTCTTAGTGCCTGATGCACTGCATAATGTGTGGAAATATTTCAAGTGCTCTGATGAAGTACTCTCCAAAAACAAAAACGTGATGCGAAGTGAAGTGATGAAGTGATGGTGACGGAAGCCCATTTTTAATACCAAGTCAACAATAACAAAACTTCACGGAGTGAACTCTTGGTGGTTGCTACCTCTCCTAAGGAGTATATCCAGCGTGTGTTGAGTGAGCTGTACATCCCCCTTTCTATCCCCCTGCACGCAGACACTTAATTGGATTGAAGACATAAGGATTCAACCAATGAAGCTATTTAAATTCAATGTGCATTCTTAACACTGCCTACTCATCAAGCAGGGAGCCAGGCCACTGCCAGTAATGCCAAAAGAGGCAACGTCATCTGGGAATCTCCCAGATGGAATGAAAAGGAATGGTCCTTGCAGAATCCATCCAGCCTGACTGTTGCGAAAAAGAGCTGTTAGGAAGGACTAGGCATAATCAGCTAATGTGTTCCTCACTCCCCATAATGCAACAGACAGGATTCTGCAATACAGCAAAGTTGTGTTCCCTCTCACCTAATATCAGCTTCTGAAAGTTCAGCATATAATCTAAGTTCATTATCTAGGGTCCCTCTTTATTGACTGGAGGGAGACATCACCGCCCATGGTAAGCCATCTCATCCTGTAATAGCTGTCCAAGTGGACAATTCCAGAGGACAGTTTCTCTTTCTCCATTAGCCATGGAAGGAATCTAGACAACGGACTTCAGATAACTGATGTTAGGTGAGATAAAACTCACTCTGAAAGACATGCTTCTCCTACCGATAAGAAAAGGACCTATGCAGATAATACTCTGAAATTCCTTTTGTCTCTTTTTTTGGTTATTCTACTTAAGTTGCTCATAATTGCATGAAATAACAGACTCAGTAAAAAACAAACCTATTTTAAATTTGCTTCCAGAAGTCAATACCAAGTTTATGCATGTTTCAAGAGCTTAAGTCTAAATTTCCAGGTCCTCTGTGTATATCCGCTGAAAGGCAGTGAACAATAAATTACCCAGATTTCCAGAAGAGGTGGTACTATGGTTGTGCCCTTGCTTTTGAGAGGGAAATCTGAAGCTAAAACTATTTTCATTATATGAGCAAATGCAGTATATGGATCAATAACGGTAACTCTCTTGAGATACCTGTATACAAGTCTTTCAGTCGAGAATACTGACATAGAGAAAAGGAAACTTTTCATATGGAGGGGTTTAAACATGCCTCTTTTTCTCATAGATGCTTCAGAAATGGCTCTAAGAATTTCCCTGTACATAATTTCCATCTCAAAAATATACCTTCTAAAAAAATCCAAACCAGAAAGTTACAGTTAAAGAGAAATAATGAACATAAGAAATACATGTCCCTATAATCTCTTTTAATAGAACTCTAACACTTTTAGCAGATACCTATTTCTCAAAATATTTTACTTTCTCAAGTATTTTTAAGATTTTAAAAAATAGAATCATGCATCAATTTAAAATCTAATCTTTCCTTTATTAATTTAATAATACCTACTAAAACAATCCTAATCACAAATTGGATGAAAAGAAATCAGTCTAAATCTGCAGTGATATACACAGTACTAATGGAAAGAAATGAAAGTATGTAAACTCTGCCGAAGCCTCACCTTTTATTGTATTAATGTGACTTGAAAAGAGAATAGAATTATAGATATGGGCTCACAATGTGACTGACTTAATTGGTTGGTTCTTATATACCAATTGCTAGTGATGTTAGTGACAAATAGTATTCATGAAATTCATTCAGCATCAATAGCTAATGCTTTTAATTCTCCAGGACTGACAAGAATAAATATTTTCCTATCTTCTGTGTTAAATGAAGCATAATATACAAATATAGCTTAATCAATAATTCTTGAAAACGCTGTTTTCAAATGTATCGCTACATTTTCATCTTGACATACCAATCAATGGATCCATTTCGATTGGAAGATGATGGGCTTGATCCAAAGAATATCCTGGGGCTCCCCGAAGGCCTACACATGAAAGGAAGAATAAAGTACATGGAAACCTTACTGTCTGCAATGTTTATGACTTTTCAGGTTTAAAACTGCATTGTGGGGTTATTACATCCAAAAAAATAGGTAACTTCTTACTATTGCTTGTTCTATATATATCTCTTTTAAGATTTCTTCCTCTGTGCTACAGAAATATATGTTAATTATTCACTTACATTACTATAAATGTACAAATATGAGTGTTAATTCACTGTGTTTTCTGCTGCCACTGACATTCATTAAATAACTTTTTAAAATAATGCAACAGAGCACTTTGCTACATTTGAACACTGGATGAGATTTTTCAGTAGCACAGAAAAGAAAAAAAAAAACCTCGACTAAATACAGTTATGCGTTTCTTATGTACGGAAAACTGTTAAGTGCCAGAAACTCAAACCTTGTCTTGGATTTATCTAGAGAGTTTCAAGCTTGGCAATTGTAGACTACAGTAAATTTTCCACACCTATTCCTATTTAGTTCTATGTTGAACAGTCCTTAAGCTGTTCTAATTTGCACTAAGGGCTGCATATATGGTTTTATCCACTTTAAAGGGCAGAGACCAGTGCTTTGGCTCTTCTGAGGACCTCCCCCACTGTGTAAGTCACAGTGATCCCTACTGAAAGCACAGTTTTTGTCAAGAAATGCCATGTTGCACAAAAATATGTCCCATGTGAGGAGAAACAGAGTTCAGGAGAACAAGTGGACACATGTACAAACTCATGATTGAGACTGTTCAGTTATCAGCCCCTGTGTGACATAGTGCATGTTTTTCCTAACTGTACTGCTTTCAATAGATCAGACATAATGATGTAGGTTTGGAGATAAAGCGCTAGATTTTATATGGCATCTACCTTTATCCCCACATAGAAGGAATTAAAGTGAGAGGGTGTTTGAGTGATCTCCTGACTATGTTGAAACTCAAATGCCCGAGAGCACAGCTTGTACTAATTTCAAACGTATCTGCCTTATGTTACACATCGGGAACTCTCTGCTAACAACCTTTATATTCAGTAATAATTGCCATTTTTCCAGTATGGCAATAGACGTCTGGAGAAGCTAAAAGAAAACAGAACCTATAGATAGCCCTGCCAGGTTCTGAAGAAGACTGCTCTAAGAACTTTCCCTTCCCTAGTTTCTCCTTCTTCTTTCAAAACTAAGCCAGTTTGGGACAGATCTTAACTGATACTAGACTCATTTGATTCTACTGTGAGATGAGTAGGTAAATGCCCATTTCTGTGTATAAACTCTTACAGAAAGACAAAGCTGTGCATACAATCTACAACAGTAGAAGAACTCTGTGTACAGGTTCCTGTACACTGTGTGTACAGGTTTGTGCCAATGAATCTATCATTTATGCTACAGTTGTGATTTATTAAAATAATATTACTGTAATATTAGGAAACTCATACTCTGTCCTGGATAAGCCTCTTGCAAAATAAAAGACACTGCCAGCTGAGATGTAAAAGGTAAGATCAACACCAGAACTTTGGTTTTCTGAACAGTTTTGCTTTCCTGTCTCTTTCCCATATTATATATTCAGAAAGTACTCATCTCTTTTAAATAAATACCAGAGCTTTTCAAATGGTGCAAAATTTAGTCCATGGTGGGTTCACAACCTGAATCCTGCATGTTTGCAGTGTGGCTTATGCAAGTGTTTTATGCAAGTTTATATGAAAAACTAAAACCCACAGTCATGTGAATCATAAAGACCTACATGATTTCTACTAGACTACTACTAACTACTGTAGTTGCTCCTGATGGAGTATCATAAATCAGCGGATTTATGGAAGGGAATCAGATATCCTGTTCTAGTCACTGAACAGCCGTGCAACAACTGTAAAGTCAGTTTGTAAACAGAGAATTCGGAATAAATGTTACATTTTATGTTAACATTATGCTAAACATTCTGAATAAAAGTCACATTAAAATTTGTATTCCTACTGCAGAATTCATAGTGGTAAGCATTAGCCTCATCTACTCTGAGAGTTCCTCTAATGGATGATTATAAAGGAATTCCCAATCATACCGCTAATTATTGCTTGTATTGCTTGTAACATCAGTCTGCGGCCAGTCTTGTGCGAGAGAGGTGGGATCTATTTCACCTAACTTTAATCATTTACTGAGGCGACATCTACATTTAAAGTAATTAAATTCCTAGTTAATCTAGAACCCCTTTATGTCTACCTCCAGTAGACATCTAAGGTAAATCTCACAAATGCTTCTCCAGAAGTGCCTACTTCTCTTCCCTAGGGGGTCCTCTTGTGTTGTAAAGAGCAGAGGTTTTTTCTTTTTTGCCTGGTCCCTACAAAGTTCCTGAGTTAGCTACTGAGTCACACTCTCACAAACAAGAGGTAGCTTGTTTCTCACAGCTGTAAGAAACCTTTGATAACTTTCCATATGCTGCAGCATAAGGGCCACCACAGCAGCAAGTTACCTTAGAAAGCTTGACTGAACGAGAATGAATGTTCGTGAATGGAGCAGTAGCTCATGGCTCCACCACTGCTATTAAACAGTGCCTGGGACAACCTCAGCACCTACATGCCCAGGGCAGGAGAGAGGATAGACCTAGAGGCAATAGGGAGCTGCTTGCAGAGGGGCTGGGAGGGAGGTTTAGGATGACCCCCAAGGAATGGGCTTTTGGAAGGGAATAACTGAACTTCTCTCGAGAACATTTCAGTGTCTGGCTGCTTAGGCTTGCTTAGGGTCCCAGATTATCTTACAGTGACCCAGGAGAAGGCTTATGACAAGCTCCCGAACAGACCTGAAATCTCTCTCAAATAGCAGACAGTGATGCACACCCTCTAGCATGCTACTATGTGCTCCTGAAACCTGGGACATACTAATATAGGCTGTGTCAAGAACAGCAGCAGTCTCCTGAAAAACATTATATCAAAGGCTGATTCTGATGTAACCACAAATCGATTGGCTGCCATGGTGATGTGCTGCTGTTAGTGAGAGCGTTCCTAGGAATGACACCAGAGAAAACAGAAGCCCTGGTTATTTGACACAAGCCAAAATAAGCAGTAAATTTCCTATGTATTTGTGTACAGTCTGGTGAGTACGATTAACCCGTATCTAGCTAAACTCCACTTGAAATTAGAAGATGCACCGTTAAGATCCTTAAATTTGATTTAAATGCGCCTGTGAGAACCTACCTACTGTGTTGTGCCATCGATTCACTGCAAAAAGTCTGCTGCAAGTCACGGTTACCACGGCAGGAATGGTAAGGTGGGGGAGCGTGTTGGCTGCCACATGTGTGACAGGGGAATTTGATGGAAATTTCAGCACCATTATGACATCCTGCTGCATCTGATCTTTAAACATGAGTGGACTCTGTGGAAGGAAACACTGTTGAGTAGAAAGGAGAAGAGAGCAGAAGAAAACAGAAGGGATAACACAATTAGTGAGGAGGTCTGAGGGAAAAACAAGGTTAAAAAAGAGCAGGCAAGCATGTGCACGTACAGGGAAAACAATGCTACCTGCACATCTAAACGAATGATGTGGGAGAGCAAAATTAGAAGCTATTATTGGATCATTACATGAGGATAAGCAGAGAACAGGTATGATAAGGGTCTACTGGGTTATCATTACAGGGTGCCAAAATGACCATGCATCATTAATTAGCATTAATTAATATATAATAAAATGTAAAATTATAGAGCAGATAGATAACATTCATACAGTACAGACACAAGTCAAATAAAAAAGTTAGACAATCTATATCATAAATATAAATATTATAAAGTATAATTACTGAAAAAGAAATTTTGAGAGACTCCAGAATTTAATTTTCTTTAATGAACTTCTCATATGAAATGAAAAGTTCCAAACATAAACTGACAGTTTAACTCTATTATTTAAAGCATACACTTATTAGGGAGACTACAAGTAATTATAAATCAGCGTGGTGATTCTATAGGTGACAAATTTTCATGTAGACAACACTGTTACCATAAATGGCATTATATAAAGCACTCTTTTAATGTTAGGTTTTTCAAACTTTGTTATAACAAATAGAATTATTTCTAGAAGTTCCAATAATCCTTTCATTTTCTTTACCACTTTAAATTGTTACTTTAAATATGTTTTCTATATCTTAAGAATAAATATTATGTACGTTTGACATCTAACATTATTTAAAAAAACATAGCTAAACTAAGACTTCCAGATCAGTTCGCATTTCCACAGTGTGCAGCTATGTAGAATGATTTCCTTCTGGGCAGATAAAATAATTACAATTACTGCATGTATTATTGTTGATTTACAAAACTTAAGAGAAAACTTCTGGTTCTGAGCATTGAATCAAAGGCACTGAGGGGTACAGAGATCTGCCTCTTTCAGTCTGGCTCTCTAAGAGAATTCTTTGCAAGGAGCACACAAAAGAATGTGTTGGGAATGAATTTTAAGGTTCAAAATGAAATTAGAAATATACGTTATATTCTCCCAGGGGAATGGGTGGGAGGATTCCAGCATTTGAACTACAGTACTTCATTTCTGTCAAGTAGCCAATGTTCATAGATCAATCCCTAATGATGTATCCTTTAAAACAAAACAAAACAACATGTTCACTCTAAGAAAAGCCTGCAGCCATTCTTATTTCTGCAAGAAATTTCTTGCAGAAATAAGAATGTAAATATATACTTATTAAGCGTACAGTTATGAAGCTAGTGCCATTTCTCACACTAATAGACAGGAAAAGTCATGATCAGAGGAAGCTGAAGCTATTCAAGCTTCCATCCTGCTCTGCTAGAGCACCGTGAGCTATTATTTCCACAAAGAGAAGAAAGTACGGCTATACGGGCAACGGAGGGCATTAAAAGTGGTGCTTAAACGGGTATTTTATGACCTAAAGAGGCTCCTCGGGTTCAAAGGAAATGAATTCCCAGCCAGCAGTTATGTCTCACCAGGTGCATGGCAGAGCTCCGCGGTGGATGGGGCTCAATGAGCAACTGAGATGGCGTCTGTCCAAAGTTGTGTATCTGTGCCTCCATGGCCTGCGGGGAAGGGAGAGCGACTGTCATAAGCAATATGCATCAAGGAGAGAGGTCAACACACTGTGTGACAATGCAAGCATATCCCAAGTCAGCCATGAAAAAAGTCCAGAAAATTCACCCGGTGCTCTCCTCCCAGGCTGCAGACTCATCCAAGTGTTAGTATTTTGTAGACAAGCTTTGCTTCTCCTTTCAAGCATGCTTCAGTTAACCAACTAACCATTCTTATTTCCAGTAACTGGGGTTACACGTGAAAATGTTAACCTGTGAGGACATGCAGTTCACATCTTGAGAGAGTTTTTTGCACTAAAAAGTACACATATACCTTAACAAAGTCGTTTGTAAGGAGGAAAGTATGAGGATCTCTAATAAAATAAGCCTCTGGAATCTTAAATCAGGGGAAAGAAAAGCCAAGTGAGAAATACAATTCATGGATAATGTATAAGAAAAACAAAATAATCACTATTTCAACAACACCATTCACAGGTTAAAACAATAAATGGCAGAAAAGAATCCTGCTAGGGCACATTCAGACTGTAAAAATCTTTCCAAGTAGCATTCATTCACTGAGTATTTATTTTGTGCTTAATGTTGTTGCATTTTTCCATGGGCTTTTGGTCATCATAATTCTGAAGTGAAAATATAGTAATTTCAATTTGTTCTTCAAGATTTAAATCTACTTTTAGAATAAAACTAGAGTAATTTGTTAGGAAGCCCATAAACTGAGATGTTTCAACTACTCAAACAGTTCATCCAAACAAAACTATATATAAAATATATATTTTTTAAACTTTGGCAAAAGATTGCTGTTTATAATCACAATACTGTTTAAGAACACTGCTTATCTTTCATATGGATAGTTACTACTTTAGTCCATCTTGTAAAATACACAATAAAGCATTTACGTAAAAATAAAGTGGCAGATTTTGAAATGCACCGTGCATTAGGTACTGTATATACACTGTACCCTGCACTACGGACCCTTAATACTTTTCTTGTAAGTTCTATGAATTTTTCATCTGCTACCATACAACCAACATAAAAAAAAAACCCAAAACTATCTTGGAAAAGTCTGCTATTTCTTTCAGATATAAAATAGTAAGAAATACAATTAGCACTTTAGGATACAGAGGAACTCAGAGGAACTCTTTCAACCCACGTATTTTGTAATTTCTACATGGCAATACGTGTTTTTCCTCCATTTCATAGCATAGATGCAAGAACAGATGTTACAAAGACGTTTCCTAACAGGTCACTAATGTGTGCCAATTCTGATGCCCTAGATTGACAGATATATAACGGAATACCATAAACATCTGACAAAAAAAGAAAATGCAAAGTCCAGTAAAAGCACTGAAGGACTTTCCATGGTTGTAGCCCTAGCACATGATGTAATGTTTTGGTAATGATGATGCAATTGTTTTGGTTTTGGTGATTTCTGTCTTGCTGACTGTCAGAGTGGACTTTATTCTCCAAGGCACAGAGTGTTAAGTCTTGAGAACTGGCGAGCATCTCAGTTTTCATTAACA
Source organism: Struthio camelus (assembly GCF_040807025.1). Classification (NCBI taxonomy): domain Eukaryota; kingdom Metazoa; phylum Chordata; class Aves; order Struthioniformes; family Struthionidae; genus Struthio; species Struthio camelus. The sequence continues at coordinate 197,071,241 of NC_090942.1, forward strand.
TCATCTCCCTTACACCTGAAATGGTCAAACATGTTTCTTTTGTATTTAAAATCAAAAAGTAATTTTACACAAAGCCCACATTTTATCTTCGTGGGTGTACGTGTGTACATGTGTACACATCCCTACAGCATATATCTATATTTACACAGCACGTAAGCATGTAAATAGCATCTCTTTACATGCTATATAGATACCTTCACTCTTGCAGACACTATTCATGTAAGAAAATAAAATTAACTTCAAATCAAATCAAACATAGCATTTTCTATTATGTCCATCACTCTATAACTGATTTTCCTGGTGGACAGGAGGGAAGGTACTTATCCTTGTCAGTGAATTTGATTTTTAAAATAATAAAGACTAAAACCAACAATATCAGGCACTGTATGATGTACACTTCCACATAGCTCTGCCGGTAATATTTTGAGGAAAGTAATTTCCATTTCTCTTTTTCCAAATAAATATCAAGGTTATTCCTTTAATTTCTAAATAATTCTATGTTGAAATAAGAGTGTGAATTGCATTTGGCAGCAATCCTGAAAAAAAAAACAAACGAATTTTCCTCTACAGTGATCCTTTGCAGCGATCCCATAAATGATACTTCTGTTTTCTTGCAGGCACATTGGAATGAATTATTAAACTTTTTTAAGTGGAGCCCAATTCTAATCTACACATATACTTTCATGTTGTCCAGTCTTGGCAAATCCTGATTGTTTGGATATAAATTCTGTACGCATAAACTTCACTGGCTTTGCCTCCCAATTCAGGTTGATTTACGACAGTAACAAGGGTTGAGAGAGAGAAGCAGAATAGTAGTAGAAACCACAAATTTTTCAGATGGTGAGGAATGGACACTTAAAGCCTAGCTGTCAAAAGGAACCGTTACTTTACAGCTGAAAATGTCCTGGTAAATACTCACCTACATACTTTATGTGCTTACATTTTAAAACATTTTAGTTAATGCCAAGTCCTTCCATAATGCAGAATCAGGAACTTGATACTCAGGGACTATTTAATATTTGTGCTGGCTTGCACTTATAAAGTCAACTCCCCTGTCCTCAGGCTCTCTGTGATTAGTAATGTTACCTTTTTCTTCCAAAAATATCATTTGTAAAAATGACAGCTCTTGGAACTCTTAAGCAAACTAGACAACACGAAAAATATTCATAAAAATACCTGCAATAGCATTCAGCTGCTGCACTGAGAGCATAGTTTGCACGACAACACAGCTGTGCACAACTACAGTTATTATTCTTCTCTAGATCTCAAAATACTTGGAAAGGATATAAAAACCCCGTCAAAACTTACATGGAGATAAACGTAAGCATATAGGGATATAGTGACTGGCCCAAGGCTGTTCCCAATGTTGTGCCCTATGTGATCCCTTGACACAAAATGAAAAGCAGGTACAGAACAGACCTGTGAATAATAATGTAATACATTGATTTGTTTTTAAGGGGACTGTTGCTGCATGCAAAATTAATCTGAAAACTGGTAAATGCACACCACATTTTTTCCTGAACTGTGTATCATCAAACTTTAGATTTATGGACTGGTCTTAAAAATTTCCTTCTAATTTATCAATTCCTTTTCTCCCATCAGATCTTGAGTACTCTGTGCAAAGTGCTACAGCACTCCATGAAACACACATTATAGTCAATTTAATATCTTTAATAAAATTTAGTCTTATTTCACCTTCAAATGCCCTTTATGTAGAAACAGTATAAGGTTGGAAAGCAGTAGCTGCCAGATTTAATGCTTTTGAAACAGCAAAATGGCAATTATATTAGTTTTCACTTTCTTAATAAGGTGCTGCAAAAAAGCTATTTAGTGGGCTGAGCTGAGATTCCCTACTGTTTTTACTACGCATAAAATGAGATTTGTACTCCAGACACTTCAGGGAGTATTTGTTAGGATACGATCATGTGTTGCAAAAAGATAAAATGGGTCTTAGTCTATCACTTGATAATAGTAGGTCAGAATAAGGAAAGAAAAAGATCTGCTAAATTGATGGCAATTCAAAGTTCAAAATGCATTCATCTCAAATATCCTCATTTATGTGATCCAGAAAAATACAACTCCATAGCACTTAATATTGGCCATTTGAAAATCACACACAGAGGTTCATATATGAATCACTATGTATAAATACATAAAATCATGCAATCTTATGAATGATACTGATCTTAGTTACAGTAAATGATACCCTAAATGCAATATATTGTGCTCAAAGGCAGTAAATCCTTAGTTACAGTTAACAGTTAATCCAACCGTTATGCTTAAAGGCAGACTGCACATTCACAAGGATGCTGGGATGCTCCTCTGCAACCTGTAGGATCAGTCCTCAGCGTCAGCTTCCTGAAGGACAGGGAGACACACGTGCCTGCTTCGCTCATAAGGCAGTCTACCAAATTATTTATCTTCTGCTTTTGAATAGATTGAAAGAAACACAAATCAAGTCAGCCATTAAGTAATGTAAGCAACCTGTTTCCTTAGGTGTGAGAAGAAAGCTGCTTCTTAATGCTCAAAAGCCATGTTTCCACTAGTAAGCAGTGCAACCCAGCAGGAGCAGACCTCTAGCGCAGAAGAACTAGCCCCGAGAAACCCACACTGAAACTACGCAAATTTCAGGCTTTCCTCCTAGGCTGGCTCTGGGCTGCACGCCCACCACCCACTGAGCTACATTAGCTGGACCCCTGCAACACATTACTTTATCTACTCAGTTTAGAACCCAGTTCGCACACTCTGAAACTGCTCTGCAGCGTGAAACAAAGCACGGCAAATAGGGATGACTGGCACGTTCACTTCAGAAGCACAGCCCTAATCCAAATGAGAATACTAAAACCGACTCATCTGAAACATGACAAAAGTGAAGGTTTCTTTTGCTCTTGGGTACACCTTTGCTAAAGGTATAAGCCATGAAGCAGTTTACTTCTAACATAGTCTTTCTTCTGCTAGTTCTTTAGAGATGCAGATAAAATCACAGAGGAATAAATTAATAGTCTATCGTGTTTGGAAACCCCTCCTTTGCTTAGAGAGACACAAGGTGACTACATAACACAAGAAACATAAAATCATGAATACTTGTGCTTTGTGTCATGGAGGGAAGAAAGGAATTTCTGAAAATGGACTGCATTAGAGATAAGACTGTTTTTACTTTTATCAAAATGTTTTTACTTTGATGCATGGCTTTGCATGATTCATCTTCACTGACTACTACCATAATAAGTTAAATTTTCTAAAATATATATTACCTAAGTTCCTTTATATTGTTATATTGTTATCATGATATCCTGTCTTTTAGCTGTTAATTCCTACAGCACTGGTGTGTAAACAGCAGTTTTGCCCTTTAAGTTCTACTTGCTCCTGCAGTGTACGACTTTCAGGTTTTTCTACAATCCCTTTCCCCTGAGCCTGGGGATGGAGCCCAGTGAAGAAGCAAAGCCTATGTGCATTTCAGAAATATGCAACAACACAGTGATATTGATCCCAATCTGCTTTCCGTGAAAGTTTATTTCATTGTTGTACTCAACTGAATATAGGAATTCTTAAAGTGCTCTCCTGCACATGCAGCCAGCGCGCTTAACAGCCCCCAGCACCGCCTCCTTCAGAACGAACATGATTGACAACCCTTTGGTGAGTAGCATAAGCAGCTTGAAAATGTTATTGTTTCGTACTAATGGTGTGAGATATTGCTTTTTTATTTGCATCTACAGCTGTTAAATGGCATCAATATCTTCGGGACTTTTGATAAGTTAGGTTAAGAATATTGATTTCCATTTTATTATTGTATGTTTGGAGGAAAGAAGTGCTGTGGTTTAGAGACAAGCAACGACTCCACTAGTCTGGAGGCTTCGATACAGTCGGTTATTTAATCAGGATACTCAGGGGACTGAAAGATGGGCACAGAAATGGATTTTCCCTGCAGGTCACTACTTTATTAATTTAACAATGGAGAGCAGCAATCTTAAGCTCTTTCCTCTCACAGGAGGCATCTCATTGGATCCAGCGTACAATTAAAAGGTTTGCCATCAGAAGACCAATAGCTCAGAACTGACCTTCCGCCTCCTCCAAGATTCAGCCCACCCCTGAAGTTTTTTCTCATTCCCTTGTGAAAGGAAATAGTACTACAAAAGCAATGAGAGTGTGAAAATTAAGATCTCCCATTCTCTTTACAGGCATGTGTCACATCAGATCTTATTTGTCTCTTGGAGGGCTGCCTCCTGGCTTTCACATTCGCCATATTAAGCATTATTACCTTATTTACCTTATTACATTACCTAATCGTGATATCTAGTTCTTTCTTTTTTCACCTTTATAGTTCTCTCATTCTTGTCCCTGGCAGTCCATAATGTAAAACATCTTTTAAACACTCTGTCAGCTTAATCCTAAAGCATGCATTTAGTTAAAGACACTGAAAACAGGAAACAAATTCAATATATCTCACAAACACAAACAGAGAAGGTAAAGCAAAAATAACATAAAGATGGCTATCCCACTGCCCCTGCAGGCTTCGTTGAGAAGGTCTGTCACACTTTCAGGCATATTCTCACGTGAGCAAGGTTTCCTGAGGTTCTGAACACAAATACTTCCTTTTCCACTCTAGACGTTGACCATTCCCCTGAAAACCTTGGAAAACATCTTTACTTAAAAGAGTACTGTCAAGCAGTGAAATGCTCCCTCTCTTTCTAACTATGTCAGAAGGGAAAAAGATATTTCCTCTATATCCTGTATTCCTCTTCCAGCTCTGCCTGGAACAATGGAGTTTACTACTGTTAAAAAGAAATTCTAACATTAAATTATGTTGAAAGCTACAACAAACTCCATTATGCATTATAGAAGGAAAGGTTTTACCTCTCAATTCCTCTGAAAAGGTTTATGTTGTTATAGGGGCTCCTCAGCCCACACTGATCAGTTCGTCACTTTCTTTTTATAGTTAGCTGTGATAATTTTTAAAGCATGGGTTGTTCTCAGCCCATGGCAATTTTGGTATATTTGCTTCCCTGCTGATTTGCTGTATGCAAGGCAGATACGAAGAATCCCATTGCTTGTGGAATCACTGTTGTGCAAAACTCTGAACACAGGCTGGAACGGAATAAAGTCATGCGTATTTTTGTTTACAATTCCACTCAATTTTTCTTTCATCTTTCATACAAACAATTTTCTTACTATTCTAATTTTATGTCTTTATTTTCTTCAGTTGAACTATTGTATTTCTTACGCTGATGTTTGTAATAATTCCTGTCCCATATAGATTGGTAACATTTACTGAAACTCTTGTGTGTTCATTGATGTCATGCCAAATGAAATCATTGCTCTGTCGTCATCCTCCCAAATCTGTATCAAGTTTATAACAGAAAACGTTGCTTTCTTTGATCATTAAGTTGCTGAGTACAATACATTAGAAAAGATTTTACTGCTAAGTTACTTTTGTGAGAGATGTAATAGCATGATATATTAATTCATTAAATATGTAACTTCATGTCAAGAACAGTTAAGGTTTTGAAACTTGGGCTATCAGAATTTTTTATTTTTAGATGACTGATTATTGCTGTGAAATCATTTTCCTATTAGACATAGGCATAGCCTTTCCATAACAGACAACCTTAGAAACAAGGATTCCTCTCAATCTGATGAGCAATTTTGTTTTTCCTGACGACATTCTTTCATTTATTTTAAAAATACTGTAATTGTGCAATTGTGTAATTGTGTAATATTGGTCTTTTTTACTAGATGATAAATATATGAATTGACTGATTGAAATCACTTCTCATCATCCAAACCGTACTCATATCAGAAAGCACTTCAATATCCTTTTTTCACTATTCAGCCACCAGCATTTATGGTTACATTCAAAAGGCTACATGGACAAAAGTTCTATGTGATTTTTTTTGGTGAAAGGCAAATCTAGATGATCTTTCTCATCTGGTGTTTAAATCTATGGAACCAGTTTGCCTTTGACATCTTGATTCTGCAGCGCAAATGACAAAACCTGCAACAATGGATTTGTTGATATTACTCCTTTATAGTACCCCTTTATGTGATGGTAATCAAAGTATCACAACATCCAGAACTGCAGATGTGTCCTATCTAGTATTTGCAAATCAAATCAATCCAATTCTGTTGCCTCAATGCGCCTACCGTTGCACAAGTCCTGTTGGTACCTCACTCTTAGCTCTTCAGAAGATCTTGTTCAGAACATCATCTTCCATTCTGGCCAAACTGCTTCCTTCGTCCTTAGTTTGTCTTCCATTTCAAGTTCCATGAAATTTAAGTTATTACTGTTACTACCAAAACTTGTGAAGCTATCCTCGCCTGCATCGTCTCTTCTTTTTTTCTACCATTGGAGTCTTATGTTTGTCATACCTCTCCTTTCTTGTCAGTCCTGCCTAGAAAGTTTTGCTCTTGTCAAGCGTTCCCATTTCTCCTCATTATGTTCTCTTTTAACTAATTTATTTTTCTGTTTTTCATGAGAAATACCAAACAGAATACCCAGGATGCTGAATTATTAATTTATGTTTTTAGATCTTTGGGATGGAAAATTTATTTTGTTAAAATTGAGAAAACTTGTGACATCAAAATTCTTTACTGAAAAGGCTCCTAGGAATCCAAATGCATTTTCTCCAATAATGAAAGATTATTTTTAAGGCTTTTCTAAAGCAGAGAGACATCGATTAGATTTGCTTGAATTACTATATGCATAAAAGTAGAAAAAAATCCTCTGAATTTTAAAGTGCAGCTTCTCTTTTGTCTAGAACCACTAAAATCTTCCATAGTCTAAAAAAGGGGAAGAAAAGGAAGAAAAAAATTATATGAAAACTGTCATTAGCATCCCTTAGTTGGCAGTCACTAAAATTTACAGGCATTCTAAAAAAACACTGCTGCTGTCTGGGATGCTACAATTGTTTCCACATGTGAAAGGCAGTGAGTAGCAGCCAGAAAGCATGAAGTTTCAGTTGTGCTGAGCTAAAAATTGCCTGTAGTTTTTTTCAAAATAGCACTCTGCTAAAGAAACCTGCTGAATTTTACGGTCAGAAGTATTTTTTTAAAAAAAGCTTTTTTTGTATAGAAACTCCTAACTAGATTATATTATATAATATCACAATGAATTCACTAAAATGAAAAAAAAGTTCAAAAAGTCAAGCTTAAGAAGTCCCAAAAAGCTCTAGAAAACTGCAAATGTTGTTTCTCTGCATTAATGATCATACCAAGAGCTCTCTGTTCCTATGGTAATTCCTTCACTGCTTTTATGAGGTTCCCAAGGACTGCCTTCCTAGCCCTTTCCCTTCCTCCTCCTCTATGTTGAGAGCTCCAGATGTCCTTTCTGTCCTTTTCCCCCATTTCGTTGTTCATGTGGATTCTCACGCTCCCACTGTGCCTTGGCCTGTCTCTCCCCCCTTCTCTCTCTCCCCACAAGAAGACAGGAGAAGTGTAAATGCCCATCTTCCCGTGCAACTCCATTTCCCCCTCTTGATCCCTCACTCTTACTTCTTTTCTTCAGACATGAAGAGAAGTTGCTCGCTCTGGTCTGTTCAGTTAAACACATGCAGGGCATTATTCTGGACAAAAAGTAGAGATATTTTGGTTTTCCTTTTATTTAAAAATAATAAAAATAATATTTTCAAACTGAAGCATCAGTGATTACCATTTATACCGACCAGAACCCGGATCTGAAAGCAGAAGGTACTCATTCTGCGGCAGTGATGACAACATGGCTATGATACCTTTACGATCCTAAAAAACTTAAAGCTCCAGATACTGTCCAGGAGTAGAAATGCTATCAAACAGAGAGGATACTTTGAAAATCTTTTGTTGTTTTTCCTCTCCATCGAGACAGAGCAAAGAATAAATGTCTACCGCTCATGAAGAACTCCTGGGGAAAGAGACATGCAACAATCCCTCATGTCCCCTGGACAAAACAGGAAAACTGAATGTGTCTGTCCTTATTCTGCAGCCCAGTTTGGAAAGCAGAAGTGGTCACCCTTACCTCCATTCACAGATATCAACAGTCCAGGGCATCCAGTGAAAAAAGGCAGTGGTATTTCTGAGGGAACTGGGAGAGTCTGAACACTTCTGAAGGACTCCCTGACTTTCAGGCTGCATGACCAAATGCCAAAAGGTCAGAGAAGCAGAAAGAGCCTGGCTTTGCTGTTATCTGACCAGCTGTTGGAATAAAGGGAAGAACTAGCTGAACTGAGAATAAAAAGCAAGCACCATAGACTTTTTAAGAGCTTTAGGGAGTAATTGGGAGTGGAGCCAAGGAAGTAGCATTGGGCTACTTCCCATGCTTTTCAGGGAAGCTCTGATATCATCTGAATGAGGCTCTGCTTCTTGCACACTAGTGAAATTTTACTGTATGCTATTAGAGGGGAGAATTTGTTGGGGATCACATCAGGTATAATACTATTTATTAGCTCCCTTTGCCTTTGGTTTTGTTTAAGACAGTGTGTATGTTTTTAATTGTCATTTTTAGGAGCACAGAGGCCATTCAGCATAGGCATTCTCTCCATAAAAATGCAACAGTAATATCAGCAGGAGGTTTCATTGAAACTTTGAAACTTCACCCACTCTTTTCTAATTAATTTTTTTTTTCTTGGTGCCTAAGAGCTTTAACAGTCCATGGTTACAGCTGGTGTTAACTATATTTTTTTATTTTAAAAGCTGAACTGTAAGCTTTAAAAATTCACAGTTAAATACCTTCAAATCAACAACGAATATAAAGTTTTTGCATGGCAAGTTTATTTGGGAAGGGAATGACTTTTTAAAACACAAAAGTTCTGACAAAAATTGGCAATATAAGAAATAAAAAAGAAAGCAGGTGAATATTTAGGCCAGTATTTAATTGCTAATACTTGGTTTAAATTACACACAATTTGCTTTAGTTGCAGGAAGTACAGTAAACTAAGGCTCTGGATAGTAATCCATATATGGTAGCTGCTCAGCACATACACTGACCACATCTGTTTCACCTATTTAATGACTTAGTCTACTTAAGTCAGCAGAGGACCAAATATTCCATTTTCCAGGCAGAGGGAACTGAACAATGAAGAACTTCAAAATGCGAACCTGACACTGCTGAAAAATTTCCACCCATACTACACCATTTAAAAAAAAAAATCCTACAGAAACTATTAATTTGTCAAAATCTAACAAATGATAATCATGAAATAAAAAAGATGCTATGACTTATGATCGAAGTTAATGCAAAAATAATGGGCGCAAACTGACGCAGAATTACTATCTAAGTAGCTGGGTTTGTGTTATGCTCACGGCTATTTCCATAACAGAACACAGAATAAAAGATACAGACGGAAAAAGTCTCCGTTTTTCTATCATCTGCCTTATAGCGCACATTCTTCCTGACAATATATTTTCTAGTGTTTGCCCATTCTAGTTTGAAATGACCCATGCAATGAGGCTTCTAAAATTTCTTTTAAAAGATTTATACAGTCTAACAGCATAAAGACTATAGGAAACTTCTACTGACATTAAGCCTAAATTTTCCTTTCTGAATTTGATCCTGTAACTGCTAGTTAATCTGGTACTAGTCCAAGTAATTTCCCTATCTCAGTTGGCAGGAGCAACCTCTGTATTCCTGGATTTCTGCTACACGTCCCCTTTCACTTCGTTTTTTCTTGTCAGCTCTTGAAATTCTGCTCATAAATCATTCTTCTCTATCCACTCATCACTAGGATGCTCTTTTCTGGACTCTCAAAACTTTCTAGTAAGACAGCGTATAGAACAGCATACAGTGTTCAAGAGCAAGTTCGGCCAAAACACATGAGAAAGAGGGTCTATTAGGGACTGTTCACATCACATGGCAATTTGGCCAGTAGCTGAGAACAGTTCAGATGATCATAACCAAGCAATCTTTTGAACTACTGGGACACTGCAGTCTTCTGATGTAGAAAAAAAATAAATGAAGGTATAGAATCAAGGCTAGGGATTGTAATTTTAGTGGAAAATAAATAGCACTAATAGCTAAACTAATGAGTAATCTCCACTGCCAGAAGAAGGATAACTTGCACTTGTTTCAGAAAGGCATTACAGAGAAAACACACAACATATTTCTTTCTACTTATTTTACAATTAAGAACATACCCGTTAGGAAAAAACAAAAGAAAAGCGGGAAAAGAGAGAAGCAAACAATATAACAGGCCTGAAATCTGGCAGTAATAAAAGAGGAAAGGGTACTTAATCATTAAAGAATGTATTTTAGCTGTGACCTTTTTTCTTCTGGTTTATTATTGAAATAAAACATGATCACTGAAAATATTTTTTAATGTTTGTAATGCAGAACAGACTCAATAAATTGAAGTATATAATACCCATATTTTATTCTTTACTTGTTTTTTAAATACAAAACGATAAAAAATTAAATGTGAGCTTGTGTTCAACTTGTGCTTACTTGTCAAAATAATAGCACAATTCACAAGCAAAATCTTTCCTTGCTAATGAAATAAAATGCATTAAGAATGCGATGATCTTACAACAGTTTTTCCTTTTTTCTCTCTCAATTTTGTGACAAAACCTGTAATGAAGGTATTAGTTTTTGTCTTATGAATAATTACTATAGGTATACTGAAAGGAAAATAAATGCTGAATTCTCTCTGCTCTCAGCCTCATCTACCTCTCACAAACCCTCCGGCTTGTACCCATCCTAAGAAGGTGCTCAGAGATTCACAAAACATACTCTTTACTACAAATTTAGTGGTAATGACGAGGCTCCAAACATCTGCCAGTCTTCAATTTATCTACTGCAGGACACAGGAACTATCTCAGAAAATAGGCAAACCTTCAAAACTAAAAGCTGAAAAGGGACTGACAGGGCAGCAGGTAAAACGTACATAACGAAAGGTGAATCACATACAGTGCTTGTGAAGCTATGATGAATTTCATTTTTGGAAATAGGTTATACAGTTAGCTTTGAAATAAATGTCCTCAGCTATTTTCAGAGAGTTTAGCTTTTAAAGAAATAATTACGCTTGGATTATTTCCCAGAACACATTCTTCAAAACTTCACTTTGCTCTTGACATAAATTGAAAACAATAATATAGATATACTGTACACATGGCATTAAAAAGGCACATTATCAATATGTTTGAAACATTCAGAAAGCTCAGCTTTGCATCTTTCTAACTGAATGACTAGATACTTATACTGAGTAATATCTGTTCCAATAAACTGATGTATGTGAAATGTTTTGAATAATAGTTAATTTATGCTGAGGTAGTGACAGTGTAATATAACTGAAATCTGTGCTAATAGGAAAAAAAGAAGTCCCTTCCAGCTATTTCTGTTACAATCAGCAGCAGTAATTTTCACTCCATCTCTCTCTCACTCACACAAAATATTACTTTATGTGTATGTTAAAATGCTTCTTGCCATTTTCAGAAACCAATAATTAGTACCTCTCAGCCGCATGGAGAAAAATAAAATAATGAGACCCTAAAGAAGAAATGTTCATATACAAGACATATTTTTCATATTTCTGTAATAAAAGAGATTGATTGTGGTTAATGATGAGCTTTTTATATGGTCAAAATATTAAACTCACTTTGGGTAAGACTCCAGATTGTTCTGTCAAAAATGTATATAAAGTATCTAACATATCTGAGAACTGGTCAAACAATTTATTCCAAATAATACTCAAAGTAGATTGAGACATCTTCTGGGCTATGAATCATTCACAAACTCATTCTAGTATTCCTTTGATGAATTAATTATAAGAAATATTTATCAAATAGGTTGGATGAAGACTTGTCAGCTAAATAAGTTATCTGCAGTTCTTCACAGTTTGAATGCTCTCTGTATGATTGGTCATATATGTCAGGTGGCAGTGCTTAGGTCTGTCTGGATGGCGAACCTTTTAATCAGAAATATCATGAATAATAAATATATCTCATACTTTCTTGTATGCCATTTTCAACCAAAAATACTTCCACCTGTAAGCCACAATTTGTTGAATTTCTGGGAACTATGTCCTAAATTCTTATAAACATAAAATAGCATGATCCAGGAATTACACTGAAATCAGATCAGCACTTCTATCCATTAAAATACTCCCTACTTTCTACCTGACAACCTGACAGTATATTAACTGGAGATATTATGGTCAGTCATTAACCTAATTGTAGTTAAATTTTAACAGACTTTCACTTTATATTTAGTTCTTAACAATGGTATAAGGATGTTTTTCATCTTGAATTCTATGGACCAGGTTATGATTTCTGATTTCTTGCCGTAAACAATTTGCCTTACTTTGGGTAGTGGCTCACAGAAAGTTATTTCGTAGTAAAAGAGCATGCATAGGTAAAATGTTTCAGCTATTCTGCAGCAAACACCTTCAGAATGCCCTTTCGCCTGAATGAGAAACAAGTAAAATAGTCCAAACTAATTTCAAAATAAAAGCCTATACATTGGGCAATTATTGTGCAGTAACTGATCTGATGCAATTTACTCTAATTCCATATTGAATATTTTGATTTAAGGTGTCTCCTCTGTACTCACTGTCCTCCATAAGAATCTCTACCTACAGAAATAAGCCTCTTACCCTCAAAAAATCCCCATAATTCCCATCTTGATCTACACAGATCTATCAAAACAAAATAACTGCAAATAAAGACTCTTTGCTTTCCATTTAGAGGAGAGGAGACTGAGCTCTGAATCTCAGCCTGGAAAGGTATAAAATTGATTACACAAACAGACACTTCCAGAGGGAAATGTAAGAATTCATTTAGTTTTCTGTTAATAATTCCATCACACATACAGAATATACTCACAAACAAAGATATTGTAAACTACTTGAGGTATTTTTCTAAGAGACTGGCTATAAATGTAGGAAAAATAAAAAATTTTGGTTTGTATGCCTGGAAAACATTTAGCAGCGAGGCAGATAGAGAGTTCTTGACCAAAACGAACAGAATCCATGTATACATTTCTCAGAGCAGAAAAGAGCCCTTAGCATATAAGAAAATAATTTCCATTTTGATTAAGGCTTTTTCCTGAATAACTGTTCTTGCTGTACAGATTCCTTCAATTAACTTAGAAAGAAGAGGATACCAATACCACTTGCAGTTTCCTAGTTATTTCACAACTATCCATATTCATGTCTAACAACAACCGTTCCCAGAGAGGAAGCTAAGACCATCCCTTGTATGGAGGCAATTAAGCACAACCGAACATGTAAGTGGCCAGTGCTGTGGGTACAATTCAATCAAGCAGATCCATAGGGGTGGTTTTGATATTCTTGTCACATCAAAGAAACAGAGCACCACAAAAAAAAAAAAAAAAAAATCTAACAAGTTAAAAATGAAATAAGGATAAATAAGGAATAATTCTGAGCAAGAGCAAGAACGAGCACATGGTCGCAAGGGCTTGCATTACCTTGAAAGTGTTACATAGTGCTGTTAGGATAGCGTGTTAATTTTTTCCTCATAAATTTTCCAGGTTCAAGCCACCAGGGAAAGGCTAGCATTCCAGCTCCCTTTGTTAAAGATATATCTATCTTGCTGTGTCTTGACAGCCCTATCATGTCAGCCCTCTGTAGTAGCAAAGAGTGTTTCAGCAAGGAGGGGGAGGGAAAAAAAAAAAGAAAAAAAAAAAAAGTGAAAACTGATGTGATCTACTCTGCTTCCTGTGGGCATATTTCACTATAGCAGATCCAGCGGGATGCTTTGTTATTCCTGTCAGATCAAAGAAAGAGATAACAGAAGAAAATATAATAGGAAAAAAAAAAACCCAGAAATGAGGGTAACTGGAAAGCACTGCAAGCCTACCACACCATTATGACTTTTCAAATCATTTAAATATGCTAAATATCAAGTCTCCACCAAAGAAATAAATATTGCATAGGCCTTATGCTTTGTTTGCTGCCAGCAAAACTGTCCTACTAGGATTACTTTATGGGCGCAGCAACTGACTGTCAAACACTAGCAATTTTAATCATTTCTCAATTTGCTGTGTGAGCTGCAAGTATGCTCAGGTATTTTGAAAGGTGGCTGTTCGGAACAAATATCTGAGCCCAGTAGCTTCATACTGGCTTGCTTTTCTGCACGCTGACAGTTCCTGTTGGAAGGCGGGGACGCAAGCCCTAGCTGAGCAGGCAGCACGCATGCAGGACAGGAGCTGTGCTCTTCAGCCTCGCTGCATTTGCAACCAACAGTGAACACAAGGAAAACAAAAAAGTTAGCCTGAAGTATAGTGCAAACCAATAACTGTGCAATATAACGTGTCACTTGTTTTTTTAAAACATTTCTTATCACAAACAAGTTGAACATCTGAAAAAAGTGGACAGAGAATCAGCAATAATTTTAAATTACAGAGAACCTGAAATATTTACTTTTCTGTGAGGCTAAACACAAAACGTGCTTTCAGTATTACACGCGATTAACTTATGTCCTAACTGAACATCCCCATTTAATTATCTTCAGCCTAATCTACAAGGCAAGAGTAAAAATCATTTTAGCTCTTCTGTTGGTTTTCTAGTAAACAGTATAACTATGCTGTTCTCAGCCCACAGCACTTTGCGTCATACAAAAACAAGTTCTTAACTCAAAAAAAGGACTATTTATTGATTTTGAAGTCCAAATATTGAAGTGTCTGGATGCTTGGTAATTGCAAAAAGCCCAACATTCTGCCAGGGATTTTAAGTTGGATAAGCAGAAATTGGGAAAAAAGAGGCCCCTAAAATCTCTAGTCACTTTTGAGAAATTAAGCCAGAAGAGTTTCTATTGACAGGTGTATGGAATTATGTTTTCCTAAAGAAATGAACCAATAATACAGAAGCATCATAACAGATCACTTTTCAGATATTGGTCTTTATACATTAGCATTCTTGGCTTCACCCCTCTGGAGTGAGCTGAATCTGTGCAGTGGAAAGGATTTGGATTATGATGTAAACTAACAGTAAAGACAATGCCAAATAACATCTAATGTCCAACGTAACTACTGTTTACATATTAAAAAGAGATACAGGCTTTGTACCGGGGATGTTCTGTCATGTTTCTCCACAGGAGAAGACTGTCATGGTAAAGTTCATTATCAATTACTGCTTTACAAGTACAAGATGAGTTAAGCTGTCATAATTTTCTCAGCCAGAGATCCTGTGCTGTCAAAGAATGTCAGTTTCTAATCTGACAAAAGGAAGAAAATTATCTGTTATTCTGACCTCTAATTTCTTGACATTTTAATGCTGTAATTGCTGTGGTTAGTGCTGCAACCATGATTTCACCTGTCAAGTAAGAATGAATCAATATCCTTAAGCAGTTCTTCAAATTTTAGTTTACACCTGGCTGCTGCTTCTTCGAAAAAGGATAAATTTACAAATGAGAAAATACAAAAGGTTGCAACGAAAAACAAAAGAATAATTAATTTGGGGGCTGGAAAATATTTATTCTTTGATACATACTTTTTCTCATTATTAAAATATGAAAACAATTTTGCAACGTACAGAATAAGAGGCCACTAGAACTGATAGAACTGAAGAGCTTCCTAACTTCTAATCAGAAATGTCCTAAACAAAATTATGTTTAGACATTCTGTACAGCAGGTCAAGACTCTCATTTTGATCTCATCCCTATTTGAAAAACATTAAGGTGATTATCATATTTTTGTGGCATGAGACAATCACAGAGTTACTTGACAAATCAAAATCAGTATGTTTAAATGAAATTAGTATATTTTATCCATCTAACGCAGCTCTTAAGTTCCCAAAGACCTCTTATAGGGATAAACACATCTGATTTTATATATTCCGGCAACCTAAAATATAATGCTACTGCAGCTTCTAGTTGCAATATAATGCTATTCCATTTTCACCCTTTGTGAAATTGCAAAATTGAAAATGAAGAGATAACTTCTAAGTCAGAGAGATTCTCTTATACTACATAGGTCAAAAAGGAAAACGCACAGGACATTTTTCCAGTGTTAGATGGAAAATAGTTCTTAAGGGGCTCCTCGTGCAGCCTATGCACGTGAGAAAGAAGTAACTACTGGCCGGGATGAACTATCCCATCACTGAATATATTTGTGCTCCAGACAAATAGCTACTGAAGTTAATCTTACATCACTCTTAACAGAAAGCTAAGAACAATATTTTCCTCTGGGTTTAAATGAGGTGGTCAAGAAACAGGTGGAAGTGAAAAGGCCATGGAATAGTGAGGATAGGCCACTGGGATCTACGTTTTCAAATGATGTGTTTCAGTAAGCTCAGACCAAACTGCTTTTTTTAATTTGGAGCCTTATTTCCTTTGACAGGTTCTGCTGGGACTCAACTCAGTATGAAATTAGTTATGGCCACAGTTTGAGGAGGCTACCAATTTATTTGAGTTCAATGGCCTGATAGCAGCTGCTACTGATAAAGTTGAATTGATTTGCTTATTCCATAATCATTTATCGGGAACATTCAATACGTGTTTCAGTCTATTTTGCAAATAAATATCAAGAGTATTTGGATACTGTGATATAAGGTTTCCTGGGTGGCTGCTAAGCTCAATTAATTTAAAGTTACAGTGCTTCCAAGTTAAAACGCCAGACATCAACACCTGCTAGTGCAAAACATATTGAACAACTGTAATCATTATTTTTAAAGCTGCTGATGTGCCTATATTTACATTTCTGTATTTCTAAGGGGTCTTCATAGGCTTATGATCTTTTTACTTTAAATATATTTTCTGGAATATCTAGTACAAGCAAGAATAAAACAAAGAAAAATGATGCAAACAAAAAAAATTATATAGAATAGAATATAACAAAAACATGACATCCAAATACCTGATCTTCTAGATCATCCGGATGTCAAATGCTTCACTAGTGGCCAGAGAATATCTGCTACTTTCGTAAACAGAGTTCAGAGAAATGAAAAAGGCTCTAAATCTGCCTATGTATAGGCAACCATGTTGTAAGTTTTGATTAAAAATGATTAAAAAGGATGTTTTAAACCTGTTTATATCAGACCACAAACCACTAATGTTTTAACTCTCTAGGAGGAGAAAGTATATTATTTTTATATACAAATATACAATTTTATAAATCTCTCTATAACAAATATTAAGAGGAACTATTTTTTACTAGACATTTTGTCTTCTGTTCAGTAAAAATGAATTTTATTTACTAATCTTACTTGTGGAAATGAAGATAAAAATTCTGCTTTTGGAAGTTTATACAGCACAAATAAAAGCATAAGTATAGGTTTATATGCTATTGAATGACAGGGTATGGGCTAGATGTAAAGCCAGTGAACAAAAACATCCCCATAAATTTCTCGAAATTTCTGATGACAAGTTATGCATGTAAGTGGAGCCACAGGAGAGCTGGAGAGTCTCATCCTGTCATAAGATGTTAAATAAGGTGCACAGATAGGCACATAGGCCTCAGTCCTACAAGCTGCCCTGCGGGAGCAGACCCTTAAAGTCAAGACATAGGAGTCTGCCCATGCAAATGAGGGCCTTAAACCGTGCAAATCCCTTGTATGCATGGTACTTGACACCTGTTTTATACTTTAAATAACATCGTTCCTTTGTGTACACTGTTTTGTACCTTATTGATGCTTCTGTGGCTTAGAGTCTTTACATCCAGAAAGCAGTTATGTAGAAGTTAACATTAAACTTTTAAGGCACTGAAATCAGTGCAATTCATCCCATTCTTAAAAATAAGCAAATACAAACTGTTTACAAAATATAAGCTTTATAGTGCATGCTGTGAAGATCCAGCCATAATAATCTATTGATCTGAATTTTTTGGGGTTCTTTTGCCTCTGATGAGGCATAAAAGCGTAGAAAGAGACGTACAATGCACTACTAAAAACATGACAAAACCCAACATCTAGCAGAATATAAATGCTTTTTAGAATCTATTTCTTTCGAAAATCTGTAGATTCACATCTCCAAGGTTTAAAAACAAACAAACAAACAAACAATAATAACCCATTTCCTGGCAATGTATAAATTACTATTGTTTTGCATACAGCAGATGGTAGTTATCTGGGGGAATGGAAGATTGCATGTATAGCTTCATCACCGCAGCACTCATCTAGCAGCTGTTGCTTCTTCACACTTTTCACCCAATTTCAATTGTTTTATCCAATGAATGGATGATATTACAGAAATAATTATTCAAATTAAGAGTCTTACTAAAAACAAATACAGTGAGTGGAAAAAAACATCTATTAGGATAGCTAGTAGAATTTTTCTTGAAATTTACCCATAAAATTTAAAACACACTTGTATATGTATATGTACGTATAAATATCATACACACATATATACACAAACATACACATTTGTATGCCCACAGTTCCCACAATTAGCTAATGTTTTCCATTTTAGTGACATTGTCATTATACTTCACATAATTAACACTAAAGAAATTGAATTGTTTCTATTTTCCATCTATTCCGTTTCTATTCTAATTCAGATACGCAATCTCTCCTACATTTTCTGACTGCAAAGGTTAGAATTTTTCCCTACTTTTGACGTAAGGTTTTGTTTAAGATTTTTGGCTCTACTAATTGAGTTCATTAAAAGTAAACTATAAAAAGTAGTAGAATATATATTATAGAATATACATTACACTGTAATTTCTCATAACATCATATGTTATATCATATGACCATTAAATATCTTAGTAAATTCAAGTAAACAAAATACTGTGGGACATCTGCTTTTTTACTAGCTTATTAATACTTCTAAAGTCACCTAGGGCCTAAGTTTTGAATTAAATCACACTCTACAATTTTTTCCAGCAGTGAAAGATGTAAAAGTCCCAGTTCTTGGGAGATGACAGCAGTTTTTAGAATGAAATGGCAGTAAGCACCTACCTCCCTGAGGACAGGATCAGTGATACTGTCCAGGTTCACAGAGCCTTCATACGTTAGGTAGTGGAAAACGTTGAGTGCACGCACTGCTTCTGGTCCTCGTTGCTTGTAGCCAAATATAAGGTCAATCCACTGATGAAGCTGACATGATACAAACTCACTTTCCAGGGCCTGAAAGTGAAATTCTGAGTTAGGAAGCAAATTCCATCTCGCGATTTCATGCTTAAATTATGTCTTGCCTTCCTATTAACTGAGGAAACATAATGCACATGATTACATTTCTTGTTCAGGTATATCCAATGTATTTGAAATCCTTCAAATATTAAAAGGTAGATATAATTATATTATAAGAAAACCTGAAAAGATATTCTTCATGTTTTATTCAGCTTTATATCAAGTCAATTTTCTTCTTCTCAGCTACTGGGTTTCTCCTAGCTGCAAGGGTTTTAATTGTTAGTTTTCAGACTTGTCAAGTAAGTTATGTAATTTGTCAGAAAATTTGATGGAAATAAGAAAACAATTTCAAAAACGCAATCCTCCAATTCATTTTCCAACTACTTCTAATTAGTTTTAAATATAAAGTGAAAGCTTAAGGATTAAAAAGCTCTATGAGCAAAATTAAATTCTGACCTCTGTGTGAATTGTGACTTACTGAGTATTTCTCAAAGTCAAAAAGCATTTTTCACACTCATTTTTGGTATTAGGTTGGTTTACTAGAGAGAAGACAGGCCATGATGAGCTAGTTCAAAAACGGATTCAAGGATTTCTATTCCTTTGCTCAGCATATGGAAAGAAATTAATTCTAGCCAGAGGAAATCATGATACTATTACCATTGAGCCTGATCCAAGCAATCTGCCTTTATTAGATATTATTGGCTGCATTATTAGATATCACTGCCTGAACTGGATTTTTCAAAGGCTGACAGCACTATACAGCCTCTCCTTACTCCTCTACCAGACTACCCGTCTTCGCTTCCCATGGGCCTGTACCCGGATACACAAATAATTTCCCTATAAAGACTCTCAGAATGTGTTTAAGCGAACTGTGTTGCGTTAATGGATTTGTTTATCACCCATCAGTTTTAATAATAATTAAAGCAAAAGCATAAATTTTAATGTATATAAGTTGATGCACTAATGCATATAAGTGATGTTGCACTATCCGGTTGCAACATTGCCAGTAACAATTCAAATGAAACCAGAAGTCACATTAAAAAGTTCAATAAGTCTGTCTCTGAGGGAACTTTTCTACTGGGGCTCGGGTTTCAATAAATGCCATTCTTAGTTGGCCCTACGCCCCTGGAGAGTCTTCTGAGCAGGGCATCCTGGCACACTCATTTCATCCTCCCTAAAACTACCTTAGGAGAAGGACTGTGATAAACGATACTAAAATGAAGACTCTTGTTCTATTATCACGATTTTTATGTGTGTCCTTGCCTGAACTACATCACAGTCCTAGTCTTGTACTGCATCATATACCTAGTGCCTCTCAACTGAGGGAGAGAGTTAGATCTGGGAACTAACTTCCAATTAGTTTGTTAGAACACAGAAAATTTAAGTTATTTGTAGCCAGACCTTGCTTAACTAACAGAACTTTTGTTACTGCAGTAGTTTAGACTCTTTATGACTTCTGAGCTTTGTGTTTGCAGAACACAGGATCCCTTTGTGCCCGTACACAGAAATGGAGCTTTAGAAGTACAGTAAGATGACTGCCTACAGTGAAGCGCTCTACTGATTTACACTGATTTCACTTTTAAAATTTATACAGACAGAACGTGTTTCAGCATCAATACTACCTAGCTATGAGCATCAGAGAACAGAATATTAGGTGCCGTGGGGACAGCATACTTTGTGAATTTTATTGCAGCTTTTATTATTGGGCATGTTGAACATCTCATAACTTATTCCAAAAGAAGAAAGTAATTCTGAAAGGTCTTCTGAAAAGGTAAACAAAGTGGTGTTCAGGAATACTGATTTGCTAAGTACCTCTAGGTACCGCTTCTCACATTGTAACACATTGGTATGAAAACTCTTTTTCTGAACACAGCTAGAATTCAACAAAGTGCAGTGTTATTTGGCTAGTTCTTAAAGTGAAGGTGTTTAGTCACCGTGCATTTAGTAGAAAATTGGGCTCCTACATTAATGTTTCTGGAAAATAAAACCAACCTTAAGATGATTTATTATGTAAACATGCATGTCAAGTCTACCATTAGTCAGTGCAGACAGGAAGAGTTGGCAGCAACCCTCTATATTATATTATTCAATTCTTTTCATTCTCAAAGATTTGTGTGGTTTATTTGTTTTCTTTTCCGAGAAATTCTAGCATGCTGCCACTACTCAAAGGAAATCCGTTCAGCAAGGATAGGGTTTCATATTTGCTCCAGGGAAGTTTAAGTTTTACAGGGAGATAAAAGGGCAGCTTCAAGACACTTGCAGAAATAATCATCAGCTGTGGGGCCAAGCAATAAAATAACCATCAGGAGCAACCCCTTGCCCACCCCACTGGGGCAGCAGCACACAGGGCAGCCTCTCCTGTCTGCCTCCCCAGATCAGTCATTCCCAGCACATTTTCCCTCTAACGCTCCACTTGCAAGAGGAACTCTCTGTGGCGTGCGAGAAAACTCGGCCCTCTTCTGCCCATCCCAGGGAATGCTTTTCCCGAGCAAAATGGATGGGGAGGATCAGTCTTAAGAGTTGACCTGTGCCTTGGTTTTCAAGAGCTTAAGTTCAGCAGACTATAAGGTGCTATAAGGAAATGTTGCAGAGAACCATATAACAATTTGTTTTTTCCTTTTCAAAATCACAGGACATCGCATGCAAATTGTGACTAATAGTATTAAAATAGCATTAATACTACTTAATATCAAATACTATTAAAAATACTACTTAGTTTCAAAGCATGTCTCCCAATAAATTAAGAAATGCTAGGTCCTTAATCATATTGCACTGAGTGCGTGTAACATGAAATAGTCAATAACTGCTTGACCTTGTATAATCTTTTCCATAGGACTTTTATCTCATTCAGCATGCAAGATGTTAGCACGCAAGGATAAAACTAACTGTGCCAAGGCCATCATAAATAAAGCATTTCCTAACTTTTAAATGCTTGATTTTTAATGTTCCTTTTTATGTAATTAAATTTAAAATACAATTTCAAGTCTGTTGTCTTTCCAGATTCTGTCTCGGACCAACTTATAGCTGGCGGGCCTAACTGTTCTCTTCCATCTCCGAGTTCTGCATATTTATATGG
Organism: Struthio camelus; assembly: GCF_040807025.1. Taxonomy (NCBI): domain Eukaryota; kingdom Metazoa; phylum Chordata; class Aves; order Struthioniformes; family Struthionidae; genus Struthio; species Struthio camelus. Next base: position 197,093,306 of record NC_090942.1, read on the forward strand.
TTTTCTTGCATCCATATTCATTATTTATTTGTTAATAAAGTAACTAATGGAGAAAAATGTTAGGTGTTTGTTTTAGTCAGAAAGACCATCTTCACTTCTAGACTACACAGAAGTGAACATTCCAGGAAAATGGCTAAATTTTTAGAGAAATGCAGACTACTTAAAGGTAGGACAGTAAAAGTTGTAAAAATAAATGCTTGGGTCAAATCAGCATATTTCACACATTAATTTCTCTAACATCCTCTTCCCCCCGTTAGGAAAGTTGAATGCCTAGGTTATGTTTCCCTGAGGCAGTTTCAACTTGCATGACCACCCCTTGCTCAGCAGCTTGTCATTCCAGGGAAGGTCTTACTGACACTGACTGTTTTGGAGAACTTCTAGTTCACACGGATGAACTGTTCTTTAATAACTTACTGAATAAACAAAGTATTTTTTAACAGCAGCATGTCATGTCTTCTGTCTCCAATTCTTTAAGCAGGTTGATCGTACTGTACAAGTCTATGTTTCCTTAAAGGTCTGTATGCTGAAATGCAGTAAAAGATTTGGGGAAATTTCTAAGGGCTGAATTTAATTATTTTGAACTAAAAATTTCAGAATTCCACATAAAATAGGACATTCAAGGAATTATTGTCAACAGGGCTGGGCCTGAGTTATAGGGTGCACTCAGAGACAGGCCACCGAAGGGCTGCCAAGTCCTACGCAGCCCTTGGTGGGGAACAGGCTCCTGATCTGCGCTTTCCAACCCGGACTCGTCTGAGTCGGATAAAGCTCCTGCCACTGACGTGAGGTCTGCTACCTGGCTTGCTGGTACTGCTCTCAAGTACTTCTGTTACACTATTCATGCGATTTGATACTTATAGGATCTTCGCCCTAATTTGCTCTAATGCACAGACTGCTCCCTTGCTGTTTTAGTACCTCCTGAAAATTTATGAGCTGTTCACTGTCAACAGTACATGGTTTGGTTTCTCAAGGATATGCAAGGCTCAGTGGGGAACAGGGTGAGGGAATTTTCTGCGCAAAAAATAATTTGTAGGTACAGCAGCAGCAGCATACAGAAAAAAACAATAATAAGATCTTTAAAACAGGCTGGTTATTGCCTTGCAGAACAGAGCTTTTGAGAACATTTTGGGTTTAAAATATTTTGGGGGCTTTTAATTTTTTGGGCATATTTTCAATCTGAAATTTAAGAAAACAAAAAATCCATTAACTTATATAAATATAGATTATTATGTAAGACTTTTAGTGGATTCTTACTGTTAAATAGAAATGAGCTAATATCCCATTTATTTTCCATTATAATTAAAATAAACAGAAAATCATTAGAGTTATATTTTGGCACTCTCAAACTGAACTTGTTTGGACCACTGTTATATATCACTACTGCTTCATTTTCATATTGTAATATTCAAGTCACAGTACTTTTTCATGGTTTTTGTTTTGAGTAAGGAATCTCTTATGTTATTATTTTAAATGCAAGATGACTTGTACTGTTAATACTAAATTGTAAGCAGTATTCCGTGTTCAGTGGAAGGCAAATAAATATTTCAAAGTGAAGGTACTGTAGCTTTTGTGTGTTTGCATGCAAATGAAAGCACAAATGTTCCACAGATTGAAAATCTGATCCCTAACTGTTATAAAATATAAATATGTATTAGTAAGTTTATACACACACATATACATTCATATGTGTGCGTGTGTGTATGCATATACATATATGTATGTATATATGTATGTCAAATAATTAAATTAAAGGTAATATTAGCCAAATTACCATTGGACAGTGTTAAGTAGTATAGCTATTTTCAATTTTATTTATTGAGAAAGTATAGGAATTTCATATATCACTCCTCAGTAACGCTAACCTTCTAAGCTATGAACAGCTGAAAATCTAACCTTCCCACTAGATGTCTGTCTAAGAAAAGTCCTTATGTAATTGCACTTAAACTTCTTCCCCTCAAGATACCAAGCCTTGTGCAGTATGAATTCTGCACACGTTCCTCTCCTTCAGTCCCAATGTGGTGCTACAATTATTTTCATAGAAATTCCAGTAGGAGGCATTGTTTTTTATTTTAATGCACAGCATATATTGTGCAAAGTACCCGGAGTTCTGAATTTATAAAATCTTCTAATATACAGGAAGGAGTTAAACAAGTGTTTAGTTATGAATTTCCTTTATTTTTAATACCACCCTTTTATATATCATGACCCAAAGTTACTGTAAATCCCATTCCCTTTCATCTCTGGCTTACTTAACCTGTTCACATTAACTGCAACGAAGTCTCTCAGATCCACTGAGCAGTTGATTCACCAGAAGGAAGAGCAAGGACAGAGAGAAACCTCATTAATGCTACCAAGGCTGAGGAGTATTTTGTGCTACCCGAGAAGCGAAAAGCTCTCATGCTGCCCCTCATCGGTACCGTAACTCCTGACTTGCTTCCCTCTCCTCCAAAGCTATCTGCTATCTGTTTCTCCAATTCCTACTACAGCAGGGGCTCTGGCTACTAGTTAATACTATAAGATAGTAAACTACCAGCTATATATGGACATAAGCAGCGATATATATTTAGCATATGTATGTAGTACATATAACTATGCATAGCTATAAGCTATAATATTTATCTGGCTATTAACTACTACATTAACTCATCTCTTGCTATTAACTTAATTTCAGTATGTTTAAAATATTTCTTTTGAAGTACTGCAAGATACTTCAATTTTGCAGATCTGCTTTAATAATGCATCGGCTACTTTACAGTCTCAGCCTATGACCTGGGTTTTTCTTGTTTCTGCTCTTACGTCCACACACCTAAGCAGCCCTGAACTGTGCAGATTCTCTCAGCCTACTCTTTCAATGACTCATTTGTCATTTCTTGGACTGATTACTGGAGTAAACTCTTTAGCTTTTGCCATAAAATAAAGCAGGAAACCTGAAAATTCATTTTGTTGAAGGAGAAGTGCATTCTCCAGATTTGGGTTGTTTTGGGATGTTTGCAGGGAAATTGATCCTTTACATATGCAACTTGTGATATAAGTAGATTCTTCTGCAGTATTGCAAGTTTCAAAAAAAAAAAAAAAATTGCTGCAATTTTCCAATTGGATTGAAAGCCCTGTGAGCTATGGATGAATTTAATTGCGTTAAGAACTAATGCGACTGCAATACAAAAAATAAAATCAAACAAACTACTACTGATGAGGTAAAATAAAATCATATCTACTGTTTCTCTGGTAAAAAAGGAATGTCAACTGCTGCTGAATAGTGAGGGAAAAAGATAAATCTTCCAGAACCTTCAGCGCAGAGATTTAATAATATATGTATCTAATGACTATTCAAGAAGCTTTTTAATTATGAAATACTATGCATGCCTCTGAGCAGCCAGGGAACAGCACAAAAAATATAACTGGTGGCAGAAGAGTGTAAATAAATCACTTCATAGAAAGAAAGAAAATTCAGTCTTAATAACAGAGTTATGTAATAGTGACAAAATATGTATTACAAAAACAGGACACCATTTCGATTCTCAAAAATATAATTTATACTGAATGTGTTTTACTCGACACTGTAATTTGTAATTTAATATGTGCATAAGCCATAATCGCTATATCATTATAATTAACTTTGAATTACACAATATTGCATCTTTTGTTTCCAAACTAAAGAATGCTTATTATAAAAGCTCTGCTTCAGCGTTTCACAGTGGTGTTCCCTGCCTTGATTTAACATGCTTGACTTACTGACTGAATACGTTCTATTTCTGGCTCTCAGGGCTGCTCTAAGTCTGTGGGGATTGAGAGGCTGAGTAGGACTACAGATGCACATCTGTGGAAGGTTTTATGCGTGGTTTTTTTTTTTTTTTTTTCCCTTTCTGGTAAACTGGGAGATTATGATTGATGAGCCCAGCATTAGGGTAATGTTATCAGGGACACTTTCTGCCTCTGTCCTTTCTGACATCACCGAGGTCAGACCATAATCATGTTAGCATTGAACATAGGGCTGTATTAATGTTTCATGAGTAAGTCCGGCGTAATCAGTCTAGCTTTGTATGGATAAATAAAACTGCTACAACAATCCCTGATGTATACACTGAGTGCTTTACAATCTACTGTAATCGGTAAAAGTTACCTGGCTGAACATCTTTTCCAAGCTTTATAATAAGTCTAATTTTCTCGAGATTAATGGAATCTCTTTTGATGGAAAACCATTTCCATTTCCATTTCTGTGTTTACTTTGAAATGTAAAACACCCAACTGAACAATCAGGCAAAGCAGTCCCAAGTAAACATTTTTAAGTCTGAACACAATTTTAGTAAAGCATGTTAACTACTTGGTTAAATTGTTACGTCAATTTATGTTATGTCTCTGTGATGTTTTCTGTGTCTGTTCTCTGGTTGCTTTGCTAAGTCTCAGTATGAAATCCTGAAATTCTTGCTGTAATTTAAAGAAAACGTTTACATTTATAATGGTAGTTTATAAGTAGTTTATGTTACATTCATAAGTAGTCTGTATTACGGATTTGTATTTGTTCCCATATAAAACTATGACTGCAACAAGAAAAAAAATATATATGAAGAGATGAAAATATTGTCAGCTAGGAAAACAAGAGGCTCCTCTATGGTACCACATAGGATGCTTTTGAGTGAAAGGAAATGACTACCACTGATTTCATTAGACAATGGGTCAGGTTCACACTTGAAATATTCTTCCCTTTTCTGTGACTTTCCTGTAAACGTGTTCTCTACTTGCTTTGCTAAGCCATGTAGAAATTCCCAATATGCACAGGCTTGCTGTTTTACACCTCAGCACCACACCCAAGCAATCTTTTTTTCTTGAGATAGATTCTTGTGTAACACCCAAAGCTTGGCCTAGGCATGACCTAACTGAATAATACATCTGCTGACCAGTTGAAAACATGGATTCAGACATGAGGTAAGGAATGTCAGACTTTCCAATTTTGTTCCCTAAAGTGCATTTTCTCATACTTTGTCCAGTCTATTTTTAGTGTCCAAAATGAGAAGGTAGAAGCATTTTGTTCCATGCGCTAATAAATTCCTACGTGATAAAGTTTTTCTGATAAATTATTACATATTTTACCTTTCAAAATATAATTCTACTACTTCTTAATATACATACTATCTACACTTTCATAAAGGGATTATCCTACGTTAGCTACGTGCTATTTCTATATAATAAACTCTACAAAAAACTATTAACGTATCATGCTCTTTAAACAACCTAAAGTTATTCACACTGTTTCTATCCTCTGAACTCCATCCAATTTTGAATACTTCTTCTGTCATCTAGTTGCCCAGAAATGAATTCAATAATCCAGGTGCAGTCTCAAAAGGATCATAGAAAGGTACAACTGTTTACATCCTCCGTGATGCAATGATTCTCCATAGATGGCCTCAAAATATACTTGTTCTTTCTGGTGCCATATAGAATTAGAGTGCTATCTAATGTAATTACTGCTCGTTATTACCCTTGCTTCTGCTCTCTTTTGCTACTATTTTTGTTTCCAGATTTCTGCTTTCTCTTGAATATCTTTCATTTTTTTCTCCCAAGGTGATTTTCTGTGTATATTCTGCACCTAATTCAAAGAAACGTATGCCTCTTTCTCCTAATTCTAACAATTCCTGACTTTGTATCATTTGTGAACTTCATCAGACTGCTCACTTGAAGATAGCATGGGTCTGTGGAGAACCAAACTTTAATTACTGATCAGGCTCTTGCTAAGACTAGATGCTGGGATGAATAAAGGCCATGCAGAAAATGCCTCCAGGCAAAACTATATCAAAACAGCATGATGCTCACATCTGTGGGGACACAGGTGGAAGAAAGAATAGGAAGGATATTATATGTCAGTGAGACCATTTCTGATTTTAGGAATCTGAGGAGTGCTCAGTAAACTGAAGCCAGAAATTCTAATACTACTCTGCTCTTAGCATAAGTTTGTCTATCCTGTGGCAGCCTGAGCATACTTACACACATATGGAATCAGTCATTAATATTTAAAAAGTGTTTCCAGCTTTTAACTACCATCCTTTATTGAAAGCTAGTCCGGAAGGGGCACAAATGTAACCCTCCAAATTCACGCAAGCAGCTGTTCTTCAACAGCCGTAAATATCCCGGCACCAAACTCTTCCACAGAGAACATCCTCTGCTGTTTTCTCAAAAGCAGAAATTTCACCACAGAAATCAATATCACGTCACATTTATATTCAAGAGATCGCTTATCATACAGTGCCTTTTTTTACTCATACTCATTTTTCCACCTTTGCACTTACAAAAGGAAAGATAGAGAAATACAATTTAGGATACAAGAAGGGGTATTTTTATAAAATCTCCCTAAGCGAGTCATTCGTATGCATCTCATCATTTTCACCAAGAGGTTGCAGTTTGTTTATCCTTTTTCACTAAGGTATCACACAACATGTACCTCCCTCTGTTCTCACAGATGTCAAAATTAAACCTCTGGTCAACTTCAGTGTGATTTCTCCTGGACCCACTAGAGGTTTAGCCACAGCCACGGCCTGAAAAGGCGCTCTACTCAGTGACATGGACACTCTAGAGACCCTCACCTGTGACTGCGTTTGTCACGCTGAAGAACGCTAACAGAGGGTTGCAGTCACCTCCTGTCTGCTAATAAAATTGCACCTGCATTTATTGCTGTGACAATTACTTGTTTTTATGAAGAGTGTTACAATATATGCACCTATAAGGAAATCAATCAAGAAAAAGAAGGAAAATATCACTCAGCTTCTTCCTGCCAGTGAAGGACTACTCCCTGGAAAACATTCTTCATGCTTTGTTTTGTGCATTTCAGATGTCCCAAGTGATGAGGTTGCCATCACTTCCTTAGGAGACTGCTGTACATATGTCAAATCATTTACTGTCCTAAATAGAGGACACTTCTAAATCATGGACATCTAGTTTGTTTTTATGATATTCTGCTATTCTTCTCAACTTCATACAGCTATTTTTTCCATCCACTCCTGAATATTTTCCTTTAAATATGCAGTTCTTGAAATTAAATTGCCAAACTGATTGTAAGAAAAACAACACTGGTAGATTTACAATGTTACCACAAAAGCACTATAGGGAATAATGTACAAGCGGAACAGTTCTGCAACCGTATGGAAACAAACAGCTTGAAAGAACGTACAAGCAATGCAGGTAACGCACATTTTAAGGAAGACTCCTTTCAAAGATACAACTAGAAATTGAGCTATTGCTGGCTTAAATATCAGAACATAACTTTTTTCATAAAAATAACTAGAAACATGCCTAATACCTATGTATCAATTCTATTATTAACACATTATCTGTAAAATTAAACAAAAATACACAATATAGATAAATGCCTTTCATGCTAGAATTCTGCAGGCCTCATGGTGACTTACACTAGAACAGTTCTTTCGCAAAATTTGTTCAGAGACAACAGCTGCTGGTTTAACTTTGTATTTCTGCCCTTCCAGTTCATCTCTTCTGAATAAGAAGTGCCTAGCTTTGGTCAAGTAAGAACATACTATTTCTTTCAGTACAAAAGCATTTATAATAACTTTTTTTTTCTTGTACAAGACAGTCAGAAGGAACATCCTGAATTTTTCAGGCTGTCCTGTGCTGTTCGACTGATGCCCATCTGATGCCTTCTCATGAGGAAATAATTAACTGAATTTCAGATTCCATTATTTGGTCACGTTAAAGGAAAATCCAATTTAAAATAAAGAGTTCTGTCAAGCAAAACAGAAAGAAAACTCTCTCTCACTGTATCTTTTATTTTTCAAACCTAGTTCTGAAGAGGTAAAAAAAAAACAGCAATAGGTTAGCTCCTTAAAACACAGACCTCATTACTCGGGCTAAAGTAAAATGCTGCTTACCATCCGGTTGATACGGACAAAGTCTTCAGGCTTCTTGGCCCAAGGAGGGAGCTCAACGTCATTCACAACAACTTCATCTTCTCTGACTCCTAGATTATAGCCATTACTGTTGACAAACATCTCCGGTAGGTAGTAAAACTCTGGAATTAACTCCTATCAGGGAGAAAACACACCATGTAACTTTACATTTACACAGAGATGCTAAATGATGATACTAGAACTGGTCTTTGCTGTAGCAGCCATTAAAGCATTTCTGTTTGTCTCACGTTTCTGTGAAATTTTATAATCTATTTCTTGTACTTTAGCTCAAAAATACATGTCATAATGAAATATTAGACAATATTTGTATTTCTCATATTTGTTTGCATAAAGGATATAAGTTTGTAAAAGCAGCACCTATCAATAAAACAGATCAGGATAATTCCTACAACAAACTGCACGCTGATCCCTCAATACTATAAACATATGGGGTTTTTTTAATCACCATTTAGCTAAACTTGTTCAAAAGGAAAAAAAGTTGCTAATATAACACTATCTTGGTATTACTTTCCCTGTATGCTTTAACTGCATAAGAAAATGTGGCAACTTGATTACATAAAGAAATACAATTTAGCCTGGAAGAACTTTTCTACTGTAAGAAATTTTCAAAAAATATGGAAAGAAAAATGTCAGTATAGTAAATGTCCTTAAAATATAGATACATAGTATTTAAGCTGTGAATGTTCATTAACTGAGTAGCAAAGATCTTCTGCAGCGTATTTATTGCATTTTAGATAAGTTTTCCCAATGTCTATGATATTTAAATAGAAATGCAATAGTTTTGACATAATAAATATCTCCATTTGCTGCTATCTATTATTTAACTACTGAACTGCAATAGCAAAAAAGCTTTAAAGCCCACCATCTCTTTTCTAATATCCAGATATGGATTAAATTCACAAAATTTACATTGTTAAAAGCACTATGGCATTCAATTGTGTAACATGATGAAAACTGATGACACAGCACCTGAAATCTGAATCTCTTTGTGGTCCTTTCAAAGACTGCAGACATGCAGAGCATAAAAAAATCACTGCAGACACTAACTTATCTAATTAAACCTGATCTGCAACTCCATAGGGAATAGAACAGTTAAAGCATAGGTGGTTCTTTCAAGTTTAATCATTAAAAACAAACATATGAATATTTATGTTAAAAATTTAAGTTAATTATTTAAGGCAATTATTCAGTTAAAATTTATTTATGTTAAAAATTTAGAGAGGCAATTTGCTTGGGTTCTTTACATCATTTGTAATATACTACAAACAGTATGAATCCAGACTAAGCTAAAATATAATGCTAATCAATATCTAGCCAGTGCAAAATACTAACCAAGTGAGCCTGGGCTTGAATTAATAGCTCATTATAAAACATGTAATTTCAAAAATCAAAAAATATTAAAAAATATTATATGTGGTAAACAGTAAAACAGCAGCTAAAGTAAAGCAAGGCAAAAACCGATCCGGAATATCCTACAATGTCAAAAGAAAGGAGATTATTTGACTGGCGATCTTCATTTTGGTTACATACCTCTAATTTATTCAGAGTATCTCCAAGAGCAAACTTCTGCCCTTTTCTCTAAACACAATTCATTATTACTCATGTTCCTGAGGAAGCCCTTTGGTCTATCTAACAAGAATGCACCCAGTTGGAGAAAATCAGACAGAAACCTTTCTAGAGCTCAACAAATTACTATTAATTTTGGACTAAGGGCTAGTCACAAAGCAACATGTGCAAATTACATCTACAAATTACTGACTGACAAAATAAAAGCATTATCTCAAAGAAACATCATATTCTTGAGGACCTACGAATGTTGAAGTTTTATTAGGTCAAAATACATAAGCATCATATTCAAATAAAACAAAATTTAGTACAGAAAAATTATAACTTTTAAACAAAGTTTATTTCTATTTTGAACAAGATCTTTGAAACACATACAAACCACTGCTTTTTAATTATTACAACTTTTTATGCAATACGGTGGTGTACTAACCTATAATGTCAAATAACAAGGAAGTTTTTGATTCCATCATAGACATATAGGCTCTTTCAAACATTCAAGTCTTTGGCTCTAATTGTGAACTTTTACATCTAATGCATCTGAAAGATTTGTGTTACTCAGAGGCACATCTAGTGTTTACTTGAATTCAACTAACCTTTTGACTTCAGTGGTATCTTGAAACAAAGGGATTTAAGTCACTGAATATTTTTAATGGTACTTCCATCTAGTAATTTTATCTTTGTTGCTATTTGCTTTCAGTGTAATTTAATGTTCCCTTGTCTGGGATAGCAGAAAACATAAATAGAAATGGAGTAAACAGAAAGCATGCGAATTACTTTCTTCATAAGATTTATTATATTGTATATGTTTAGTTTGACCTGTCTTATTCCTGTGCTCTGGAAACTAACCAGTGCCAGACTTCTAAATCCTCTACAAATGACACTCTGGCACTCTCCCTAGAACCCAAATCATTTCAGTTACACATTCTGCTAATTTTTTTTAGTCAGATTAACAAAACTAAACACTTTTTCAAAAAATTAAATAAAACCACTGTCATAGTTTCGGTATTCACTTCAATGCTATTTTCAGTTCAGCCTACAATTTTATTGGCTTATTTGAGTACTACATAGCATGGATTGAACCTTTTCTTGAGATATGTACAATGTCGCATGTGAGTTCTCCCAGATATTAACGTATTTCCTGTATTTTGCACCAACCATTCAATTTGCTTTGGTATTGCTTAACTCATCTTGAAAATCTGTTGCCTCTACTGTTGACTATACTTAGTAAACAGCAGCACTTAAAAATAATTCAGATAAATCCATCCCTTTCGTATTTCTGGAAAATGAATGAATATGCACTAAAAAATAGGCCTGTCACAGAATCTCGTGGCATCCCATAACTGTGAACATGTTGGCACTGGAAAATTCTTCAAAATGTGTCTTCACGTGTTTGGAAGCATAGAAAAGAGAAGATGAGAGGGAATCTAGAGAAGTGTGTTAGAAAGGTTTACTTGTTCACAGTTTATTCTGTTCATATTTTCACTTCACTGCTTTGGAAAAGGGAAAAAAAAAGGTCTGTTCTACCTCGTGCTAAATGCAGATGCTGGGTGAGGAAGGAAAGGCAAATGCTCCCTTCCTCCAGAGCACCTGAGCATGCTTAGCGAGAAGAGGTCCAACCTGGGAGACGCAGAGAGAAAGGGGCAGCAGGGACAGAGCAACCAGGAAAGACAGAGCCTGGGAGATTGCTGAGGAAAGCAGAGAGTGGACATGAAGGAACCAGGGAAAGAGGACAGCTTTCCTAGGGCCCAGAGAGGATTTTTTCAACAAAGAAGCCACTGAAAGTTGCAAGAATGAGCACAAAAATGAAGGAAAAGATAACATTAGCAAAGGCTAGGCTTATTTGCAAAACCTATTTAAATTTTTCTGAGCCAGATTTTGAGTCTTCTCTACTTCAAAAGTAGGTTTCTTCTAGTTTATATTCTAATAAATTATATGGGTAGAGACAAAAAGCTCTTCTGGTGCTTTGTTTGTTCAAGATAGGAGCAGGCATCTCAAATATCTAATTGTTCAGGATCACATGTAAGAGGTGATCTAGCCCATTCATTGGTCCAAAAGAGGTTCAGCTACACCTACTACCTGACAGATACTTGTCTGCCCTTCTGTCCCAGAATTTGAACGACAGCAGATCCAAAATCCATTTATCAACTGACTTCAGTATTTTTCATGTGAAGAAGTTTTACCTAATGCCTGGCCTGAATCTCTTCTTATGTGATCTAAGCCTATTTTTCTTTGTCCTATCCATCAATCTATCATGGATATGGAGAAAAGATTACTTTTTGTCTTTACATAGGTTATTACATATTTGTAATGTCAGCTTTACACCTTTTCAAATACTAAAAGTCTAAAAGAATGACAATGATTTTACATTGCTACATTGCTTAAGTTTTAGAGATGTGAAAGATTTTTTTTAATCTCCTTGCAAACCTCCTGCCAAACTTTTGATTTATTATCCTAGCTATTAGAAGATGTTATCAAATTGTTCCTAAATAGTGCATAACATAATTTATTCTTACATGCTTTAGCCCAGCTATATTTTGTCAAATGCTCATCACACAGAAGCAGAAATTAACATTTTTAGCAATTTCAGTGGTCTTTAGATCAGAGATTAAGACTGTAGATTTTTCTGATAGTATCTGCCCTTTTTCATTCACTATTATGCACAGTGCAATTTGCTATAAAACCTAGGTTCCTACAAACCACAGTTTCCATACTTTGGAAAGGGTAATTATTAAACTCACCCTTAAGGTAGGGATTAGGAGACTTAGAAATTAGCAGAGGAAAAATGCCTCTCATTGATAATATGTGCACCAGTGGGTAGGACACAGAGGATCTTCTGTCTCCCGATCTGCTTTCGGCTTAACAGAGAGAATATTTGACAAGTGGGTCCTTGCAACTCCTATTGCACAGTTACTGTAACTAAAGGTAAAGAGTCGGTGCAAACCCCACTCTATGCAAATGAATGCTGGTTTGAAGTTACCAGGATTTTGAGAAAGTTTCTGTTTTCTGAAAAGTTTCTGTTTCAAGCTACAAATGTTCATGAAAGAAAAGTCTCAAAATATGATCTTCCTAAATGACAAGCATTTAGTCAGCCAGTGTAAACCAAGATGTAAAGGAAAACATCATAAATAACAACACAAAATAAACTTCCCTAGAAGGTACATCCGTTTGCAGGTATAAAATGAGGAAATGCAAGGAAATAAAACAAAAAACACTAATGTTGAAAAAAAAAGTCTAAAAATTTTAGAATTTTAAAAATTTTAAAAATATTCACTGGCCAACTGAGCAATGTATATGCATAATGATATTATTCCTGTATTCCATTCAGCTAATATATAATTTTGCATAAATTAATACAATTCAGTGAATTGTACTGATTTCTTTGCTACAGCCAAAACATATCAAAGGATCCAAACAAATCTTTCAGACCACATAACCTGTCATGGGTAATTTCTCACCACAGTAAATATCCAGAGTTCAAAGAGTTAATAAAAATAGGGATTCTAGTGATCTAAATCCATTTGCAGTAATTTCTGTCTAGTTGTCCTTGACATTTCACAAGCTGGTAACCTCCTCTGCTCCCCTTTCATTCACACTTCTAATAAGACAGGTTAGCTTTCTATCATTTAATAGTCAGCTACCTTTCAAACTGCCTGAGAAGCGTGGCTCTTCTCGGTGAAGAACGATGCGGTAAAGCTACTGAGGGATGTTAAAAAAAAAAAAGGTAAAATGAGTATTATAACAGACATTTCTTGTCTGTACATATGATCTCTAGTTTATTTTAATAGCTATACTAAAACCCCAAGGTATAGTTAACAGTATTATATGCCTTGTGTCTTTGCATGAGAAAACATCCCCAAACACATTTTCTAATTTACAAGCTTGTGACAAATCCAAGCTGCTGAGAAATTAAACTTTAAAAATATGTCTTGGGGTGATAGAGGACCACTATTAACACTATCATAATTGTATGCCACTTGCATCAAATCTGACGTTTCTGTTTAATATGTTTTGCTAAGAGTATACCATTTTATGGCCTCCCAGTGAAATCAAATCCAACCCAGACGTTTTCACTTTTCTAATATAATTCACTTCAAGGTTTTACAGCTGCCATTTCTTTTTCTTTCTTTCTTTTTCTCCCAAAAGGTTGATCCCCTGGCATCCATTAATTCCACAAGAGCCTAGTACTGGGTCAATGAGTCAGTCATGAGTAGCTCCATTAACTGTGTTAATTTACACTATGGCACCTTAATGACATTTTGTCATAGCTACCTTTCTGACTTCTAAACACACTATTCAAAAAGTAATATAACAAGTTTGAGAGGCATTAGAAAAGATCAGTGCTTGAACGGTAGGTTCCCTGGAAGTCAATGTTACCAAAAACCTGAGAGTGGGGGAGGGAGGGAAAAAATGTGAAAGCTGGATGGCCAAGTTATGGTCATTTCCGGGTGACTTGTTTCCTCAGAGGTCACTCCGCTAACATTCATTCTTCTTCCAGCTTGTACTGATTATCTCAAGAGCAGGTCGATGTTGATAAAGGGAGACACAATAAAATAAACTGTGTTACCCAGGTTCTCCCTTGTGTGTTACCACTCTAATGCAGCACATACTGTATTCATTCGCCTTTATCCAGTATTGGTGAACAGGTCTCTTTGGGAACGGACCAAACCTGCACAAATGTACTGAATGAAACCGCCTAAGTAAACCTTTAATCATCCATTGAGCTGTAATCTATTGTCCGCTACGTTTTTCAAAGACGTTGTACCTTTTGTCACAATCCGAGGAGTAGCATTTAAGTGCAAAGTAGTATGGCCTGCTTTTTACTGACTGATCAAACTACCGCCACAGCCTTACTTTCATTATCTCAATGTGAAACCGTTTAGTTCCAGAGGAGACAACACATATGCAGAGGGAGGGAAGGAGGGAGGGTGGGAGGGAGAGGCAGCGCGAGCTTGTGAGAAAAAGGATGCACAGACGTGAAAATGGAGACCGACCCACAGATCTGCAGCTTCTTAAACAGATACACAGTCCCTTCCAAACGTCGGCTATTTCTTTGTAAAATTTGAATGCAATATTTTTTAGAAGACGTTTGGACGTATTCTTCAAAAATCTCAATTTACAAGTTAAAACTGGCTGTTGCATTTCAGATGTGACTTAGGAATACAGTAGCTCATAGTCCGCTTTCTTAAACAATAACCTATCAAAAAATTCTTAAAACAGATTTTACTTTTCTGCAAGAGTTAATTTTAAAAGTAGTTTTCTTACTAGACACATCAGTAAAGAATTAAGAGACCTCATATCTTGGTTTAATACAGTATTAAAAAGTTGTGGCCATCTTACAAGATACTACTTTGAAAATACCAGATTAATTCACTGCACAAACTGTTTTAAATTATTTCCTAACCTGTGCCACAGTAATTAATGAGATTAATGAGATCAGGGATTAAATGTACTTAAAGCAGTTCAGAGGAACTGCAAACATGTTGGTAAGGAATACACGACCAATGAATAGCTGCTATTCTTAACAGTTTTGAAAGTTCGCTGCTTTGATGGGTAGTCCATACTCCACACACCTAATATTCACTAAAAGGAGGACTCTTAAAGCCTGGGGGTGGGAAAAGATACAGTGCGTAGACTGCACGGCGTACGACTGAAGTGCCACTGCCAAAGACCCACGTTTACAACTGCGCGTGCAGCCAGCAAGATGCTACACAAACAGGCAGAACACTGACAGAGAACATGCTTTACGGTTTAGTACTCACATGCAACCACCACACATCTTTTCTTTTGCACAGTATCTACTTTCACTGCATTTCAGTTTCAGGACCACTATATAAATATTAGATGTTATCAGACAGCTGAACATGAATCTCTGGTTGTTTCACATTCACACAGCTGCAGTTATTTTATTGTGCAAGACTGAGGTGGTTGTTCTTAGGAGAGAGGGAAAAATGGGTAGGGATTTTGAGGGGTTTTCTTGGTGAATCCCCAAACCTCACTCCTTTTGCAGTGCCTCAAAACTTAATTAAAACGCGTTAAAAGCCTGTAAGGCATTCCAGGCACAATTAATCTGAAAAAAATTGAGTATTTGTAGCATTAATAATAGTTCAGTTTCCCATCCTTTTGCAGAATGAACTCCAAGGCCTCAGGGAAAAGTTGGCCCTGATGTCATGGCATTGAGAAATGCAGTTCATTAAGATCTTCAGCAACAAACAACAGCAACAATTAGCTGCTATACTCATTCTTGATTTATCGTTAAGAAACACAGACTGCACAAATGGAAAGGGCCAAAAGGGTCAACTAGTGCATCCTCTTGCCAACTCATGATTGTCCGTGATACTCATTTTCCAGCATTTTGCCAGTCTACTTTTCTAAAAATCTTGAGAAATAACGATTCTATTACTTTTCCTTCTGAGAACATTCAAATTCAGAGCCTACTCAGCTTCACTTTAACTTTCAAATTCTGCTGGTTAGGTGAACATTTTTCAACTGTGATCCCATCGCTCTGAGGTATATCTTTGTTCCCTGACAAACATTTCTCCCTTTCATAGGTTTGCGTATTTCATAGAGTTTATGTTAACATGTTTCCTCTTTACATATTAATTACCCGAAGTGTATACATGTTTGCTTTTTTTCCCTGTAAATCAGTCTATCAGTCTTATGGCTCACTCCAGTTTGGGTTCCCAGCAAAGAAAGCACTAAGGATTTGCTTTACGCAGCATGAATACATACTAAAAATTGAGCAAGACGAGAATAAAAACTTGTATTCTCCAAGAGTATGAGAGCTATGAAAAAAATGAAAGAAAAAACAGACTGTTTAAGGTGGAATTCAGATGTCATGAGATATTTTAGCAGTTATAATGCTAAACATGTAGCTTTGGTCTCACTATAAGCTTTCCGCTGTCCTGCTGATCTTCAGGTTTACCTGTTAAACTGCATATAAAACAGTAATACATTTACATACACTACTTTGGCTCCTGGAGTGTACTCCATACTTATTCCAGGAGTGGCTTTCTATCAATATATAATAAATGAATTTCCTTAAGCAATACATTGAATGCTGACATTAAATACATTAACAAAACTCTTCTCATTCCTGTACTTTTACTTTTTCATTTTTATTTAGACAGTTTAAGAACTTTTTCTATTTGCCTTGCCAGCCCTTAAAGATTTAGCCTATTTTCAAATCTAACTTTATTTATCAATTTTATCTTAAGCTGAACCAACTCATAATAAAGAAATTCAAGGTTAATTTCCAAAATCACCTTCCCTATTTCTTTATTAATTAACAAAACCATGTTTAGAAACAGAATCTTTAATCCCTAAAGTATCCCTGAACAGACTGATCAGGGATTTTCTGGAGAAAATTTATTGGCTATTATTATCTCATCTGCACCATATTAGATTTTCTGTACTGACTTACCTCTGAATAGTATTTCTCTTTCTAACGATACAACAGCAATATATACTTATGCATACATACATACATACATACATACATACATATATACACACACACACACACACACACACACACACACACACACACACATATATATATATAAATCTGATCCTGGGACTCTACAGGAGATTCTCAAATCTATTCTGAAATAAATTATTTTACAGTCTTTCTCCCAGTGTGACTCTGACCCTTAATTCTTACTATTTTATCCAAGCTATCTCCTACTCCCTTACTTAAACTCAATGACATCAAAGTACACAGCTACCCCACACCTTTATCTTTTGCCTTCCTTTCCTGAAGGCAAGTATTTTTTAAAAGATGCCTTTTAAGCATCTTTTAAATACTTCTTTTATTTTAGTAATTTTTCAAAAATATAAATAAGGTTTTTAATTGTAACTGTTATCCCTCCATGATTCCAGCATCCCTACAATACAATCTCTGGCAGCAGCAATTTAAATGACCCCGTTTTGTTCACCAAACAAGACTCCCGGTATTTTCATACAAACATTTTGGTTCTTTGTTTTACTGACAACGCATTTGGTTGTTAGTTTAGGAACAGTCCTTTCACTAATCATATGCCCTACTCGAATGCCATCCTTCCTACTGACCACAGATTTTACTGTTTGCTCTGCCCTCATGTATGTAACTGCCCTCCTCCTACGTAGTAAAGCCAGATGAGAACAATGCAGTCACTTCCCACTGCCTTCCCTTATTCCTCAGTTCAAAGCTCTTATCATTTGCTTCAGTCCCATTCCCGGGAGGCCGTTTTCACAGATATACAGGAAAAACAGACTTCATTGAAAAGAAAAATCAAAATGTCTTCAGTTTGAATTTGAAGAAATTGCTGCATTCCAAATATAGCAGTTGAATTCCTTCTAATAAGTTTTGCATTTCTTTCTTTTTTGTTACAAAGATAAGAGTGATAATGCTTAAAATACATTTGACTTCTAGAAGGTCAACAAAAATATAAAAGAATATGGAATGTATTGTAAGAGGTTTAAGTTAACTTCTTTTCTTTAAAAAGCATTTCTCAGATATGTTCAGAAGGCAATACCATTTACAATTTACTTTTCTAAGTAGAAAGAGAATAATAATGGCATGGTTTGTCCACACACATTTCTGAGACTGCTGTAGCATTTATGCAAACAGAGGCTCTGGAATAAAAATAAATCGGCAAATTTACATCTCCTTCTTTTGTCAAGTTAAGTCAAAAACATAATGGCAATGTGACCTTGCCTTTAGTATACCCTTTAGTATGAGTGGCAGTATTGCAGTAAAGAGATATATATTAACTTAAAAATGAAGCAAAAAAACCAACTAATGGTATACTACAGCCTTTGTCTAAAACCTTATTACTAGAAAATGAAAATCATTAAAGAACCATAGTATTCACAATATTGTAAGATTTTGGATTCTTTCTGACAAGGTCCCATGCATATGAACAATAACCCTTTGTATTCAACAATAGGTAAGGAATAACAACAGTAAAATCACCCTGCTCTCCGGCTGTTTCTGTATATCGTGTAGAAGTTGTTTTAATCTAATGCGTATTGTTGCATAATATCCCCAGGCACAGTCAAGTAAAAGCTAAATCTGTACAGAAAAGCCAACATTTTAAATGGGTCTTGTCATTAATGCTTTATTAATTGCCCCAGGCAATGCAAACCCAGAGCTAGGCAAGCTATAACAATATGACACTTTAAGGTCAAACCCAATTCCTGCTGTGTTTTATGGAGTGGGCCAAATATTGAGTTAACAGCAGGAAAGAACAATTTATTGGGCTTTTCTCCGTCTCCTGATTATCTGATCTAAATTAGATCACTTAGGTTGTTTCTCTGTAAAAACAAAACACCTTTTATCCACTCAACTTCAAAGAATTTTTGATTGTTTCTATTATGGCAATAATGTTTAGTAACATCTACCTTTTATTTAAAATATGCATAGTACTGAATATAATGATATGAAGTACGAAACCCTCTTGTCCCTACATGAAACAACATAGCATAAAGGAAAATTCACAATTATTAGTTTAATATTTAACATATACATTACCTTCACATCCGAGGTATCTCTTTGGCTGTTCCTCCAAGACCTTGCTACTGAGGAGAAGGTTCGATCTGGGTGGTCAAATTTGCCATCATTTGCATTTAGAAAGAATGTTGTAAAGGGCTCCTGTAGTCAATGAAATGAAGACGGATTAAGAACACAGCAGAAGGAATCAGGCAACAGATGACTTTTGCTAATCAAAATACTCTATAAAGGCAGAACTAAGCAAAAAATCACACTGGTACCTCATACTTACATCTATGCATATTTATCTGTATGGAATACCATAGTTTATTTACTAGTGCTAACAAATTTTGCAAGCACAAATCCTGAGTTCTGTCAGGAAAGGTTATATTACATATTCACTCTGCCATAAGTGGCGGATTGAAGTAGTTTAGCTCTAGCTCACCATGGTTGCCTACTTTACTGCAACCATTGTAAACGCTGTCTGTGTTGCTCTGCTACTATGCTTTGTCTGCCCCTTCTAAGACAGTATATCAAAATAAAATCTCAAAAAATCCACTTGTCTTGATTTTCATTTTGTTTTCATTTAATTTAGAAGACTTTTGGATGTTCCACTTTTCCTCACGGTGGGCAGAATGGCTGTATGGTCATTATGAGGCAGACTACTGGTACAGGATACCTAGCTTTACCATTATATTGTGGCAGCCAAATGTCTGCTACCATTTTTCCTCCATTCTATCTACTCTTTGTCCAGTTACCATGGTTTTAAGATGAGTATACAAATAAATCACAGAGATGGAGATGAAAAATTTAGAATTTTCTTTTGCTAATTGTAGCTGATATCATATTCCCTATACTTAGTAACCGGCAACAGCTGCTAACTTTTGGGTAAGAAAAGCTCAAGTCTTAGATGGTCTGGAGAATCCATTTTGTCATCACTTTCCACAGCAGGGAAGGAGTTGACAGTGGATCAAATCCTAAATTAGACAGCAGTACTTTGTTACTGAGATTGTTGCCAATCCCCTGGTTTTCCAGCACCACTCCGTTAGCTCTCTGATGCAATTAATATTTGGCAGTATGTCTTCATGGATGGAAACCACTTCCACCTTTTCTCCCATGTGCCCTGGTGAATAATTTTAAAAGTTATGTCTATTCCTTTAAATTAATGCCCAAATTTATTTTCTTGCACGTCCTGATCATCTGGAAATAATGTTAAGCCTCAAGGTAGTTTATAATCACCAGGTTATAATTAATTAATAAGTATTACCCATGTACTATTTTTAATTTTATTTTATACATCCTCCTTCATTTCCTCTTCAAAAGCTTTTGAACAAAGCAGGGAACTCCTCAGTTAATGAAGAAATTTTTGAGGGAATGATGTCTATACACATGGTGTCTAAACTATCCAAGATTAAATAGAACTGAAGTATTTCGGTTTCAGCAGCATTTAAAAACAATTTAAATATACATAAGAAAAGCGGGGTGCAAGGGTAGGAAAAGAGTCAAAAAAGAACACGGAAGACGAGGGAATTCAGACCTCCTGAGACCACTGTTTCTCTAATTTCTACTTGTTTCTTCCCAGTTAATCTTTTCTATCACACACAGCAGTCAACATAGGCCACTCTTTCAAAGAAGAAAAGAACTAAATTTCTCATGTCTAATGGAGAAGGAAGAATGTGACATCTCTGTTATTGTCATCATAATACGCTGGTAGCTTTAAAGTAGTTTAAGGGAAATGTTTAGTTTTAAATGAAGACTTTTTTCTTCCCTTCTTTTTTTCTTTTTTTAAGCCTCGGATAGTATCTTAACTTCTGGTGCAAACATGAAATATATGCATCACTTTCATGATAATATTACAAGACATTCTACTGCTGTCTAATTGAACAGAGAAATTTGTTCTTAGCTTTTCTCTTTTAAAACTTTAGGAATTTATTTACAAAAAATGCATTCCAAAGAACAGACAACAATCTAAGATATACTACTGATAAAGGTATGACAATAAACTGAAATACTGAAAGAAAATAAATTAAGGTGTTATACATTTAGATTTTGTAGTGCTTCATACAGTGATTTTCATGTAAAATACAAATTAAAAAGGGCATTATTCTTATAGCTTACATTCATCTAAGTGTTTGGCACTATCTGCAAAGAACTTTAAAGAACCAGAGCTACCCAAATGAAAACAATATACACAGGATTTTGCCCATATTCATTCAGGATAAAATTCTATTAACATTATAATTTTAACATTCAGCTAACATTAAATTCTATTAACATTGGAATTTTTTGATGTTAATTAAGTCCCCCCTAAAAGCTCTGTATATATTTGCAAACTCTGCAAATTATGCTATTTTTCTGGCTTACCAACAATGAAAAAATTTACATATTATTGACTTGAGTACAAATAATTCTGTCTTCTACCAGCCCCTGCCTATCACTTTTTTCTTTACAAGATATGTATAATTCGCTGTGAATATCATTGTGAAACAGTCTGGGGATCATTGCTGAGGTCCTGAAATCAGAAGCAGTTGATGGATTTTAAAAAGCAGAAACCAGAAAAATGATGTAATTACAATAAATTATGTAAAAACATTAATCCAAAATTCCATGACAACATTATTTTAAGCATCTGAGACAAATATACAAAAGCAATAAAATTCATAATCAAGGATTAAACCTTTAATAGTTGAGCACTACAGGGTGCTCTATTATGATATCCTACTATGACCTGTTGTGCCTATCTTTTTGGCTTTTTAATCCTGAGCAGAAATTCAGAGCTTTCACTAGCTTTATCTCAGACCTCTCACATAATTTTAGGTAATTTTTATTCTCTGAAAAGTCAAGTGCTTATATCCTGTAAATACAGTTTATATCTGTATTGAATATGCTCATTTAAATACTGTTATTCTATCATACCGATTACTGTCATTTCATGTAAAGGTTTTGTTCCTGTGAAAGCTATAAAGCTGCACAATGTTTTCATTATAACCCCATTTCACTCGTTCCTAATATTCTGAATAAAATTCATGCCTTGTTCACTGCCAACAAGACGAGAAATTCGTGGGGTACTTGATTACGATGAATATAGGCTTGAGACATGGAAACAAATAATTTTTCCATTCCAGCACATCTCTCCCTCCATCCCCCTCCTAACAAAGCCTACTCCCGTTTGAATCATTTATAGTGGGGGTAGGGGACAGCAGAAGAAAGGATGTGTCATTCTGAGACGTTGTGTGTCAAACAAAAATGTAATTCCATCCACTTGTAAGTGGGGAAAAAGAGGGTATTTGGAATATTGTCGTAGAGATGCACACCTTTTATCTGATACATTTGGGGCTGCCCTGCTCAAACCTACTGAGCAGGAGACCCAGATTCATGTCATTCTATTTACAAAGAGGATTTAAAAATCCCCCCCGCCTTTGAAAAGCCAAAGTGATTTCCCTAACCACTAAACTGGTTTGGGCTCAATCAAACCTGACTTGCAATAAATCCAGAATTTGCTCTATCTTGTAGAAGTAACGAAACATTCATTGTAACAGAAACTGGCACCTAACTGTTCTTTACAAGCTTTTTCTTAATCACCATGTTAGTGAATCCTGCTCTCTCATACTAGTCTTTGTTTCAGTGAGGATGTAACTGGTTCACGTAAAACACTGCTTATTCAACAGCATCTACTGAGAGCATCCAGTTGTACCTACATAGCCTATTTCACATAAAAAATGTGAAACCAATGCTGATATTCACATTCAAGTCAATCAAGTCAAAATCCTGTACTACCTTTCAGATAGCTATTCTAAGTCACTAGGGTATACGTAGGACTGTAGGATTGCAGGATTCTGCAAGTGCCTTTGTTTAAACTACTCTGCCTTCTGCAGCTTAAATATTCACTGGCCCAGATGAAAAGCACATCAAAAATATGACTCTTGACAAGGCAGTAAGGTTTACGGATAAGGATCCATAAACTATGAATACTTAGTTTCATTTATACAAAATGGAACCATGCCAAGAGAACAGTGCACCCCTTCCGGAATACCTTTTATTTGGTTTGCTGGAGCAACCTTGTGGGTGATGTTGGCTCAGATTTCCTAAGTAGAATTTTATGATTTACATGAATTTCTCAGGTTAATATCTAAGGATGTATAAAGTGTATAAAACTTGAACTGTGATTTGATTTCAGTAACATCTCAAAGGAGGGGAAGGCAGTACTATATAAGCCTCAGTGTTAGCTTTTATCATTATTAACCTGACTGAACAACACAGTAGACTACCACATTCATTATCTATCCCTGTAAAGTAGTTATCTAATAACAGTTTACCCCTCAACTTAGAGAGAATGCTAATCATTTTCATGAAACATTTGATTTTAGATATTGACCAAATGTTTTTGGAGATCATGTGGGATTCATTTGTAATTATAGCATTAAATATTTCTAGGCTGTGGCTCAGTTAATTTCTTATGACACTAGTTAGGTGATTCTTCCTTGACCTTGATACAGGCTGAAACGCGCAATGTGTTAGTTTAAACAAACACGCACAGGTTTAAGTATTATAATTTCAGTTTGGTGCTGCAGATCACTATATTTGGCCTGTTTAGCATTAACAATTCTTAGTTATATATGTGTATGTATACGTTCACATGTTGGGGGGGGGGGGCGTACAGAGAGTGTATGCATTATTTTGCTTTGGGAGAGTTTCAGGGTCAGTTGTATAAGTCTTAAGAGTAACCGTAAACAACACGACAAGGCCTGGTGAAGCCGAACCATTGCTATCGTGAAGCTGCCTTCATTTTTTTCCTAGAGGTCTTACAAAAGAGAATGGAGCATGTCTAGTCTTGTACAAACCGGTCACAGAAAATACAAATAGAATCCTTGCAGATGCAGTAATAGCTCATAGCCTCAGTAAAGGATTAGGTCCTCTTCTCTATAATATATATTATATTTATTATATATAATATATAATATATATTACATATATATTTTATAAATATAATGCAAAGCAGAAAAACACAAATTAACAATAAATTAATTTTATTTGATATATTTGGTATAAGGCCTCAACATATTATAGGCACAGCCACTGTCATGTCTTTGAAAACAAAATGAAATAAGTCACTTTTAAAGACGGATTTTTACAGGACACTCTTAATACAGAATAGGACTCAGGAGAAAACTGAACTACCAGTGAACCAATTTATTAATGGCAAAACAGAGGCAGAGACTGATAACATCAAACTCTATTAAACAGATCTGAAGTGAGGCTGAGGCATAAAGTGCCTTTTATAAAAGTAGCCTGATATGTTAGAAAAAGGGAAGCGGCAGAGGAAAAAAAACAGTAGGGAGCAGATTATCACAGAATTGACTCAGAAAGGTGATATTACAAGCAATGTTTTGAACGTTTTGAAGAGAACTGACAGGGAACAGATTGCATCTGTCAAAGCCAAAACACAAGGTTCACTTTTTTTTTTAAAGATTTTGTGGCAATTACACAACTCTCTATATAAACACACTTCAGAGTGCCTGAAACCACCTCTTCTACTGCAACTGCTGCTTCTTCCACAATGAGACTTTTTCTTCCCCTGGATCTCCGCTACTCTGTATTCTTTTGATCTGCTTCTATCTGGACTATCTCATTCCTGGTTTATTTTTAGTAATTACTCTTATTTGTTTGCTTGTTTGTTTTCTCTCCATTTGTCTCTTCTTTGTTTTTGCTTTTATTCCTTGACCAACACAATCTATTCCCATGATTTTACTTTCCGCTTCCTCTTTCCTCCTCTTCATTTTATTGTTTCTTTCTGCCAAAAGCTGTTATCTTAAAAATCCTTCCCATGAATCTTCTCAAATCTCTTAAAATACTGAAAGAATTGTTCTCTCTAAATCTCTGCATCTCTCATGTTCACCTTCCCTTTCTTGAAGTAGACTGTAAGTTACTTTTTATAAATTTTTCTTATATATTATTCTTCACAAACTCATACAAAAATACTATTTCTAAAAATTCATCAGCAAGAAATCCTACTTTAACTTCCAGAATCCTGACTTTGCAATCTCTACCAATTTCACTGGCATCATCTTCTCCCTTAGTATTTTTTATCCGCTGTTTTGTAGCCAAAAATATCTTTCTAAGGATCACTACGACTATACAATCCCCATAGCTATAATCTTATTTTACTGTCTCTTTAC
Organism: Struthio camelus; assembly: GCF_040807025.1. Classification (NCBI taxonomy): domain Eukaryota; kingdom Metazoa; phylum Chordata; class Aves; order Struthioniformes; family Struthionidae; genus Struthio; species Struthio camelus. The sequence continues at coordinate 197,118,430 of NC_090942.1, forward strand.
ATACTCATTTGCAAATCTTTATTTTGGATTTCTATATACAGCGCTATCCAACCTCATAATGTATTTTTTTTCCCCCTTTTCTGAGCTTTAAACTTTCCTCTTTCTTGTCTCCCTTTCACTTCTGTTGTCTCCTCCCACTCACAATTGCTTCTCTTTGCTGGTCACTCCAATTTAAAGAATACTTAAAAAAATCTGCCTAGGTGTGCTCTCTCATTTAAATTTTCCTTAGTTGTTTTCATCCTTTTACTATCACTGATCTCTTTCCCTGGAAAGTGCTATTTCCTTTTGTTTTCTGCTTTCTGCTCTCACAATATATTGCTTGCTCTAACAAATACTATTTTTCAGACCTACATTGCAAGGCCATCATGGCAGAGACCTTGTTCTCTCACTCTTTAGCGTAGGAAAGAGAGAGAGCAAGAACATATATAGTATTACATAAACAACAGTAGTAAAAATGACACAGCATTAGCCTAATACAGGAAATGAATACTCCTTGGTGTGTTGTACATTCAGCCAGTAAGCAGATTCTTCAGGCTTAAGAATTTTCTGAGTAGCAAAAGGGTATCTTTTGTTGAATACCAGCCAAAATTAATAGATAAACATGCAAATAAAACCACTGTTTTTAATACACTGTAAGGGGACTAAGAACCACATGTGAACCATAAAATGTATTCACAGAACATGAATAATTTAGCAACATTTAAGAGGAGTACAATGATCACCCCATACAGGAGTGTAATCAACGTTTGCTTTCCCAGGGGTTAAGAACTATATCCTGAACTCGTAGACACATGAGTTCTTCCCTCCTGCGCAGAAAACTCCCAGACGCGGCTGGGAGTTTGTGCATGGAAGGCGCTACAACTCCAGCTCTGCTTTGGTTGGTTTTGTGTGAGACCTGCTCAGAATGCAGCTTATGCAATACATTTTTACTGATAGGTTGTAGTTGTAGTTTGGTAATTATACAGTGGTTCAGTTCTTTATGATTTCCAGAACTGTTAAGTGTCTAATCAACACTCCCTTTTCTGTAACTCATTGTGCTAATTTGTAAACAAAATGAAGATTCTTTTTGTCTTTGAAGTTTGGCTGCCAACCCTAGACCTGTCTCCCAGGATAGGACTTAAGTATGAAGTTTCCAGAATTGAAATAACAGTAATAAGTTGGAATATGCATTTGTACATTTCTGAAAATTATGTTATTAACTCATTGAGAGGCATAAAATATTATTTCATGCTACTTTAATATAAAACTTTGGTTCTATAATTCACACGTCAGTCTGACATAGCTTAATGTATTGAGATTTTGTTCAAGTTATTTTTATGTTGTATATATCTGTCTCTAGCTGTAAGTAATACATGAATATCTGTGTAGTATCAGCTTTCTGTATTTTCTAGAAATTTCTCTTCAGATGGATACAGTTTTAGATAGTTTTCTTCACTATATTGTTTACCTGTCCTTATGCCACCACAATTTTGTGTCCAAACATATTGCAATTGTTTGAGCAGAAAAGATCTTCCGATCACTACAAATGAGTATAGGCAGTATGCATGGAGAATTCGTGAGATTTTTAAGTTACTGAAGGAGTTCTTGAAGATTTTGATGGAAAGGTACTCTCATTAAAAATATCCAAATATTGGTAAATGATAGAAGAGATGCTGTAAGTAATGAAATTCAGGATCCAAAAATACTTACAATACGAACAAGCCAGGCCAATGTAGAAGTAGATGTAGAATAGTGGGTGTTGTAATGGTACGGTGGAGTCTGATCATCTTCCCAAGTCTCATAACGTTCTGCATAGAAGACTGCTCTCTTTGGGTTCAAAGCACCAATAGGCTGCAAAGGGATGAGAAACTGAATATATTACGAGCTGAAGGGCAGCAACGTCTTATGTATCGTAGGTTATTCTACATTAATATTCACTATATATGAAATTCTGCAACCAAGCAGAGAAAACTCATTCCAGGATGTAATAATCCTTTCAGGTTGCTGCAGTTTTGGAGTTTTATTTCAAAGGCTCTGTATACGAAAAGTCTTACGACTTTTCCTATTTTAATTGACAAATACAAGTGATCCACATCTGCAAAGTTTCAAGACCTTCTAGAAGTATGAGTTGTTTCCCAGTTAATTCAGTAACATTGTTCTGGAAATGGACCTTCTAAAACTGCATTTAAAATGCACTGAGGCCAAACTAATATTTCTGTTGCTGTCATTCACCATAATCACACAACTAATGAAAACCGACTTTTGCTCACACAGGATACTTTGTAATGCACAGTTCATGATGAAAAGATTTCACGTAGAACTGCCAACGGTGTCTGGTGATCCTAAGCAGAAATACTTAAAAATCATGCGCATAGTCCTGCAAGACAGAATCTACTTTCTGACCAACCAAAGTTACTTTTTACTGAAAAGCAAATAAGCTTTTTACTTAAAAAACAATAGAATATGGAAATTATTCACAGAGTCAAGGCTCTGTGTCAAGGCTCAAGAGTGTGCTTGACAGTCCATAAAAGTTAGGTAAAATCCCAAAAGGAATGTACGGCAGTAGTAGGAACTGTTCGTTTTGACATATTGTTTACAGGAGATATGTTTTTCTGTGATTATTTTACCCACCTTAGCATTTTCTGTAAAATGTATTTGTTATTATTGTGTGACATAAAAGGCACTGGGAAAAATAAAATACAATAGAAAGCAAAATGTTGACTAAGTGAATAAATGCAAGGCTATCTTAAGTCTGTTTTTCCAGATCAGATATTAGTGGCATATTTATCTATCATCAATCTGCAAACAATCTTGAAAGTTTAGCTCTTGTAGTAGAATTAATTCAACACATAAAGTTTAATATTTAGAGAACACATTTCCACACCAAAGAATTGTATAGCCTTTGCATTAAAAATAAAGTTAGAATTTCTATTATAAATGCACATTACTAAGGGAATTACAACTTGCAAATAAACACATTCTCCAGGACTTTGACCCTTTTCAGAACACTAACAAACAGGTATTCTCACATTTCATTCCAGAGCACAGTTTTCCAGCTGAGTTTAAATACACAGTCGTTTGTAATGGAAATACCAGTATAAGGTCAAATCAGTGTGTTTCACTACACTAGGTATGTAACTGAACATTTCAAAAGCTACAAATATTTATTCCCTCAGTACTTCTATCCTTATTGAGATGACTTTTAAAAAAGCTGACAGAGAACACGTTGTTTCCCAATTTTAAATACTGTAGCTTGTTTTTAAATAAGAGTATCTGATGAACAGTTACATTTTAAAATATTATTATTTCCACACTTTTCACTTGAAACAGTCTAGATGCTTAATACTTTGCTGTGTCATGGAGATGTTAATAGCTTTCTCATATGTGTAAAATGTATGAGTAATCCCTAAGGATCAGCCTTATCTGATGCAGATTGCACTGCAAGACCTCACGAAACATTCTTGAAAGAGAAGTATGAGCCATTCCCTAACACTTTCCAGGCTTGTTTCCCAACTACTGGAAAAATAGTAAAATAAATATTTGCATTTTTGATATGCTCAGTTTCATTACATATTCAGCCACTCTCAGAAAACACGCAGGCATTGTTACAGCCTGTGAGTTGCCAAAACATAAAAATCACTACTCAACCACTTTCTTGAAAGAGCAATTTCCTAAAAGACACACTTTTCTTATGGGATTGACAAACTGTGCAGATCTATGTGCACTTCACTGCACAATTTATATCAGTGTTCTGGGCTGCTCTGTGGACTGAATGGGACTTGCCAACACCACCCTTTTTGGGGTAGCATGCACCCACTTCTCCAACAGAAGAAATTCCAGTCTCCAAGTAAACATTTCAAAAGCTTAAGCAGTAACTCACATCAGAGTCTGTTAACAGGAAATGTTCACCCCCCACCCCGCGCCATAAGGAAACACGAAACAGCAGACAACTCAGTGCAATCGTATTTTGTAAGGGAAAAACACCCTGAGAATATTACTTCCCTCCAGTCGACACTGCACATATCCTATGCTGCAATAAGCTCTGAGGCTACGAATGATAAAGGTGTGATCTGTCATAACGTTATTGTAAATATATGTTTGAAGGGCTATGGTGACTAATGCAGGACTGCAAATCAAAACTCCAGGCATTTTAGTATATATTTGAAAGAGATCAGATGTTCCATCAAATAATCTGCAAGTTTTTTCCCTTCACTGTAAAATGGGAATAGTAACAAGAAGAACTGTGAAATTTAACTGATGCTTAAAAATAATTAAGAGATATTCTACTATATATTATTATCTTAATGATGACTTAACCTATTGTTTTAAATAACTTTTTTTTTTGCAAATTTATACATATAGTTGTATTTAATGCAAAAGATACTTTCTCTCTAGAACTTGATAATAATTTTCCAAAATCACACAAAACACTAATACACCACCATGTTTTCAAGATTCTTTGGGGAGAAGTGCTATTTCAATTTAACAGTCAGATAAAAGATATAAGGTTGTAACATTGTGCATTCCCATTTTCATGTAAAAGATGCAGGCACAACTAGCTAAAATAATCTACTTTCAGAAGACACGTGTTCAGTTTATTAAATGATTAACCTAAGAAGCTGTATTCTGAAGATTACCTTCATCCTCATCAATATTCTTTTCAGAGTCAGAATCCATTTTTCTTTCAATTACGTTAGGATTCATTTGAAGGGAAAATGCTGAAATGCACAAAATATCTGAAGAATAAAATGAATTCTTTAGGTAAAATTTCATGAGATTCACCTCTCCTCTTGCACGGTATGGAAATTTTCTTGTAAAAATCGCCAAGAAGAATCTTTTCTGGGAATTACTCTTCCTTGCTCCAGAGAGAAAGAAAAAAAGAAAGGAAGAGTGAGATGGAGCATGTCTCCAGGTAGAAAGTCTCCCCTTGACTTCTTTGGGCAGATCCTGGATTGGAAGCAGTATGGCTTCCAACGGCAGTATGGCAGATAGTAGCCTGGGATTCAGGAAACACAGGTTCACTTCCGTCATTCCAAAAAGATTTCTAGCATTTCCCAGGGAAACTGCTAAGGTATGACTATAGCATGCAAAGCAGAAGTGTGTTAGAAATCCGTGAGCTAGCTCTAGGATGGCCAGTGGGCAAACACAACACAACTGCAGAGATGGCAACCCAAATCTCAGACCAGTGCAGCCGTAAATATGTAGTGCTGCACAGGGATGGGAGCTGGGAGTTGCACTATGCTCATGCAGCTTTGCAACTGCTGGTTCAGAATTACATCGGTTAGCTTTGTCCTGCTGCAGGTAATACAAGGATCATCTGATCCCACTCTTCTCTTCTGCGCAGCTATGGAAGAGCCCCTGTGTGGACCACTTCTCCACACATTAATGGAAGGGACTTAAGTGCTCCCCATGCTGAATAAAATACACATTAAAAGTTATAACTGAAAGTGCTCAAATCTCTCTTTTTTTATTGTTAAGCATCTTCCTTAACAACATTAGTCAACTAATCAATTAAAAAATTAGCTTGTGTGTACAAAATGGAGAGACAATTTTTGGAAAAGAAAATTTCAGTAAATAAAATAGCAAGTATGAGGTAAATTCCAAGTCTGCCACTGGTATCCTTTGTGATATTTTTTTAAATGTCCATGTGGCAAAATGCTGTTCTTCAAGGGAACTGAAAATAGTTCATCCTTCAGCAAAGACATGTCTTTTCTGTAAAGACTTCAAACCTCAGGTGTAGAAACTAGCACCTAACTCGCTGCTTACTCTGATAAGGCATGCTTTCTGCTAGACGACAATTTCTACAGTGGTAGTAGCCTCTCACTTTTCCTGTCTGTGTGGACGAGACACTTCTGCTTCTATTCTTTTAAAGGATATAGGAAGTTTTGGTCCCTTTTCCATAGCCTTACAATGCCATTTTCTGTCTACAAAGTCAACTAATACAGTTTTAATCTGACACTATGGTTATAAAATTGACAAAACTTTCTGGATGTATCCCCATATTTTCATGTCATGGAAGAAGATAATTTTATCTCAATTTCAGTGAGATGCTACAGACACACAAACTAGTCAAAATGACTTGCACGAAAAACACAAAGGCAAACCTGAATCTGCCTGCTGAGTCTCAGTGCCGTGCCTTAACCATAAGACTAATACAGGAATTGAATTTGAGTCAAACAAATTGTTCTGAACCTTAAACAAAAAAGTTATTCCTATAAAGTTTTATAAAATTCACTTTCAAAACACATTATTTGCTTTTTTATTAAAACAACCTTTGTAAAGACTCTCATAGCAAATACTACTAATTATTCATAAAATGGTTTTATAACATATTCTTTCTTTTCTACAACCAAGTAAAACAACTCACTCTATGACAAACGCTATTCAACCATTTCACTTTTGATGTACTAAAGCTGTTGTTCGACTTTTGTTGCTTTTACCATTTAAAAATAAAATAATGTTAAAGTTAAGACTTAAAAACACTGCTATTCATGTCCTTCTTTTTTATCTGGCTAATTTCTTTAGACATCTGGCCTTTGAACCAGTGCATTGTCAATACATCTAGTGTTTATATCCACTGGACATGTTATGCTAGCTCTTGTAATATTTACCGTTTTGCCAGCTATCTTCATCAAACTCCATTCTCTCACGACAGCAGAACTGAATGTAGCATCCTATTTATCTGGCCACTGAAATACTGCTGCTTACCTTGACTCTAATTCATGCAGCAACTACCTTATCTGTTTATCTCTTTTTCTAATGTACTGCACAAAATTGTAGCTGTGTACAAAAGAAATCTTGTTCATGGGTTTATTTGGCTGTGCCTGAATACAAACTGAGGTTATAGTGACTGCTTGTTTTCTTATTTAAAAAAAACACACCCTAAGTAGGACACCTTAGTACAGTAATTTAAAGTTTAAAATAAATTCTAAAGTTATCCAAATATGTAAACAGCTTTTTGGTTGGCCTAGCCATCTCAACATTTTCAATTAGCATAACAGTTCTGGCAGATTCAAAGTACTAGAGTTTCATTCGATAAATTAACTTTTCATTTAAGAAAAGAAAATGTTAATTGCATGGCTTATACCAAAATATAATCAAACTCATTTTTATTCCTGACAGTACAGTTCCTTGTAGTAAAGAGAGAAGCTTAAGCTACAGCAACTGATTTCATTTTTCCAATGAGAGTGGTTCTTGTAAACCCATAAACTCCATTTCGCAGCGTACACATTTTTGGAAGTATTAAGTGTGGTTTGCCTTGAAATAGTCACACTTCAGTGCGTTCATTTGCATTATTACACTTAGAAGCCTTGGGGCTTTATCACTTCCTTTTTTTGAAATGGCACAGTAAAAAGGAAAAGTGGTTATGCTTATCATCACCCGTCAGTCAAACACCTTCTATATTAACAAAATATAATTTTTTCCACTCAATGAATGGGCGTGTGATGTCTCATACACATGTCAATATTAGTATTACTTTGCCTGGTGAAGAAATCATTTTATTTAACAGGATGTATGACTGGAAGCAAATGAGAAGACATTCCCATTTACACCTTAATAAGCAGGGACAATGCAGCATGGTCAAATCCATGCATTCACTATAAGGAATAAAAGTCATACAATTTTTGCACAAAAAAAATATACTACATTTTAAGTGCTTTGCTTGGAAACAAAACGCCCCAAAACTCAGCGTGCATTAAGACCTGCACACACATTTCCCACATTAATACTCACTACCAGAGGTATTCTTCCAAAGGAAATCTCAATAAAGAAGAAAATAAACAGATCACCTGGTGGTTGGATAGTGAAAAGATAATCTATGTATCTATGACAGCCTCTTTCATTAGCTTTTCATCCTGTCAAACAATAAATATAACCTTTAACCTTGTATATGTAATGAATAAAACTTGAGCCCACACTGTCTAATCAAATGAGAGGTCCAATCTATCCTACTGATACAGCACCTTCAATGGCCATGTGTCTTGTTTATAAATCTCAAAATATAAGTAAAAGGAAAAAAAAAAGCACTGAAAGGGGAATTTCCAATTACTTCAATGGAAAAGGGTATGGATATTTTTAGACTAATATTTAAATATTATTTAAATATAAGTGACTTCAGATGCAAAGTTACACAATAAAGAGTGTTACATACAAATAGAATAAAATGGAACAGAGGAAAAGGACATGCCACAGTTCAAGCCTGCTTTACCGAAATGGAAATATTTAAGTATGAGCTAAATGCAAAAGTTACATTATTTACTCTTTCACTTATATGGTAAGCAAACCAAACACATCTAATTCAATTTCCACAAAACATATGAATTAATGTATGTTCACCTAGTAGTCATGATATCACAAAGGTGATATGCAGTATTTTATACAGAAAGCCTGAGAATTAAAGGTTAAAATAATTTTAAATGAAGTACAGTCAATTATCATAAATTACACTGGAGCTTTGTGTGAGCTTTGTGTCATAATACACGAATTCTTCTGAAAGAAGTTAGATTTAGGATACATACAACTACCAAAGCTGTTTTAAAGCAACAAAACAAAGAAGGATAGGTGGCTCACTTTTAATTTCATTGCTTTTGTGGGCTTTTACCACATATGCAATAGTGTTAGACTTCTAACTTGTTTCAAAAGAGGAGCAGTATTAATTACAAAATATTCAGGACGGAGACTTCTGTGAATGCTAAGAAGCGCAAACCTGCGGGAAGATAGAAGGTCAGCAACTCACAAAGAGATTTGATCCATCAACAGCTTAGCTGGAGATCGTGATTTGCCATCAAATCTGCAGGAACACTTCTCCATTGCACGGTAAAATCTGACAGAAGGAAATAGCTCCTCATGGAAAAGACACCGTGCGTGCCTGCCCCAGAGTCTGACGGAGGCTGATGGCACTTCGAGTTTCAATAATGTGACTAATAAATCACCAACCAGTTTTTATTCTGCCTACTCAGGGTTCGCTTCCCTAACAAGGAAAGAAAGGGCTTACTTAGAGATACTTGGCAATAAGGAAAACTGAAACAAAACTGCCAAGGAAATACTTCAGGTAAGACCCAGCTATGAAGATTTCTGCTGATAATGCACATAGGAAAACAAGACGCAAAAAATGCATGAGAGTCATGGGGCACAGAAGTACGACATTCCATATTAACCGGCCACTATCTTTTACAAAAAATTATTAACCTATTTTTCCTTTTAAACCCACTGTGAAAAGAAATCACAGAAGCTGCTAGCAGATGTTATTACAATAAACAGTGAGAAAATTTTACAATTACACTCCTTTGATTCTGAAGGATCCCAAAACATTTACAGTTTTCAAATGTAATCTTTCACATACATCCGTGGGATAAATGCAGCCTAGACCTTGCCGGCAAGGAATAACCATTCTGCTTAACTAGCTATGTCTAGATTCTTTTCGAGTGCTCCGCACCTCCAGCTTTTCCAGTGGCAACCACTGGTAGCTTCAGAATAAGAGAATTCAGTTATCCAAACTGGGTAGCAAAAGGTTCAGGCAAAATACTGCTGTGCACCGTGCATGGATTCTTGAAGAAATATAAATAATCAGGGACTTGAGTTTGCCTTTCTTTTCAAAGAAGGGCACGACAAGGAGTGCAGTGAAACTTAATAAACTATACAAGCACTAATTCCATAATGAGTTCTTACTAACTCCTAAGGAAAAATAATCAACTCAGCTATCACACCACTTCCTGCAGCAACTGAATACTTTAATAGGCTGCCATAAAAATTTGAAGTCAACCAAAACTAACTACCTAATGAAGGACTCATGAGACATAGACTAATCCTTTTGCACTTCAGTACACATACTGCTACTAATACTAGAAAGAAGCAAATTTTACAGATTTAAAGTTTAAGGGTCTTGAAATGTCTATCACTTTAACTATGCTAAAACAAGTTGGTTTTTTTTACATGCTAGGGAAGAAGCTGGTGCATGACTGCTCCTGATTTTTATTTAACTCATTTTTGTAGATTTTCTTTTATTGTTCCTGGTACAGATTACAATAATGTTATACAACTGAAAAACACATTTATAAAGCATAGCTATAATATTATGAAATATTATACAGCATAAGTAGTCTCAACAATTTGTTTAAGTCTAAGGCATACTGTCAATGTAGTTTAATTTCTGGTTTTATGTTTTTTGCTTTTTTTTTTTAAGAAAACAGGGAGAAGAAACTTAGATCTCTCCATCTGCTATTATGCAATCAAATACTACTGTACTACTCAACTTATTCTGGAAGTCTCACAAAAGCAGGCCTTCAGGGATGGTTACATCTAGAGGTATGGTAGGCATTGTCTTTCCAACAAGGATGTAATGAGGCTCTAAAATATCTAGGGCAGGATCTCACATTTGCTGCATAAAATATGTGTGAGCAGGAAGTGGAGGAAAGAAAATCAGACTTAAAGACAGAAGCACTGGGAAAGTCTCACCCCTGACCAGCAGCAGAAAGGAAAGTAGGGGCTGCAGCGAGGGCCTTGGGGTCATTTTATCCTCTCCAGCCTCATTCCTAACATCTGAGAGCAACAGCCTCCCGCAGTTTTGTGCTTCACTCAACTTATATGAGGAGCTTCTCTCTCCGGGCTAGTAGGAACTGTTGCAAGGATGCAAGGAAGCTGTCGTTCCTGGAGAACAGAAACCTAAAGCTGGGGATGGTGCAAGGCCACCAGCCTTCACCGGTAGGAAACATTCTTGGTTGATAGGAGCCAGGACAGATGCTTTCCACAGCTCAGGTTCAGACCCTGCTCCCTCTCTTTATTCCAGCTGGTGGAAAGCAGAGCCTCCCAGGTGCTTCTGCCCTGCTCAGGGTGGCCACACTTTCTTCCCAGTCTACTGGCAGAATTCACTGTCAGATCTGGGTGTAGATCACAGTCTGATGCTATCAGATACCCAAATATCAGGAATTGTATCATTATAAAGTACTAACTTCCCAAGTTTGGTTGGAGGACAAAAAACACATATAGCGACAGGGATCAGTTACTCCAGGGCCCAAAATACACAAATGCTTGTTTATGGAATAATTATTAAACCAGTAGCAGGTGCTGCTACTATACTGAGAGATTACTGGACAAGTCACTGCAAAATAAAGTGAAAAATTAGTTTGAGCTTTTTATTTCCAAAGGATCAACTTTCATAAACCAAGGGAGTTAATTAGTAAGATCAAGTGGTCTGAAGCACTCATGATCTGTAAGTTAGAAGGTACCGACAAGTTACAGTTTTGAGATCAGTCAGGAACATGAAAAAAGAGTGATTTAGAGAGTGAGTATAAAATAATTCTAAAATAGAAAAGTGTAATTCAGATGTTTGTGACTTAAGATAAACACCCACTTATTAACCAAACTAAAAATGCAAAATAAAATCTGTGTAAAAGGATCAGCTAAAAAGCCTTAACAGTTAAAAATCTGTTAAAAGTCTGTTAAATTATTGTTAAAAAGGCTAGTTAACTTTAATAGAATTGAACCATACCTTTGAAAGATCCCTGAAGTTGCCTGGAAGGGTCAGGTCTAACTCTTCAGATTCATAATTTGTTAAAACCCACGGAAACACAGGGTATTGATTCAGATCATTGTATGTTCGCCCTATTGAGGAAAAAAAATGTTTTAAGAATTAGGAAAGAGTGTCCATTTCTCCAGCTAAAAAACAACTTAGCAGTTACATTTTTTGCGTCACATGTTCCCAGTTCCTGTTACTTGACAGAATCAGTTATAAATCTACAGATCAAAGTAATCCTTTAGCTGCACTTCTCTTGAATCAGAAATCCACATTCACAGAAATCAGCGTAATATGAAGAGCACAATAACTTTCAAAATCAATTTAAAAAAGTATGACTCTCTCTTTAGTTTCCATGAAGCTATTTTCGTAGCATGAATGTTGAAATTTAAAACTGTTAAAGCTACTTTTGTCTCTGTCAATTGTATGCAGTATGATCTGTTGGCAAAGATGAAGTACCCATCCAAAAGCAAGAGGCTAAATTTGAGGTCTGCAAATCTCGGTTTAAATTGAAGCATATTAATCCATTGCTCCCCAAGGCTCTTCTTCACTGAAGAACTGGTGAGATTTCACTGCAGTGGTGGAACTGAAGGTGAAAGAAGACATGGTTGCTTTAACACTACTTCCGACGCACTATGAAAATTAAAAACCGTTTTGTCACTCCTAAAAAGCAGAGCTGACTGCCCCAGGCCATCTTCTCCAAACCTAATGAAAGAACCAGTACTACTATCCCAGCAGTTCAAATGTGCAAACGCCAGCTTTAGATACAGTTTCAGAAGAGCAATTTGCCACCAAAATGCATTGAAAATTATGAATTCATTGCCAGGGGAAAGCGTGTGTAGGAAGGCTCTTAGCACTATCGAACATTTTAGTGGTAAGACAAATGACGTTGCTCACTACAGAACCATCTACCGTGTGATTTACTGAGAACCACACGATATGCAGCACGGGGCTTAAAAAACAAAATCAGGTAATAAATATATGTGTGTGTGTATTTATATAATATAATTAGCAGACTGAAATAACCCAGGTTAACAATTCCCAGTCCTGCAGCAGATTTACAGCCCTGTCTCACTAACTGCTTCCTTCCAGATTCTGGACAGATTCCTGGGGTACGAAACCTGGCACAGGAAAACACAGGCTTCCTTGTTCTGAGTAGCATTCGCAATTCTCCACAAAAATCACCTCTGCTTTAATGAAATATGAAACTTTCACTGCTTTACAAACACCTTATTTTTCCAATAGAAGTTGATTTGATGAACAAGAAGCATGTTTCCATTTTGTACATAGAGCCTCACTGAAAACAGAAAAAGTGGGTATTGCTAATAGTTTTGTGTTCTCATTTTTACACTTTCAACACATAAATGTTCACAGGAATACAAAACAATTAATTTAGGTGCAAATACAATTTAGTCTAAAAATGTAATACCAGCACTGTGTGCAACATACAAATAAAGAAATACTGGTAGAAACAAAAATATTTCTCATATAATATCAACAATGAATGAATCCAAAACTATTCTTGGACTGCATAAGAATTTATCAAATAATTAATTCAATTAGACAAAAACTTATCTGTGAGAAGTAGGAAAAAGAAAGGTAGTGTCTGGCAGAATATTAATAGTTTTGTCTATTTTTTTGGCTCTATAAATCTTAAAGTAAGATACTTCTGCCACATTTACCATGTCTGTCAAATCAGAATATTATTTCTCCCTTCAGTACGGAGTTAATTATGTACAATTTATAAAGTTTCTCGAGATTGTCTCCAAAATTTGACCTTTATGCAAACACATGCCTTTATACAATGAATGTTTTCCTCACCATCACAATCCTGAATTAAGTTAATAGACGTGTGTGCAAAAGCATCCCCAAAAGAAAAAAAAAAGGAATTTGGGACAGAGATAGAACTTTTCCTCTTGTTTTCTTCTGAACTCTCTGTATCTCTGTTCTAATACACTGCTGCTCTTTTATAAAAGAAGAATATTAAAATAAAGAAAGAATAAGTCCACATCACATTCTGGAAGCAAGAAAATAATTTTAATTACAGTACACATTTCTCTCTCCTACAATTTACGGAAGCATTTACTTGATATAAATGTGGACATCTATGTTTATGTAGACAGCAGACTAAAAGAAATCTGACATCAGGAAAAGAATGACTGAAGTGACTGCAGTCTATTGCAAAGCATAAGGAAAAATGATGATTCTTCAGAATCCAGAAAACTTTTATGGAAAAGAGTTCGCAGTAAAAAAGATCTTGAATTAAAAATAGTTTGAAAAAACATCTGCAAAGGTGTGAACATCCTTTTGCAACATTTCAAAAGAAAATTTTGCAAAGTGCAAAGTGACTTATTATTTCAAATGGAGATTTTTCAACATTGAGGTTTTATTTAATTCCGATATTCATTTCAATATTTAATCATTGAGATTTAGACTTTTTGTTCCTATTTCATATCGGAAAAATAACAAATATGTGCCTAGCACAAGAAAAAAGCAATCTCAAGGCTAGCTACAGAACATGAGTTCTGATTTGCTGTGTGGTTGTGATAAGGCAGCATGGGCACATGAACAAGTTACTATGTAGCATTAACTGCATGTCAGGACACTGCAGTAACTGTTGGCTACACATTCTTACCCCACAATGAGAAATAATTTGAAGTCATTTATCTCTTTAGCTTAGGTAGGATTAGCTACATCATATGGAGCCTTAGGGTAATGTATTTGATAAATATAATCACACTCTTATGATAAAATAAACAAAGTATGTACTTCTCTCCTACTTTAATATTTATAAATCACATTTTATTTATGAATAGATTAACTACTAAGATATCAATTAAGCTGTTTAGTAAGTTAGTCATTTATTTTTCTTAATTCAACAATTTTCTTTTTAATATCCACAGATAAAAAATGACTCAGGAAGATAAATCTTAGTGTAAATTGTGGAAGGAGACCAAACATGTATTTGATGTGATAGAATCACATATTTATGGTTATCTGAGCAACGGACAGTCATCTAGGGTTATTATGGGATTACAAACCCCTAATTCTAAACATGCATAAATATTACTGGTTTAACTTTATAAGGAATATTCTCTTGATCAGTCCTGACTTTCCAAAGATTATTTTCAGAGTAAAAAGACAAGAGATGGACATACTTTGCCATCTCATTAATTGCCTCGTGCTTCTAGCAAGAAGCTAAAAAAATATAAAACATAAACCTGTACTGCTATTGGGAGTCACTGTACCTTTTTAGAAGCTTCAGATTTTTCACCAAGTGGGCTTACAGAGATTAATATTAAAGGCTGAATATTAAATATTGCAAGCCTATGACACTAATCTACTTGAACAATAAAACTGAGGCACAGTGAATGAGATCTCAGAAATACTGGATATGTTTCTTCATTAAAAAAAACTTTTTAATTAAACCATCCAATTTAATGTTTTTATATGGCACTTTAGTTTTGAAGGTAAAGTGAGCTAGAGACAGCTGACAAAGAAATTATAACTGCAATTCCTTGGTGAAAATGTTAATGACAGCAAAATATTGTTTAATTAGATGATTGCAGCATCTGGATTAACACTCTTTAAGAGCGATGTTCCTGTGCTTGTCTGCTTCTTCACACTTTACAGACATTTTGTCATCTCTAGGTCATTAGGAAAGAATTTTTAATGATTTTTCTAGAAGCAAGTAGTTTGAGTTACATCTAATTAGATGACAATAATAAGCCCAACACATGCAGTAGCTAAATATATACATAATTAACCAGTGAGGGCTTGTACATCACAGAGTAAAAAAGTGGAAAATGCTAAACAGGCGAAAAAAAAAAGGAGGGAGAAGAAGTTGGTTTGAATTTATTACCCGAAGATGTCATTTTATTTCCACAAACCTTTAAAAATAATCCCTTTCCATTACAAGAAAGGACTTACAAAAATTATGGATATAATTATTCTCTACTTCTTTTAAAAGCCATGGCAAGTAGGATTTAAAAGAATTAAAATTCCAATAAATACAAATGCAAACATATATTTAATATATTGCAGCTTACAAAAACAACAGAATCAGTTAGGTACAAGGACATAGATTTCAAAACTAGACTTCTAACAAAAAAGTGGCCACTAGAAACATATTACAAAACGACTCCTTGTCCCCTTGTCCCTACTCTCCCTGACTCCTTTACTGAGGTGAGATCATTTTTAAGTACTTTTTTCAGTAACCTTGTAACTGAGAATAATAAAAATTACTTTTTTCCTGTATCACCTGAAGTGTTTAGCTGACACATATGCTGTTCATGTGTAAGATAGCCTTTTCCTATGTGCCTGAAGAAAGGACAACTAATATAATAACAGTTCTTGCAAAGGCTTCAAAGTTAAAGAATTGCTGGGAAAGGTATAGGTAGGAGGAGGGGGAACATTGGCCAGGAAAGGCTTATGTCTACAGAACCAGGACAAAAACCAGGGGCACCGAGGGTGTTACATTGAGACTGATTGATAAGTAGCAGAGTGCAGTGTTTACCTTTGGGAAAAAAAAACCCAGGGCTGTAAACATGATGAAATATGCTCAAGTTAGAAAAGAGGGCAAGAAAAAGGTGAAGACCTTAGAAACAGAATAGGACGGCGAGAAAATAGTTGGCTAGAGGGCCAGGGAAACAGGTTGGAACAAGACTTTAGAGAGTTTTGAAAATGGAGAGAGCAATTTTGAATTGAAATTGCAATGAGACATGAGGCCAGTACAAGTGTTGGAAATCATATATCCTTGGATTGGCAGTGATTGAAGGAGAATTATAATAGCTGAAGTAAATAGTGATTAAGTTATAAGTAAGGATCACAGCAGAAACAGTGTCAAATGAAAATGAAGTTGGGCAATGGTTCAGAGGGGGCAACGGGCTGATATAAAGATAAAAAAAAGAGTGACAGAAAGGATTTTTCCAAGGGGTCATATCGATATTTTAAACATTGACTAAGGACTTAGAGAATAGCTAGGGGCCATATTTGTCAAGACAGACATATTGGTCAACCAGGGACAGAATAAAGGATAAATTCTTATATTTGGTTCTACTGCACGGAACCCCATCAGTCTGCATAATTAACAGTATTGCGAGCAGGCAAAGGACTTCTTACGGGAAAGGACCCAGCTGCATATGCCACAAAAAAAGAAATGAGTTGGTGTCAGAAGCTTCACTCGTGAATGTGTCTCTCTTAAGGCTACTATTTGAATAATTTCAGAAAAGGATCACAAGAAAACTTGAATGATTTCTTACCATTTTGTAAAGGGTTAGACACCAACTAAATATTGTGGTAGAAAGAAAGTAGGCTACAAAGAATGAGCAAAAGATGTACCAAAATCATTTTTAGTAGAACTCTACTTCAGAAGAGAAGAAAAAAACAACATAGGCAGCTGTGTATCACTTACTAGGAAATAATCTGGCAAACGTCCACATTTCTTAAGTGACTAAGCTATGGCTCAGATATGCTAAATAAGCCAGCAAGAGCTAAATGATGACATAGGTAAAAAAATTACTGGTGCACATATTTCTCAGCAATGGTACTAAACAAGATGATGTTGCTTAAACAAATGATTATAGTCTAAAACTAGACTATCACTGTCTACACGAACAATTACTGTATCTTTTAAATAAATAATTCTTATGAGATCTCATTATAAAAGAGTATAATTAAAACTCTGCATTTTCCAGAGGAAGAAAGAAAATAAAATACATGGCATGTCTTTACTTGGTAGTATATCTTTTTACCAAAGGGTGTCATAAATATATTCACTACTCTTGGCACTCTCCCTTCAGATACTTTTAGTCATTGATGAGCTCTCCTCTCAGTCTTCTCCAGACTGAACAGGCCCCAGCCCTCGCAGCTTTTCTTCATAGGAGAGGTGCTCCAGTCCCCTCATCATCTTTGTAGCCCTCGGGTGGACTCTCTCCAGTAGCGCCACGTCTCTCTTGTACTGGGGAGCCCAGAACTGGACACAGTACTCCAGGTGAGGCCTCCCCAGGGCTGAGCAGAGGGGCAGGATCACCTCCCTCCACCTGCTGGCAACACTCTGCCTCATGCACCCCAGGAGACCATTGGCCTTCTTGGCCACAAGGGCACACTGCTGGCTCATGCTTGACTTGTTGTCCACCAGGTCTGCCAGGTCCTCCTCCGCAGAGCTACTTTCCAGCAGGTCAACCCCCAGCCTGTCCTGGTGCATGGGGTTATTCCTCCCTAGGTGTAGGACCCTGCACCTAACGCCATATGATGGTGAAGCCCGGAAAGTGCTTGTGGCTTTCTACCATACATTTATGTTCTGAAGCTCTCCCCACTGTCCCTAGACCTGGAGCTCATATACATGATGGGTAGATCACTGGCTTGGCACCACACTTACGAAGACTCCTTGCAATTTCCCCAAGTTCTTCATTAGTTTTAGGAAGTTAGTTTCCTAGCTGAAGTGCATAATTTATTAGAGCTAAAAAAAACAGGCTGGACTTTCCAAAAATAATTTTTTGGACTTTCCCTTGCTATGAAAAATTTGGAAATTTTAAGCTTTGTTCAAAACTGAAATAAAAAGTTCACTGACATGGCTAGAATTTCCTACTGGGTTTCAAGCAGTATTAATTCTCATTTGTTGTTTTCAGGGGTTTTGTTCATTTGCTTTTTCATTCAGTTTTTGGTTTAGGCAGTGACTGCACCTATCAAGGGTAAATATTATCCTCTTTTTCAAACAAAATATCATGAGATTCTATGAGATAGCATCAGTGAAGGAAGATGTTATTATAATGTTAGCAACTGAAATGTATTTTTATGTTAACAATCTCATTACTAAACAAATTTCAAAAATAAAGAAGCAGAAATCAAATGTACACAACACAGCACTTCAATCATCTTCTTACAAGCTCTTTGCATTTAAGGCCATTCTAATTTCATAACAAATTTGTACTGCCCAGAGTAATCGTCACTGATTGCAGCAGGATCTGTTATTTCAGTAATACTGCTGGAACATTATCAGAGGTGACAGCATTTCAGCTGACAGCAATGCAATGATTCAGTTTAAAAGTCAAGGCACCCAAGAATCTCACCTTCTCTTAGGTATTCCTGCAAAATGTTTTATGAAATGGCACAGTGATACTTTCTTCTCAACCTAACATGACAACTCTTGGAAGTCTTGGAAGGAAACCCTTCTTGGAAAATGAAAACAGAATAGAAAATACAGAGATTTGCAAGGACCCTTTGGCCTAGTAATGCAGATGTGTTTGAAATAACAATCAGAATAACAGATATGCTTTGTGATAAGGAAAATGTCCCCAAATGTTACTCAAAACCTTGCTTGCATCTTAGTAGAACAGTGTGCATTGACTTATGTAACAAATTTTGGTCACTTCCAAAACTTTTAAAAATTAGCATATTGCTTTTCTTTCAGAAAACATGCATTTATTAATCCATGTGACTTCAAAACATCATCAAAAAGAAGAACATTACAAAATAAATCAGTCAATCAAAGACAGAGATAAAGAGTTGGGCTGAATTTCTTCTACAGACTCAAATTTATCTCCCCCTCCTTCAGTGAATGTGGCCTCTGAATGAAACTTTAGCTAAATTTGAACGTGAATTTGAACTCGATTATCTATTGCTGAAAGGCTTGATAGAGATCATACGTAATGCTGTGAAAATGAAAAAATGAGTTCATTCAATGAAAAACAAAGAGATTACACGAATAGAATGAGATTTACCAGTGAGAGACTGAGATAAAAAATCTGCTAGAAATTAGGTGTGTTAAGTCACAGAGAGATACTACTAAGGTGCTGACCAAGCTACTGTGAGCTGTTACAATAACAGTGCAAGCGCACCGACAGGCAGTGGTTTGCAGCCTTCTTAATATTGCAAAAAGAAAAATAAGTTAGCAATCCTTCAAATTTTGCACACAGCAGGTGTTACCTGGAATGTAAATGGAAGGCTATCCTGTTATAAGGAAGGTGAATAATAGTAGATAAGATTAAGAGAAACTTGCCTTAAGTGACTAGCTACGTGTTTGGCTAGAAAACCTGCCTAGCAGCACTAATATCTGACAACAGGTCAAAAAATATTGAATTTGAGACCTCTGAGATACTCTGAAGTGATCCCTTACGGATGAAGCTTGTTTACTGATGGATACTTT
Source organism: Struthio camelus (assembly GCF_040807025.1). Classification (NCBI taxonomy): domain Eukaryota; kingdom Metazoa; phylum Chordata; class Aves; order Struthioniformes; family Struthionidae; genus Struthio; species Struthio camelus. Next base: position 197,138,067 of record NC_090942.1, read on the forward strand.
AGTGCACCACTGCAACACTGCAATTCCTAACTGATTTCAGACATAATGATATCTTCCAGGTTTGGATGTGTTGGTGATATACCTTAAAAAAAAATGAACTGATTAAAAATGAACAGTAATTTATCAAAAATTGGCTCAGCTCTTGCCTAATCTCATTTAAAGAGCTGAGTGCTTACAGAATAAAGGAATACACAAAAAGGAAATTACAAGGGAAGGACGGTGTCGTCGCTAACGTACTGCACAAGGACTTAGGAGACCTAGCCTACCTTCCCAGCTCTCCAGGAAGCTCTCCAAGCTTCGGTGCCGTGTTCAGGGAGCCTGCGAGGCTCTGCCTGCATTTCCCCAGATCCAGAAGTGCAGAGCAATGTGTGAGAGACACAAAGTGGCTGCACACAGGCCAGTGTCCAGAAGTAGGATGGCAGCTTTCTTGTTGCACCACACCAGAGGCAACAAACTCTCAGCAGGACTCACTCCTTAGGCATGGCTCTGCGTGACTGTAGCTACAATGCTCAGGAAGCAAGCTGCTGTGCCTGCATGGGACTGCACCATATGGGCTTCCCAGCACAGGTCTCTGGTAGCTTAAGGGACTCTGCTCCATGCTCCCCTGCACAAGGTAAACACGCCCTCAGATTTCCAGCTGCTTAGTGGTAGCACTTCTGCATCACACAGGAATAATTTGATGACACATTTATTAAGGTCTGTGAGATCAGATACATGGACGATGACTATCATATAAGCACTGAGGCAAAAGCTGAAAGGTTCAAAGAAAGATGGATTTCACAGCTACTGAATTTTGCCCCTGCTGCATTGGGGAGAAAACCGTGATTGTGTGCATACTGGTCAGAGTAACAGAATATTTGGGTGCTACATTTGGGTTTTGTACATACATTTGTCTTCTGTCTGGCTTGAGGATAACCTCAAGCATAAAAGTCAGGAAAAGGTAAAGATATGAGCCCTAACACTGGAGTACAAAGTGATGCCTGGCGGAATTTAATTTGCGCTTCAAAGTAAAGCTCACTAGTGTGAGAAGTCTGAGAAAGTCTCTATCTGGGCAGGTTCATGAGCAGCATGTGTGCTAAAGGTAGGAGTCATAATACTAGAGGATCTCTGAGAAATCTTCATATATAGTATAGAAATTTTCTGCTTTTTACATTTAAAATTAATGTTAAAAGAAAGGAGAAAACAAAAATGCCATTGTGAATGTTTAATTAGCGACAATTGCCAGAAAAACTCTTCTTTTTCCAATAAAGAATGGGTTTGTGGCAGTTATTTCTCGTTTTAAATATCTAATCTGATATTATATTTCCGTTCAAAGAACTAAACGAGAAAAGATGCTGTAATCAAATCATACCACAATCCAGGTGACATCTGTACTAGGCAGAATACTGTTGTTATTCTGCTGTCTAGTTGCTGTTGCTGAGAATGATGAAGTAGCGAAATTACATTTTCCCATTATTATTTCCAGACACTCTCTGGCAATGGTTTGTTGACTCTAATAAAGCTTCAGACAAAGCTGTCAGCAGAGGAAATGGCAGAAGGAGAGCAGGGAACAACCTCCACAACAATACATGAATCTAAAGTCTCAGTGATAGGTTGTGCATTTTCTGATAAAATTTAATGTGCATGTTTCAGAATCTATCATAAAGCTGCAGCTGAATTCGAGAGGGATAAACGCAGTCTATCAAGTCACGGTACTCAAGACTTTGACAAACATAAACACATTATGAAGGATTAAAGACTCAGAAGCCTTACCTGCTATAGTATTGAGGAACATCAAGTATTCAAAGTTAGAAATCTCCCGTCTCTGCCAGCGCTGAGTCATGTTGGAGGATTTATAAAGCTGTCGGGGAGTGGCCAGAGAGATTCTCCTAGGAAATACATTTAAAGAATGATTATTTTAAGAGCCTCATTAAATGTTAAGATGTAGGGCAATGTTATTAGTGTGATTAATTTCAGATTCTCTCAGAGGCTTTTTTATTTCATTTAATGAAGTCAAGAAGACACTATTATCCTCACTTGACAAACGACCAAAATTAAAATCTGTATTTTATTTTACCAATACTACAGCACTGTAATAATTCAGAACAATATTTTTTGTATTTTATTTTACTTTGAATCTGGTTAAAAGACTGAAGTAAAAGAAACTGCAGACCTCCTGGTGCCTGAGCTGTCCAACAGAAATAAAAGAGGAACACCATTTCCCTGTTTCAAAAGGATATATTGAGATAAGTTCATTAAGGTGACTGATGGATGGATTAAAGTGCCATATATTCGCAGCACATGAGTTAAAGATATTTACCCCACAATTTGATCCTTTCCTATCTCCCTATAGCTCCAAGATTTCTATTTATAGCCTTGTTTCCAAAAGAAACAATGTTTATTCAGTTTTCTGCTCACGTGTCCATCTGCCTGTCTCTCTGTAATAACTTTTGCATTGCATTTCATTTGAACTTGGAAGAGGGGTAGAAGTTTCAAAAGATAATTTCCATGCATTTTGTAAAAAACATATGTTTGGGTAAGCAACAAAGAACCAAACTACTGTGCAAAGGAAGCTAAAAGAGCAAAATTTCAATTATTATATATTCAGTTTGAAAACAGCACAATAACAAAATACCATGCACCAAAGTCTAGATCATCTCTAGTAAATACAGGCTCTTGTTGGTAAGATAACATGCATTTAAAATGCATTAAAGAAAAAAATCTGCCAAAAAACAAGCAGAATTAGCTTCATTGCTCACATCTCTTTTCTAGAGCAAATAGCCCTTGCTGAAAAAAGAAAGGGGAAATCTTTGGAAGAAGTTCTTCTCCTCTGCTACTTTTTTTACAGAAACATAAGAAAAATACAGAAACATAAAGTGATCCAACTAGTGAAAATGTTTATACCTGTTTAAAAAAAGGGGATCCCAAAAGCTTATCCTATTCACAGATTTACATATATATACACACACACACACACGCACACACATAATATTTATGTATGTATGCATGTATATAGCTTGTTAGCAGTAACTAGTGACACCAAATATTTCAGCAGTAAACACACTATGTGTACTACTTCTAGACTGTGAATACCGAGTAATTTCTCAAAATAAGGTCATATAAAAAGTGTCAAATTGGGCAGAAATTACAAAAACGTGGATTATCTATTTATAAACAGATATGTACATACTTCTATTCATGCCCCATCTGCAGACAAAAGGATGAATACCGGTATGCCTAATTGGATGTACAGTTACCACAATTATATTTCTAAATGGTCACATGTAGGTTGTCAAAGCCTGTCATACTTAGGGTTACAAATTAGGTATATAAAAATGACCATGCAAGTGTGGGTACACTTTCTACCTTCTTTTTTAATCTCTGTATTTACCCAAAATAGCAAAGCGTAAGTTCTTGCCAGTTTGCCTATCGTTAATTTTCAGTGAACCCTTAAGATGCCAATGGTACATGCACTTTACCAGTACACACAAGACATTAATAATATTTTTTAAGTTATTTCTATTACACATTGTCTGAGCAATTTATCATTCTTTATACTGCATTTTATAGAATAGCAACCAGTTTTACAGTGGAATGTTCAAAGACATGTTGTTCCCATTAAACTATGACTAAAGCTACTCACAAATAATAAATGCAGAAATTAGTACCATTAACAAAGATAATTAAATTTATAAAGTATTTCCATCATAGGCTTTTTGCTCCTCCAATGACAAACATTTATGCATCAGTACAACTTAGTAACTGCTTTTAGACTTTACCCACAATCTCCCAAGGAATCTTAAAACTCCATAAATCATCAAGTGCTGGACTTTACATTTGAATGCCTGATTTGAATGAACTTTACAGAAAATCAAAATATATTTATTATATTCCTTATTTTCTCTATATCTGTGATGTTTGAAAGATTTTCAGTTATTTCAGCACAGACTGGAAAAAATTATGCACAATAAATTGGTTCCACACCTGCTTGTTTCAGTTAACACAGAAAGACCCACTGTTTTGTATTTTGCTAAATCCACCCGCCTTTGATCAAGCCATGCCTCTCTTTCGATATGCCATCACAAATACGAAGATGCACAAAATGAATGCGCTTCCTTCACTTTTGGAGAACTGTGAAATACCTACTCCATATGGAAAGTGCAGAAAACCTTCTGATGTACAAGGGGATAATCCAACTTTTCAAGTTTTATATGCTTTAAGTATGTTTACTAAACACTTCATGACATTTAGTTGAGGGAAGAGATGTTATGTATCCTTTATGTGGAATATGACCCACCCCCTTTCACAATCACTTTTAACTTAGCCACAATCCCATCGCATACAAAGAATCTCTAAGTACCTCATAAAAAAGTAGCATCTACTGGATGCTTTGTGTTGTGCAGTCCCTGTTCATGTTCAGAACAAAGCGTTTGGAAATCACTGGCTTTGGCTAGTCTGTGGTAAGAGACTACCTAATATTCACTTTTAATCAAAGCTCTAAAAGGGGCTTTATGCTTTGATGACATCAAATCTTGGTTTTCCCACCCCTCTCCCTTGCTCAAAAGACAACCTCTATAACCAGCTAGACTGAGATCTGGAAATCTATTACCAAGCTTCTAACGTGGAATAAGTGGCAGCGTTGAGCCAGCACTGAATTCAATCACCACACCAGCTGAAATACATGTTTTCCTTCAGCAAGAAACTTCATCATTTGTATTTCTGCACTTTAAAATGGCAGCCATTGTTTTATCTCATGCATTAATGGCCCACAGATTTTCAGCATAAGGCGCTAGCACATGTTTAATCATGCAGTATGATACTGTAGCTGTAACTTTTACCAATTCTTTGATCTCTGTATGCTTGTAAAACAATTAGACAGCTCACAGTTGGTATTAAAACAGTTAAAACAGTTTTTAGGCCACCATGTTAACTGCAACGTATCACTAAATCACACCTGAGTTGTTAAAACCCTAAAAAAGTGCTCTTCTGATAGTGTTGTAAAAATAGGAATATTACTCTACCTACACAGAATCATATGAAACTCCAGAAATAAATTAAATAAAAGGCACACCACTATCTTCCCTATGGTATCATATGATGAGGTTATAAGGACACTACAAGCAATGCAACATGTTTCACGACCAATGAAATTGAGTATTTACCAGAGTTAAATGAATTTGATTATTAAACTATCCCAAACACTTTGACATGTGAGCAATTTTAAGCATCCAGTTATTTCATGAATCTAAGCAGTTACTACAATAACATACAATATTAAGCATATGCTTGAATACCTTGTTGAATCAAAGTCTTAAATAGGCAAAGAGTAGGAATGGTGGCAAACAGGCAAACTGGAGACTTGCTGAAAACATCAGGTCAGCAGCAGTCTTAGGAAGAGATACCAGTTCTCCTGGTTCTGATCCTCTGTGCTATTAGTAGATCATAAATATTTATTATGCTTGTGTTTTCTTCCATCTTTGTTAAACAGAGGATTTCTCCACGAAAACAGAAATGCACTTAAAGTTCATCTACCTCATTAAAACTCATTTACTCCTTCAGTATGTTTCCATCTTAAATTGCAATTCTTTATGATGTAATTAACTTCAGATGAATTTTTCATCAGAATGACATCAGAGAAAAAATATTACTTACTAAAATAAAACTCATTAACTTAAGCAAAACAACCAGAAAGGTCTGCTTTTGTTAAAATATTCTTTAAGTACAGTTTAATCTGGAAAACTGGTTGTTTAAAAACAGTAGCACTTTACTCACTATAACCGCTCAGGACATACTCAGCATAGTATCTCCTTATGTTAGTGATACAAATGAACATAATTTCAAAGTTCCTGCTAGCATTTCAGAGCCAACATATCAATGGGAAGGAAAAATATTAACTACAGAGCAAAAACATATTAATTACAGAGCAGTTACTGGGAGAGCTTTTCCATCAGCTACTCCACTGCAATCCTACTGAAGACAATAAGAGTACGTAGACAGAAATAAATGCAGAACCATGATTATAGGGTCTTTATTGTGCATAAATCATAAAGTGATTATGCACAAACGAGAAAGAAAAACAACTTCACTACCATACGCCAGATTTAATCTGAAGGCTAACAAGCCAGTAGATATACATATAAAGATAAAAAACTGAACGCATTTGATTCTACAAACCCGAGGTGCAAAGAAACCAAAATTCCAAAATGCCATTTTACAGCCAATTTTTTGATTCAAACTGAGCTTTTACAAAAAAGGAACAGAAATAACTGCCTATAATATTGAAGTTGAAAATATTCAAAATAATTATTTATCAACAAACTTTTCGGACAATTATTCACTGAATAATGCACAAAGGATACGAGTTTCAAAAGTAAAAAACATCATACATTCTGACTGAGAGATTTGCATTTTGCTTTTTCTAGAACATGTGGCCCCTTTTATTTCATAAAAAAATACTATTACTTTCCATTTAGCTTTAATTTGAGTATTTGGAAGAGCAGTGCAAATGTTAACAAGATGCACCTTCCAAAGAGATGCCTCAGCTTCCCCTTGATCTTAGTGAAAACTTGAGGAACTTGGCAGTTTGCCTGAGGATTTCAGCACATTCAGGAGATCAAGCCTTAGGCATCATGAGACTCTTGAGTTCATGACAGGGAAGTATGTTCAGCTGGGAAAGAAATCGTTTTCCAATCCTACAAATGCTTTGACATTTCTGAATATTCCCACATTCTGCACTGGGATAAAACAAAGACAATTTGAAGTTTTAGTCTGTATAAAACCACTTAAAGAAAGACACATCCCAGGCAACACACCAATGATTAGGTCATTGGCCTTTGTCCAAGTCAAGCCAAACAGACATCTGAACCTAAGGCACCATATTTTGTGAATTTCCAGCTGTCTGTTCTCTCTCTTATTATTATTTTTCTTTGATTTTGATGAGGAATTTGTCCTGAACCTGAGAAAACTTTCATCAAGGTTTGGTGATGCACTCTCAAAAACCATTTTAGTTTTGAACAGACATTTCTGAAGAAAACATCTGGAGGCAGAAAATTTCCCCTCAGCTCTGTGAAGTACCTACGAAGGTCATGTTAGCCTTCACTGAAATATAAATACCTTTATAGCAAAGAATCTGAAAATTCCCAGCCTTACTTCCGACCATAAGTTGATTTGATGTTAATGCTCATGAGATACCAAATAAATAACTGTATGTCTCTGTAGAATATGAAAATATCGAAATGTGAACCTCAGTTGGTCCTTTTCAAAATATCTTTCCACCTTAATTTTGGAAACAGAGGAAGAATCATCATATTAATCACTGGAAGGATCATCATACCAATAAAGAATGGAAGGAATCTGGAAAGTGCAAAATAGTCACTATGCTCATGAGCGATGAAATAAAATCCACATACATTCATATAAAAGGCAAATGAGAAAATTTACAAATAAAAATAATTTTAGTTTAACACAAATCCTAGTCAAGTTTAGTTCCATACCCTGCATGAAATTAATCACAGCAAGAATGATCATTTATCCATGACTAAAACCCAGAATTTGAAGAGATAAGCTAAACATTTTATTTTGGTCCTTCCCTGGAAGGTACTTATTTCCTATAATGATTTTAAAAAAAATCTTATTTAAAATATGTTTATTTCAATTTTATAATAACAGGCTATTAAGTAAAGAGTATTGTTTTTCCAACTGAAAATAGAAAACCTAGAGATTTATGACGGGAACAATATTTTAGTATTGACATATTTTAAAATGCCTTAAATATAATTTACCTTTATATTATAAAATAAGCACAGAATATACAAAATATCTTAATCAAATTACCTGGCTTGTGGCAAACCATAGCTCGTTCCTACTCCAACGCGTGGTAAGCTGTACACAACTTTTTTCACCGTTGCTTGGTCAGGAAAATTAAACATAACTGAAGCTATAGGAAGAAGAGAAATCATGGACTAGTGAGCCATCTGCAGAACTCTAACTGTCTACAAGAATCTATTTTTAAAATGCTTTTTAGATTTTATTTGGAAGAGCATCCACTTATACTTTTATCCTTCTGGAGACCCAAGTCAGAATAGATACTCCTGCCACACTTCAAAACTATGAAGCATTAGCTGGTTAAAGTTTCGGCACTAACTGTCCAATTTTGCAGAAGACCTGAGTGAGGTATACCTCAGAAGAAATATGATTTACTATTAACTGCAATATCTTATCATGCCAGGAAGCTGTTCAGTAGATTGAATATTTGGACTCATAACTGGTAGATTAAGACACAAGAGCAGAAATTGATTAATTCTCTTTTCGGTTGAAATAAAATGTTACATCACAAGTGTTCAGGACAAAAGTCTACTGGTGCACATCCCCCAGCACTTGATTCTGATTCAGAGTAGCACATTTTCACACAGAAAATTGGCTGGATCCAGGCACACTATCCATCAAATTGGTCCTTTTTAGTTAAACTCAATTTAGAATTGCAAAAGGAAATTTCTTTCCCAGGAGATCGGCAAAGCATTGTCATTTGGGGTTTATTTTTCCTTTACTCAATGGCATCTGGTAGAAAACCTTGTTAAATACTAGCTGTGTGTGAATAAGTAGATATTTCACTAAAATATTTGCATAAAATATGAGGAGAGGGGTGAAATCACCAAAAAAGGCAAATTTTCTAACATTTGAAGAATTTACCCGTTACAATGTTCTGTCTTTACAAATCAATATCACTGCTGCAGGGAAAGTAAAGCCCTTATTAATGGCTTGCCAGCAAATATTTTAATATAAAATGCAATGAATACATGCAAGAGGAAGCATTATTGCAGAGAAACATAAACATTTTGTCAAAGGAAGTCCAGAGTTTAAAATCAAAAATTAATAAATACCATGCAAAATAACTACTAGCATGCTTTTACGTAAACAAAATAAACAAAGACATACTTCTGTTTGCCATAAACACCTCCAAAGCCGTGTTCTGGAGAAGATAACGTCTTGAAAAAACAGCCCGAATCTCACTGAACATCCATTTTCCATGAAGACCTTCTGTGTAGGCAAGGACCTTTAAAGATAAAATAAAGGTGACAGTTATTGGAAGAAGTTTTTCGGGAAAATACTACATGAAAACATAGTAGGTTTTATCTATCAGTGAAGTAGAGGAAAGTTTGGTTTATTTTACCTCTTAAACACTTAAAAAGCAAGAGCTAAAATAAGAACTGAAATTTTAAAGAATACAATAAAGTACCACCATGGGAGAAGAATCATTTAACAGTACTTGATACTACTTAGATCTGCTTCTCATGAGTCAAATCACCTTATTTTCCTCAAAAAAATCCCCAAACTCTGCAATCAAGCAGAGAATACGGACGAAGTTGCAATTATGCTTAGCTATATTTTGTTCCAACGGTGTACATGAGACAGAGTTGTCAGTTTTACATAACAGATTTAATTCCGCAAGTATGTTGTGCAAGGTACAATCAAAATATAAGTTGCTCTTCACATCCATAAGTCAGCTTACAGGGTCACAAATTACAACTTTCTACATCCCATTAATAAATACAGAAAAATAGATACAGCAACCTGTCATCACAGTCATTTTTCTAAAGGTAGGAATATTTAATATCTGAAGTCACAAACAAAATATAATTTAATTTATTTTTGCATTTTTAAATTAATTGTGAAAATATTTTGAAATAAAATAGTTAAAAATAAGCATTTCTCAGTTGAAGCCACCACTCTAACACTAGCTGACAGTATTAACACCTAAATAATTTTTTCACTCCTCCTTCACTGTTCTGAATGTACAGAAAAACAGACAAGACAGAAAGAACACAATTTAATTAGATACCAGCTTTATTAACCTATCTCATCCATGAACATTCCAGCAATATCTCATGCAGTGTGGAATTATCCTTCCTCAGTCTTTTTCATCAGTTGGAGGGCTACCTTTAACCCTCCACCTCTGCCCAGCTAGCTGGTCCCTGCCTGAGATCCTGATCCTCCTACAAGGACTCAGTAGCTTGGGATAGAAAACCATCCCCTCACCACACCCAACTACATTTTCAACCCTCTGTAGACTGGGCATTGAAATAAAGAAATGCAAATAACACCTTCACTACACAGAAACCCAAAAAGGATTCAGGCCGGAGAGATGCAATTTTTCTGTTCTCCATTAAGTACGTAGAAAGTGTTGGTTTACCAGCTTGCAGTGATTTACTCACTCAGCTGAAGTCTTTCCTTTTGTAATCATGACCTCTTCCAACTCCTTAGCAGGGAGCTCTTAAAAGAATCACCCTTTGTTGCTGCTGTCAATGGCCTTCCATGCTTGAGATACTGGAGATTGTACTCCTTCAGGTTTTCACTAGTGTAGCTTCATGCTAGTAACACGCCTTCGTGCATAAAAAAGTCGGTTGAAGTTTACAAACACTGTGTTAATATAGCTCCATCGCTTTGTATTAAATTTTTTTCTCCACTACACAATAAGTCTATGTCAGAGATAATGGTAACAAAACTCAGCATACTGAAGAGTCTTCAAATACGAGTTCTGCCTTGGATGGAAACTAGAGAGGAACACAGTGAACCACTTGTACCATCTACATAGCAAGAATTTACAAAGAGCCAGAGCAATAGTGTGGCTGACGGTGCTGTTTCATTCACCTCAGCCATCCACACTAAATAAACACAGCCTTGCAGAAGGGAAGAAGATTGACTTGTTTGGAGGTCCTCTGCATACACGAGAGGCTATACGCTCCCTCCATTCAATCACAGACCAGCTGTAGAATTATCACATCATGTGGTAAATTCTTCCAGTGGTAAATTAACCTTCATATTAAAAATCCGCACCTCATTTTCACTTTGAACTCTGCTGACTTCATCTTCCAGCCCCTGAATCTTGTGATATCTTTGTCTAGCAGATTAAAGAGTCCTCTAGTATCAGGAATCTTTTCCTTGTGCAGGTAATTAGGGACCGTGATCAAGTTACTGCTTAACTTTCTCTTTGATAAGCTAAATAAACCAAGTTTCCCTTCGGTCTCTCATTGAGATCAGATGCTAGGATACACTTGATATTGTGTACATGGAAATTCAAATGATTAAGAACGACGAGTCTGGAGGATTGCAGCATCATCCTTCTTTGACGGTACCCCACTACCATCTGATATGTAGTGTTTGTAACTATGCAGCTTCTTAAGATACAGAGAGGAAATAGAGAGGAAAACGCTCGAGTTTAAAAAGCTACAAGATTAAATCAGTCTCCTGGTGATTAGTTAATATAACTAGGACATTCTTTTACGGGGTGTTTGAAATGTAAAATGCACATAACCATAATCAGGTCTACAGCAGCCAGTAGACTGGCCAAAGAATCAGTCCCTTGAAAAAATACCATAGTTCAGGAATTCACTCTTTGTTTCAAAAATGTTTCTAGTTGTCCTGCTTTTTTTTTCAAATTAAAGGCATTTAATACTGATAATATTCTGTGAACTAACTCTTTAGAGCATCCACAGTAATTTATTTACAATGTCTTGATATTTACCAGAAGTTAGTTATTATAGATCAACATTATCAGCACATTATATACTGACTTGTACATTAAGATTGCATTTTTCTCCTTCCTCTTCCACTCAAGTATAAAGCAATGATAACTTCATAAAAGTACGTTCATCCCACTATAAAATGAATGACTTAAGATACCACTCTGGATGAACTTTAAACAGTAAAAAGGACAAAAAAATCAGAGGAATAGAAGGAGGCTATAATTCAATTACTGTCCTCAGTTACACTCTTCTTAACTGTCTATTAGTCCCACAAATATCAGATTATCATGTCAATATTAAATCATCTCAATTATTTCAGTATTTCTGTTGTATTTTTTTCCTGTCCTATATATACTATTCATGCATTTTTGTCAATTTGCATAACAGTCATTCTGCACTATGTTCAAATGATGTGTTAAACCTTCCATTATTAGGTATCTATAAAACTGTAAAAAGTAGTAAATATTGACATCTCCTGCAGGATTCTTTCTTCCTGTTGTTATAAGAACCAATATAAAGTAACTTCCTCATTCTCAGTTTGAATCCTTTAAAGAGACTTTTTTTTCCTTTCAGGATTATTTAAAATGTGTTTTTTGTGTTTTGCTTTCTCATACCTATCATATGAAGCTGCTGCTTTACATTTCTTATAGGTGGAACACAGTGTACATTTCATTCTATAAAAACATGGAAATACACACTTTGTCCACCAAAACGTATTGAAATTATGTTATCTGGTTAACCTTAAAGCCAAAAACTATATGTACTCCATCCAATACTATGCTGTTGCTTCTATTTAAAGTCAATGCTCTTTATTTTGATAGTTTTATGAGTATGTCTCTTAAACAGTCACGAAAGTTTTTTGTTCCAGACATATCTTGACAGATAAGACTTCATGACTATGCATGGAATTCTAGATACAGCCCAAATAAGCTGTTTTTAATAAAGTAAAAACCAACCACCAGTCAAACCCTGTTTACATTCGAATTAAGCACCCTCTTCTTTTTTAATATCAGCTGCGATTATTTATTTTGAAGCTCATCTGTTCTTGTAAAACTCTTCATTTACTCAGAATTATAAGTATTTTTAAAATGTAATAATGGATCCACTGGCCAGACAGACTAAGAAGGAAAAAGTGCTAGGATATATTGCAGTAAAATGAGGTTGTCACCTGAATATAGGCATGAGAAATCCCTAAATCTCATGGATAGTTAATATGGAATAACATGTGTTGATGACACTTGCTTAAATTAGATTAGTAAAACAGTTTGAGATGTTCAGTTGGCAAATTCTACAGAAGAGAGAAAGAACTGTCACTGAAGTTCTTTCTTACTTCATCCAAATATGAAAGGTCCTTAATTTAAATTCATTTTTGATGTAACCAAGATCTCTTCTTTTTTTCAGGTAGGTGTCACGATATATGCACTTATTAAGCTTACATCAGTAATTTTTCAATTACTAATTATGTTATGTTATGTACTTAGTATGTATTGATTATGAATTGTTAACTAACAGTTGGAATTTTAGATTATTACATAAATCATGAGACCAGAAGCACTGGTTTCCACTCTGTTAGTATCCCTGATAGATTAGCTCCACAGGAGAAACACTTCAGTGTTGAGGCTTATCTTCACCTCGTTGTGACATTTTTTAATATCTCATAGTACCAGTCAGAGCACTTCTAAAGGATATTCTGACTCTTTTCTTTTGATTCTTGTTTTTTGAATTGAAACAATCACAAAAGGGAAGTGTTATAAGAAAAACAAGGAAAGCAGCCCGTACATGTCCTACCTATTCTCAGTTACTGAACTTACAGTAGCGAATGTTCACTTCTTTAGTCCATTGCAAAGGACTGCTGCTTATTCCTCAACATTTACTTTTTTTAAAATTGCCCTTTTAGGTGATTCATTAATGCCTGTACATCTGAATTTAATCTACTACTATCAGTGGGAATTGATTGTTTGTCTTTTTGAATTGGATTTCTGGTTAGAGTATTTTAATTGTGACTTGATTCCTGAACAAAAGTATCAACTGATACTTGTAACACTGGCCAACCTTTGTTTATATCTAATACAAAATGCCTATAGTCACTATCATGTAAAGTAACTTTGAGGTTTTCTTCATTTTCAATGCATTTTTTCCCTGAATTCCTTCATTATTCTTGACCTTTTGCACCAGTAAGGTAAAACAACGCAAGCAATGAGGGCCATGGTTGCCTTCTACTTATGTATAATAGTATTGATTCTTTTTTTGCCGCACTTCCCAGGCACATTTCAAAGTGTTCTTATTTTCTTCTACTACCTTTATCAATGACCCAAATGGGTTCCTAGAACACTGTAATTTTGGTACTGAAGATGCGCTTTCCTTTTGTAAAGACAGTTTTGTTCACTGCTCCAATCTAGTTACTATTGACTTTAACCTGGTTAATGGTATTTTAGTTAGAATATTAAAGAAAAGAGCTCTGGCATATCCTCCGTTTACACATCAAAATCACATCTGTCTGTTAGAAGGCTCACGGAGTGCACTCTGTAACCTTTCAACACTGGTTTTGTCTTTGCCACGTAGTACTTATTTCGCTTTCTTTTTTCCTCTGGAGAAGCAACAAACTTTCTTGAATTTATCCTTTTTCATCCTTGTAAGCTTACCGCTCCGACTTCTTCAACTTCAATCTTTTAAATTTCAACAAACACTAACTTTACATTTGAACAGCCTTACCGCAGTTGAATAATGTCTACGTTTCTGTTGCATCCTGGTAGCCTAAGCCCGTGCACCCCCTTTACCTTAATTTTATTTGATTCTAAGGTTCACAAATATATATTTCAAAACTTGATATATTCACCATCTGCCCCCTTGTATTCCACTCACCCTGATAATTTTTTCAAGTCTCCCTATTTTCCATTTTTTAACAGCGTTTTAAGTTAGGTCTTCAGAGTTGTAATTTTTGTCAAACTCAGCATTTCCTCCTCAACACTGGCAATTTTAGAGTCTATATCTACAGTGAGAAAAACTACTTTCTTTATGCACTGACAATCCACTGTACCTTGTTTGTCATTTTGTTTTTAACTAGGCTTGCTGAATTGTTTTTCCATTCAAGAATCAGTTTTCTATCCAATACAAAACAGGCGCCCGTCATCCCCATACATAGCGGTTCTTTAGCTTGAACAGGGTTTTTGTCTATATTTAATTCTTCATCTGTCATCAGCAACTTGTGGAAGAGACACTACCTGTAATACCATTTATTATTCTTTATCATGTGTACCAATCTTAAATGAAAGATAGGAAGAAGAAATCATTTCAGTTAGTTGCACTGCAGTCCAAACACCAGTGTCATCAACACGAACAAAAGCAAGAATGTCCTATTTTGCCCTGTAAAAAAGGACTGAGGGAGGAAAAAGGGATTGCAAATGAAGGATGAATTATTGAGATTATCCAGAGGAAAGAAGGAAGGAATTCATCTAATTTCTTTGTCTCAATTTTCCAGGATGAACAAATTATTGCAAAAACTTCAAGAGAAAAAAAGAGATTATGATCTTCATTCACAATTCCCTTGTCCTTGCAATTCTTTATAAAAGGGTAAGGGCAACCCCATTTTCCCACTTCTCCTGCTTTCCGGGCAAAAGAGAACTTGTGTCTTATGTTACCACCGATTGAAACAGAGTATGTGCCCATTGTCTTATGCCTACATTCCAAAACTAGAGCAGATGGGCCTCTTATTGTAAGTCAGCAAGAAGCCCATATACTCATTCTCTGATAGTGTCTGTCTCCCCGTCTTTTCTCACTGCCTTCTCTTTTCCCATCCCTTGGTGTTGTAGGCTTCCAGGTCATAAGCTTGCACACAGTTTCTCACGATGGACTTTTCTGTGACTGCAGTTGCCAAGGACAGAAGAAAAGCTCACTGAATCTCCTTCCTTGGACTATCTAGTCCACTCTAGTCAAATGAATATTTAATTTTCCCTAAGGTTGAGAAGGTAGTTTTTTAAAAGGAAATTTTGTTGTAACCTGAACTAAAAATGTTGTTGTTCCCTCCCCACCCCCCTGCAAAAACAACAACAACAACAACAACAATAACAAAACACTAATCCTCATAGCCATCCAACAGGCTTCTGCTTGGCTTTTTGCCTATCTTCTGGTGCAAACTGCATCTTCTGCTTTCTGTATAAACTGAGCTAACAGGCATACAGTACCTAATGAAAAGCCAGAAGCCAAATTTGCGGTCACATCATCGCTTTGTATAGGGATAGGCTGTAAAGGAAAAAAGGATGCCAAGGAAAGGAAGGCAAGAACATATTAATGTTGTGGAAAAAGGCACTCTCCTTAAGAGTTACACGGAAGTAACAAATAATACTACTCTTCAGTCACAAAATAGTATTTAATTTCATATTAACCATTTCATAATAGCCTGCTAATCACGAAACTCAAGGAACTTATCTGGTATGTTCCCTAGATCAGTTCTTACTGGATACCTCCAGTTTTGAAATCTCACCACTTAAAACTAGATACTTGTCAACAAAAAACAGAGTACCTCTGAAAAACAAATCACAGTGAATAGACGTTTCATCAGGGAGCCACCTAGAGCCAGCTACAAAAACGTGCTACACACCTGACTCAGTTACACATTAGGTTTGCACAAAACAGTTTAGCACCATTTTGTGTGCTTTTAGAAGACATAAACAATGGAAAACAATTTCTGAAAAATCATTTTCTTCTTTACCATTGGGGATTCGGCCTTCCTTCTTTCATGGGTTTACCAGAGTCACCAATTGTTTCAAGAAAAATGTGAAATTCGGAACATGGGTCTTCACAGGTTAAAAGAATGACTCTCACGCGCATAAAGCAAACCTTATCCAAAATCACATAACAACGTGGAGCTGTCTGCATATACGTGGCAGTCTGTGTGATTGCTTAATGTATTCTAAATATAGATTGAAATGACAGACACTAATGGCACGGAACCAGACTATTAGGGCTTATGAAATACCATATTGAATAAACACTATAAAATTTCAAAATGTTTTACAAAGTATTGAATATGATCAAACTTCTAGATTTATCAGGAAAAATATGCATATACTGTAATAAGATGTATGTCATGTCCAGATATGTAGATGTATAAGGATTTGTTAGGAAACCAGCAAAACAGATAAGTTCAAATTACAAAATAGCTTGCATTATGCTTTTCTGAAAAAGGAAATAGAGAATGTAAATAGATGGGAAGGACAATTCAAATGAAATGAATAAAGTTGAATATACTAATGTTTCATTGATGTCTTATTATTTTCTGTTTTCATATACATTTGAACCACTTTGAGATCATCCTGTTTGCCTCAATTCCTATAGTCACATAAGAGTAAACATGTTTAAAATCTCTACCTTGTTGTCATTTTTTTCTCTGCATACTTCCGTCTAGGAATATCTTCTCAATTTGTCTGTATATTCACCTCTCATTCTCCTCTACTTACAGCATGCTTCCGTGTAAAATATTTCTGTATTTGTAAGGCTTAAAAGCTTTCCTCCAAATAGCTCTTGTGATATACCATGTTCTGCAGGATGAGCTGAGCAGTATGTACCATTATAATTTCTCAGTTCACATCAGTTTTCTAAATCTTTCTTAAAAGTTTTTTTTTAAATAAATATTGGCACTCTTGCTTCATTTTTCTCCTCCTCTTCAGGGATCTAAAAAATGCAGATATTATTTTTGTGGTTTCGGGCTCTACTTCCTTGCCAAATTTTCTCAGCTTACACTTCTACTTCCAATGTTTTTTTAAGCTTTCAAGAGGCCCCTTTTCTTGAAACATGAGGTTCTGTTTACCCCAACCTTTTATAAATTTGATTTCTATGGTCAGCATACTGCTTTTATATCCATTAAAACAATGCCCACTCAGCTGGCAGTAGCTGACAGTCTTATTCCCACATTCATTTTCAGTCATCTGAAAAATTATGTGAAGTTGGCCTATTTTCAGGCCATTTTCCTCTCTTCATTGGTCAGGTGGTTTTGTATGTTATGGTTTTATGTTCTAGGAAAGCTATGGAAAGGATATGGGGATTTCTTGAGAAGGAGCAGCAGTAAGGTTTATTGGAATATAAAAATAACTCTTAGATATGGAAACACGGTTGCTAAATGATAACATCCTGGTCAAAATAATCCAAAGAGAATATCTTAAGAGAATATCTTCTAAATGAATTATTTCTAAATGCATTTGTGAAATACCAGTGCATAGTTTTATACGCATGGATAAATGTTATTGACATGGGAAAGTATTACCTTTGCAAACACTGAATTCTGAGATAATTATTTTTATCGTTTATTTTATGGGTGATACACATCTGCATGCATTTGCACTGTTTCCTTTCTGTGCAATCTGCAAACAGACCATCAATTTAGGCAACTCTTGGAATGCTAGTCATGGATTGAAATGCTTGGAAAAATTATCGTCATGAAGATGCAGCAGATACAGACATCACCACTTTAGAAAAGGGAGACATGGCCTTTTTAGACTCTATTTTCAAATTAAATTCCAACAAT
Source organism: Struthio camelus (assembly GCF_040807025.1). Taxonomy (NCBI): domain Eukaryota; kingdom Metazoa; phylum Chordata; class Aves; order Struthioniformes; family Struthionidae; genus Struthio; species Struthio camelus. The sequence continues at coordinate 197,156,088 of NC_090942.1, forward strand.
TACTGTTTTAAGCAGACGTTTCAGGTGACTAAAGTATTCTAAAAGCAGGAATAAAGATGATTGCACTGGCTAGGGCAGCATATGGATAAGCAGAAGACAAATACATTCAGCTAGTGGCATAAAAAGCCATACAGTCCAACTTAAAACAAAGAGGTCAAGGAAAAGATTGTTGAGGCAAAATACACAGCAGTGAAGCTCAATTAGTACTAATTTATAGTAGGGTTGAAGTAGATTGTGCCTGTTAACTCACAGGGCTTAAGATGATTTTGTGTTGATGTTGGCAACAACAGGAAGTTGTTGCTTCTTAATAGGTCTGCTCTTTCAGCTCTGACTACACCTCTGGTGCTTAAAGATTAATCCAGACAGGCTCGTAGTGGTCTCAGTATTTACACTCAAACTGCTCTGAGCCGTTCTACTCCAGCACCACATTTACTGAAATACAATCAAGTTTTTTCAAGTAGAACTGCACAAATTACATTTTCAGTTGAGTGGACAAGCCAAAAAATAAGACACAAAATTGATATGATCTGAATAAAAAAAGACAAAACTTTTTTCAGCATTAAAAACAGAAAGTTTGTTTTACAAACAATTCATTCTGGACCTCTTTAACAGAACTAAAGCAAGGGAAAGAAAGGATATGGGAGAAGGCGGTGTTGATTAATGCTTGTAACTTGAAACTAAAGTTGGACATTTATTCATTAAATAGTTACTTGCCAGAAAAATGCAACTTTATTTAACTTAGAAATATCGGTATATTTGGACAGAATTTGTTAGAGTTTAAGCTGAAAACAGTTGTGGGGCTAGATTCAAAAACAAGCACGAACACAAAGGAAGTTCTCTGTTACTTAAAGTGGGAAGTCGGGATAGGTGCTCAGGTTCAGTTCCCTTCTATACTAAAGGGATGTGAAATCACAAATCCTTCCTGAACAGCGTTGTCTGCTCCAGCCCACCACTGTGCCATAAACGAGCAGTTCGTAGCTGGAGAAGTGCACCCCACTAGTCTGGGATGAGCATTGCAAGAGCGAGCTGTGAAGGAGCCAGCGGTATGTTTCTCCAAGGAAAGGCAGCAGCAAGCGGTTGCCAGCAAGTTCCTACACATGTACGACCAATCATGCGGTAGCTAACCTTCCCAATGGCATCTGTCATTTCCCTACTTTGCTCCCTTGAACTTGGCCTATGTCAGGACCTGCTTAGAAGCAATGCGGGAAGGACGGTGGAAAATACTTTTCTGGGTGGGTAGAGCAGGCCCTGAGACAGTACAGGCATGGCAGCAGGAGACGAGATCCTTAATCATTGATGTGGGACTACAGAATAGAGAAAATGTTCAACTGATCATCGTATATTCAGTTGTTGTAATAGATAATGTTCATTTGCTGTGCGACGTTTCCTTATGACTTCCTAGCCTTCCTTGCAATCTCTTTTGTAGCTCTCTGCTACAAGTGAAAATAATTTTTCGCCCAGAGGAGAAAAACTGTTAGGAGGCCCTGATTACCAACCTGCAAAGCCACATTAGGACAGTTTAGCTGGACGGCCTGAAGTCCATTTGCCTACTGTTTCCCACTGGCTGGCCCGGGACCACTGCAATTGCCTGCTTTATGCGAAGCACCAGCACAGGTCATGGAGTTGAGGCAGTTTGAATCTCAGACTCTTTCTCTTCACTTGTTGCTGGTCTGCTTTTCAAATAACAATTAGAGAAGGGAATAGAAACGCAAAGTGAAATTTTAACCTCTCAGAAATAGCAAGGAAGTGAAACGACACCAGTTTCAGGGTAAGTGTGCTAAACTCTTCGGTATTGGGAAGGGATTACCTTTACGTAAGGAAGAACCTTACGTTCTTCCCCTATGTTCTAAATTTGTGCCCTACAGTGCTAACTCCATCCTCATGTTTATTAGCTTTTCCCTCGCATGGAGACACCAGTGAGCCAAGAGTGAGCCAACGAAGTCTCAGGACTCAGAGAAAGCAAAAAAAAAAATTGACGAATAAAGAAGGTATGGTATCCACAAATATGTGGTGCGTTCTTTCCCAAGAATAAAGACATCATAAAATCCTTAGGGTCATTTTTTTGCAGAACTTGCATACAGATATATTTATTCCAAAATCCACTGCAATTAGAAATGTCTAAAGACTCAAATGTATCACGATGCAAGTCCCTAACATTATAATAACTAAAGGCAACTATAATTAGACTTAAGAAAAACATACAATTTTTTGTGAAACGTTACCCATTTCCTGTCAAATGACAGGCAGAAAGATAGGTTTATGTCCCTTTTTTAATAGATATAACCTCAATGTTATACAGAAGATGTATGCAAGAGCCTTGGATTTTAACAGTTTCACATTTGATTTATTTAGTACAGAACCCATAAGAGCTGAGATCTATAAAAGTAATTAGAAGACAGCCTTGTTTTCAGCTACGGAGCTTAATTTTTTTTAAGTTTATCTTTCTAATATCTCCTCCTATACAAGATTGAGCATAAATCAGTTACACTTTGTTGGGTTTTTTAGCTTCGTATAAAAAAGCTGTTTCATTAATCTCAACATTTGGGAATACAGTTGGGGTAATCTCTACTGCTGAAATTTTTGTTATTATTAAAATTTATGTTTACGAGGAAAAAAAAAGAAATATACTGTTTTGTTATATGACAGATACTACAGGCCTAAAACAACCTCACCACCCCCAAACATTTTATATTATGGTTTGTAATGGACTGGCATGATCCTCAAGAAATTCAAAATTCTACAGCTACCACATGCTGATCTGTGACACAGGCTCCAAACCTAGCATGCCCCTCTCCCATCAGTCACTACATTCAGTGATGCGATTTAGAGCAGCTTCAGAGCCGCTCTACCTTATGTCAACTACTCAAGGCCCCAAAGAAAAACTGTCTGTGAATCATGGTGAGTGTATACCAAAATATCTTCACTTTCCTAATATATTGCCATACCAAGTGATTCTTTATTTTCTTCAGAGCTTCAGATGAATTTCTTTTGCACTGCTGAGGAAGGCAAGGAATTACAGCATTGGATAAACCCTGATCCACGGCTCTACGGCAAACAAATTCTAATATGTTTTTTATGACTTCCTAGCCTTCCTCGTAACAACCGAACGCCCAAAATAAGCCAGGCTCTTTTGTAGCTCTATGCTTTAAGTGAAAATCATTTTTCCCACTGAGGAGAAAAACTGTTAAGGAGGCCCCACTCACCAAGCTGCAATATATGGAACGTTATCTCATTTTACTAGGTCTGTGCTAGCAAAGCACAGCAATGTTTCTTCTGAGAATTTTAACTTCAAATACTTGCAAATTGCCTACTGTAACTAAATAATTATTAAATTAGTTTGCATTTCATTATAGATTTTGCTTAAATATTACAGAAAAGTAGATATGCGTTCTATACATGCTTAAAGGCATGTTTTTGTATCAGATACAGTAAGCACTGAAAAATAAATCAGCACAGAACATAAAAACTGCTAAAATTAACATGTAATACATCAAATGTAAATTGCATGTAGAAAACCTATAAATTATTTGTATATTTATTTCAGTAAATGGAGCCACATTCATACAACAATTTCTGTATATGTACTTTCATATAATTAACTATTTCAGTTTGTTGACTCTGAGCAAGGTAAAGGTCAAAATGATAGAGATATACAACTTTTTGGAGAGTCTAATCCTTAAAAAAGAATTCTCATGGAAACTAGGAGGAGCATTAAGAGGTCTGTGGGAATAATCTTTAGCTATCCACGAAAAATGCATTCCAGGGTACATATACAGTCTTTCAATGTCTATTATTGCTAAGGGAGGAAGTGATTTAGCAGATTTAGCATACAGCTCCCTCCTCTTTGGAGTTCTAGCCAACTGGATTGCAAACCTGCATCTCATAAATTTGGGCATATTCACAGTCTTTCCTGTGGTGAACTCTAGGTTCCCAGTATGAAATTACTGCAACATCTGTCAGCCTATTGAGATAGTTTTGTGAATGCTCGCCTGTTTTTGTCCACTATAAGCTGCTCCATCACAGCAGACATTCAGATTTTAGGGATTTTCTGGGTACTATGCAGCTATGAAAAAGTGTGCCAATCCCAATCCGCCCTCAAACACTTTCCTCATACAGGCTATGCTCATTTATTCTTAACATTTGCTTAAATAAGAAAATTATTACTAAAACAAATTATACTTCAAGCCTTATCAAGAGATTAGATATTTCTATTTCTTTTTTTTTTTTAATATATAGATTACAGACACCCACTATGCAAATTTTCCTACTAGCTCAGATTTTGACCTTTCTTTTATGTGGGTAACAGGCTAATTGCTTCAGTAAACAATAAACCCTATTAACTTGTATAGACAGATTACTGCCTATACTGTGATTCATTCTACCTACTGCCATTAAATCCAGATTCGATGCATATCACATTCCTTCCAAGGAAGAAAAGCATACTATGTAACAGTCTATCTCTGATAGACTCAGTTTTGCAAGATGCACAGTGAGAGAATCTTAACTCTCACTGTCTTCAGTGGAAGCTGAGGGTACTAAGCATACGGAAGGTGAGATCAGCATCTTGCAGGTTTGCCCTGCTATTGAAAGACAAGGAAGTCAGACCAAAAGAAGAAAAAAAAAAAAAAAAGGAAAGAAAAGGAAATGCAAGAAAAAGGAATCATGTTAAAATATGCCTTAGCTCTCTAAACCGTAAGGCTGTGCTCCAATAGATGTTGAAGTAATGGAAAGGACAGAGTGATCCTCAATTTTGCTTTATTATTAGGAAATTCTTTCATTATAGAAGCTTTTCGTATGTATACACCTATTTTAGAGACAAAAATAAAATGATACAAAAGGATAATATAGTTTTATTAAATAAATAAAATCAATTGTAAAAGATTTGAATTCAACTGTTTGAGTGTTTACCGTCTACTCCTAATCTCACCTTGCTAAAATAGAGATAAGACTGCTAATTATTACTGCAATTCTCACATGATTATTTTTGGTCATTGCATCCATATGTACAAAAACATTACTGGGCATGTGGCTATAGAAAGAATACAGTTTTGTTCGTAAATCAGTCTGCCACAAAATATACCCTTTTTTTCACTTACATTAAAGGAAATTCATGATGAAACAAAGCTGAAAATAAAGACTAAGTCCCCCCCTCAACTTTTTAGCACAAGGACAGATTACTTTTAAAGCAGCCTTATAGAGAAAATCCAACACATGCCTTTAGACTATTGCAAACTAATCCTCACTCTGCTTCTATGTCTTTCTATGAACTGCAATACAAGGTCCAGTAGACAGCCTCAGATGCGTCTCAGGTCCAGTACATGCTTTTCAAACTCAATCAAGGAAATATAAAAATGTATATAAAAAGATGAAAGTGTCTTTGCCTCTATACACATTGCAAAAAAAAAAAAAAAAAAAAAGAAGCAAAAAGCTGGAAAAAAAAGTGAGATGTTTCATAGGGGAAGGTTAAGTCTGATGCTAATGCTTATTTAAAATGGTGACAGTCTGGAGTAGTGAAGCCTTGCTGGGTTGCTTTAATTTCTCCCTGGAATAGCTCTCTCCCAACCTTCGGCAGCACATCAAAGTCTCTGGAGCTCAATTAAAATTGGATTATATTGAAATGCTCTATCTATGGAACTGTGTGCTCACTAACACTTTTCTCTCAGTAATACTCCAGATGACAGTTGCCCATCCCCATTTAAACAGTTGTCATAGAGACCATGAACTAAAGCAGCAGTAACTAACAATACAAAGGAAAGGTAAGTGGTAGGATATTCTGTGAATGAAGGGCTAGGTTTTCAGCTGCAGTGCTCACCCTCCAAACAGCTAAATGCCGAAAGCATAAAAGGCTGCGATGCTCTCGGCAGCTCCGAGCAGAGCAGCAAAGTGCAGAAAGAGCAAAAACGTTCATTTTTTTCTGCAATAACTCAAGAGACGTTTGACACGCTAGCGTGCTCTAGCTAACTAAAACAGCTGGACTCAAATGATTTTCCCTAAGAAAAGGAGCAGGTAACCTCGTGGTCGTACTGCAGTCTAGGAATTAAAGAAGTCAATAGGTACTTTCTAATTACGACGATAAAAATAAGGTCCCAAGGGCTTTTTCTTTTCAAAAATAAATTATAAGAGATTCTTAAACCAGTCATGATGTACAAATCCTGTGTCTTTACGGCAAAAATCTAAAGCCAAGATCTGATACAAAACCACAGGAAATTCAGAGTTTGAATCCATTCAGTTAACTTCACAACACTCAGTATGTCTACTGTTTTCAAATTGCTTTACTGCTGGCTTTAGCTGTCTTATAATCCATAATCTTGTAGATTTTTGATATACTGCAGCAAAGCCTGACAATACCACCAGAAAACTGGCATCTTCCAGAAACCAAAATAAAACAAACAAACAGCTTAAATTTCTGGCAGCACCAGACGGCAAGGTATTTAACAGGGTAGATTCCTAGTAATGATACTATTTTCTCATGTAGATGGCATGTTTCTGGCACCGAAGAACTCTCAACCTTTCTTGTAATTGGCTTATTGCGAGTCCCAAGGTTGTTTTTTGTGCCACTGGGCTGATCACCATGGAAATGAACAATTATTGCTATTTTACTGTAGTGCTCTATTTTTCTTTCAAGCGCTCAGTAAGCATGCTCCTCGCTCTCGTGGGAAGGCAGCGTTAGGATTTTGAAGCAGCAACAAGGCAGAGTGCAAAGAGTGCAGGCCAAAGGGGAAGAAAACAAAAATGTGTCAGAAAATCTAAAAACTGCACAGATCAAAATTTGTCAAAACAAGGCCTTGGTTTAAACCAACAAGAAGGGCCCCTACAGCTTGGACCTTGACAAAGCATGGCCTTTTTTATTTTATTATTATTTTTTTTTATTTTTAGCCCAGCTGTAGAAAACACCATCTAATGAACCTGTCTGGGGCTGCTGTCCCCATCCTGTCAGGCATGTCAGGAAATGACAAGCACTGGGGACAGGCCGCCGCCAGTCACAGACAGGCCTGCCAGCTGGAGAGTTCAGCCCCAATCTAATCACACCACCAGAAAATAACTTTCACGCTTTCAGCCTGACAGGATGGGCTCAAGGAAAAAAAAAAAAAGAAGAAGAAGAAGAAGAAGAAGAAGAAGAAGAAGAAGAAGGATGGAAATAATGCTTTTTGTTTCAATTACATTCCTTTTTGGAAAAGAAAAAAAATTAAAAGCTACTAGTACTTCATGCTAGTTCGGATTAATGGAACTCTGTTTAGGCCTTATCTTCAGTAAAAAAGTCGACCAATAAAACCATTAATGCCAACAGTTACAGAAGAAGTAAAAATAAGACAGTATCTGCTGCACCTGGATATGCTTTAGCTGCATTTATTACTACAAATATCCACTCCTTGTCTATATATAAATATATATGAATAGACTTGCAGCCACTGGCAAAGTTAAACTTCCAAAATGTCAATTGGTAACATGTTAATGGTAAGTAAGTTCTATCATTTCAAGGAAGATGGTTTCACTGAGTAGTATATCTCTTCTTATCTACCACTCTAAGACTTGTATTATTATTTGGTCAAAACCTGCCAGATTAATAAGAGTGGGGCCGTACTGTCTCCCTAAATGGAAACAGATACTTATATCTAAGAATAAAAAATGAAAGAAGTACTACAGTCCCTGATCTTTCCTATTTATATAAAGACTATGAAGAAATAAAAATGAAAATCTTGAACATGTATCTTCAAAGTTACTACACTGAAAGAACAATTGCTCCTGCTTGGCAACCTGTCCTCCTCATTCAAAAACTGTCAACACAGATCTCCACTTCAGGTATTTAAAAATAAACAATTGCCAACACAGATCTCCGCTCCAGAAATGTAATCATCAGCAAATCCACACAAAGAGAGGCTGAAAATTATTATTTAAAAAACAAAAAAGTATTTACCCCCAAAAAGCATTAGAACAAATTATTAGGTCTGGAAACAAACATAACTGCTTTAAAAAATTTCCGTTAAAAGTTTAAGGTGTTAATTAAGTATATCCTATCTATACCCAAATGTAAACCTAAGGTGATTTAGCATTTAGTGTATGTACCTTAATATGTACATGTTAGTAAACAACTTGCATGGCTTTGAAAGGTAATGGGGGCAGAAAATGATAGGTTCATGTAAAACTTAGTAATGATTTTAGGAAGGAATTATGAATGAGAGTAGGTCCACTTAATCCGTATAAAAAATGAAAAAAGAGGATTTGTTATTGCATCCTGCCATTCATTTCACTCTCTGCTGACATTAAAGATGTCAGAAAGTCTGTTTAAAAGCTTGCTATCTCTATTCATCTTTGTTTCTGGCATGAAATAGACTATAATAATCTTGTCAAACCCACATTTAGACATTAATTCCTGACCCTCTGCTACAATTTAGAGAAAATTCATAGATAATCCTTTTAAAATAAACTATGGCTCTAGACAGAAGGGTAATATCTAGATTCAGCTGCCCAATATACGCTGACTAATGCCATGGCCACCCCAATGTTTTGATATGGATGAGATGGTCCAAACAAATAATTTTTTTTACCTGTAGACTGACCAGAAAATTTTCCTATTTTGAAATACTAGAAAGTCAAGACTTGCCTTACTCTCCTGAGAGAAGGGGTCGTCTTTTCACAATTTAAATACTATGGCTAGAACTGTGGGGGGAAAAAAAAAGAACAAAAAAGAAAAGAGAGAGAGAGACTAAATGCAGTGTTCACTGCCAATGGTGCTGAGAATCGGTGGCACTCAAGCCTTCACCAAAGCCGAAAGCTCAGAGCGTGGGAACCGGCCTTTCCAATCCTGCAGAAGGATACACAGTGCACCTTACTAGAACCCAACATCCTTCTGCAGACCGAGAGGACCAACAGAAACAGAAATGGCTTACTGCATACATGCAGAAGCATCTTCTGTGAGCAGCCTACACACAAATGCACTTCTGTGAGCAACCTAGATACCAAAATACACATACTTCAACATAAAATCCGCAAACCATCCTGGAAATCTGAAAGATGGGACAATAAAAACAAGTATTGTCACAAGTATTGTCACGAATCCTGTTAATATTTTGATAAATAATCTAATTTTCTGAAAACTTAGACTGCAATAAGCTTTTAGAGAACAGGCAATAAGGTCTTAGAACCTTAATTTCTTCTAGGAATTGAATTTATTTTGACTAAGTTGAAAAAGAGAACAGGCAAAAAGTTCCTCATTACTAGAAAGAGGCAAAGGTATGCCATACTCGTCATGATGGCGTTAAATATAGCCGACCAGCTCTGCCTGCTGAAACCACAGATTGGCATGGTGACGGGCTATGGTACCAAGAGATTTCCTATCTATCTCCTATATTTGGCATTTTCATATGACTAGTTACAGACTGATACAATGTTTTATATTTACTCATATAAACAGGAATTACCACATACTGCCCAAGGAAATGCAAGCAGCTCTTGTTGATTGCAGACTGCTGAACACCATCTAATATCAGACACCAGTTTAGCTCATGAAGAGGTGCAGAATGTTGTACCCCTCTGAAATGCCAGGAAATTTTGGTAGACAGATTACAATTATTTTAATTTGTTCTGAACATCAGTATTACCACCTTTGTTAATAATTACAGGTACCGTAGAAATTCAAATGTCTCCAACTGAATAGAAAGCTGTTCTATTTGAAAACAATAGTAATTCAAAAAAATCCACTAGTTTAAAACAGCATTTCTCTACAGAATTTTTCTAATAGACAGACTCTTTTTCAAAATCACCATGTACTATTTTATCATTAGCTTATGCACTGCTGCTTTATGGTAGCATTATTTAATTTATTTCATTCATGTAGAAGCAAAGAGAGCTCTGGCCTCTTGACCCCAATTTTCACTTAAAGAAACAAATTTCTTTTTTGCAAACTAACTCAATTTTTCTCCTGTCAACCTTTAGCCTCACTTTAAAATATTAACCTTTTTTCCTATCATGATAAGCATCCAACTTTCTTCTACCCAAATTTAATGTTAATCACCTTATCTTATGATAATATTACATTCACTTTTAGCTGCCCCTATCAAACATACAAAAGTAATTTAAATCAATATATCCCCTTGAAACGCAGTAACACTTGACCACTTTGGTACACACTGAAAACACACACTATTATATTTTTGACAGGTTGTACTCTAAATGTCAACTCAGAGATCTGCTCCTCCTTTGAAAGAAGAACAGGCAAACTGAGCCAAGGTCTGAGGATATACTTTCAGAAGACAGCTGTGTATTGAAAATAACTAAATAGTATGCAAAATCACCACAATCACTTGTTATGCCTCTTCCACCAAAAATCATCTAAAATGAAGATACAGCAGAATTAGAAAGAGGAAGCCTAAACTGGAGGTATTTTTTTCCTACATTTATTTTAATGCTATCCCACCAAGTTCACTGAATGAGCTGTATCAGTACTGATCATAGGAAAATCCATTTTATATAAATTACTATAAAAAATTGAAAACATTAATGCCACAGAAAATAAGTATGAGAAATTTTCACTTCATCTCTCTTGAAAAAGCATCTAAATAAGCTACAATAGCTACTACACCTGATACATATATATTATATATGTATATATACACACACACACATACTGATTTTAGACTCATTTGTAAAAATGCTAGGTGCTCTCAAAAGCTGTTCCTCTGAAGGTCTAAAGCAGACGCTGGAAGTACTTTGGAGAATCCACATTTATTTTATACATAAATGCCCACTGTCAGGAATCTATAGCCTGACCTTAGTTGCTCTTCCCATGAAAGGGCCTTTTACCCACCCATAAGGAACTGTTGAGAAGAAACATCTATTTGCCTCAGGAAGTGGCTTAGATACAAACATTTCTCCTTCCAGGTGTTAACCATTTATCCTGAAGAGTAAGTGCTGTTACACTTTTCAAAACAATACCATAATAATTTGTGAAACACCTCAGTGAATGAAAATAGAGACCCACTGTTTGGACTCTTCAATCTTACAATGCAACTATACAATATTAAAATGAGTCTCTTGTACTATCAAACTGTAACACATTTATCATGGAAAATAAATCACTACAAGCGTATTTTAAGAATATTTTGTGAGAGAATTGTTCTTGGAAAACTTATTTAAAAACAGTTGGCTGCTGTTGGAACTGCTTGCTCAAGCAGCATAAAAAGGTTGAGTATTTTTAATATTTATGAAAAAGCATAAATTTTTTACTTTGTAAAATGTCAACTAGTTCTATAAAAACCTGAACACTCTAAATACTTTTTGTCATATAACGGTGGAATGTTTCAACAAATACGATTTTTCAAAGATATGATTGAAAACTCAGAATATGGGAAGTTTCAGCCAGGTCCTGCTGGGATCTGAATTAATGATATTGAGGAAAATATACCTAAAAAGATTTCAATATTTTACAAGCTTATACCAAATATCACCAGGAAGTATCATTTTCCCACATAAATACAGACAAACCAAGGAGATCCCAACTAAAGATCAAAAACATTCCAAGACGTATTTTACATGAAAACTTTGCTCCTAACAAAATAAGTACACTCACAGCTAATTTCAATACCGGATGTGTAGTGTTCTGATTTTAATGAGCTTATTTGGCCACTAGAGGGCACAGAGGTGGAATATTAAAATATTGAACTGAAGCATCACCAAAACAAAAATCCTGATATTATTAAAAAAAAAAAAAAAGCATAATGTGAACACAAATAAAGTTAGGAGGAACTGGTATTCATAAACCATTAGAGTTGTCTTCTGTGATAAATGACCCTGTTTGGAGAAGCATGGCAGTAATTTATGCCTGTAGAACCCAGTAATGTCTGAGGATTTTCACGGGCATTTTATTGCAGAAGATTTGCTCAGAGCTGCAAATACGTTCCATTTTAGCCAGAACGGGCCTTATCCAAAATCCATCAAAAACATTTCAGGTCTTTCCATTGGTTTCAATACCACTGGATTTCAAGGAAACGCTGGCTATGGAAACATCCCTTCACTGCTTGTCATAAACAGTGTGGGAAGAAGAACTAACATTGCTAGCTACTTTCCCAATTAAAGAGAGAGAGAAAGTGAACATATCACCCTACTCAAGTCATTAGAACATAAAAGAAAGAGGGGGACATTGGACAGACAAAATATAATTACAGTAGCCTGATCTTTTCTATATCATTGCATTCTGTAAACACATGCTGAAAGGTGGTGATGCCATACAATGGCATACACACCATCACCACGTCTTGTCAGGACACCCAGGATTTTTTGGTTCCCTGAGTAAGAATTGCTCTTCAGTTTAGTAGGAGTACACATAAATTCAGGTACTTCCCCAAAATTTGCTATAAAAAAAAGTTTTGCAGAGTCAGTCAGTGCGTTACACCTTACTTAGCCCAGGCCATGTATGATCAATCTGGGTGTAAAAGAATGAGATTTCTTTTATAACTATGAGCCATGCAAACTCAGTCAAGAATCTCAATGTCAAGCTGGATTCTTTCCTGTTTGCACATAATCACCAGTGAACTGTAAGCCACCTGAGGCGTATGCCATATGTTGATATTGTAAAATTGAGGTGTACAGACTTTTCAGTGGACCGGTTGGTTAAGCAGTAGAGAAAAAATGCAAATCTGTTTTTGTTGTTCGCATTTTTGCCTGCAAAGCTAAATGAATTTCTTCATGGCTTAGGTTAAAGAGAGGAATATGAAAAAATCCACTGCACTGTTTTGAGCATCACTAGTTACAGCAAACTATAATCTCTGCAGGCAAAATGGTTTCCTTTCCACCTCCTTTTCCTTTCTAATACAATACAGGCACAATACAGTCAAAGAAACATTACACTGAACAGTGATGGGAAGATGGGAAGACAATTAGATTCCCACTTTCTCCATGCTGCTTGGTCAGTTCTGCAAGGACTTACTGCAAGACAGCATGCTGTAGCATACTGGAACAGACCAGGCCCAACCAGGAGAAAAATAGGACTGATGGACCAACTAACTTCCCTCCCTCAGGACAAGATAGATTTGGGTTAGGACCAGAATTTTCCCATCTTTGCAGAGAGACAAAAATTGACCATGTGCTCTGGGGAAAGATATTGGTGATTCTAAGCAGCCTAACCACTACTACTGTTGTCAAATCTCCTATAATCTTTAATTTAAATTTAAAACAAAAATGAGATCAAAGAGTGACATGAATCTCCACGGTCAGGTATCTCCTTCAATCTGAATTTCCTCTAGCAATGAATGCTGTGAACATAAATACCAAAATTCCCAAGGATTGTTTCATCAGATACCAATGATGGCGGTGATTCTAGACCTTTAAAAATAATGCTATATGATATACTATGAACAAGGAAAATCGACAAAAAAAGAACATGATTTGAACTGTCAAGCACAGAAACGTGTTCTACCTGTAGGAGGACCCAGTTTCTACGTCACAGTTTTTAAATAGGTTATTGTGATAGAAATGTGAGCATGAGAGCCTGTAGATTTTTAAGAAAATCCTTATAATGAACCCGAACAGAGCCTTCCGGTCCTGTAAGCATCATTTGATTCCCAGGCAGCACAGCATTCAGCCTGCTGAAGCAACCTTCTCATATTCTTGTGCTATTATATCAGAGCATAGTACTGAACAAAATTGCTCTCTACTCTTTCCATGCACATATTTGTCAATGATCAATAAACCTACTGTAATAAAATGTAGCCTCCCCAACCTAAACCAGCCCCTGACCCTTGCTGTCCCTCAGTGTGCTCCCTTCTCTGTTTATCTTGCTATTATGCATGATGTAGCTCAAAAAAACCTTCTCCCTCAGTGTCTAGGTTTCAAACTCTTGTCAGTGAATGATCTTGTGCTACTGACCTTAACTATTCTTTCTGAAACCTGCAGTACCCTGGATATATCCTTTACTATATGTGAACAGTTCAGCTTAAAAAATACACAACTTCATTAAATCAAACTCAATTTTCACTACTAGAAACAACAACAAATAATCAAAGCACATTCGCTCCTTTTTTTTTCTTATCAGATTGCAATTTTTCATCTGTAACCCTTCCAGTACTAAAGCTCATAGAAAATCTCTTTTTTTCCTACAAAGAGCAGCTCATTTTCTTCCCTTTCTTTTTGTGTCAAAACTTTGGAATAATTTTTATTACTCAAAAAAAAGAGAACTCTGGATAGTCCATCAAAATTTTTGCTCATCTGAAAGCAACAGAGAAAGGAAAATCAGCAAGGAAGCTGAATACTTTTAAAAAAGTTATGAAGGCCTAAAACCCAGCATCCATTCTGTGAATATACATAGTAACATATTCTTAATCAGCACGGTTCCCAACCTTTTGAAATTAAAACGTATACAGAGATAACACCATCATCAGGGGGGATCACTTCACATCTGTACAACTTTAAATAACTAAAAAATTACTATGTATCAATATTTTAAATGCATGCAAAATATTAAAAAAAATATATTCTGCAATAAAATCAGCTGTTACTTTGAGAAGGTATAGAAAATAGGAATGCTAATGTAAGTTATTGAACCATTAATAGCTTTCTTAGTAGGAAAAACTTGACTTCTAACAGGAATTGTACCTGAGTTAAAACTGCAAGACTGGCCTGTACAGTTGCCAAATCACTTTCCATTTTCTTCATCTTGGATATTAAACAACAGCAAAATCTTGTTCCCTCGGCATAATTTTATGTTGTCGCTAGTACTACAGGACACAGAAGCTCTTTGACGGACATCTATTATGCACGGTCTGCTTACATTTGCAAATGTGCAATGCAAACAGCGTGCACAGAATGCCCCGTTCCAATTCCTCTTCATCAACAGATAAAGCTGCCTAGTTTGAAAGCACAATTAAAAACAGTAGCTGTGAGGAAAAGAATATCCCACCAGTTTACTGTTATGACCACTGGAACACTCCCGGAGTAATAGCCATTGTGTGTTTATGGAAACAGGGAGGTGACTAAAAAGTGCCCTGTCAGTTTTCTGCTCTGTCTTGCCAGCTGCATTAAAATGCAGCCCTGAGCAATTTTTTTTTTTTTTGTCTGGAATTTCAGGAGCAGAGAGTACAAAAGAGCTGATGAGCAATGAATGCTTCACCCTTCCTCAATTAATCTTGTCTCTCTACCTTTGCTTTTGCTTTCCCTCTACATGAAGGTAATAATGACACCCTCATCCATTATCCTTTTATCCCTGTTATTCTCGTGAAATTGCTTAATAATATGTTACAGATTCGTCTTCACTCACATAATTCTTCCTGTCATTTGCAGTATATCATCCTGCAAACATACAGCCCACTTTCACTGGCCGTTCTTTGAAGATTATTGTCAGTGACATCTTCAGGATGCGTTTGGAATCTGGAGCATCATTTCCGTTGCGATGGGGAATTACACTGACTTATCTGTCATTGCCAAAAGCACAACAAGCAATTCAGTGTTAATGCAAAGGTAACACAGGTTTTTATCATGCCGCCAGAACAAGAGCTCTTGTAAATTTATGCTAATATGGCCCTTTTATAGTTTAATAACCGCCTCCCCTACCGGAAAAAGGGGGCACACGCGCGCTCACCAGCACACCCAGACACACGCGCACGCTCACACACGCTGGTCGTTCAATAATCTGTGTCACAGTGTGGTAGGTAATTTGTAGCTGATCCTCTTGTAATTATTTATTTTAAATCTTTTTATGAATGCTAATCTCACATAGTACAGCAGCTCTCCAGTTTGGTTAGACGCACAGCAATTGTGAGAAGCGACAGAACAGCTAGTTCCAACGGCAGACAGCAACCGTAAATAGTTCCTAGAGCGTGAACTCCCAATTTCTCCGCCAAATAATAACAGACCAGCCCTTTTTTCCCCTCCTCTGTGGGGCTATGGCTGCTGATTCTGCTGGCTTTCCTCGTCAGGAAACGAGCAGTACTACAAACGAGCCGTTTTCCCTGATCCAGGGTGGCACTCCAGCGGGACCTCGGCTCTCCTGCGTGCATGCCAAATCTGACAACACATGACAAGCCGGTCGGCGTGCAGTAATTTGACTAATTATACCGGATTAGAGCATATTAATGCAAGCTGTTTTCTCCAGAGTTAATGACCTGCTGACTGGGTTCTGTAAGGCCCCACTAGGTCTACAGACAGCTAAAAAACAAAACCCTGCTTTCTAAGCCCTCGTCATTTCGCATCAGCAAATGAGTATATCAAACTACTGAGCAGCAAAATTCAAGCGACATTTTGTGTGCTGCAAACCCATGCAGCTCTCTCTAACTTTCCACCTCAAGGGTTTCTTTGATATAAAATTAAAATCCTTTTTTTTTTTTTATTTCCTTTCTTCAGTTCAGAAACTGAGGAAGAGATTTCTTTCTAGATTTTTCCCCTGATTTCAGTTAATGAGCACAGGGGAAAGAAAACAACTTATGGTTGCTATAATGCTGACACGTGATTTCATTATTATGTAAGGTTTTATACTTTTCCTCAAATAATTCAGCGTTATAAACTACCTCATGAGGCAATGTTCTTAAATTTCAGGTTTTCAGGTGTTTTTCAGGTGATGATAACATTTTAAAATAATTATTTGGGGGCTTGTCTACTTTTTTCTGATGGAATAACTTTTTCCCGAAAGAGGTTGGCTGCTATTTTAAAATATTTTAAGCAAATGAAAAATATCCTCCACACTTGAACTGGATTGTTTAAAAACATATTTTAAATATAGTTTGTTACAAACACGATTGTTTTGACAAACGTGAAACAACTGGATTGAAATTAAAGGATTTTCCCTCCAAAAAGCTATATGCAATCTTTAAGAATGTAACAGGGGCTTTGTATCTAGCTATGTATACTCAATGCAATCTCTCATATTCTGAAATACAAAAATATGTTTTTCATTTCATGTTTTTAATGTATACATTACTGATTTATCTTACTATTCAAACACTTACATCGTCCATTAAGGATCCAAAAATAAATTCACATATGCAGTTATCCATATGCATAGGTTTATGTATTCTCTTACTTAGGGCTTAGAATATTTGAATATCCCACTGAGTACTGAAAATATGCCCATTTAGCATAAAACAACAGCACTGCTTTTCTTTTTTTTTCTAATGTCCTACCTTTATTTTAACGCATGCATGCTCACTTGCAGCAATAACTAGAAACATAAAATCATACTAGCGGTACATTCTTCTTGAACTATACATAAAGGCAGGCTACCAAATCCCAGTTCAGACACACTGAACACACAAATTTACAATATAAATGTATCACTGATGCAAAATACAATAAGCAAATGTATTGCAGGGAAAAAGAGATTCTATTAGCACTATACCTATTCAATTCATTTTATTTCTGAATGTAAATTTCTATCTTGTGTCTCATTAAGGACTAATTACATCTAATATGCAAGTTATACACAGAGAACCAAGTACTACGCATATGCACACATGTACCTCTAGCGTAACTCAAATGGAGTCCAAATTTACTTCACCACAAATGAGATCACAAACATACTCAATTAGCCCATAAAGTCTTGGAGGCAAATTAAACTTGGTGCAATCCACTATCAAATTAGTTATGCTTTGCATTTTGTAAGCCAGAGGAAAATTGGACTATCTGTGACTTGTGCTGGCAAAAAGCATTCTTTCAGTGAGTGAAAGAAGTGGGTCTGAGGAACATTAGTAGCACTGTAAAAAAGTCCTAGGAAGTCTGGCTCACTCAGGAAATTGGTAATAGGCTAGAGAACTTGACTCTAATTTACTAGACTATATGCAATAATTGAACCAAATCCTGCTCTTGCCTTTAATTACCCTAAGACCTCTCCCTTGCCATTACTCCAAAGAGACTGAAAGTTATCACTCTCCGACTGCTGTTCAATAATCCTGTGTAAAATGAGATGTCCACTGCGAGCTGAAATGCAGTTATCAAGCGTCCACAACAAAAAAGCACCACCAGGCTGGCATTCCTGTTGGCACTCTCAGCAGAGGACGGGCGGACTGAACGGGTATGAAGGCTCCTAAGCTGTCACCCCTAAGGGGGATCCTTCAGGTCATGGGTGAAGCCTATCAGGAGGGCAGTGTGGGAAAGCCAGAACTGTTGCTGCTCATGCATAAATAAAGGACTTTGGTCTTCAGGGCTGTCAATCCAGCATCTTTCAAGAGAATTAATTTCATTATACACAAAAAGTGCAGATAACCCCTCTAAAAGAAATAAAGCAGGCACCTGATCCTCCGATGGATAACTACGTAATCTATTTTATACTGAAGTTGCTTTGACAGAAAAAAATAGTTTTAGTAAATGGGCTTGTATGTTAAGAGTAAAAAAAAACTAAAGTAATAAGATGTATGGTGACTTCATTATAAAAAGAATCCATAGAACTTTTTATTTAAATATAGATAGACTGTATTATTATATCAACACATACATAGGAGAAAATATAAAAATAAAAATAAGGAAAATATCTACATAACACTAAATAGTAGCAAAAATGTACACACCGATACAGGAAATCTCAGCGGTACTGCAGATTAGTAGCTCATTGCCCTTATGAATTTGTGTAGTACAGACTCACTGTAATTGAGAAGAAATATTTAATTTCTGACATTATGTAAGTTCTGAGTCTGTTTATCTAAACTTCCAGCCTCTGTAGCTGACAGAAATTTTGTGGCTTTACTTGAACAGCCTGATTACCATTCCCACCTTCAGATCTCTGTGACACTGGCAAGAAATCGTGACTGGGTGATCTCTCAGAAACTACACAGATGCATAAATCATGCTGTTGTCTCTCCTGTTATGGCTATATAAATCCTGGAAGAGAGGGCAGAATGTTTGTGACACTAAGGTCTGCTCTGATAACTTCCCCAAAGCCCAAAGGTTGTATCTGATTTACATATAAATTTCCATACATATTTACAAAAAAACCCTACTGAAATACAGAACTGAAATATTTTTGCTGTCATTGTGTTTTCGGATAGATAAATATGAATTTACTGCTGGCAAAGGTCACCAGCCAATTATTAGCCAAAAGCTCACTCTTTCTTCAGCCTGTACATTTTGGCACTGTGAAATCCATTCTTTTTTCGTGGATATCACCTGTACTCCAGAGCCTACCCAGTGAAAAATCTTGTAATAAAAGGATCTAGCAGGAAGTCAGAGGGGTCTTCTCTCAGTTCATTAAGACATTTATTGGTTTCATGTTGAAGAAATAATAAAGCACATTTCAGCTTATCAACCACAAGCTGTCAGACTACAAAATATATTTTACAGTAGCCATTTCACAGCCAGTAAAATTCTGCATTTTAGTTTGTTACAGTTTTGCAAAGTGCATCTCTCCAAGCTGCTGTATCCTCAAATTATATAGTGGAATATCTTTCTGAATGTAACCAAGTTAAATAAAGTAACCTGCTGTGTGTGAAATATATACAGTCAGTTGTCAGTGAAGAGCACAGCATACCACAAATCAGTGATGGAAGCTTTCTTTAATATACCAGTATCTGTTGATACCCTACTTTCCCTGGGCATGGCAAACAGTAATAACAATTAGAGTTAAGTTGCCGGGTTCCTTTTGAGCTAAAGAAATTGAGAAGTAAAGAACTAAAATCTGTGACATTCTGAACCGTGTACTATTCTGATCTTCTTGGATATACAGCACTCAGGCCAGCCCGAACATCTTCAGGTAGGCTTATATCACACAATCTACATTCACTTCATTCATTTGTGATACTAATTTATGCAAAAGCCTTAAAATTGAGTTAACTAGGCAAAAAAAAAAAGTTTGTTCCTGTTGTAACTCTCTTTTCCAGTGTTGGGGGCAGTGTTTTTTGAGAGAAAAATCACTACAGGCAATATATACTATGAAAAAAAAAAATTGTATAGTGAAGATTTTTATTTCATAGATCACTGCGCGTACTGCAATCGAAACAGAAATACATTCCCATTTTGACAAAGAAGTTGACAGAACAAGTTTGAAATTATTTCTTTTTACTTCCATCAGGCACGTTATATTATTATTTCACTGAGAGCTGAGCAGTTAAAAAATGTAATTATTTATGGGTGTTCAAAGCCCTAAAGCTAGCTATTCCTGTCTAAATGTAAACAAAGATCTGATTGACTACAAACACAGACTCCATTAAACTCAATCACCATTTATTATGCACAGTTTACTGTTGAAGCTGAATTCTCATCAAATCAGACTCAAGAGGCAGGTCAAAACTTTTTTTTTTTTTAATTATGTTTTAAGTGGCATTTCCTAAAATTTAAATTCAATGAACAATAATATATGTAGAGTTTTTGATCTGGCTTAAGTATTATCTAATAATGATGGCACTAAATAAAAATCACTAGAAAGCTATAGCATCTGCAAGACAACAAAAAAGGCTTACAGCAGAGACTCCATGAAACATTTAGCTGGTATTTTCCACACACTGATCCAGTGAAAAAGGGTAAGCTGTAAAAATGTGCTTCTGAGAGTTTCAAACCATATTGTACAGAAGTCACATCAAATTAATACTGAGGACCATTTAGAGCTTTTATTCTGAAAAGCTTTTGAAAAGGGATTAAACTATGAAAACTCGCATGATACTAAAGTACCTATTAATGGGTTTAGGGGGGGGAGGAACAATGAAAGTGTTATTTTTAGATAAATCGTTACTTTGTATGTAGCAGCACAAAGCATTTGCTAAAGAGACACTGCAACAGTTCTCTAGCAATATCCCACACATCTAAACTCTGATTAGCAGCAGAATTTTTCTTGTCGTTAAGAACAGTCTTATACAGAAAAGAAGATCTTATGGATTTCTCCTTAATTTTCAACAATTCCTATAAATAATTCATTAGAAGAATGTACTTGTAGTCAAAAATTGCCTAAGTAAAACCGGTGCCATTTTTATAAGATTACTTATTGTTGCAGAAAACACTACCAAACGTTTGTAGCCTCCCACACGCACACCTGATTTTCCAAAGGCGGCAAACAAACTACTTGCATAGAAAAGTTCACACTGTACAATACACTTAACACGCAGAAAAATTATGTTTTCAAAAAATAACAGGAAACAGCACGAGCCGTGAGAACAAGGAACTGGGGTAGTTGTCATCTCATCAAAAATAATGAATGCTCAAGAGATTTCTAACTTCGTATCTTCCCAGTCATTTGTCCGACAACAATGGGCTACCGGGAGAGAAAGACTAGGCGTGGAGCACGCTCTTCTTCATCAGCTCTAGCTAGCACCTGTAACCTCCAAACAGCTATGTACCAGCTGAAATCTACATGACGACAGCCCCAAAAGACAACTGGAAATGTTGTTCCTAGCCTGCTGTGCCTCCATTCAGTTAAGGGATGCACCACATGGTGGATGACAGCTTTGTGTCTGCCCCATCCTGCAGCCTCCCCTCCTCCCTCGACACACAGTCACGCACACACAAAACAGTCTTATGGCTAATGATGCAAACATGAAGTGTAAAGTCTCCTTAATTTGACCCTTGTTAAACTCCTAATTGGATTGAGGCGGTCTCAGAGTGGAAAGCAACCCTGGATTATTCAAGAAAGCTTTTACAAAATGAAGACCAAATTACAAAAGGCTTCCACTCGGGCTGCAGGACACCACAAAGAACAGGCAATGAATTGCAGCTGTCACTTAAGTTAAAAATCTAATCAATTGCCTTTTTTTAAACAGGTAACTTTCTGAACAGTTTCTTCATTGTGATACTCTTCAGAGTGCGCTTGACCCAAATTTAATAAGCTGCTATTAAAGCAGAAGAGCAGCTGTAGAGCAAACACTGTAGAATGATACTGTGCATTCAGAGTCTTAATGATTTTAAAATGACTACAACCATTGCTTCATTCAAGAGGAACAAAGCTCAGGGCTCTTTGCTCAACAATGTCTTAACACAAACTGTCTGAACAGACAGCATTCATTTGTCCTTCATGAACCCAAAAGGTCAGCTGCATTGCTGAGAACATCTCAACAGTTTAATTGTGTTTCTCCTGTAGGAAGACTGAGAGGAGAAACTTGGGGATTCCTTGTATACGAAAACTAGCCTTTTTTTTTTTTCCCAAGGAAATATACAGCTTAAGTACAGAGACAAGGGGTGCATGATATGCAGACAGGTGTAAAACATGAAGTAATTATAGAAGCTCAAATTAGTTCCTAGGCCCGAGGCAAAAAAGAGAACAGTGCCTTGACAAAAGGGAATAGCAAATAAGGATAGCAAACAAAAAATGGCTTGAATGTGTAAATTAGCAAGAAAAATGAGACAGAAAAGCAGCTTTACTCTACTATTATTCACCACATGAGAACAGAGCAGCTGAACATGATCAAGAGGGCTTTGGAGGAGAGAGGCAGGCATCAACACCGAAACGAAGCCAAAGAGTGGCAGCTCCGCACTTTCTAGTCAGTCACTCATTATGTGGTGAAGTGCTCTTGAGAAGTGCCTCTTATACTTGACCTATCATATTACTTCTTCTGTAAACACATAATCCCTGCTTGTTAGGTGGTGTCAACACTAGCATTCATTCACTGTGGTAGTCCTTTTGTGTACAGACACTTTAGAAGTGCTGCCAAAACCAAAGAATTGACACCATAATAAAACAATTTGAATTTCAACCAGGTAAACAGATCCTATGCGTTTCTGTAAAATGCAGTGTGCAGAGCATTACATCCACTTCTCCTTATTCGAGACAAAGCTGCTTTCTTATCGCAAAACTGTTTTCTTTGCGTGTCTTTTAGAGCTAGGGTAACAACTGCCTACTAATTAACATTATTAAATTAACAGGTTTAATAACAGGAATCATGTCTGCTGCAACTTCTTCGCTTCATGTATATAAATGAAAAGAGTTTGTATATTTTTAATTACTATAGGCAAGATAAGTAGAACGCCTCAACCAAAACAAATTGTGTTCGTACACAACTGACTACCTCCCCTACATAGGACACATTCCTAGCCTGAAGAACTTACAAAAGCCGTAAAACTGGTCAGCTTTTATACTGTAATTTCACCCAGTTTTACAGACGTTATACACTTAAATCTCTGCAGGGACTTATGCCTAATTATTATAATTAGAGATTTAGACCTCCACCCTAATTATTATTTTCCTTCTGTTAAAGGCACAAATTCAGACTTGAGAACGCTTTTTTAAAACCAGTTCCACAATCTAAGTAATTGTCTCTGTGTTCCTGAATTAGCAGAGGTACTCTAGACAGAATATCATCTGATCATTTATGAAATGCTCTGAGCACTTTTGCAGGCTATATGACTAATAAGACGAGTCATTCTTTCATTCAACACTTAATAAAATATGAGTGAAATTTCTGATGTATTATGGAATATCAATGAAAAACAATACTAGAATGGTAGTATTTGGTTAAAATAGTGATTTTTACAAACAAGTCTACAAAGATTCAGAAAAGAAGACTCACTGTAGCACCCCACCTCTCACAACTGAAGGGCCATGTTAGCACTGGATGCATCAAAAGGAGCAAAAAACAACAACAAAAAAACTTTGCAGGCCCAATATCGCAACAAGGTGATGTAAGGCATTATTGCAATCATGTCTAAAAAATAACATAATATCATGTTACACAAATGTCCTCATCTTCCTGCCTGCGATTGCCAAGATTTTTTGTCGGGTTTTCTTCGGAGGGAAATCGAGCCTACATTCCTATCCACAAGTAAATTTTGCAGCTGAATTTTTTGTATTCAGGCACTGAAGTGTGCATTTCTGGGAAGCATCAACAACAACGCTACTGTTTCGTTCAGTTAGCTTGCTTAGCAGGCAACAACAGACAGTTTTCCTACTATTCCTTCCACCCACTCCATCTGGGATCAAGGATAATGAGATGTTTCTACCTGCATTAGCCATTGCATCTTCTTCAAACACCTCTGATCAAATAGCATGCAGCAGTCTCAACCAACTTGAATACAATCACATCAATGGAAAATCTAATTCTCAGACCTTCTACCTTTCAACTGTTGCTTCTCCCAGTCCTAACCCTTAAACAGAACTTCTTTCCTTGTATCACCTTCCTTTTTGAAACTCCATTTCATCCTATCTTAAAAAAAAAAATTCAGATATGCAAGCTTTCTACATAATATAGTCGCCAGCATTATTTATTACAACCTTTTTCCCTTTTCTACTACCCCTTCTTTCAATTTTTGTCATAATTTCTTGCATTTGTCAAAATTAAGACTGTAAAATGAGGCCAGAATCACATAATTTTTATTTGTCTAAGATAACACGGAAATGTATGTCACTCCATAAATATTAAATAAGAGCAGTAACAAATAATGTAGGCTTGTGAATGAAGGCCTCGTAAGTCTCATGTTTAGTAACATTACTTTCAGAACATATAGTACTATGGAATAAAAGCAAATTCGGCAGCTTGTGCACCAAAAAAGATTTCATTCAGCCTCAGTCATTAGAAGTGAATTTAAAAGGTAAGGAAATACTGCCCAAGGTGTCTATATTATTATCTGCTCGTTAAAAGATATGACATGAACTTCATTATACTTGCTCTCTCTCCACTTCTGGAATCTCTCTGTTGTCTCACTCTTCTCAAGCATATCCTATTTCCCACCCTAATAAAGTGTTCCCTTACTGTATGGACTGCATAACCTTCTGGACAGGTTAACCTCTAGGTCAGTGGAGGATGCTGGAGAGGCTTCTATTTCACTGTTTGGGTGCTAGGGAACAGCTCTTGGAGAATGCCCTTATTTGCTTTCACAAAGCAACGACTTCTGTCCACGAAAGTAGCAACGACATTGAGGCTGGGTCAGATCCTAGGCAGCCAATGTTAAACCTGGGAAATGTCAACACTCTCAAGCATGATTCAAAACATCAGGGTCGTGACTCAAGCAACTGCGCTTAGACACACTGGCCGAGATTCCCTACAGTGCGTATGGGGCAAAGGCACTGTTTATCACGGCATGCATCTTAATATAAAGAAAACTTCGCCGTTCCACTTTAATTCAAAACTTCTTTAAAGCAAAGATCTGTTTATTCTCCCTTAGTGATTTTTCCTCTAATTTCTCTTGAAATCATCGCTAATTGATCCTTTATTTTGCTTCTTTTTAGTTCCTTCCCTCCAATGAAACAAATTTTACCAGAAGTTTTCAAAATAGTTTCCTAGGAAATTCTAATGGCTACCATTTTAAATTCATTTTCTTTGACTTGTTTGCATTCTTCAACCCATCCAGACGCTTTTTTTCTAATGCCAAACATCTTATAATTTTTTGGTTCTCATTCTGATTGATTTCTTTTACTCCACAAAGCTGCACAGACTTAACTAAACTGATATAAAAATCAACTTTTTAATTAGATCATTATCCTTCTGCCTGCACAATCCATCATCACATCGAGTATTACAGAGTCGGTCTGAAGCTGGAGTTCAAACTCTTTCTATTTTCACTGAACTCAAGCATTTGCTTTATAAGCAGTCCGACATCTCCACTGCGTGACCTGCACTTTCAGAGTACGGCAGACACTCTTCAGTCAACACTTTTTTAGAATTTCTAAAAAACAGGACAAGGCAGCCAGGCTTCACAAATCTGGTAGACTGCCCGTAACAGGGTTGGGAAGAGCATGGGCTACTAGGGAAAAGGAAAGTCTACTATTAACACTGGTAGGCTTAGTAAATAAGAATATGCTGCTCAAGAGGTGAATGGTTCTTGGTTTTAGTTTCTGCTAAATGGTCATCACTGTAGGTAATGAGTACTATTTTACTACTATATCTAGATACTTATATGAAAAATGATTTTCAATGACCCACAACTGATAAGCAAATCATATACACTGTATCTAGCATAGCACAGCATAAATAATTTTCTATATCCAGTAGTGACATAGTCATCCTTTTTACAAAATTTCATGTAGAGTGGCAAAGGAATGGAAACATATAAAATGAATGCAGTTTACAGAAGAATGAAAAGTAGCACAGAGGATGAAACTACAGCTGCAATTCCCAACTTTCAGAGGGCCAAACTATGCTCTGATGTAAGAAAGTGCAATGCTTTTGAAGAGGCTGACTAAAAGGAGAAACCAGTTCATGCAACTGAAGTTTGGTCAGCGTAAAAGAATGACATGTAAACTTCACTGACCCAACTGTACCTAATGTAATGAGCACCATCATTTAACGTAGTGCTGGATTTGGCCCACTAATCTTAAATACTTTATGAAACGCTTAAAAGTGATACATAATATGTACTCTGCCTAAACATGACTAAATTGGACAACAAATCAACACCAAACTACTGCAATATTTTAGCAGCACAAAAACATAATTCCAAACATTCTTTAAGTATGTGACAATCATTCTTCAAGTAAAATAACTGCTCATTCTTAGGTATTTTCTGGTATACCAATGTGTTTAAAGAATTATGCATTGCTGAAGACACTAATACTTGTAACTCATGGAAAAAATGATTTTATAACATGGTGGTAGAGGAAGAGTTTTCCGAGCCCTGAACACTCAGAGAGCTCACTAAAGAATAGTATATTCTAATGTACTCCTTAAAAAAAAATTGCCATAGAACAAGAACTGGCAAGAAATAATTTAAGTTCAATAAAATAAGCTTAATCCAAGCAAGAACAACATACCAGATTACAATTTTGCTCCAACTTTCTACAGTAATCTGTCTGCAGAAGTCTTTCCACAATTTCTCAAGACTTCATGGTATACCGGTTTGTCATGGTCCTTTAACACAGAACAAACAAAACTCCTGAAAACTTTGTAAAATGTGCAAAACATTGGTTTTCATCTGTGAAGCGAATCCCATTTAAGGAATTCTATGATAAGTATGTGTTGCCAGTTTAGAAAATCTCTTGTAATACAACCTACTTTTCCTTATAAACATTTCCCCGTTCCATGCATCTGGCTTAAAATGTAGGTAAGTAGGTAATATGAGTGTTATCCCCAAGGTTAAAACCTATCACAATTGTATTAGCAGTGAACCCGAAACCAAAGATTTCATAGCAACATAAACGATCACGTACAAAAATTGCGGTCAGAGCACAGTTTTACATATGGAGGAAATACAGAATACAAAACTAAACATCCCTGTTGCCATAGCCAGAAAACAAATTCTGTTTATTTAAAACAACTTTAGCTGAACTGCTAAGTTATGAAACAGTTGTTCTCAAAGAATCAGTCATTTTTCAAATCGTATGTTTCTCTATATACAATATATGCGAGTATATAGTCACACACATTATACATAAAGCTTTTATCCAACACTTTTACCTTCTCATGGTTATCATCTTTAGGTATACAACATTGCTTTACGAACTCTTACTAGAAGAGCATGCTCCACACAAATTTAGGAGCAAGAACAAAGTCACTGGCAGACCTGTCCACTTTTCTCTTCAGGAGATAAAAATCAGGTAGAAACTTTGTTTTCTTTGTTTTCCAGTAGATGCAGGGATTTGGAAAAATGGAATTGATACTGTGAAATTCACTGCGTGGACAGATTAGGTTACAAGCAACTTCAGAGCTGCAGGTGACCACATCCTCTTGCTTAACACATTAATAAGATGACAAATGTCATCTTATATAATTCACCTCTGAGAACAAGTGCTATCTTCTCCTCCATCATGTTGTTAATGTTGTTCTGAGCACATCCTAGGTTGTCTTCATAAAACCAGCTGAAAACAATAACTTGTTCTCATTGCAACGGTTTTCTACTTACGTAGGTAGCAAGAAGGATGTGTGCTGTATTTTCTACACAGTTATTTTCTATCCTTAAATAATGCTTAGATGATACCCATATCAATATAAGTATTTTTCTCACTTCTCCCATTCCTTATAGGAAGTATTACAACTTATAATCTCTCCTTTTCTGTGGAGAAAAAAATAAATTGTTTAAGCCCTGGAAGGAGAAGATGCAAAAGTTTTCCAAATCTAGGTAAAAAGAGTTAGAAGATGAAGATGGGAAAAGCAGATACGAAGTTTATTACTGAAGACTAATGTTGAGATTCTTGTAATAATATCCAGCCTGTCTGGGTATCTGCGATTCCAAGAGGTGAAGTGGCAAACCCTGTAGCTCATATGTCTCATGATTTCAGAGGCATGTTATTGTCCTGGAAAAAATACTTGAAAAAACATCCTTGCAAAAAAATGTAAGAGTATTTCTTGTAGAGAGGATAAGCCCCACTAACGTCAGTGGATCTACTTGCATGAGAGATTGATTGGTCAAGACAAACTAGGATGAGTGGTACAGCTAAGGTGAAATAAAGGCTGACACTGAGGCTTCAGTAACGATTGTTTTGTTGCTCTCTGCCTATAAAGTTACAAGATATTTTCTTCCCAACTTTTAAATTCATCTTTCCACAAAATACCATCAGATATCACAACTTAACTTGCATTACAAAATCTGCTTTGCTAAAAGGTATAGAGGGAAACCTAAACTTAACTGATGGGTATACAGCAACTCTGATCAATTTAACAGTACGTCTAAACGGGTTACTGCAAGTCTCCAAAGAGTACAAAACAGCAATAACAAAGTCAATATGCCTTACGTTACAGATCCTGCTCATAAATTCAATTCTTTCCTATATTTTTTGAGCAGATGCACCCAGCCAATATCTTCATAATTAGTCTGTGGTACACTGAAAAACAAATTATTTCCGTTTTCTCAGATTGACTCAATACCACATGCTCCCATACATGTCCAAACTGGAATGCACAATACAACCATTTTACAGAATTCTCACGAATCAGACGGGAGCAGAATAAATCACTCTGTGAACAAGCTGTGTACCAGGCTTCATTAGTTATAATTACCCCCAAAATATGCTGCGCAGAATGCACACGTGTCATCTGGGAGTGACACACAATAGAGTGGGCAACTTATAAACTCCTCCAAGCACAGAAAGAGTCCATAAAACAACTGGCTTGTGCATTTGGATTCATGTGATAACACCTCCTATTGCATAAGCCACCAGATGACACAGATGGGGCAAATCCAAACAAGGAACATTTCTTTTGTACAGGCATTGGACTTCATTTGATGCCTATTCAACCAACAAGCTGAGAAAGCTGAGTATGAAACACTAGATCTTTGTCCTTTTTTTTCCCAGATTGTGCTACACTTGAAATAATGAAACGCGTATAGCTTTAAGTACTTTGAACATAATGACTTAAAGAAAACTAAAACAAAAGAAAACTGGAGTGATAAACTTAACATACTGATGCGCAGAGAAAAACAAATACCTATTCTCAAACTTTAAAAGAAAATGTTTTTAATGTATATTAAACAGCATATCCATTTCATACATTTTATTACCAAAAAGAGGCAAGTACTGACTGAAGTTCTTTGAAAATACACGTATCAGCAATCAGATGTGCTCTTTTCTGGAGAAAAGAATATTAATTCACTGATTATATTCACTGATTAGATTATCTTTCCTTTAATGATTATTACTGGACCAAATACGTTAAAATGATTGCAACATTGATCTCACCTTCAATTCACTCTGTAAGCTTACTCATTTTTTCCTGCCTCCTGTATTTTTTGCCAGTCATAGTAACTATTTTCTGTCTGGGATTTCCAATCTGTTACCAAATGCACCTTCTTTCCTCCTTTTCTTATCATTTTAATTTCTTGTACCCATATGCCATGCTGTTCCTGGTCTTCTCACTAAGATGCCTTTCCACATGTTTTATGTGGTTTTCTCTCATTGCCAATTGCTATGGGGACTTAATCATGTGAAAATACTGGAGGGAAAGACTTGTTTACTGTAATAAACCTGTGATGTACTCAGAGGGAAGCTGATATTCATATACATATACTGTACAGTATATGTACATACAGACTGTATGTATTCACCATACAAACTGATTTACTGTCAGATAAAATATACAAATTAAACATGTTCATATATGTCAGTATTTTAATATAAATTTTGAAATATCTGGATGTTATTTGAATGTTACACGTGTAAGCTAGTGCCAGTGTACATATATTACTATGAATGCATATGCATCTGTTTTCCTGCATATTCAGGTGTATAAGCCAATACAAATACACTCATATAAAAATATAGACAACCTTACAT
Organism: Struthio camelus; assembly: GCF_040807025.1. Lineage (NCBI taxonomy): Eukaryota > Metazoa > Chordata > Aves > Struthioniformes > Struthionidae > Struthio > Struthio camelus. Next base: position 197,186,122 of record NC_090942.1, read on the forward strand.
ATACACGCTCAAAAAGCACTCTAGATCTTTAGGGGACATATAAAGTGCTTACAGCGTGTTACTTTTTTAACATGCTGTTAAAGGACTATGTAACATTCTCACATCTGCTGACTACTTTCAAGATAACCTAGAATTTAGCTCTAAAATTATGACTGAAGAATATATTAAAACTAGTACGTTAAAATTAATCACATTAGTAGTGACACTGAGTTCTGTGTAATTGCTTATATTCATAAAATTCAGTAAATACTCAATTTTTTGGCACACTGGAGTCTTAACACTGGCTCATAGATTTAGAATGCTAACATGAAACATCATGTAGAGAACTCAGTATATCCACAATATTTAACTTCAATTAAGGTTCATTATGAATAGCATCAGTTAACCTGTGATCTATCACATCTGTGCATCAGTAACTTGCACGGTTGTAAGCAAGGGCAGAATTTGGCCTGCTGGTCCCCATTTCTGTGTAGTCCAACCGAGAGGTCAGTTACTGTATTCATGCATTCACTGCTGGCAAACTCCATATAGTGCTCACAAGCACAGTGGCATGAATTTGCTATTTTTAAAACATCAGAGAAACATGAACAATTTGTGAATATGAGCTGGTAGCGTATTATTATTTGAAGTTTCTGCTTTCTTCTCCTTTTCTTTTCTTCTTTTTTTTTTTCCTTTTTAAAGAAACAGATATTGAAACTATCCCAGCTAATAATTTCATTCTGACACTTGAGTTTAAAAGGTTAAGTTACTATCTGAAGAAAGGTAATCTGGCTGCCTTTCATAGCAGCCTGCAAGCTCTGCAATCTGCATAGAGAGGGGCATTTGTCATCATTAGCTGAGCAGTGACAGCTGGCACCTAGGGTGTCCCAGATTCAAGAAGTGGCAAAGGCACTCTTTTAGCTTAAGTTGCCATTAAGTATAGCATGCTTCATAAGGAGCAATATTTTCTTTTTGTTATACAGCATGAAATAACAGCAGTGAATGCATCTGTATTTTCTTCAGCATGGGGAATGTGCTTATATCATACAATTAGCAGTTGCCTTTTGGACAGTAAGACATCAGGTTTATAATGTGAACAAACACGCAATTCATGGAACTTGAAAATGACCACTATTATTTCAAAATTAGAGCAGTATTTTTTTTTCAAAGATATTTCAGACTGATTGATTTGTAAATGTTATTTTTGGACATGACAAATTGTGAACAAAATCCAGTTTTAACGAGAGGTATATTATTGTCACTTTGAGCCTGGAATGCCTAATCACTTAAAACAGATAGTTTATTAGATATAAAAAAATAGTCCTACACTGGAATACAAGTTAATGTAGTACATGAAAGCTTTGAAAGAATACCTGATGAGGTACCATTTTAACAGCAGCATTAGAAACTCAAAACATATTCTTAATGTGTACTTAACAGTTTGCTGCAATATGCTTCCCCAAAATAGTTCCATGTGATTTTGAGAATGTAACCATATTTGAGAGTGTATTTAATAAGTTGAGTATGTAAAAGTCTATGAGAGAAGTCCATTTCATATGAGCATCAGTCTATGAAAGGCCGAAGAAATCATTTATAAACATGAAAGGACCCTGATTTGGTTATTTTTAAAGAATCAAAATATAAAATATAAAGCTAGAAACTAATATGATTTGACATTAAAAAAGCAGAATTAAAAAAAGAAGAAGAAATCACAATTTTCTACACTCTTCCAAATTTGGAAACGTAATCCATAATGCTAGATTTTGCATTATTATGTAAACTAGTTTTTCACAAATAAAACTAATTTTTGTGTTAATGTAAAATCTATGCAAATACATGCAGTCATTTATCAGGAAAGCTGACAAGCATTCCATATTGGAGAGGGAAAATGAAACTGCCTCAAGAATAGAGGCAATTAATTATTTCTGTATTTTCTCTTCCTCTGTCTTGAGGCACAAAAGTTATCCATCCAGTTAAAACAGCAAATGAAATAAAGAGATTTTTTTTTATTTAAACACATATGGCTTTTGCCTGCAATACTGATCACCACAAGGTCTACAGATGCCCGTGGCTAAATTGTACACTGGCAGATGCACACAGGGGAAAACTGTGTTAATGCAGCGTGGTGAACAAAACAAATGAAGAACTGAATTTCGGGGACGGGGGGAGGACTTCTTTTCCCCCCATCGAGATACACAGTTTGCCTACCAAGAGTGGATTAACTTAGTAATAAATCTAAGCTGAAAAGTTTTTTCTCATCTCCTAGGTCAAAAAAGCTAAAAGAGACCTAGCAAAATAGTTTGCGTATAAAGAAACACACATGCAGGCCCACATAATTTTGTAAGGTACAGATTATAAATAATGGGTTCGCCAAGATAAATGGTTATATTATTTTATCTTTTCAAATAAAGACTAATAATACATAATGAATATCATCGCTGAATATAATGAGAAAACTGTTGTCCAACATACTTGCTGTCATTTTAACCTATTTAAAGAAGCAATCTCTCGAAACGTATCTGAAAATTGCAAGCATTATGACAAAATGTCATATATTCTTGTGCACTTCAGAGTGCTAGTAAGAGTTTTGCACTTATTAATTGTTCCCTTTTAAAAGGTTATTTTAAAAATATAAGCAAAAATTAGCTCCTTTATACCTGGAAATAAGATTTTAGTATTAGGCATTTCTAAAGAGATTTCTCCCCACCTTACTTAAAAAATAAATTAGATGACAGGTTTATAGTACATTAAAACACTTACTGGAAATAAGACAGAATCATTTTGATTGTAGTAACTTCTCTCCTACTAGGCCTGTACACATTGCTTGTTAAAATTACTAGTGTAAAGACCAAATAAAAAATAGGAAGCAGTGTATTTACAGTCTATTTCTGATGAGTACATCACGCAATAGAAGTAAACTCACCCTGTCAAAAACTAGCATTGAGAAACAGAAATCTAATTTTTCCTGAAACTTTCCTTTAATTATACAAAATAATTATTCCAAATCAACTGAAAGTGTAAACAAATAAGATTTTTCTAAAGGAAAATAATAAAGGTATCTTCTCTTCCTCATCAAAAACTAAGGAGACCAAAGAGATAACATCGTCACTATCATGACAGACAAACCCTAATTCTTTTCTTCTTCTCAACGGTACTAATGCATTATAAACTATAACATGCCCAAACAGCAAAATCTATGTCTGTTATTAACAGACATTCACAGTAATATTTCTATGAGATAAATACAGATATTTCTGTAAGCTGCTAGTATTTCTCTTTCAAAATTGTATTGGAGAGTTATGAAATTACAAGACTTTATGTTACTTCTATAGTCATTCTCACATCAATTATGTTCGTTCTGTGCTGCAAAGGACCCAACTCTGTATACTCTATCCTAGCGCTAAGTAGGAAAAACCGGCAGGGAAGAGTAAGAAGGACAGTATGTGATCTAGGTTAAATTTTCGTGCTCAAGTAAGAGGAGAACTAGAGAGGTTTGCTGCTTTAACAGAGACTTGATTCCCCCCTCTCACCCCTGAAAAATATTATACTCTACAATTATGACCTTCCACCAGTTAAGAAAAAATGTTCAGCAGTGGTGGCAGGAAAATCAATACATTTTACAGACAATAAGATTTTAGTATTAGGTATTTCTAAAGAGATTTCTCCCCACCTTACCTAAAAAATAAATTAGATGACATGTTTATATTACCGTTAGAGTCAGTACATTTTTCAGAACAATGAGTAAGTGTTTCTAGCATTAGGTTGCTTATATTTAAGTCTGTTAAAAGATTCTGCACCTTTGGGGTGTTATAGAAATAGTTCTGAACACATGAAAGTATACGAAACATACAGTTTTGAGATTCTGAAAGCATAATCTTTCAGGCATTTCTGTGAATAACATCACCTCCTTGTAAAGGCTTTACAGCAGGTGAGGGTTTGTATGTTCATGGGAGCATCCTATTAAGGTATGGACAAAACAGCACTGTCTTTTCTCAGGAAGCCAATTCAACACTATTGCTAAAGTACTGTGACATTAAGCGGGAAGTTCTGCTTGACAAAAGAGTAGATGTTTGGGCCAAATATATTTTTCCTCATAATGACTACCAGTGCAAGCATTTGATATTTTTTAAACATTTTAAAGACACACCATATTTCATAAATTAACCCTCAAGAGTTATCCCCTCTTTGGCCCTGATCCGGCAAATAGCTGCCCGTGCGCTTAACAGCCCACAGAAGCCACTGACCTCACCAGAACCAGCTGAATGTTTAGTTAACTACGTGTGCACTGGCAGGATCAGGGCCTTCATAAGGTTCAACGAAACGTATTAATCACTCACGACCAACTCACTCAACCCCTCCCTTCACCGTTATTTTGAAAGAAAATACCTGAAAGCTATACACTACATTAACAAACACGAGACTATGTTGAAATATGTAAGGCATGTCTTTTTATACCTAAGTTGAGATGAAGTGCGTTATACAGGTAATTTACCATAACCATGCTATTGTAAAGAGAGAGAATAGGCTTAGTTTTGAGTTAGTGTGACTTAACTTGCCTGTATTACTAACAGTGAGGAAATTAGCAATAAACACACAATATGACAAAAGGCATAGGAAAAGATGGTGCATTACTAATCACTGCATATTGCTTAGTGTTCAAAGATGTTAAGCAATACGTTCTCTGCTGATTTCAACGGCTCTTGCAACTACATAGACAAATTTAGTTTGGTTGCGGTTTAATCTGCTAGCCAATATGAAACTAACTTGCAAAAAATACCAGCCACAGAGGTATGTATGTTCATGACATACCACTTTCCCATCTGGACTGGACTAATAGATGTTGGGTTACTTGTAAAACATCGCATGAACAAGCCAAATGATGTCATAATTTACAAAATAATACATTTCAAATGTTACCACGTACTCGCATACATTTTCTAGTGTTTTAGTCCTCCCTCAGACAACGTATTTCAGGGATACAAGTTACCAAAGGGAAAGGTTAGTTTAGACATGAAGTCTTAGGAAGCTGCTCATCCAGCACATACAGCTTTATTTTCAAGGACAATGTTGAATATTTTCAGTCATTTAATCATATACAGCATTAAACAGTAATGAGAGTTCTGCAGTGTTGGATGACCCACTACAGATGTAGCAGATTAAAAGGCGCTAATCCCCACTGATTCCATACTCCTCTCTGAGTTCAAGCAGAAAAAAGCATTCTCAAAGCAGGACACCTTTAAAAAAATAGTGCTGGACTGCTTAAATAAAATGCTGTACTTTAAGGAATGTCTGGTTTTGGGGAAGCTGATGGAGAAGTGAACCAAATGAATAATTCAATGCATTTTTCCAGCTTGAATGTTTCTGCAATTCCAGCTAAAACTACAATTTGCAGTTGTGCAAGCTCTATGTTTAGTTTTGAGATGTAACATTTTAAAGAAACCAAATCAATTAATTTTTTTCCCTTAACAGACTGCAGATTAGAGGAATTTAAAGCATTAACAGTTCATCCATAAGACCCAGGATGACATTAGTCCAACGCTAATGCGAATTGTTACTTTTAATGTTTTTGTTTTTAATGGGACAAGAATACATAAACGTGTTAAGTTTAGCACCAATAAATGCTAACTGTGTACTACAAAAAGGAGCTAGATTGTGTTTTCAAAAAAAGAAAAAGCATTTGAAGAAAACTTTAGGTAACTGGGGAAAAATATTTGTATATCTAAGTATGCATAAATTTATACTCCAAAATCTAAGTAGTGAAGTATACAGGAATGTCATTAAAATGGAATTTTTGCAAATACAATAGGAACTTACTCACCCTTAAACTTACCTTTTCATTTCTTCCCACATATGAAAGTGAAGTTGCAAACTAAAACACAAATAAGTGTATAGAAAATTCCAGGTACCATCCAGATCTGTCACAAAAATGATACTGCCTATTTCACATAATGTGATACTTGAAGCACATTCTCTACAAATATCTGTCTTTAGTTTTCCTACTTGAAAAAGTAAGTGTACTGTTGCTGGCAGGATGATATGGATGAAATAACCAGGATGAAGTGAGGGGGGGAAGGGGAGAAAGAGGAGCCAAGAAATCAGATACATTCAGCGAGCCTTCAAACTCACTTCAGCTGTAGGGATAAATAATTTAATCAACTCAACTTCATCTTTTTCCTAGCTCCCTAGTGCAATAGGCAGATATTAAAAAATAAAACTTTAAAATTCATGAACAGTTGTGTGTGGAAGAACTATCACTATACATGAAGAAGTATAAAGTGGTATCAATGTAAGCACTTTGTGCATGTGCATTTGTGTGTGCATTTTAACTGTTACTTTTCACCATATGAAAAGAAATTATTGGTGAAATTCATATCTAGCAACTTTTTTCCCCCCTAGTTATATTTTGCAGGCGTGCGTGAGCACCTGCAATCACACATTTGCAACATCATTTGGTTTTTTGGCTAACAAGAGACTAACATGATAAGGCACTGTATTGCGAAATATCTGAAATAACAGGTAGAGTTCAACAAATGCAGCTGTAATATTCTAATTAGGGGGAAATATCTAAAAAACAGTAATTTGGTAAAAGTCACCAATATCTTACGGTGCCATTACCATGACAAATGATCAATCAGCATTTTAATGAGGTGATTTTAATCTCAATTTTCCAGAACAACTCAATACATATAAAAAATAAAACTCACTGAGGAAAAGGTATTCTTTCCCTTTATAACGCAGCAAGCACACATTAATAACTGCAAAGAAAAACTAATACCAGTAAACGGTCAAAAGCATTAAAAATATTGGTATTTTATATTATGAAAAGTCAGAGATATCACCATTTTCAGCATCCCAAACCAAATCACCAACTTCTTGTCATTTTAAACAATCAGGTCAGCTTAATACTGTTCATTTCAGTTGTTGACTGGTGTCAGAGATGCCAAAATCCATGTATTTTCAAACTATTACACGTTTATGTCTGCACGTGTGAAATGAAACTTCATAATGGTGTAGTGAAATTAAGAGTACCCTTTAGTGCTAAACGTAACCCAGCCAGGGTTAAGTTGAATATGGACAGTATTTCCCATAACCTGCAAAATACAATAAATGAATATAACCTGCATTATTTGACGTTTTAGATTAATCTTAACCTTATACATGGACTTAGGCTATAAGATGCAATTTTTCTTTCAATTAATTGTGCTAAATTATGAAAATTAGACTACTGAAAGTTTAAGATGTAAGCTATCGCGTTTCACCCTTTAGAAACTGGAGTTACTGAGCCAAAACTGACAGGGTAAAAATAAACAAAACCTGGCCACAAAGATTTCCATCTCTAACGTACAGTCCTGATGTAATGGAACTAATGTAAAGACCTTAGCTGAATCCTATTCAGGAATTGGGGACTGTATGTCACCTCGGCAGGAAGCGGCTGTTCCCCTTTATAAAGATGGGAGGAAGAGACAACCTTTTGTCCGCACAGTTCAACTTTCGTTTTTACACAGCGCTGGTATGTAACCTCTCCGGGAAGGAGCTCTTCCTTATTTAAATCGCTCGGAAGCCGCCTCCGACGAAGACGGGCTCGGCGCGTATCGCGCCTGCGGCTCCCCCAGGCGCCGCCGCCGCCGGCCCGTCCGCGCCCGGAGCCTCCCGGAGCCCGCCTGCAGCCCGCCTGCAGCCCCGCCGCCGCTCCCCGTCCTCCCGGGGCCGGGCCCGCCGCTGCGCCGGCTGGCAGGGCAGCGGGCCGCCGGCGTCGTCCCGGCCGGGGGGGGCCGGCAGCGGGGCGGGCCGGGCCGAGCCGGGTCGCGCCTGCCCCCCTCCTCTCCCCGCCCGCCGGCGGGGCCGCGCTGGTGCCGCCGAGCCGCATCCCCGCGGCGCGTCGAGCCCCTCGGCTGGGCGGGGAGCAGAGGGCCGGGCCGGGCCGGGCCGGGCCGGCAGGTTCCCCGCGCCCGGAGCCGCCGGGGTCCCGCTCGGGGTCGGGCGGCTCCAGGGGGAGGGGAAGACCGGGAGCGGGCGGGCGAAGCGGGGATGGGACAGCGGCGGGGCCGCCGGCGGCCGGGAAGCGCCTTCCTGCCCCGGGAACGCGGCGCGGATCGGGCGCGGGCGGGGAGGCGGAGGGGGCCGGGCCCGGGCGCCCCCGCGCAGCGGCCGCGCACGCCGCCGCCCTGCGGAGGGAGGAGGCGGCGGCGGCGGCCCCGGCCTGCGCGCCCCGCCGGCGGCCGCGCTCCTCGGGGCCCCGCGGGACCGCCGCGGCCGGGCGCGCTGCTCCGCCGGGGCCGGGGCCGGGGCCGGGGCCGGGGCCGGGGCCGGGGCCGGGGGGAGGCACGTGTCGTGTTCCCTGCTCGGCGGCCGCCCCCGCCCGGCGCCTCGCCGGGAAACCCTCTCCGGAGTGAGCGAAAGAGCTGGATGGAAACTAGCTGCTCTTCGCACAAAACAGCCGGAAAGCAGCCGCCCCGGCGCCGCCGGCCAAGCGGCTGCGGCCGAGAAGAGCAAAGCTGCTTCGGGACGACCTGTCACCTGCAGTTTTCCAGCGAGGAGCTCTCCCCCCCGCCCCGTCCTAGCCTCGTTTTATTAATGGACAAAAAACTATACCTCCGACGAAATCAGCTAGCCCTCTGCAAGGGGAGCACCCTATAAACGCTAAAGCCAAGCGCCAAGGCAAGCATTCTTCGCTATGTGCAATAAAGTTGGTGGGATTAATACGTTGAATAAATGTCGTGAATTTTTCTTTGCATTCTGACTTCTCCTTGGCGCTAGCTATGCCCGTGACAGTTACTTTAAGAATTAATAATTGGGCAATAGATTAAAGATTACTTAACGATAAGGGATGAAAAGGGTTTTTTTATTCCCCCCCCCTAAAAAATATAACTTTGGGTTTTCTTGAAGCGATGAACTTGTCACTCGAGCTTATTTGCAAATAAAAGTCCCGATTGCTAACACTTGAGGTACTGAAGGAGAAATTTGCTAATTACACATCTCACGCGAAAACCCAAACTGTCAGATTAGTAGCATGCCAGCATGTTTGCCGTCGCTAGCATCCCTCCCGTGTGCGCGTTTACTAAACACAGCTTGCTAGTGGAGCTCACAATACAATAAACCGTCCAGGTCTGAAATTAAAAGACACTTGTAGTGCAACTGTGTCTCAAAAATCAGCCGAACGTACACTCTTTACGATACTTTACAGAGCTATACCGAAATATAAAAACGAAGCTAAGAATTGGCAGATGAGATTTACCGTCCGTATCTGCTACTTGATTTCTGGAGGGGACGCGAAAAAGAACTGACAAATACGTTTAGCAATCGATTCTCCCTTCATAGGATAAAATACAAAAAGCAAGGCAGAGACCATGCCGAAATGCATTAAACCTTAAAATCGATTACACCCCGTCAGAAGATATTTTAAAACAATACAGATCGCGGAGTATGGCGTAATGTTTTATTCCAAAGATCACTACAGTGCCGTGAATGTGCTGCCTTGTTCACTGGCCAGTTCACGAGGGAGAAAACTTCTCACTTGCAGTTACAGACAACTATCGGGAGGAAAGGACGGCGCGGTCTGACGCCAAGCGTGAGTTAATGCCCGCACGCCGCTGCTGCCGAAAGAGCGAGCCCTCGGCCGCGGCGCCCTAGTCGATGGATGCCCATTAATACACCTGCATGCACGTTTCAGCCGTGAGGAGACAAACGGGGATTCAGTGCAGAGCAGCACAGTTTTGCCAGGTCCTTTCAAAACGTCAGTACACTTCAAGTGACACCCAAAGGAGAGCGATTTCTCTTGATTTCCGAACGTATAGATGGCCGGGCTGGTTTTCTGCCAGTAACCTTCTACCTTTGTATATGTGTGTGCGTGTGTGTATACGTATCTATCTCCTAGCGAGGGATTAATTAGCCGCGTTTGAGCCGAAAGAGGCTGCAGTGACGAGCCCAGTGGCGATTGGCCGCCCGCCTGCCTGGCCCTGCCTTTATAATTTCCACACGAGTGCATCTGGGCTCTTATACAAACCAACAGCCAGCTTCTTCTGACATATACACACACGCACACACACACACACACGGCACTTTTTCCACCATCTGATTAACCACCCTGCACACACACAGTGATTATTACAGGAAAACATAAATAAATAGGAAGAGGTTTTATTATTTTGACTGCTGGAAGCCTCGCTGTGTCTCAGTTCAACTTTTGTTTTTATTGCTGCTGGGGAAGGTGCAGCTCTCGATGCTTTCCTCTCACCCACGGACCCTTTAAAAAAAGGGGCAGGAAAAATATCGCCCCCTCCAGTCCCCCGCCCCCCCTTCCCCCCCCGCCACACACACTTCAAGACGGCTGATCTAAAAAAGCAGGAAGAGAGCATCTGAGGAGCAGCAGCCACAGCGCATTTTGAAAAACATTTGTTACATTTCAGAGTGCAGCAGCCTGTTTCTCCTCTGAAGTTGGCTCCAGCCTTAGCAGCCGCATTGGATCCCACAGCCTATTGCGAGACTCCGGTATACAACCCGGATCTCTGCCCCAACATGATCGCGGCCCAGGCCAAGCTGGTGTATCATCTGAATAAATACTACAACGAGAAATGCCAAGCCCGGAAAGCTGCCATCGCTAAAACGATCCGCGAAGTCTGCAAAGTGGTGTCGGACGTGCTGAAGGAAGTGGAGGTGCAGGAGCCTCGTTTCATCAGTTCCTTGAACGAGATGGACAATCGCTACGAGGGGCTGGAAGTCATCTCCCCCACGGAGTTTGAAGTGGTGCTTTATCTGAACCAAATGGGGGTTTTCAACTTCGTGGACGACGGCTCTTTGCCGGGCTGCGCTGTGTTAAAGTTAAGCGACGGGCGCAAGAGGAGTATGTCCCTCTGGGTGGAGTTCATCACGGCGTCTGGCTACCTCTCCGCTCGCAAAATCCGCTCCAGGTTTCAGACTCTAGTGGCTCAAGCCGTGGATAAATGTAGTTACAGAGATGTGGTCAAGATGGTAGCGGACACCAGCGAAGTGAAGCTGAGAATCAGGGATAGATACGTAGTGCAGATTACTCCGGCGTTCAAATGCACGGGGATCTGGCCAAGGAGTGCTGCCCACTGGCCGCTTCCCCACATCCCCTGGCCGGGACCCAACCGGGTGGCCGAGGTCAAAGCGGAGGGCTTCAACCTCCTGTCCAAGGAGTGCCACTCGCTGGCCGGCAAGCAGAGCTCAGCCGAGAGCGATGCCTGGGTGCTGCAGTTCGCCGAAGCCGAGAACAGACTGCAGATGGGCGGCTGCAGAAAGAAATGCCTCTCTATCCTCAAAACCTTACGGGACCGGCACCTGGAGCTGCCGGGCCAGCCCCTCAACAACTATCACATGAAGACTCTGGTTTCATACGAATGCGAAAAGCATCCCCGAGAATCGGACTGGGACGAGTCCTGCTTGGGTGACCGGCTCAACGGGATTTTACTGCAGCTCATCTCCTGCCTTCAGTGCAGGAGGTGCCCACATTACTTCTTGCCCAACTTAGACCTGTTTCAGGGCAAACCTCATTCGGCCCTGGAAAACGCGGCCAAACAAACGTGGCGACTGGCTAGGGAAATACTCACCAACCCGAAAAGTTTGGAGAAACTTTAGAGGGTAATAAAAAACGGGCCTAAACGGTACATCTGCTTCTATGCTGATGAAGTTTAAGCTTCCTGTTCGAAAAGTCAAACGTTTCCACTTGACAATGCAAATAATATTCTCTTTTAAAAAGGAATATAGCTTAGGCTCTTCACAAAGAAAAACAAATAAAAACAGCAAGTATCACTCCTCTTCATCACAGTTTTGCAGTCCCCCGTGAGAAAAAAAAAAGTTACTCGGAAAGCAAAACTGGCTGTAATTTAACATGATTGTGACCATTCTGCCTAGGAACGATACCAACGGATTATAACAAAATCCAGTATTTTTATGTAATCCCTCTGTGAGTAAAAGCTATTTGGATATGCCACCTGAACAAACCCTAATGTACCTTTTAATTTGTATCAAATATTGTGATCTCACATTGTCTTTGAAATTGTGGATGTTGGTGTTTTGTGATTTGGTGAACAGAAGTTAAATTGCCATTTTGGATACTTCAAGGACATTTTCTGCTAAAGAAGATACCATTTAAAAAGGTAGATTTTATCATGGTACTTTTGTTAATTGTCTTTTGAAGTGTCTGAACTTAACAAGTTTACATTTTTCGTTTCATATATATTGCTTGTTCTATTTCTAACATTCCATAAATATACTTGAAATGTTATTTAAATATATTCAAAAGAAATTTGGATTCTGCTTATATAATAACGCTTGAATATTGGAATTATATATTTGAAAATGCACTTGAAATACACTGGATAATTACCTTTTGTGATTTAGATTTTAATTTCTGTTGCTGATTTATTTAATTACAAGCTAATAAATGAAGTAAAATGCATACGGGTAAGCGTTTCAATACCGAATCAAGTTTTCTACTTTAAAAATCAGAAGGGCAGCTATGTTTTTCGAATTTTGACTTTCTGCTGATAGTTGCTTAAATCTCGTAAAGCAGTAAACTTAAGGGAAGCCTTCTGATTTTGCATTTTGAATAGTTTTGTGAGATAAGGAAACAGCGGTGGAACATATATCCTAGAATTTAGCTCCAGATGACCATCAGCAACTGTCAGACACTGATGTAATTATTAATACGGTAACTCTTTTTATAGCCGTTAGAAAATAAATCTAGTTTCAAAAGATTTACTATACCGCGCTGATGTGTTTCTGCTCGGGTTTGAGCAACGCTGAGGAAACACAAGATATCACTGAAGCAGAGTTAGCATACTGAACCTGATTCCTTACAAAAACTAACACTTAGGCGCAAGTAGTAATAACGAAGAAAGTAAAATTTATAGGTGAAAGGGTCAAGCCAGCACCAATAAAATGAACAACAATATTACTTCTGACCTACAAATCCGTTATGAATGTGATAAGATTGCCAGTTGCACTCACAGAAATCAACCCCCTGCGTTCACAGGGCACACAGAGGGAATAACATGTGCTTATCCACCAAACTGCCAGCGATCAAAAATTGCCTGTTCGTACTGCAACACACGGCTGTTTTAAGTATGCCTTTCTCTTAAGCGGCTTTAAGATCAAAACATAAAATAACAACACGTATTTTGTTTAGTACCCTAACAGTCAACAAGTGCTGAAAGAGGCCAATCACCTATGTAACACTCGATGTAAACAGCAACTACTTACAGTGGGTGTACTTTAGCGAAACCGTTATACTAAGCTATTGTGAAAGAATCTGTTTTTCCAGCACTGCGAAGAAAGTTCCGAGTTTCAGGAATTACTCGCCAATACAGAAATCACCCTATTACAAACATACTTATATTCAGACGAGTTCACTAGCATTTTTCTTGGAGATTATTTGTCATAGTTCTCAAAAAATCCTAAGGTCTTTTCAAAAGTCTCTCTCCTCTTTTTCACTTAGAGAGAGGCTTGTGACATTCTTCTGGCACAAAAATACAGTAATAAAGCAAGCACAACGATAAGAATAGAAAAACGCAGGAGAGAGGAGCACTCTGTAACAAATGCCCTGCGCTGTCAGCCCCTCCTGCCCCGGATCCAACCCCTCCGCTCAGATCCAGCGGGGACGGGCGCACGCAAAGGCTCCAGTCACGCACCCCTACTGCTGCTGCGGCTGGCTTTGGGCTTTTTCGGGGGGGGGGGAGTGGGGAATTGGTAGCAGTAAACGATATTAGAAAAAACAGAGCTTTCCCAGGAATCTAGTCTTGGGTACATGCCCACGCGATAGCCGTTTCCTCTTTTTTCCCCCCCTCCCCCCCCCCTTTTTCCCAGAAAACAAGCATTGACTTGGATTTCAGCAATCAGTATGTTTACTAAAATGCGCAGTATTTTCTTACATGGAAACTAACGTTCTTGAAATAAAGGGATTCTCCGATATCCACTAAAAGGGTAAAACCCTCCACAGCGTGTTAGGAAGGCCGCGGTCTGGGACTGCTGTTACCTCCAGGGATTTCAGAGCAATTGGCTTAACTACTAAATCTGCCCACGTTCATACAAAGGCATTGAGCGAAAAGTCTGCTGAAAAACGTGCACGCTGCCGTAATAGAGGATTTAACATCATTAATACATTGCGCTTTTTGATAAAACGCAGCGAGAGCCGGCCGAGGGCAGCGGAGTTTGGAGGGGAGGGACGGCCGCGGCGGCGCACGTGTGCCCGGGTCCGGCTGCGGCCAGCGCCGGCGGCCGCAGCCCCCGCCCGGCCCGGCTCGACCCGGCCCGGCCCGGCCGCGGCACTCACCTTGGGATCGATCTTCTTGAAGGCCGGGTCATCCTCGTCCACCTCGAAGTAGATTTCCGTGGTGGTGATGGAGAGCGTCCCCTTGGCCACCACCACGGGGGCGATGAGCTGAGCCGGCGTGCTGAGCACCACGGGGCCTGCAAGACAAGGGCAGCGCCGTCAGGTGAAGGCGCCCGGCCCGGCCCGGCCCGGCCCGGCTCGGCCCGGCCCGGCCCTCCGCAAAGCCAGCGCCCAGCGATCCCCCTCGTAAGCGCTGTTTGCAACCGGCCGTCTCATTGCTCTCCCGCCCGCGGTCAGCGCTTTGAACTCTGCAGTTCGGACGCAAAAGAGTTTGGGAGCTGCAGGGCCAAGGGCTGCGAGATAAATCAACAAGGAGCAAAACTCAGAGGGGTCAGAGTGAGAAATAGCTGCCTCTCCGAAGTAGGTTCCGGGACTTCTCGTGCCCTGTTACTCCTCATTAACGCTATCGCGCTTTATGTGCGCGGGCTGCGATAGCAGTGACACGTTACCCGCCGTGTCCGTGACCGGGGACGGCGGCTTGGCGGGCGAGGGCTGGCCGCAGCCCCCGCACCAGCGAGCAGGGCGGCCCGCACCCTCCCGCCGCGGAAACCTTCCTGGGAAACCTGACGGCGTTATTTTTTAACTCCGGGTCCAAACCTCAACTCCGAAAGTATCGCAAAAGATGATTTTTTTTTGAGCTACTTGAATACCACACACACACATACAAAGGCTACCATCGTTAAGAGTATTTATGGCAAGATAATTTTTATTTCGACTTGCTGTCAGTTAATCCTTTTAAAATTACTGTAACAACACTTCACTCAAAATATATGCCTCAACAAGGCACTTGCAAGAGCACTGAAAAGATGGGGTAGGGGAAGACCTATTACAAAAGGCAGCCTTTTCCGCACAAATTGTTAGGTTTTCATCTGGAAATAACTTCTGCTTTAATGCAAAGGACACTACAGAGTATCACTTTTTGCCATCTTATCTTCAATACGAATGCAATCTACTGTTAGGTTGACAGCGTCAGCGTTTAGGAACCTCACTCGCTCTAATTAGGAAGAGATTAAAAATAAAACACACTTTTAGATTTAGCCACTAAACCCTGTAGGTTAATTTATATACACAAGCACACACACACACATACATGCGTACACAAACACACATCTGACATATAAATAATAAAAGCCTTAGTATAGAGCAACTCAGTATAACATGTAACTGACGCACCTTTTCGGAACTGGTAAACTGATCATCTCAGTGAATGTTAAAAAGATTTTGGTTGTTTTATGCAGTTAAAAATCTTCTGTACAATAATGAAGACCTTGTTCAGCTGGCAGACTGCCTGCCTGCGCTCCCAGCTGCAGTCCCCAGACACTGATCTCCCTCGGGATGAAGGCAGGGCGCGTTTGGAGGGCCCGGCATGGGCAAGGCAAGCCTTGGGTTGCAGGTCGCACCAAGGCTAACAGGCATAGAGGCAACCTTTTCTCTCCTCCTCCCCCAATATCGCTGCACTTTACTAGCAGATCTTGCAAGCAACACTTCAAATTACTCACTTAGCCCAAATTAGTCCTGTATCAGCGCATCTAACTGTCATGTTGGTAATGTTTTACTTTACTGTAACACCCAATTTGAGACTGTATTGCACAATGTTTTGTCATTTACGCTGCAAAATAAATAAAGAGGAAGGCACGGATTACTGTGTGTACAAGGGGAAGCTAAAACGCCCAGCTTCAGTGACAGCTTTCAGCAGCCCAGCGTGGCAGGCTGGATAATATTGATACAAGCTCTATTTTCTTTCATTTTATTGTTTTCCATCTCCTAATAAACCAAGGTAGCCTCTTGACCCTAGTCAGCTGATCTGCATCACATGCCCCGGGTTGCTTTGCTGCTCTCCCTGCCTCGCCTCCATCTTCCCTCCGTCCCTTTGCGGAGAGGCGAGCCGCTCCGCGCCGCGGGAAGCCCGGCTTCGGCCTCCGCCGGGCAGCCGCATCGATCCGCAACGCCGCTTTAAAGGCTCATCAATCTTCATCTAGGTCGCTCAAGTAATTATGCCCCATTCTCTTGTACGATTACAAGTGGATTTGGGTTTCTATTCCCCAGGCCCCCTCTCTTTGTGTTTACAGAAGGGGGATCTGTAGCGGCAGCGGCTCCCTGCCCTGCAGAAGCACTTGCCCTCTGAAGCAGACCATTCCCACCTCTCCTTTAACCCTTCCCCAGCAGCGCCGCGGAGAGCCGCCACTTTGCCCTCGCCCCCTTCGCCCTACGCACGGCGCCGGGCTTAGGGCCTTTGTGCGAACAGAAATCCGCCTTCAGAGGATGCGTATTGGAAACAACCCGATAGTCTATCATTTTAAGGAGGCGTTTGTGGGCTTTACTGAATCCCAGAAGGATGACCATCAATTTAATCCAATTACCTCTTTTCCCTGGTGTTGTGTGGCTAAAATATAAATAAAGTCACCAGGACTTAATGGCCAAAAGGCCAGACCCATAGTATGAAATCCTGGAGAAGACAATGGGTGCACCCGGCAAGTAGCTGCGTGGGCGTGTTAGCGAAACACGCTCACACATACGGGAGGAGGGGGCAGAGCTGCAGAAAAAGGGGGGGGGATATGGAGGGGAAGGGGATATTCACTTCTTAGCCTGTTACTAAATACAGGAGAAATCAGGGAATTCTGGCTTCCTCCTTCCCCTCCCGAGAACAGACTCGGGGCTCCCAGACCGGTACCTTGGCATCTGCCCTGGTTTCTAGTCAAATGACACCCTAGATTTGTTGCAATGTAAACATGTCAAAGGTATTAAAATGCAACGAGGAGCAAGCATTATTGTGCCTTGCAGACGACAAAACGTTTGATTGTTGTTTTTTTTCTCTTTTTTCTTTTTTCTTTTCTTTTCGCAAAGAAAAGCAGAAAGCGTTTTCCAAACACTGGCCAATTTATGGGATGATTTGGGGGGCTGGGGGTGCAAACTAAGTTTAAAAAAATCTTTATAGATTTTTTTCTCCTGAAAGCACAAAATGAAAAATATTCTGTGTTAACAGTGTATCATTTTTACACTTGTCCTTTGGAAATCTCCAATTACAACTTCCAATTCCACAGCATGTTTAAGAAGCAGTGAGTCTTTTTGTTGTAGCCTTCAGGGAGCAAACCAGCCACTGAGAGAATACGAAATTAATCCACTACAGCTATAGAGAGAGAGGATTATGTTTTAATCCCCTTTGGGAGAGTCTCTGGATTTTAAGGATCCGATATGAAAATGTTTACATAACGCATAATCAAAACACTGCAGATTTTCCATATGGCACCGAGTTCCCGGGAAGCTTTGGGTCCTCTTCCAAAACGCAATTGCTAATCTACCGCCAGGCGAGCCGGGCACACCTGACGCCGAGCAGCCGCCGGATGGACGGGCAGACCCCGAGCTCGGGCTCCCGGCGCCCCGCGGTGCCGTCTGCGCGGAGGGCTGCGCGGCCCAGGGGGACGCGGTACGTCCCGGCAGCCCCGCCGCAGCGCAGGGCAGCGGGCTCCCGCCGCCGCCCGGGCGACGAGGGGCCCCGGGACGAAGGCGGATATCGCCAAGCGCTCCCTCCGCGCGTAAAGAGCATTTGCGGATACTGAGGACACTTCCAGGTTAGCCCCGGGGGTGGGGGGGGAAAAAAAAAAAAGCGAACTTCTCGCTGCTCCATTTCGCCATGCAATTTGGGGTTTCTCGACAGGGCACACGTCTAAGGGGCTGCACTCTAACCAAGAGCATCTCTTCTGAAGAATCATTTCGTTGCCTCTTCCCGACCTCCCTGGAGCGGACCGGGCGGCCCGCAGCGAGCAGCACTGCGCTGACAGAGAAGTTCTGGCCTTAAAAACAGACCAGAACTCACTTTAGATCCACAGGTTTTGCAATCTGTTCAAATGCAGAATTTTCCACTTTGTCTGATCCCTGTGGTCGGCACCTGTGATTGACATTTCTAAAATAAACGGTACTTCACATATACATTTTAAAATAATATTTCTTTTCCAAAAGTAAATGGTTGTGGGATTGGAAGGTTCCAGTGAATAAAAGCAGAATGTAATATCTCCCTTGTCCCTCCCTCCCTCTAGTTTTTGTTAAACGGAGGCTTGAGTTCTTGTATTTTGAAGTCAGCAAAGAAAGTCAGTGCAAGTGAAAAGTTGAATCAGCTGAAAAGCTTGACGCCTAGCAAAGCAATACCAATAAAATTGTAACTCTGGTCTTAAACAAAGCCCCAAAAGAGTGATATTTTGAGCTGTTATTTCAAAATTTTCATTTTCATAAATTGTCCATTTTAATCGCTAGAGCTATAGATGTGTTATATTTATGACACTGGAAATTACACTGGAGGTATACTTGCTAAAATGATTGGGCATAATTATTCCTAAATAGGAAAAGATATATGCTTTTATATGCTAAATTATGAAAATAGGCAATTTTACCTGCTGCAGGTTTATAAGTCTAACCTCAAAAAATATTTTCGTGATTATTTATAGATGGAAAAATACTATGAGGAATAAATTATTTGAAAACATATTAAATCATACAGGCCAGTTTAATTTTACAATCTAGTCATAATCATTCTCATAAAAACATAGTGAATTTTGTCATTTTTGATTTTTAGATGACACTGCCTTAAAAGAAACAAAAACTTAATCTCTTTTTCATATACTGTTTAGCATGGAAAATACAAACCAGATTAGTTGAAGCTAATAACCTTATGATGTAAAATAGTTTGTATAAATCACAATTTGTACTTTGATATGATACTGAAGCAAGACTTTCAAATAATACAAATAATAATTAAAGATCATTCATAATCTCTCTGAAATAAGATAACTGAAATTAATCAGCACTTTAACTAACTCTAATGCCCAGTGTATCTGACATTGGCTTGCACTTAGAACGACTAGAAGTGCATATATTTGGAACAATCCACACTCAACACACGGCTTTCCCTCCACCCCACCCCACCCCCCAAAAAAAAAAAAACCCTTCAGTTTCATCACAAAATATAAATCAATGTGATACATGCAGATACAAGGATACAAGCAAAAATAGCTATAGGCACCAAAAGCTTTGGGAAAAGTGCTGTAGTTAGGAAAGCAAAAAAAAATGTCAATCAATTAGAAAACAATAATAATTATTAGAATACATGCACTGCCATGTAAACAACAAGTAAACAACTTAGATTCCTAAAAAAAATTGACAAAATTTAGCCTATTTGTTCCTGTTGTCATCATAAATCTGATGCAAAGTAGCCTTTTAAAAGCCCTGCAATAAATACATTGAACTTACATGTGGATGGTTGCCCCCCATTTGTTCTCCACTATAGCAGATACAGCAAGTAACTCCTGCTTCAAACCAAGGCTTCTACAGGGCTGTATATATATAGCTCCCTTTACAAATCACTTTCAAAAGTTTCAATAAATGGAATAATCTGAACAACTTCTTGATTCCAGATAGCAGAATCTAAGTCTAAACTTGACTACAGTCTTGTTTTTCTCCTCCCCCACTGAATAACACCCCCAACTCCTTTCCCTCATTTTCAGAGATCCCCAAGCTTACTTGGTTAGCATTTTATTCTTCCACAGTCATATGTTTCATATTGTGAGGGAGGGATTGATTTTTATTGTTTGTTTGAATGTCATTGCCAGGGTGGATAGGCCCCGTTTTCCAAAATTTTCCTTGCTTTTTCTCCCCTTTCCTCTAAAACACATATGACACTACAACTAACACCAAAGATCTACTTCAATGGTCTTTTTCAACAACAATAACTAAACAATTACCGCATCTCAGTTCTCTTAAGTAGTGCCATCAGCAGCAAACAATTATGTTTGATTAAAAAGAAAATGAAATGTAAATAAAAATAATTTTGCATATTACAACTCTGAAAGAACTAGTAAGAAGTAAATACCTATTTATGATGAGATTGGGAAAAATACTTAAAGATAACATCACCTAAGAAAAAATAATGGCATTTTCTCTCAAACATATGCATAATTTGCATACGTTTGAATAGAAGCCACACATGCACCTCCACAGGTAAATTATTACTTGAATTCCATACCTTCCTGGACTCATCAAAAGAAAAATATGGCATAGTACTTCTTTCTGAAAAAAAACATGTTTCACAGTATTCCTATGAATATAATCTCTTTACCTTGTTCAAAATATGACAGAAAGGAACCACTTAATAAAGAATAAAATAAAGAATGTGCAGAGACACGTTCAACACTATACCAAAGTCAATCTTATTAGCTACTTCCTCACTGAAGGTCCAAAGGAACAATTAGTTGTGTGTCTAACAGGCAACCTAAACCAATTTAGGATATCAATTTTTGCCTCCTTTTGCAGGTAAAGTCCAATTTCATTTTGTAGTATATATGAGAACCTCATAGGTCCTATAACTGAATGGCTTCTATGGATTTAGTAATGTTCCAGGACATTTTCAAGCTAACTGCAACCTGGCAGATGATCAGGTATTAATAATAATCAAGACTCCCCATAATGATTTACATCTGTCCAGAAATACATGAATATTTGAGATAGGCACTCCACTACTGCAATGCATACATTTACCTCTTCAAAATTAGATTCATACAGTGTGCTCTGCCTGAAGCTAATGCCTTGGAACTACTAAGTAATTTAGGCTGTTTCAGAAACTAAGAGCTTGATTGTTAAGTGGCGCACCCAGATGCGAGTGTATTATACTAATGCTTTATGACTTGCACTGGCTTCCTCCTCATTTTCCGGTGAAATTTAAGGAACTGTCTTCAACCTAGAAAACCTTAAGTGATGCCGAACATGACCACATACATGACAGTTTTTCTCTCTCAGAGAACCACTCCAGCTATTTAATCAAAAAGTAAACAGAAAAAACCCACACCTTAGAAAAGTATATCTAATGCTGGAATGCAAATATGAAAGCAGAGATAGCATCATGCTATGCAATATACACTGAAACAGGAACTCATTTTTATAAGTCAGGAACATGAGGGATCAAATCCCAATTGCAAGTCTGAGTGAACCAGACCTGACAGGTATCTTATACAGTCCAGCTTGTGTACCTTGTCATGCCAATAGAGCTCAATTGATTAGAAATGAAATGAAAGATGTGAGCCCTCAGGTTTCATTTCTTGCAGTCTCCATTCTGGAAAAGCTCTTCAGGATAAACTAAAAGTCTTACACTTCCTGAGACTGTAGTGAAGGGAACTATTATGTTCAGATAGCTTGTGATATTCTTAAGATCATTTATTTGGTTAGCTACTTGTATGTATGTGTTTCGGAAGAACAAAATAAGTTGCTGAATTAGCATATGGCTTGCCAGATATATTTATAAGAATCATCTACGATATTACAACATAATAGTTGTTATTTCTCAATTACCCCAAAATATAAAGAGCATCTCTAAACAACACTGGAACCAATAAAGATTGTTCTCTTATATAATTTTATCTTAGTGGTTGACTGCATGTTTTCGTTTTCCCACACTTAGGGAACTTCTAAAGACTCTCCCAGATAGATTCTCTGGTACCAAATACAATCAGAACTGATTCTGCAACCTCTATCATGTACGGTTTCTTTCCTTAACAACCTGATTTCCTTGTAGGAATTCAGAATACCTCTGAAATACCTATTCCTGCATTAGATTTTGTTCAAAATGGCTTCCAGGTTCAGAAGTTACACAGATAAAGACTGAAAAAGTGTGCTCACATAAATCTAGTTTCTTAGAAGGCCAAGCTGAAAATCTTCATCTAACAGGATACCAGTAAGGACTACTCAAATGCACTGGATGAGGTTGCCACTTGTAGAATTTCTGACCATTGAAACTAGGACTTAACCAAACTGTCTTCTAGACTGATTTTTAGCTTGCTTTTGTGATATCGGTATTAAAAAAAAAAGAAAAAAAAGAAAAAATCTGTCCATAGGTCAGTGAAAGTGCTTAATTTAATATAGATAGTGTTAATACAATTCTGGATATACTCCTAGATACTGTATATTCCTATATACTGCTAATCCATGTAGGTCTTACATAGATTTTGGAGAAAAGGGACTTTCATATGGAGATAACTGCATAGTGAAGGCGAAGTAAGGCCCAGAGGTATGCAGTCTCACACAATTAGCTCCTTACGCCTAGGTGTGCATTTTTGCAGTGCCATATGATACCATCCTTCCTACAGTCTCCTATGTATCAGATAGCTGGTTGGCTTGATCTTTGATCAGCTAACCAGTTGCACCTAGTGTGTGGTACTTTGGGACAAGGGAGAAACTATAGACCTATGCAGTAGGTGAGTGTGCACTTTCTAAACACCACTGTAACCTAATTCTGCAGTTTCAGAAATTTCAAAAAAAAAAAAAGAGTTTTGCAAGCTATGAAGAAAAGAAATCAGTAGTCTGGTGTGAGCGGATAGTAAGAGCACATGAAGCACTTTTCAGGGCATTTTCCACAAATACAAAGCAACAATGCTTGAACTGAATCATTTCAAAAGTTTGCAAAGTAGGAAATGCAGCTGCCATTTTAAAAGTCAAAGATGTTCAGTTTTAGAATGGGGTGTAGTAAGGTAAAAAGAGAAGAGCTCTTCAAAGCTGTGCTTAGGAGCTCTATCATATGTGACTGACAACCATCTTATAAAATTTTAAGCTATTCTGGATAGCAATGTGGAAAAAATGATTAAAATAAACACTGAGATGTCTAAAAATAGAATGTTATAGACACTGTGGGGCTTTTTTTTTGTTTTCAATGTGAAAGCCAACTACATATCAGGAGTATAACTGCTTTCAGTCTACGCCTGAGTCTATATTCTAAATTAAACTCATACAAATATGTTTTTCCTTTTTGTACTTAGACTTGAGGATCAAAATCTGAATATATAATAAGCAGAAACTATGGAAATCTGGCTGAATGGAATTTCCATGTTTGGAAGTACAAGGCTTCTGTGGTTATGTGTCTACCATAAAAAGGGAAAAAGAATCACTTCTCCCACATCCCCCCTCCTCCAAAGAAATTCCTATCTTGAGCGCTAACTTGCAAGGAAAATGGATTTTAGGGGGAGAAAGCTATTCAGGAGTGCATGTTGCATTCAGTGAATAGTTGAAATTGAAAAACTTGAAAAGCAGGGAGAAATATCAAAACATTTTGCTCTGATATTTTCTATTGAAATATTTGACATTTGGTTGTCCAACTGACGTATTTGTGTGTGCATACATACACATGTTTTCTTTAAAAAACTTAAAACAGGGAAGGCTTCAGGTACCTTAGCAACCTTCAGACAGAGAAAGATAGAGAGCGAGTGAGAAAGAAAGAAAGAGAGGGAAAGGGAAAGAGAAGGCAAAGAGAGAAAGAAAAAGGGGAAGAGAGAAAGAAAGAGAGAGAAAGAGGGTGAGAGCAAGAGAGAATAAGAAAGAAAGACGGAGAGAAAGAATAACAAAAAAAGAAAGAAAGCAAGCAAGAAAAAGGAGGAGTGAGAAAATGAAAAAGAGAGAGAGACAGAAAGAGACAGAGAATGAGAGGGAGAGAAAGAGAGAGAAAGAGAGAAAAGAAAGAAAGAAAGAATAAATACTACCTCTGACTCGGGAAGCTGCAGAGATGCAAATGGTCGGAGGCTTGGAGACAATCAGCAGAAAGCATCACTACACACTTGTTAGAGTCTTTCCCAAGCTTCCCCTGGGGCTGCTCTTTTCTGCCGACGCAGGATCCCTCCAGACCTCAGTGCCGTTCAGAGCCAACGGTGTGCGGATGGCCACCGTGGTAGAGGAGGAGAGCACACAGTGGAAGGCAGGGCTCCTGCAGCCCCGCAGGAGAGGGCTCCCTGCAGAGAGCAGTCTCCTGCAGGTGCTCCATGGAGGGAGCAGAAGCCTTGGCCAGGGCAGGTGGGAGAGAGTTCTCACACCAAGCCCTCCAGGAGCTTGAGAGGGATGAACATGATTCTTCCCCTCTTCTCTACAAACGACTGGGTAGGCTGTGGTCACTCCTGGAGACAATATAGCGGGCTATTTGGTCCTGTTTTTTGATTGATTATGTCATGCTACTCTGACAGATAATTTAACAAAACTTTTACTGGTTGGCCTCAAGAAAAATGATTGTTTTTTTCTGAAAAATCCGAAAGTTTGAAAATCTGCCTTCTCATCAGAGGCCCATGTTATTGTTCTTTACTTTCAGAAAATCCACTCTTTCTTTAAAACCAGTTGCAATGGGCATGGAAATGATCTAACATACCTTAGTAGTGTTTTGAGGGGGTTTGAGAGCATTTTGAGAAAAAAATAAAAATAAAAACAAAATATGCCCCTCCATTATTCCTTAAGAACTGTTAAGAAAAGGCTGCAAACAGCTTACCAGAGTCCACACTGGTCAACTCTAGTACAGGAAATTCAGTCTCAGATTAATATATATATATACACACACATATATATAAACACGAGTCAATTGTTTTTAAGTTTTCAGTTCCAAATACTTATTCCATGAACTTTTTGTGGCCTTAGATGCACTTCCTTGGTGTGTTAGCTAGATACAGTTTTTAGTATGGTATCTAGCCCTATGCAAGGCTTCAAAATACTATCAGACAAGTACATGAAACCTTTGTTAGATCCTGAAATAGAAAATATCCTCTAAAGGGTAAACGACCTACTCTTTCATCTGAGGTGCTGCTGTGTAGTTTTAACCATAGTTCTACACAGTAGAACTTTTGGCACTTTTCTCACCAATTTCTCATAAAGACACTATTGAACATTTTTTCAATTGGAAATTGCTCAAAATTATGGTGATTTCTAACAGTTTGTCTGAATTGAGACAGAAAGTTCATTTTGCATAGGCCACAGAACAGATGTTGATAACGTTTAGTTGCCACCAATCTTGTCTGGACTTCAAACAGATGACCTGGAAGTGAAAGGTCTTATATCTCATTAATAATACTACAGGCTGTCAAATCCCCATGACACAATGTGCTTCTTAGCACAGGGCAGTAAGTCAATAAATTCAGCACACTACTGAGAAGTCTGGAGAGAGGGCTTACCGCATTTAGTTCTCACGTTAATGTGGACTAGCTAGCAACGCTACCTTGGATGGAAGATCAGCTCTTTTTTAGCAGGTAGTAATGCTGCTTTCTAGAAGAATTTCTACTTTGAAGTTCAGGTTTGATAAAAGCTAACGCAATGCGGGGCTGCTGCTTCTCACTAAAACTTTACTGACATATATGCATTGTGGGGGGTTTTCTTCCACCTAAAGGCAGCTGTGCAGGAAGAAAGGAAGATTTTGTAGTGAAGGCTAAGGCACATTAAGACTAAGATGTATTAAAGTCAGTTAGCGCCTTACCATGGGCTTACTTGGCTGACTTCCTCAATCTCCTTGTATAATGGAATGAATAATATGTATTTATTCTTGCAAGGCTGTTGTGAGGATATATAATTCACTTACGAGGAAGTCAGATTCTGAGTTGATTGAGCCCATGCAAGTGACCAGACAGAAGTCTGCCAAAGCCTTTTGTCTTCCTTAAATACCGAAAGCCTCACATCCTCCTATCTTTGTTTCCTTTCTTCTCTTCCAGAAACTAATGTTTAGAGACTAGCGAAATATTTTGTCAGGGCTACTTTGCCTGGCTGGGCTTATACGCTAGTGCTACCAGCCATATGACAAAACAGATGATATGTGCTCTAGCTGTAGAATGCATATCTTTCAAAAATGTCATTAAGACCACATTCTGTTCTCAAATACACACAAACAATTGTTTGTCTCAAATACACACAAACAATTCAAGCCAACAGCAACTTCATGACAAAGAAAAGAGAATGTATTGCTAAAATGTAAAATTCATAAACTTTAAGTGGTTCAATATTTATTTTGCTTTCTAGGATCCGTTTCAGTGTGAAGTTTGTGCTTTGTTTTTTAGTTTGCCAAAAGAATATTAATTATCTGTTAAAACACAACCCCCTTTGGGAATGCTAGTTTATGATACTAGAACACATCCATATATTTTTCATTCTGAAAAAATCATCTACTAAGCAGAACACAAACTGTTAGCAAATTTGCATTCTCAGGCTCTTAAAAGAAAAGGTAAGTATGTAAGAGCCCTACTGCAGCATTAGAAAATCAAAAAGGAAACGCAAAGCAGAAGAGTTAGTAATATTAACTTACTACAGTGGATTTGATTGCATTACCACAGATTCATAATATATTAGAAAAATGCTACAATAGACTGGACTATCTCAATTATTAGTTCTAACAGAGATGTGACTTGCCTCTTGAAGTGAACAGTCTGGGAAGAAAAGGAGCTAAAACTGAAACAGAAAAATGTAAAATGTTTTAATATGTAAATGCTCAGACAAGAACAACAGGTTTGGATAACTCATTATACTATAAGACAGTTAAAACACTGCTTTTTTAAAAAATTTAGAAGCTAACTTAGAATTCATGATTCTAAGAACTCCATAGGAACATGAATTCTGATTTTTGTATTTTATTAAAATGCTACTTAATATAATGAAATCTGACCAACTGCCATTGCAACATATGGAATACTAATATTATATAATAAAAATATTCAGACTATGATTAGCTACAGAAATTCTCCATCCCATATGTAATTTATCAAAGTGAACTTTGATTTGTGCCACATGGCTGATGAAAAACTATACAGAGCCTCTGGAACAAAAGGTACGTACAGACAACTTTGCAAGAACAGTCTCAATCTGTTTCAAACTTTCCTTTTTTAGTTTTAACTTCACAAATCAAAATATTGTAATATTTATACTGTCTTAATTGAAAGCTTTCTAAAAACTAAGGTCTTGTTTCTTTAAAAGGTACCTTAGTTTCATGGAATGTTAAATTGTTCTAGTTAAATGTAGACAACCTTAAATCAATTTAAACCTGGTTTATAATAATTTTGTTTAATTCCAATTCTTTATTGAGACAATCCAAATCATTATAAAGCAGGTTTAAATTGATTTAAGCTTTAAAGTTAAATTGGGGACATATCTGACTATAGAAATTCCTAAGTGTCATTCCACTCTGAAAACTAACCAGATATAAATGATGATGTGATATACCATGACTTGATATATCTCACAGATTTCCAGATCACATACACTGAACGTACATAATCACTCTCCAGGATTAGATGAAGAATGACAGTCTGGATTTACTGGGGCCTGCTCTTTAGAGCCTATGCGTTCTAACTTTCTTAGGCATAAAACCCACCTTGCCCACTGTTTTTCTTGATTTCAGTTACTGGTCTCAAGTTTTAGATTCACCTTGTATATACTCAAAATCGTGTAAAATAGTGATGCTGTTCTATGTAAAATCATGCAGCAAAACAGACATCAGGTATTCAAGGATTTAGTTTTTTTCACTGATTGGTAAAATCACACATATGATACCATGCATGACTATTATCTCTCAAAATCGCTCATGCTATTCTCGCCAAAAGAATAGAATTCTTACTAAAAATGAGCAAGGGTGTAGTGGCAAAAACTACAGTTTATCTGACAGTAAAAATGAAGTGGTGCAAAGTGGGTTCTTTTTGAGAAGTTCACATTTTTGGGTATACATACAGTACCATTAACATAACACCTTGCCGCATGTACAAGTGTCTTGTCCTTCTTAGCGTTGACGGGGAATGCAAAGGCTAATTGCTGACATTCTTATGTCATATTTCCTGTCGATATTTCAAAAGTTAGTTTGTTTCAATTTCTGTAATTTCTGCTTTTGTAATATCTAAAATATTGTCCAATTTCTACAACCTACAAAAGCAAGGGACTAGAAGTACCGTAATATGTCCTGAAGGAGCAGGGGATGTCATATCCATGGTGATCTCTGGTAAGAGGATCATTGCACACAAATACTTAAGGACTCATTGAAACGTCAGTTTTTTTGCAGATGGATGTAGCTATAGGGATTGTATTGCATCTGTGTGTTCGAATGAAATGGCAGTGTTGGGGCATGTATAAGAACTGTATCCTGGACTGTGAGGACTTCCAGAAGGGACAACTTTTTTTTCTGACCACTCTGCAGTTCTAATCAATGCTTAGATGTAATTGCAGACTGTAGCCTTTAAACGATATATTTGTTTAGTTGGAAGCACTGTTCTTAGTTATAAGAAATTAGCTGAAGCTGAGTTTTCCTTTCTAGAGAAGAAAAGGATATAGATCAAAATATCACATTAATGGTCCTGCCTATCTTACTACTTTATTGACTTAAGACAACAGTGTCTCAGTGATGGTTAGCAGTTTATATGTCCACATAGTGAAAAGCCAGAAGATGGACATATTAACTAGGATATATATATACTGCTGGTTATCCCCAAATGAAAGCCCCTTCATTCCCCTCTGTAATTTAGTTTCAATCTACGAGACTAACTTCCATTTAGGCATTTTTTTCTTTTTTTAAAAAACATCCAAGTATGATTTTATCTTTGCTACACATTTCCACTATGGCATCATAAGAAAGTGCAGGAGCAAAGATAGCTATTTTGGAAATTCAATTATGCAGAAAAAATGCTGAGACTTCACAAAATTTCTCCTTAATGGAGTAATTTAATAAAGGTATCCCTAAATAAATTAATCTACAAAAATCCATACTGCATTTCACAGGTCTCATATTTTTATTTCATCTGAATGGAGATTGCATTTTCAACCTTCAACATGCCTGCCTTTCCACACTATTTCCTTAGGAAATATAATATTACTTCCATACAGAACTGTAACAGAGCTCGCTAGAACACAGGGCCAAAACTGAGACCTCACTGCATATCTTTACATGGGAAGAAAGGAACGATGAGATCCTTCATGAACACTTCTACACAGCTTCATTCCATCTTAGTCCCTGCTGAAAATAGGCAACTTTTCCCTCTTGCTGTGACAGACAGGGAGAGCTACTGCGCAGTCCCCTGGACTCCATGAGTGAGGGCAGGGGGTGCAAGAGCGCGGAAGCAGGAGTCTCTCAGCAAGCTCCAGGGCACTTGTGAACAAGTCATGAAAGTGCACAACCACACTCCGACCCACATAATGCCGAGTGCTGGAATTATTCCCCATTGCCATTTCAACCAAAAAAAAGAAACCTTCCACAGCGGGCTTACAGAATTTACAATAAAAACTAACAGGAATTAATAGAGAGCGCTTGAGGTACTGTTATTTCCCTGAAAGACTGTGCAATGGGCACATGCAGGGTAATCAATTCCCCTCGTTCATGGAAGTAAGACATCATATTAAATCTAGAACATAAAGAATCTGTTCTCAGTGTAATTGTACGCTTAGCTGTCAACATTAAGAGATTAGCTGCAAAAGTTAAGAAATAACAAGCTTAAAAGAGCTTTCGGTTCATATCTTATCTGTAAAGAAAAATATAATTACCTGCAAGGTTGTCGATCTCTTTCTCTTGGAGCAGACTAACAGCATCATCATCTCCTTCCAGCATAAGCTCAGTTTCTGCATTCTGGTTTACTACAGCTTGACTTCGGAAGGCTTTCTTTGACTTTACCACATCTTCTTCAGTGCCTAAATAAAAATTACAAATGTTGTGAATTTAGCTGAACAACGTTTTAAACAAAAAAAGTCCCACACTCAAATAGTAAAAAAAAATACAGAACAAATCATCTTTATTGAAAAAGGGAAAGAACATTTTCTAAAATTTTGTCAAGCATTAAAAAATACACAGCCTCCTTCTGCCCCTCAAAATATACCTTGAATAAAAGACAAGCTCTGTTCCACAAAGGCTCTCCTGTTTTTAATAATTCCTACTTGCTGAATGTTCTGCATTGTTCCACTAGCTTTCCACTACCAAGGAATTCAGCAGGAGTTTCTCTTGTCTTCCAGGTATTCTGCTTCTGACTGACCTCTCAGGGCTCAAACCATCTACTCTCTGAATAAAGGAGATACTTTCAGGAAATCAAAATATGCCATGATTTTGGTCTTGAAGACAGGGAGGATAGAATAGTAGAATAAGAGATGGGATAGCTCAATATACAGAAACAAGGTAAAATATGCAGGGCTTCAGAACAGAGATAAGAAAAAGGACATGCACAGTGAGTGAACTCTGTTGGGTTTTTCTTTTTTTTTTTTCCCCCCAAAGAACACAATAAAAAAGCTGATGCATGGACATGTGCCAATGATCACAAGGACTTCGCGGGAAGGATTTACCCTTTCTTCTTGCCTACAAGCAGTTTAGTTTATTCAGATAGACAGCTCCTTAAGGCAGAAGATCTTACATTTTGGGAAGGTCCTACCACTATTTTCAAAATGTATCCACTTTATATAAGAAATTAATCAGTGTGTGGTCAAAAATAATAGAATCATTAAAAAAAAACTTTTAAGAAATACAGAGATACTGTTGAAAGGCAACTGGGAGAATTGTAGGCTGACAACTATAAACAAAACTAATTCTACGTTGGTAGCTTTAACATACAGTTGTGAGATTGGTCCACTGTTTCCTAATCTTAGTTAAAGAAAGGTTACAAGTTTTATTTTCAATACAACACACTTGTAGTAGCTTCTTAGGCTGGAATGCTTTCTGTCTTTTTTCCTAAACAGGAATCTCTGCATCTTCACCTTGGACTATAATATATCCTTATTTATATGGAAAAGAAAAAGTACCACCTGCCTTATAAAAGGCTTTTTTATGTTTAGCATTCATTTTACTTGAATTAGAATCTTTTAAAATGTTCAGGTAAGAATTAACTGCACTCAGGGGGGCAATGTAAATTTTTTTTGTATAAAATCTAGACATTTTCAGTTCTGCTAACTAAGAAATAGAAATCAAATCTAATCCTCCCTGCAGGTAATTTGGAATAATAATTTGGAATCCTGCACAAAATTTGGTGATTTGTTTCCTATTAAGCTACAGAATTACGGATGAAAGCCTAGCAGAACTGAATGAGTAAAGATTTCTACTGTCTTCCACAATGCCTGGACTTTAGGTGATGAATGCTACTATGGCAGACATAAAGTGATGAGGTAAAGCCCATCAAGACTCATGACCTTATATTAATACAGGATAACTAACAGGAATATAATAAGCAGCTAGGTTAGTGAAGATACACGCACGGAATAGAATTCAAGTGTCAGGCAGTTCTGTTATTGCAAATAGAGGGATCCCACCAGAGGCTGAGGCAACCTCACATTTTAAATAGTGTAATTTTTATCTCCTGTATATTTGTCACTATCATCCTTCCTGCTATTTCTGAAACTACAGAGCAGGTAAAGACAAGCAAGCAAGCAAAAGCCTGTTTTTTTCACCAAGCTGGCCCAAAATTAAGGGCAGCATCTCTAGTTTTCTTAGCTGAGGTTCTCTCCATTAAGACCCCATTGATATTGACAGTGATTAAGACAATACTGGTATGTATACTGATATGCCGATATTTTTGACGGATTCAGTTATTAGGCTGTAATCTTTAACTAACTTGCATAGGTTACTATGTAGAACAACTCACCCAATTTAAAATGGAATCAAATGACTGAGGGGTGGAAAAGCTTTCATTATTAAATCTAAGCTATTTTTTTTTAATTCATGAAAAGAACAAGAACTGTAAAAGCAAGAACGAGTACTGTGTTGCAGCTGACCTTTGGTTTTATTGCATCAGGATTGTCTTGAGTATTTAATCGCTAAATCAGAATTTAGTTACAATTTACTACAAGGGAGTTTAGCATCATTTGACACAAGTAATTGCTCGTGTTGTGAAACACTTGATATTGCAGGAGACCAGCTCCAGGATGAACTAACACAGTGGAGGAAGGAAGCATGAAAATATCATTCTCTTGCTTTCTGGTAATTCTAGTGAGTATTCTGAAAGTTTCTCATATTCACAGGGTGTGATATTCTTCAAAACGAATTGCCTCACAAGTACTAATTTGGAACAATAGAGTCAACTGTTTTTTTTAATAACTGATTAGATTAGTTACAGTCCTATTTATGTATGAGGCTATATTTTAAAAATTACAAAAAAAAAAAAACCTCTAAGCTCCAAATTATTACTCATACTTAAAATGCATCAGAAGAAGAACCTGAAATTTAGTGTATTTTAACTACCTTATCATGGTGGTTCCAGTTATCAGATTATAGAAATATTTCCATACACCAATGTAAGAAATGTGGCAGAGTAGAAGGCATTATATTAACCTGGCAAATTTGGAGCTTAGCATCTAAGATAAATGTTTCTAAAATCCATTTTGGTTTACAATATTAAACATACATTTGTCTAAAAGAAATATAGTAATGGTGCTTCTTTGTCTTGATAGAAAAGGCTCTGGTTTGGCTGTTGCTTAAATTTATCACTTTGCTGAGTGCCCCTCAGTTTTGCTGTACTGTACCAAACATTTATCTAAATGAAAGTGTACGAGACCCAGAGTTGCCCTTCAATCACTATATCCTTTATGAATTAGAATTCCATTTATCAAAATTACAGCAAGAAGAGTAAGGTCTCGCAGGGCTGTCTCATTACAAGGCTTGTAAACACCGTCCTTACAAAGAAATGGTTTAACACCTAACAAATCAAAAACTGATTGGGAATAGAATTTATTTGAGATCATCTATCTTCAGAAGACGTGCTGTACTGAGTGCACTTCTTGGCCTTTCTACCCATTCATCAAGAAATTAACAAGCGAATACCACAGACCACCAGATCTCCTTGGATCCTGAAACATGAAATATGGTCAGGACAGATCTGTCTCAGATGTTCTATTTTTGTATTTCAAGACGACTTCAAAAAGGTTTTTAGAACAAGAGAACCTCTCAAAGGAAGAGTAAAAAGAAAAACAACTTGTCTCTTTAAAACCAGACAACAAACTGAATAAAAAATTATATGACATAAAACTATGTCTAGCATTGTTAACAATGATATCAAAAAAAGTAATGAATAAATGAATACTTGATATTTCAGCATGTTTGTAAAAATTCAAAACTCTAATTACCTTTTCAAAGCCACAGCAAAATTACTATGAAATGAAATTCATTTCTAGATATTTCATTTAAAACTCCTCTCAGGACACAAAGAGTTTGTTTTTTAAAGGCAAAATACGGCATTACATTAATGTCAGCTCCTAAGTCTAATTAGAGAATGTTTCAAACAGATTAACATAGGAAAAACTAAAACTAAACTAAACAGAATTTAACGAAAGCAGCATTTTAACATTGGGACACTCCGGAACTGACAGAAGCTATCATTTCTCAAAGAATCAAGTGCCTTGTTATGAGCAAGATTTTTTTCTAGGCCAGGATTTGCAAAGAAGCCTTGAAATATGCATCTAAACATGTCACAAAACTACAGTTTGCAAAAAAGTTAAAGGAAATAAGTCACTCAGATCTTTAGCTCTTCTTCAGCTGAAGTTCAGCTTAGCTGGTGCCTTCATTCTTGAAACGTGAAGACTATGTCTTTAAAAATATCTGGAGAGAACGTATGTGTAAGACCAGATAAGCTATTTAAAAGAAAATCCATGTTTTTTTACACCTGTTATCATATCCAGCACGTTTAAAGGTGCATGTTAAAAACTGGCTTCCTATGGTAGCTTCAGGATATCTAAAAAGAGCTCATCTTCACAAGAAATTAAAGAAATCAGCCATCACTCCTGTTCTAAACCCTTGCTTCCATGGCAAGGTGTCTATTCTACATGTCTGAAAAGCTATAAAAGCTACACAGTGAGCCTGTGCAGCCTCACCAAAAATCTACTACTCTCTCTTCCAGTGGCATTTCTTTTCCTTCAAAAAAACCAGGGATTATTAAGCAGACCCTCCTCCCCCTCAACAAAAAAAACCCCTAATAATCATCTCCCATGAACAGGAGGACCTCAAGGTTATTTTCCAGCTACAGCCTCTAGGAGCATTTAACCTAGGCAATATTTAAACAATTTTTTTTTCTTTTTGTTATTGCAACATCTGTATCTTGGCTTCTCAATTTTCAGTTAAACTGGTAAATTCCCTGTTGGATTCTGCAGGTCACAACAGATTCCTGGGAAGCAATCTACATTTCAGGGATACTGTTGAATGTCCAAACCCATAAAACTAGCCTTAAAAAAATGTTTATAATGAGCAGTACAAACATAGCATGTGGCTGATTATATTTATGTTTACGTACATTTATTTTAGTAGCCGTTACACTAATTACTATAACCTAACTGAATACAGAAATGGAGTTTTCTGTTCTCCTTTTACTGATATCCATTTATTACCTATTCAAATATAACATTTAAAAATTCTCCCTGTATTTAACAGAAAATGAGTTCGTACGGTTAATTTTAAGAAAAGTTTGCTTGGTAATACTGTAACCAACAAAAGGAGACTACTGCTTCTTATAAAGTTGTTTCCATAGTTTACTTCAACGAATTACCGATAAGGCAATTTATGCAGTGAGCTCTCTTTCATCTCTGAAGAGAGATGGCAGAATGGAAAGTTAACCTCATTTTCATGTTACCTAAATATACTGACAGGAAACTCTAATGTTTCCAAACATCTGGAAA
Organism: Struthio camelus; assembly: GCF_040807025.1. Classification (NCBI taxonomy): domain Eukaryota; kingdom Metazoa; phylum Chordata; class Aves; order Struthioniformes; family Struthionidae; genus Struthio; species Struthio camelus. The sequence goes on from NC_090942.1 coordinate 197,220,830, forward strand.
TCTGCTTCGTGGGATGGTGTTCTTCGTTTCTATAAGAAAGCTTTTTCATATATTGTCTTTTACAGCTTTATGTGGCTTCTAAGGAGCATTTTGACATACGTAAAGTCTGTTCTCTTTACAGTAAAATGCTGCATTTAATTAAAAAACTCTCTTTTATAGAATCTAAAGTAAAGTTTTTGTGAAGCTCAGCTCCCCTCAGAAACTTTTAGGGGTAAAGTTGCTTTTTCCTCCTTACAGAACGCTGACACGCACTGCTTTGTAAAACACCGCTTTTGCTGTATTTTCATTATCTAAGGTGGCTTTTAATATTTAACTAAATACAGGAATGCAGGACTAGTTCCTCACAAGAGAGTACCTCACAGGTGATGATGTGGACCACAGAATTATATCATAGCTGAAACACAATTTAGCAAGTGAGTTTGAAAGAGCTAAGCTTTTCTCAAAAGAGTCTTTCTGTTTGTTGTGCACACTGCAACTTCTACTTTCACAGGGACGATCAAACCTACATCATGAGCACACGGAATTAAAATGCCATATTATTATCCACCTTTGTCATTAATTCAACACGATTAATACGTGAAACTACTTATAGAAGTTTGAGGAAATACTCTCCCCGCTTTATACGTTGTAACAGTTTAAAATCCTGCTTTCATTTCTGATCTTTACTAACCGGATTAGGCCCTGGGACCCTCGCAGTGGTCGCAGACAGGGAGAGCAGCTGCTCGGGAGTCTGCACACTGACCTCTGCAAAAACCCAGTACTATTAAATAATCGACATACGTAGCAAGTGCTCCTCCTGGCCTAACGTCTGCCTGCGCTGCTGCAGAGCCCGCGCCTCTGGGGCCGCGCTCGCTCGACGGGAGACGTGCGCCAGGCATCTCGGTGTCTGCGCGAGAAAACCGGCCGCCTGGCTGCGAGCAGCAGAGCGCTGCTGGCACTACACGATGAACCCTCCCCAGCTGGGTCTGCCAGGGCTCTTTTTCAAACTGCAATGCGTTTCTGAGACTGGCAGCTCTGACTGGCATATAATTTAGTCTCCCTAGAGAACCAGAGAAGTGACTGTTATTAAAGGAAGGCTGTTTCTAATAGATTTAACGAAAGCCAGAGGAATATAAATCACATTTTCATTATCAAAGATCTTTGAAGAAATGAGGGAGAAAAACTATGAAAACTGTGCAGAAATTAAAAATTGCATACGTTCATATTGGAAATTACCTTCTACTTAAAGTAAAACATTGTTAACAACCAATTTTTGTATTCTACAACATATTAACACCTGAAGATTTTACCAGAGACATCACAAACGCTTCTCCTTATATCTAACTTTTACAGCTAATACCTCACATTTATTCCTGTCCTTACACACCAAATGATGTTCTTTACATGTGTCATGTGTAAATTAATACTTCATGCTTTATGCATTTTCCTCTTAAAAACTCTCAGATGTTTTGCATTGTAAAATAGGAGACTGACACAACCTTACCAATGAGGAGATTGAGAATAAGGTCAAGGCCAAAATGAACAACTTGTTTCTCAGATGACCTTGAGGAGGATTTTTGTGAACAATAAAAACTTGTCATTAAAGTCAAAATGTTGTATATTAATACAAACATCCTACTTTAAAAAAAACCCTACCAACTTGGATACTCGTTATTTTTTTAATTTACAGATAGGAAAACTAAGATTCAGAATGGCTATGAATTAACTTGTAGAAGTCATCAGTCTTGTCGTTACGTTTATTTGAGATGTCATGTATTCTGAACTTCTGAGAAAGAATCCTGCCTTGACTCAGGCCTGATCATAAGCTGAGTGGGAAATGCCCAGTCTATCACATGCTACATACAATGCATTGTCATAGTCTTCCCCTTCCGACTGGAATTAGAAGTCCTTCTAACTGGAACCTAAAACAGTCAAATATTTAGATTTGAATTAAGATGTAGTTTGCCACTGTAGCTTGCACACACAAGAACGGATTCGTATTCACGACTGATGACCTTTACAAACTCCTGCCACCTTGAAATGTAGCCTCTCAGTGTATTCTGCAGTTTGCTAAACTGCAGAAAGAAACTGAATTTTCTGATATGCTATGGATCCCTTAAACAGGCAAACATGACAGATAAGTGAAATAATTAAGAGCAATACAATTTTCCTAACTGTATTTCCAACCGTTTTACGAAAGTACAGTAATAGCTGAGAGGAAAATAACTACATAGCACCAACAGTTATTGCTCAGTGGAAAGGACATCAAGGACACTTGCAAGTAAGAGAATTGGATCAATATTAACGCGATTTTCATTTCATGCTTCCCCAACTCCAGTAAGCTGACAATATACTCTGATTATGTGAACTGCCTGTGAGTAACACAGAAAAGGTTATTAGAGCAAGAGGTGGAAATGGAATGCACTTTTTATATTGACAGGCCTGCTAATAGAGTGTACTGATTTTCAAAGCCATGCAATGCATTTTCACAATTTGGTGTTGACAGCAAAAAGGAATTTCATTTATCCCTAATTCATAATATTCACATGCAAGCAAAAGTTTCTTAAGACAGGCCACTGAGGAGGGTAATCAAACTATTTCAACAGAAAAATCTAATTAATAGGCTAAAAAGCAAAAGGTGATTGAATTTAAATATGCATGACTTTAATGAAATAATTCTGTTAAACATAAATGATGCATTCTATGCTTTCAAACTAGAATTTGATAAAACATGTTTTTAAGATTATATACAAATAGTAAATACGGAATCGCTCAGCATTCAGGTCCAGATTTTGTCTGGAAAGTTTTAGATTAGTTTTGAGTTTGAAATACTTAAAACAAGCACACTTTCTACAAGAAAAGCCATGTTCTGACTCTATTTGTTGGCAGAGCCTGAAGATAGGATCAAAGTTGTCAGACTTCTAACAGGCACACTCTATACTGAGGAATTGTGCCCGTATATGCTAGCCTTAATTTGGCTTTTTGCGCACAAAAATCCTAACAGAAAGGGCTAATTCAATAAAGACCTGTGATGAAATGTTGCTCAGAAATATAAACTCTTAGTATATGCTAGCAGCTTAATGGTAATGCACCGGCATGTGAGAAACCATGTCCAGTACTGCAGTAACCTATATCGACATTTCTAACTTTACCTAGTATTTAAAAATTACAGCCTCCAAACCACAAGAATAGTCCAAAAATCAGTAATTTTTAAAATGATTTATCTGTAGTTTTGTGGTCTGTTTTCTGATATTTGAGTTCTCCCTCTCTTTGGCCAAAGCATACGCAATTGTCTTTGCTAAAAGGCAATTTTGTCCCTCACCACATTTCCTATTGCTACCAGATCCAAACAAGATTAGCTCTTTCAAAACAGGCATTGTACAAAGACATAATAGGACAGCTAAAAAATTCATTCTCCAGTGAAAAGAAGGAAGGTATAGGAAGTGAGATTAAAATGATTTTATAGCAGCTTTCAAAATTCCACTAGTTGCGCAACTACTTTAATTCCTATTGAGATGACTCATTTAGAGAGAAAAGGCTAAGTAGCTCAGCACCAGTGCTTTGAGGCACCCATTTGCCAAAATATGTGAAATGAGCTTCAGGAATAAGGTTTGCTTTCTGGGATGTTAATTTTTCCAAATGAAATTCTGCTCTTTTGAAACATACAGAAGGAACATCTTATGCCGTCTGTACACAGGCAAAGTCTCCTGTACAAGAGATACCATTGCCTGTAACTGATCCTTAAAAGCATAGTTCCTATTGTATATAAATGATCAATTTATCAATGTAATAACCTTAGCAGGACATCTAGATTTAATCATCATTACACTGCTCCATATTATACCAACAGCTTCTGTGTAGAGCACTGATTTTCATCTGTGCAAACTTCACTTCACAGAGATCACCGCATCTTTAGAACTGGCACACATCATTTTCACTTCAGCAACCGCCGTTGCTGCTCGATACAACTTTTATATACAGGATATACAGTAGGATATACGCATTTGTGAGACAGCCGTGTGGCCCTAAGCACTGGGGTATGTGTTTTACTCTTAGCTCTACTGAAGGACTATATAGCACTTCTATAGCACTTCTGTTTGGGGCCAGTCTGCTGTAAAAACATGAGCTCCTAGTTCCTGAACCCAAAATGCAATTCTCTATTACATTAAAATTAAAGCTCTGCCATTTGCTTGACTGGCACCAGAATTTTACTCTGTTTTTTTTTAGACAAAATTAGCTGCAGCTATAAAACTTCTTTGTTTTATAAAGTCTAGCAGCTGAAAAGCTACATAGTAGCAGTACACAAGACCTGGTTGAGATAAATCAGAGACCAAGGCTCTATTACCAAGACAGTTCAAAGAGATCATCTTCAAGCCCTTCATTATTTCGTCTCTGAAACTGGTCAATGGCAATTACTGCGCCAGGTAAAAGCCTGTGAGCACACTAAGGAGAGCTAACTCCCAGAAATCTTAGCAACAGTCAGCTGCAAAAAAAAAAAGACCAGTATTTTATTTCATTTTCCATAAAACTGCAGTGTGGTGTTTGTGATGTCCTTCTCTCATTCTGCTTTGCAAAGATCACAAGAGAATGCAAATCTTCTATGCAACTTGCAGGGGCACTTGCAAAATTGCTGTGTTTGTGTTAAATTTGCAAGTGCTGGCAAAACTATTTTCTATGCCCGTTGAAGCTGAGATATTATTTAGAGAGCACGATCAGCTTTTTTTGTGGGCCACAGATTGAATGACTTGTGTTACGTGATATGGCTAAGGAGAAACCAATGAAACACTCTTTAAGCATTACCTACGGTCCTCTCAGCTGGGAAAGTATGTCTATTTGTAGATGAAGTTCAGGGTTTTATATAGATATACGAGGATATATATAAACATAGTATATATTTCTTAGGCATACAATAAGAAAACAAGTCTTGTCATGATGTAGCATACAAAACATGAAAAAAAAAACTGGAAAGGTGTAGAGTATGCCAACTGATAGTCCTTAATAAGATGCCTTCCTGGACATGCTGTTCAGTGGTATATTTGAGAATTTTTCCTCAAAAGGTATTTGGCTTTTAATATAGTGCTTTCATTAGGTGTTTCTGCTTCCTTGTCCCTTACCTTGCACAATGTTGAAACTCATAAAAATCTTCCAATTTGTTTCACTACATTAGTACCTTTTTGTGTTTCAGCACTAACAACATAAAACAAGGTGCACATAAAATAAGTGACAGTGAAGAACTCACTGTACCTGCATGGATATGTGGTAGCCAGTGCATCTACACATAAGCCTATTTTTATTTCGTACAAATCTTACTATTTACATGAAACCTATATAATAATTTTAATGTGACATACTAGAAACATATTTTCAGTGGTAAACTTAAAGTAACGCAACATAAAAAGACTAGTAAAAATAGTTAATATATAACAATATATATTGTCTCCAAAAACAAATTTCTATATTTTTAAAATCGATACAGAGCTATTCTGTCCCCTTTGTGACAGGCAAGGAATCACCTATATGAAAGAGATTCCCACAGACTACCTCTGCCCACCTAACACATCTTCACCTTGTAAATAGCCCAGAGGATGTCAGAAACCGGAGCCCGTGGCCTGACAGCCTGTCATGCCTCCTACTGGCTGTCAGAAAGAGTGAGAGAGGAAAGTTGTTTTAAGGCTTTATGAAGATCTATGACTGCAGGCTGTGCTAGGTGCAGCACTGCTGCAATAATGGCCCTTGATTTCAGCCTTGTGTTTGGCAGTCTTTCTTGGCCGGGTCTTCAGAAAATACCTTCCTCAGTACAGACAGTAGCAGAACTTCTCGTGTTTTTCAACCTATTAGGTGCCACTTTGAGGACTTTTATAACCAAACTACAATACCTGCTAATATTAAACACTTTATTCCCTTAAAAATGATAAGCATTTCCACTTGCTAATATACACAATGGGGAAGGGACTCTTGCAACCAAGAAGACACGAATAAGAAAAATGGAGAAAATTTAAAAATGGAATTGTTTTGTACTTTAAGCTATAGTCAAGGGAAATTTAAAGTGCTGTTACTCCTTAATATGGGCCCCTTAAAGCATAAAAAATAGGAAGAAAGGCACATTGCAGAACCAGAGCCCGAAGAGCTACATTCACCCAGCTGTAAAAGCTGTCCTAGAAGCCTATAATTAGACTTTCACTGACAGAATATTCTTCCAAAATGTTTCCACGAAATGCTGCTGAATATACTCTCGTCAATAGTTTTTATTTCTTTGTCAATCAGCAATGCAGCTGAATTAATAAACAAATATACTCTTCATGTGGGTTTGAAAAAATTCACATCATGGTAAATTATCAGTTTTGATAAGTAAATTACCTTCATTTGGCAAAATAAACAGCATGGTTTTTTTCACATTTAAATATAAAGGTGGAGGGGAGAAAAACGCTAGAAATCTAAGACTGAAAATGGTTGTGATTTTTGGCTGTTATGTATGGTTTTGCTGGCCAATGTGATTACTTCAAGAACTTTCTGGAGTCACAGGCTTTCAGCTGAAGAAGTGAGAAACAGAAGTAGTTATGTTAGCTGCTGGTAAAAACACAGAGAATTCTGCAGTAAAATCTATTAGCTCAGAGCTGTAACAGCAACTAAAATCCAGGTCATGCCAAATAACCTGAAAATGTCAGAGGAAAGGCATTTGAAACCCAACACTGAGGGTCTTGGGGAAAATGTTTTCATGTGCTATTTGGACCTGTTAAAAGCTTGAATAAAAGTAAAGATAGAGATTCTGATATTCAAGATTTGATTTTGACTGTTTCATGAATCCATACTCAAAGCTTACTATAAAGCTGCTGTGAAAATTATTATGCTAAAAATGGCAGATCACAGGGAGCAGATATTTAGAGATTGCAAAGCACTGTTAAGATGCAATTGCAGCTCTGTTTCCCTTATCTAACCAGACAGCAGAAGCTCAGACACTAAGAAAAACAATACTATTCCATACTCTCTAAGCAAATTCCATTACAGCCTGCACTTTGAAGGTGTCTCATATCATATTACAGTAAGGAATAACAAGAATGAATGAGAGTGTAATGGTACATGTATTTAATGAGAATATATGTATGCATTTTTGAGGGGCTAAGCTGGAAGATGACTGTGTTAAATTGGGTATTTTATATTTAATTATCATCACAATCAGGATCTTGCTTTGCAGATCCCTCTGACGATCCTTCATGAAAGCTTTCTTTCTGGGACTGAGCCTTCTCTAAACAAATTTTATTTTCACCCATCCATACAGTTACCAGGCAAAATCTTAACAGGACACAATTATCATGCCATGTTTTCCCTAAAACCATGTTAGGATGAAATATTTGGAAGTTTATTTGGAGAAGCAGTGGATGGCACTGTTGGACTACAACTATACGGCTGCTGATGCGAATCTGAAAAAATATACGTCAGATTTTCATGACACCTTCAGACACACAATTTGGATGCAAATTTTTTGACTGTACATTGGAAGATTTCATAATCAGATGTGGAAATTAATTCATGTACTTAAAGGAAGATTTGTAGTAAGAATACTTCAAGTTCAAGTGTTGGAGAATCAAGAATATCCTTGTTTTCAACATTCTGATCATCATAATTTTGTTAACATTAAATCATAGTTCTAACACTGGTCATCTTGTTACAAGAGGAACTTGGCTGGTAATTAGACTAACAGAGACTAAGGCAGTCAAACAGACAACTGAAAGAAAATGGTGCTCAAGTGAAGCAGAATGGTCTGTCTCATCATGATCCCCTCTAAACCACAGAACACAAGGGGCTTACTTGATGACACCTGGAAGCATTGTTATGGATTAATTTAACCACTACATGTTCTTAAAATGCTCACCACTGAACATCAAGTAATGTCTGTGTGTTTTCTGTCTATGAAGTTGATGTTACTTCTTAAAATTGCTCATAACACTAGCCATGTTTACTTATAGGCTAAAATTAAGTGTACATGAATGGGTTGAGAGGATGTGGTTCTTTTTAGTAGAGGTTTTTGTTTACTTTCTCTTCTATATTCATACTTATGACGTTTCTTAAATAAATATTAGTTTTGGAAGTTATCTGAGATAAGGGTCATCACCTGCGTTTCCCCAGAGCAATGTATTTTATGATACTGTGTGTGTTACTAATTTTCAGGATAATGCATTAACTAAATAGAAAAGGCCATCAAAAACATTTTTGTGGCTGATGTAGTCACAACAAATTCAATTTCAGTAACAATAAATATCATGCTACTCGTGAGCAAATTAATATTACAAGTACTTTATGATGATCCTGACTATGTGTTAATCTGTATTGCCTCACAAAATTCTGTGAAGATTAAAGTAAGCTGATGTTGAAAATTACATTTCTAGGATCAGTCAAATGTTTCCTCTGTATTTTGTTTGTGAGCCCATGATAATTTACATAAGGAGTTTAATCCTGAACATTGAGGTTTAACTAATTTCTTTTTTTTAAATATTTCAAACTAAGTTCTGGGAACCATCTACATTCAAGCTCTGGCTCCATAATAAGAATCACAGAATCACAGCATTGTTGAGGCTGGAAGGGACCTCTGGAGATCACCTAGTCCAAACCCCCCACTCAAAGCAGGGTGACCTACAGCAGGTTGCCCAGGACCGTGTCCAATCAGATTTTCAGTATCTCCCAGGGTGGAGACTTCATAGCATCCTTGTCCAGTGTTCAACAACCCTCATAGTAAAAAAGCTTTTCCTATGCTCAGACAAAACTTCTCGTGTTTCAAGTTGTGACCATTTCCTCTTGTGCTGTCACTAGATATCACTGAGGACAGTCTGGCTGTCTTCTTTACTTCCTCCAATCAGGTGTGTATGCACATTGATAAGATCCCCCCCCGAGCCTCCTCTTCTCCAGGCTAAACAAAGGATATTTAAAGAATACCTGGTTCACTTTAGAAGTAAAAGTAAATGTAAAAAAAAAAAAAAAAACATACAGAAAGATCTACAACATCAACCATGACCTTGACTGTAAAGCTGGTTGTATATAGTAACAGAAAACAATATTTCATAGACAAAACTGAAGGAATAATTCGTTTTTTTAACCTTTTGCAAGGAGCACGGAGAACGCTCTAACAGTAGATATGCCTAGAAATTTAACTAACTGGATTTTATCCATCTACTGGGTCTCCTAGCAAAACTCTGATAAGTGATGATCCAGTATCAGTCGCCTTCAATTTGCTTTCAGTGTTAGTTACTAAAGTGTTAGTTTCAGCATTAGTCACTGAAAAATATTGTTCTCTTTAACAAAGTTCTAAAAATACTGTTGTTAAAGCAACTTCTAAGGACTGTTCTAGAAACATGGGAAACATTTTTAATAAATGCAGTCTAAAAATCAGGAGAAGGTAATAAATTCAAAGAACTTCATGAAGTTGAGAAAAAGTAAACGAATTTACCCCGTAACTTTGACAGGCAGTCTTGAATTTACTCTGTTAACCAACAAAAGGCACCTCTATATTATTAGCAATGTCATTAGTGTTGACAAGGTCATATATAGAAGTGTGGAACATAAAATGTAGAACGTCCTGAAACAGAGGGAGAATAGCTTCTAGGTGGGCATTCAGATTTCATATAATTAGGCACTTGATTTTACAGCAAAGCTTCCGAACAGAGATTGTGAGATTCAGAAATTCCAGTTCACAAGAGATTTTGATTTTTTTTAAAAAACCTTATCACCTCAACATTTCAAGATAAGTTTATTTATAAAACACTGATTTAGCTTTCTACAGTAACATTTGGCAAGTGCCAAATGAAATCAACTTCTTACCACTTTCTCTGGGGGGTCTTCTCCCTCAATTTTGTTCTAACAATGACCGCAGAAGGCAGAGACACCAGCGATTCAGGAGAAGGCAGTCAGGCAGCTGTGGGAGTCAGCTGCTCTGGACTTCTCACCACTGAGAGTTTGCTTTAGAGTCAACAGTTCTTTCAAGTTCACCTTGGTACGTTTTTCTTCAATGTCAAGGATCTCGCAAAATTTAATCTTGAGTTAGAGTCCATGGGACTTCTTGGATCCCTGTTCCGAAGAGAGACACTAAGCCCTGCTTTGAGTAGGATGTCAGACTCCTAGCTTTATAGAAGGGAATCCAGACACCCTCTCATATTAGGACCTGCTCGAAGCTAAATGGTCTGGGAACATAAGGCGTTCAGTAGCCTGCCAGGAATCCTCTCTGCACTTCTTTGAAAGCTGATCAAACTCCTGCTGCTTCCATGAAAGCAGATTTCAGATTCAAACATGTCAAATCCCAGAAAGTGATGCTCTTTAATTCTGTTTGCATAACTGAAATCAACCTGTATGTCAAAAGATGAGCATACAAGACATTTGCTGACACTTGCAGCACTAATGACAAGTCCCAGAAGGAGCCATATAGCCTGCTTCAGCTAGAACAGCTCTTGAAATCAGGGTGCTATTTAGATGTCCAAATATATAACAGAATGAGTAACCTAAAATATGCAAGTTCAAAAGCAATTGCCATATTGCACATTTGAGATATATCTGTAGCTGTTCCAAAAAATGAGTGTATTACATATTACTTTATGAGGGGTATTCTTTTCTCATTCTAAGCATTCAGGATTTGTCACAATAGTCAATTTAACCGGCCAAATATTCTTGAGCACAAACAGTAGAAGTTTTGTGCACTTCTACATACAGATACAGATACATGATTACATGCATCTGTACTGCAGATACTACAATATAGATCATTTGTATATGTTTCAAATGCAGGAACTCAGTTATTCATGTCCATGTTCTCCACTGCAAATGAGAACCGCCTTCTTGTTCCCCTCTGACATAAAAACGGTTTGTGGAACACAGTTAAAGATTTTAAAGATTGACAGACTAAAGCTTAATAAATTCCCTATTTTGCTCTTAAGATGACCTTTGTGGAGCAGTATTCTGTTTCACTGTCCAGGGAGGTACAACAGTGGCTCATCTGTACTAATCTTCACTGACTGTAAACTGTTAAGGCGATTAACCGGGAGACAGTTCTTTCACCACATGTATAGAACCATTGTGTATTGGGCGATATCTGCATATTTCATGACAACATTATATTCTACTGAATTTTAGTTATGTATTTGTTCATATTAAAATCTGGGGAAAAGAAGTAGTGTCTATAACCTCTTGCACAATCTCTATTTTCCTCTTTTCTCTTTAAGCTACCATGTAATCAATTACATTCAAACCACATCTAAACTTAAAATAAGAATAGTTAAAAATCTATTCACATTACAAAATGAAAACTCTACTAAAAATTTCCAGATAGATTAAAATCTCACTTTATAGTTTGCATTTTGATCCTGCAATATATCCCTTTAGCTTCACAAAAGGAAGAAATGAATCTACTTTTCTATTCAAATAAGAATTTGACTAAAACAAAATTGCACAGCAGATAGAATGTTGAAATAATTATGCTTGAATTTTACATCCAGATGTGAAATTTGTTTTGATAGTTTATAAACAAATCTAATGCCTAGTATCAAAAAGTTAGAAATGTGAGAGACTCATCCAAAAGGAAAAATACTCCAGTCCATCTCCAGTAGGTATAACTCTGATAATCCTACAGTCTCTAAGGACAGCTAAGTACACAGCCATAGGAATATATTAGAATTTTTCACAGAGTTTTGAAATATTTTTACTTACCGGGTACTTCACTCATTTTTATATATACATACTTCATCAAAAACAGACATCTGAACATGCATACAATGGTTGACTAACAGCCTATAGTGAAATAGAAGCTTTACCAATGCACCCTGTAGCAGAAATCTTCTGAGAGAGTAATCATACTACTTCCAAGTATGTCAATCAGTATTTAAAAACAATAGATAACGTTTCCTACAGGAAAAAGACATTTATCACCCAAAAGTAACTTAATACTTTTTTCCTTTTTATCTTCTTAAAGGTAGAATTTAACATTTTGTTATTACTTCTCTAAAGCATATGTTTAGACCTGCATAGTTTTCATTTCCAAGAGTTTTCTATTCCTTGATGATGGAAAGTATTATATAATTACAGTATCCATACATTCAGCATCAACTCTGATTTAATTCTAGAGTAGATGTAGAGCATTTTCTTATTTATCAAGGTCATATCTTGATGGCTGTACAAGCTTAGATAAATCAGGTGTTAAGCAGGCACATCTCCAAGGAACCTGGAAATTCTCTCATCTGCAATCCTCAGCATATCGTATTATTTACTGCCAAAGAAATGACTGATTAATTTTGTCATCTTTGCTCTGTGATTTTTGCTCAGCTGAAACTGCCTGCCCTCTTCTGCAATGCCTGATCAGACCTATTTAAGTTGATGCCTTTGATCGTAGACACTGAGGAGCTTGCTGACTTAGGCTTTGACTAAACGTTCCTCCACTGCAATATTTATGCACAAAATCCTAAATGATAACTGACAGTCAATGTAGATAACAAAAACTTATAAGATGCTTCCACTATTTTACTGATGCTCAAAATAGCTTTTCTTGTGCTAGAGGTACCAGTCAAGATGAAAGATTGCTATTAATGTAACAAAAGCCCAACAAATTTTGCTGTAACGAACAGCTTATTCCTCACAAACAAAATATCTGAGTCCAGGAAAAAATCTGTTACTAGAAAACTATGGAGTATGATTCAAAAAAATGCTTCAAATTCTTTCTGTATTGTGATATCATGCTTAGTTTTGGAAGCTAGCGGCATTTTACTATCAAACTGTTCCAAACAAAATTATCAAAACAAAGCTAATAAAAAAATACAACGAAAGTTAAGCCCTATGGAAAAAAAATCTGCTTCCAGCTCTTTATTAATCACATTCCAACACCAGAGGCTAAAAGTACATCAAACTGCACCAAATCCTTTTCACATGACAACCTCATAAATTATTCAACTCATTAGTAACACCAAGAGGCATAAAAATAACATCACCGTTAAGGATGTTTTCTTACAGAGAAAGGTCAACTAAAAGTTTCAGTATTAAAATTCAAAGGCTTAAGCCTCTGAAGAGTAAGTACATCTAGATAGGATCCACGAATTAAAACTTTAATGCATGCTGTTTTAAAATTCCATACGTTAATTTTAATACATATATGGAAAAGTTATACTCAGAATTACTTATTTTAACGTTGCAAACAAGACAACTTTCACCGTGGTAGTTTTTAATTCAATCTATGGGGCTGATACGCACCACCTCTAAAAACGTCTAAGCTTGAATTTTCCTGTATACCTCATGCACTAATGGGTGAGTGGTATGAAATTATATGGAAAAAATATGAAACTCTTAACTACTTTAGCTCTTCATTTTCTTTTGCCTGTAGCCTTGCCTTGCAGGCTAGCTCTAGTACAACGCAGCAGTCACGTGTACAAAAATACTAGACAGAAGAACACAAAACATTACATTAACAGATGCAATTTTTGCAACAAGCTGAACCTGTTTAAGTGCAATGTGTATAATAATTCTCATGAAAAGCCAAAACCTTGTCCAACATTCACTAAGCACAATCTTATCGCAAAGACAATACACAATATTCCTACTACAAAGGCATGAAACAAAGTCCACCAAAGCAAATAGAAAGTTCCCTTTATTTTAAAAATAGATAGTATCGACTCTTAAAACTTGGTGATAGTTTATAAATCAGATTTCTTCCTGTTTTAATGCTAACTTAAAATCCAAAATTAAAAATATTAAGCAATAAGAATATTCTTAAGAATTCTTAGGCTGGTATAATACAGAAAGCCTACTGCTGTGATAAATGTTTGCCTTACAGAAGGAATACAGCAATTAGCACAGTTTTGCATCTGTCTCTGACAAGATAGGTATTTAATGTTTTGGAATAATGTGGAAAAAATAACCTTCCACCATCTCATCAAATGTACAACACTATATACCACTGGGGAAAATTTCTTCCTTACCCCTAACTGGTGAACAGTTTATGACCTGAAGTTCTGCACATGATAGCCTTCACGTGTTAATAAATATTAAATTACATTATCTGGTATAACTGCACATGCAGATATTCATTTATATATTTAATCTTGCTTGAATCCCAGCTATTGTCTTCAACAATCTGCAAAGTTAGTGACATGTGTAAGTCATACAGGTTTCACTTTGCACTTGTCTTATTCAGAACTTTCAGCACCATTAGTCTTTGGCTACATATCAGCTAAAAGGTTTAGCTTGCTTTGTGTAAATTTACTTCCTTTTCCTCATTTTTTTTTCATATGTGGTTTCTAAATATGATAAGGACTCAGAATTTTACTCCTGCATAAATACTAATGAACATCAGGAGTATGTTTTTTCCACTACTACAGATTAAAAAAAAAAAGACAGAAGAATATCTTAATATTTAAAATAATGCTTGTCTTTCATACGTTAAAGAACTACCGTGGCCCAGACCTGAGAAATAAATTTGCTTTAGACTCTTCAAGTACCCAGGTTCGGTCTGCTGTCCAGAGGTCACTAAAACCCATGAAACTTTCAGACGATATAAGGAAATTTGTAAGCATGTTCCTCGCTCCTCTTTTCTACCCCAGCCATCCCTCCAAGAAAATCAAATATCTTCTAATCCTGACATTCCTAGAATGAAGTTCCTGTGTGGCCAGCACACTATCTGATTCACAAACAGAGCTTTTAAGGATGCTTAAGATATATTTTTTCAAACAAGTACTTATATATTTTACAATTTGCGAAAAAATATCTTTGGGGTGAGATTATGCATATCAAGGTAGAATATCTGATATTAAAAAAAATAGTTAATTCCTCATTCATGAAAGGTTTTATATTGAACTATTATGAAATATTAGTTTGATGGCCTAACAGTTTCATTCTGTCACTCAGGGGAGACAAATTTGGTTACTTTTACCAGTGGCTTAAAATTAGTGTCTGGGAATGTTAGAGAGGTATAATGTGAATCCCTTGGGGATTAGAAAATTTAGCAGCGTACAAGCTCAAGTCTTCTGGTTCATTAAAGTATAAGGATTGAAAGAATTCCCATTATAACAATATGTTCTAGAAATTCTTATAATTGTCCTTAGGAAATAAGTGATATGATTCTCAGACATCCATGGACATGAAGAAAACATCACTATATATATTTTAAAGCAGGAGTTAGTACTGACCATATTCCACAGCAGCTTTTAGGAGGGCATCAGAATGAGTAGACCCAAAAGCATTGCGAACAAATCGCCTCCGCCGGCGCAAATCATCTTCCCAGTAATCCAAGCGCCAGAAGTCATGCAGTTGGCTACGAAATAAAGAACATACACATCAGCACCTACCACAGCTTGAATTGTATTTACATATATTATAGTATAATTTCACTGCTACTTTTCACTTTCAGGAATACAATCTTGTAAAAACATATTACTAAAACATGCAATATTCTAATATTTCTTTACATGCATTTATACATTATAAAGCTCAGCGCTGCCTGTCTCAAAATGTTCTGCCTGCTGCTAAAAACATTAATCACACTGAGCCCATTAACAAATGCAGCATCAAATTACAAGTATTAATGGCACAGCTTGCTTTCTTTTACAGTGTTTTTAACAAGGCTTGTAAATCATAGAATGGACCTCAGCGCAAATAGTTTGCAATTTAATGACTATGGTCCCTTAGCAGACTGAACTTAGAAGTATAAAATATTGCCCACTTGAATTTTGTGGAACTATGATTAAACTAATGTGCTGAAATATTCATTGAAATAATTCCCCACTGCCCCTAGCAACCTGAGAAAATTGCAATTTTATTCATTATTAATAACACTGAATTAGAGCAGCAAAAAAATTCCACCATGTGGTAATTGTCTTGGTAAATTATTATTCCAGCACTAACAGAGTACTAGGATGATTTTATAGCTTCCAGCTAGTACAAGCCATTAGCAACCATGGCCATCTTCATGTTACGTTGCCTTTTTATGTTCAAAAGCAATATTAAAGTTCAACAGAATGATATAAGCCATTGTTTATATTCAACTCAAAACACACATATGCAATCATTTGGTATTCAATTCAATTTCACCTGGAGCAGCTCTGGAGGGCATAGCACAAGAAGGGGGGTAGATGGAGTAGCATACCTTCCAGCCACTTACAAATTTTCAAAAGTTGCACACCATCAGTTTTTAGTCAAATGTTTGAATTCTGAATGACATTTTCACTATGAACTCCTTGAGTCTGCTTAAAGGTCCTACTCTAGTTTGCAGAAGAGGCACTGCTTTATTTATCTACTAGGAGTAAGAAGGCATCTTCAGGACTGCAGTGGGAGCTGCTTTCTCACCAAGAGCAATTCATAGTGTCTTGCATGCAGGTGAGGCAGTGATTCTGAGCTCCCACAGGAGGAAGATGCAGCATTAACGGCCCAGCCTGCATGTTGTGAGACAGAAATATCTTGCTATCCTGAGTACCAATTATCTCTTGCTAGGTAAAATAGCCCATTTTGTACTTGTATTAGCATACAGTATTTGCTCACAGATGTCATGTTAGCCTAAAGTATCAGCCCGTCATTTCTTCTCCTACACTGAGCACCGAGTAGTTTTACTGCAACTGCTAAATTTCCTTGACTCTTATTTGATATGAATGGAAAAATGGGCAAATAACTGCTTTCTAGTTTAAAAGAGAGACCTTAAAGGCTCCTTGTGCAGTTCAAGATCATGTTTTAAAATGATGACTGGGAAGAAAATTGTAAAGGTTTTTTTTTTACCATAGGGATTTTTTTTGAAAGGCAAGCAACAATCCCTTTTTGGTTCCATCTAAAAGAGTAAGTCATGATGAAACAGGAGTAAAGATAATAATGAAAACTCTGTTAAACACATGTATACTGTGAAACTATTTGTTTCCGCAGGAGACTGTTAGGCTGGGAAGATTATAATACTTTAGAAATACTTCTATTCTAATCCTGGGGATATTCTTCAGACTTTTAAGATTTTTAAGGACTCTAGGTAGACTCTAGGTAGCTCTAAACAGTGGCAGCAACTCAAGCAGAACTACACTTTCTAAGACTGCACTAGGCACAAGACAACCTTAGAAGAGAGAATATCCACAAATCATCCACATCCCTTCCTGCTACAACTTGTTTTTTCCTAGAAGTGACTAAATCAAGTCACTTTAGTAACTTATTTCTGTGATGAGTACAACATTTCAGCAATTTACTTTTCAATTTACTTTTATGAATAATATATTTTTAATAATTCTTATTTTCATAGCCAACTAGACTATATGTAATTTCTCATTCCTCCACATCTTATACCAATGACGTTTTGACACTTTTAATCCAGCTTGTTCTAGAGAAAAACTCCATAGATATGCATACCGTAATGAAAATTTTCTGAAGAACCAAAAGTTCAAAGTATTCATTCATGAGCTACTCCTACATACTTCAAAAAGGCAATATACTTGTACCCCTTTAACTGAATAGTTATTTAAAATGCACTCTAAAACAGGTGACCCAAAGAAATCTGCTTGATGAGCTGAACTCTGAAGGTATTTTCCTTACAAACTGTAACATAATCTAATATAAACCTTCAGCATAATTCAAGAATAAGTGAGGGCTGGTATGGAACAGTTGTTTTACAAAGTTACTAACAATTAAACATTTTATTTGAAGTAGTGTGCTTCTTGTGAACTTAATCCAAAATTTCAGAGGTGCCACATTCTATATACACATTATAACGGAAAAAGTCCTATACACGTACTGAAGGATTACAAACTCTTCCACTGCCACTATTATCACTTGCCCCCATTTAGTGGCTCACTGTATACATCTTCCTACTTTAAAAAGCATTTTATCTTGTTAAAGGTCTGCACGGTACGGAAAGGCAAAGTGGTTTTATGCTAACCCAGACAGCCAGTGTGGTCTTTGATACAACTTACAGCAAACAGTTTTGAAGTCTCCCAAGAGCAGGTTGCTCTAAAAGTCACAGCTGCCCACAATTCTGTGTAGTACCTCTGCTACCATACCACACATCCCTTCCATATTGTGGGGGACAAAGACTATAATTTGGACAGAACTTTAATAATGTGTTTAAGGTAGCCCCATATATTGCTCTTTTAGAGGAGAAATTGTGTAGTGTTCTGACACCAAAACAATTTAGAGGAGTATGAAGATAGCCTGCACAGCAAAGTCCTCCCTGCCTCTGCAGAATGTCTTCATAGCTCAGGCTTGTTAAAGATAACTCTTGAAAACATTTTCAGTTAAATCCTCAGAGAACAGCTCTGAAGCAGAGGATGGGAATTTTTTTTTTTTTCTTTTACTTTTGACTATTAACTATCCTGGATGGCAAGACTTTGTTCACCCTACTGCCAGTCAGGATGGCACATGCGTGACAGTAGCTCCATAGGTGTGAAATCCATTCCCTATTAACTGTTGCTGCGGTGCCTTCACCTTCATACTGGATGCTACAATTTGCAATTTGCTGTACGTCACCTATAGCTACAGCAACTAGAGGCAAATATATATGTCCATAAAAGATCCTTAGACTGCCAAAGGATGGGCTGCCAGATGGAAGACATTAAGTTTGAGCATGTTAATGAAGAGGAACAAGCCTGCAGGCATGGGGGAAGGGGAAAAGAAGTTGTTTGGAAAAAGTGTTGGGTCACAGAACTGGAAGGATGTCAGAGAATCCACAGTCTTTGCAATACTGTGTAACTGCATAGAAAAGACTAGGAATTCCTGATCTATAATTTCAAGAACTATTCCTATTTTTCCTGTAACATATTTAAAAAAAAGAAAAAGAGTTCTTCTTTTCACAGTCCAGTATTATGACTATGTTTTGAGAAATAAAAAAAAAAGTATATTGGAAACATGTATAAAACATTTCCCAGTGGTAAAGTGAAGAACAGAAATTTTGTAATGGTAAAAGAAAAAGTAACAAAACCCCAACCTTGACATATAAAAAATAAAAGTTACCACTTTTAAGCAATACTTATTACAATTACAATACAAGTAAAAATTTAAACCCATCTGCTAGAAGGTCTGTCTAACAGTAAAGGCTTATGTAACAATGAAATAGCAAATACTGTTCAGAAATGATACAGAAACAGATAATAATAGTAACTGTATTAGATTGAAGGTTCTTCTGGCTACTGCTTGAAACAGAAACAACGACCGCTGTTTATATCAATCTTGTGAGACAGACATTCAAAAATCACATCCCATGTTGTAAAAACTATAAGAAAATCGAGCTTTGTTGCATGGGGCAGAAATATGTATCAGAAGCTTTAATTAAAACACCTGGTATCATCACTCTATAACAGACATTTTTAGTTACAAAAATTACAAAGGTCCATAATGATTTCCAAACACCACGCTGCAAAATACCGGAAATGAAACTAGAAATACTGAAAACAAAAATAATACTAAATAAATAATACTAAGAACACTAAAAACTTGACATATCAAGACAAGCAATAAAGATGTCCATGAAACCGACACATCTAATGAAATGCAAATTGAGAAAGATGGTGGAGATATTATAAACAGGAGTTAAAAGCATCTTTAGGCATTCTTCTAAGAGTAACATGTTTTATTTCTCTTAATTACACATGCACAAGAATTATTATTGTTAAGCAGCAGGAGCATATTTGGTGGAGTTTAAGGGTAAAAGGGAAAAAAACAATTCCAGAAAAAGATCTTACCATCTAAATAGAGGGATGCTAAATACTCAGATTCAATCTTTTCAAAGTTTATTATGAATAGAATGTTAAGAGACTATATTTTTGTGTGAGAAGTTTCATACTATGACTTTGCGAAAGAAGCCGGCCAGATGTCTTCTAGGAAAGCCATGTGGCTGCTACATGGATTGCTGGAAGTAGGCTTAGAAGGCTTAGGATATCAGATGATGATGAAGTTATATTCAAAAATTGGTGAGGTGACATAAAAGCAGGGACATAAGGCGTGAAGAAACACATACAAGGCTGGTAGAGAGGGCACTGGTAATAAATACCTGGGGAGGATGATGCAGATGAAATTGTGGCAGTGGGCAAACACGGGATGCCACTGTTGGCAGACTGCTGAACGGCCAATGACTGCTGAAGGTCAGCATTTTTCTGCACTTTACCTTCTGTTTGCTACCATTGCATCAAACTAGCAGGGGTAGCAAGGAGAGAGGAAACAAAGGAGTTCCCTGCTAACTTGTTTTGCAAGTAGTGTCCTGGGAACTGACACCTGGAGGAGGTAGTGTGGAGAGCATGGCAGTCCAGCTGGATGAATCGCATCCCAGCAGTAAGGCTAGAAGGCATGCCAGGACTGCCATATTCAAAAATGTCATGAGAGATGAAAGGCTTTTTTGTTATCTTTTGTGTTGTGCTGCCAAAATGTGAAAAATTAAAACAAAAAGAGAGATGTGACAGGAATGATTGGTGAAATTTCAGCAGAAACGTAGACAAAGTCAGAGCTGTAAAAAATAAGAATGGAAAAGGACTTGATAGAGCACCCTAGAGTTAGGCAGTGATGGATTCAAAAAGAAAAATAATAGGGTCTAACTGATAGATGATTTTTACTGGGCTGTTCTTACGGGAGTGGGAGTGAGACAGACAGACAGATTAAAATGTTTCTTTTAACAATATTTCTACGATTCTGTGAAATGGAAAATCATAAAGAAAACATATCGGGAGACAAAGAAATTGAAAAGCATGGACGAAAGGCTTGAGATGCTATTATTGACTGGTGAAGAAAAAGTAACACTGAGTTAGGAAAACAGGAGTTTGTAAGTTTATAAGGAACAGAGAGGTAAGAAGACAATAAGTAACTATGGAAACTACGGGAAGAGAAATAATTGTAAAAGTGGATGGGAACAGAAAGAAGTTCATGTGAATAATAAAACAAATATCATCTTCAGATACAAAGGCTTTAAGAAATGGAGTAAAAAAGGCTGGAGAAGGATTTTGGTGATAATACCAGTGGTTACTGGAATCTCAAAAGCAGTGTATTTTTAGAAAGTTAACTCTGAGTGAACAGACCAAACTCCTAGATTTTTGCCCATCTGAGAAATCTTCTACTACAGTCCGCTCAAATTTTGAATTTCAAATTGAAATTGAATTTCAATAAACATATTGAAGAAATTCTAGTACAGAAGGTACAGCCCCTGAAAATGAGAGCTCTGCTTTCAGTATACAAGATATCATAGACAAAACCCTGGACGTTCCTGAAGCCAATGGAAAAACTTCCACTGATATTAGTCAGCTGGATTTTACTTTCTTGTGTGCTATTATGGTTGAACAAATGGAAAACACATCATCTCAGAAGCAAGTGAAGGGAAGCTTAAGAAATTCTTCTTCCCCTAAAAAGACAACTGTTAAGCTGCAACACACAAATACTGATCTCAGTGAAAGTTTTTAGCAGATTTATGAATTGTTTTCATCCTTCACAAGGGTAAACAACTTAAAAACTTTTTCCTTCCTATCCGTTTCAAAAATTTTTACCGTCCTCCACTCTCCATAGGGGAATTTATGGTGCAAACTACTGTGTAATTTGATAGCAATCTGCGCTGCAATATTTTCAGTTCTGTTAGAATGAACTATTGTTTTCTTTTTTGTTTGCAAACTAATCCCCGACCCCACAGATAAACCCTAAAATTCACAGATTTCTGGAGTTCATTGCTTTACGCAAAAGTAGCCCAAATTCACAAGTCTCAGAATGATAAATTTTAAAATATATTATAGATCACCTAACAAATACTCTTGAAAACCCAGTATTTATCCAGAAAATATATGCTGTAAATTTCAAGATATCTTATGTTTACTGTTTCAAAATAACAAGGCTTAATTCTTGCATTAAACGCAAAACCAGAAACTATTTCTAACTATTGTTATTGCTCCACATGATTTTTCTTCTCTGTCATCACAAGTTTCTAATCTGTGACTAAACTGTTTCACATAATTACATAGATGTCTAAATCGTTCTTGTGATACAAGAGTCTTCTGTACAGATACAGAAAAGTCTTCTGAAAATCCAAATATTTTATAACCATCTGAAGATTTCTTTCATCTATTATTTTGTTGACATATTTTGAGAGTACCCCTAAACTAGAAAGTCATATTTTTCTCTCACACAAATAGTGGATTTCCTCCCCTGTTGTATTATAGGCATCTAGTAGCTTTATAGTTACGATTTAGACTACTATTTAATGTACTGAAAAAGCTTGGACTGGTTTGAAGTTCTGAACACACAGGTACCATCTATTTCCATAGCATGGCATGAGATTTTAGTGAGACTTTCCACTTTTTATTATCACTTTTGTTATCTCATGCTTAACTTTCTTCAGAAGTTATATGTAGGCTACTGGCTCTAATGAACTCTAACTTTATTAAATTATTAAGTTAATTTATTGATAGTCACTTCTTTGATATCTCTCCCCTTGACATCGATCACACTTACTACCAAAAGAAAGTGTATAAACAGTGGGTGATTCCCAACAAGTACTACAGTAAATTGGTCCAAAGGAATTTTGCAGAATCCATGCCAAAATACTTATTGCTCCATTTTCTCCCAGTAAGCTAACAGTTACCAGTTCTCTTGGAGACCTTATGTTTCCAATCTTTCCATATTTTCTTGTTAACTGTTTGTTTTGGGGTACCACTACTTGCAGTTAGATTTTGCTTCCCTTACTTAGAGACAGTATCTAACTTGTCTTCCACCCGCAGTAGCTGAGGTTCTAGAATCTGTCTGTTTGCATTCTTATTCTGATGTTCAGATTACAATCACTAATACCTTAATTTATAGGATATCTTCCAAGTCAGTGATGCTAGGACTACCCAGTCACGTTTCAACACTGAAATAAATTTCTTATGTATACATATATACATATACACTCACACACACACACGTATATGTGTGTGTGAGTATATATACATATGCACACATACACATTCCAATGAGACTCCAAATACAATAGTTAGCATACCTCATGGTGGTTCAGATTGATCTTTCGTCCCTTCATGTTTATCAGAACTTCCTGTGATGTCATATATCTTGGAAATCTTGAATAAGTTCCTGTGGTGTACTTGGAAAGACTGGTATTGACTTTAAAGGGTTTTGCATCACATGCTAAATGACCTATTTTTCTGTACTATTTGACGCAGTAGCTTTCCACATACTCCATTTACATCAACTATAATTCCTACTTCTAGTATAAACTTTTTTAATAGTGTGAGAGAATTATTAGACATAACTATACAACTTAGTTTAAATGGCACAGTTTTCATATGGGACTTTGCAATACAGGTGACAGATAGCATAGATTAACCAAAACCAAGTTACTGGTAAAAACTACCAATAACCATCAGAAGAGGAGCAGACGAGTCACCTTTGCAAAGCAAGAGGAAAATTGCCATCACAGTGTTTATCCTATCGGGTTACTGAAGTTCTTGCATTAGTAACGAAGGACAAAGCTGCTGAAACAGAGAACTGGCTACAAAAAAAACGACAGAAAAAACTACCAGAAGATTAAACAAAGATTCCACCAAACTGCTAGAGAAGAATTTTCTAGGAGTTGTTTTAGCATCTCTTTCAGAAAATAGGGAAACGATTTGTGTGACTGTCTTTTTAGGACAGTGGAAAAGGTGCATTTGAGACACATTCTTAAAAAAACCTCCAGCTCCTGAAACTTGTAGAACTTAAATTGGGTGGAAAACTTAAGAACATTCAAGTTCAAAGCTGAAATACAGAAAGGGCAAGCCTCTCTCTCCAGAGGTAAATCTTCAGTTAGATAGATTGGAAAGGAAAATAATGCCAGTAAAGGAGAAGTGGTGGTAACAAAGACGTTCTTTTAGCTATGCTGGTGCCCGAAACACACATTTCTAGAGAAGTTAATCCCAGGATGATCTTGTATAGTCTGATAGCTTGCTTCTGTTCACCAGGAAGATTTATGTAAAATGCAGATAACTTGTAAAGGTATTGTATAGTTGATTGCATACAGTTTGAAAGACTGAAAGAACAAACTGTTCATGAACATACACAAAGACAGCCTGATAATTATCCTCCACTGTCTAGAATTTGTATAGAACTTAGATCTCAAGACTGAGATTTTAATTCTGGAATGCCTGCTATATTATTAACTAGTAGTAAATTTATACCAAGAAGCAGTGGTTTTACAGATATAAGACTAACCATGCATAAAGCTATATGGAAAAAGCATAACAAAAAAGTCACATACTTCTCAAAAATTAGCAATAGAAATGACAAATATAACAACTCAAATGTCTATACAGACAAACTAAACATAAGCATAATTTTTTAAATTATTAAAAAAATTAACATAAAATATACATTTAAAGGAATGTGACAAAAATTTCTATTCAACTGTTCTGTTTGTACAAGTATACCACCTGCTGGTAGCAAAATTATTTTGCTTCTTAAACAAACTGTGTCAAATTAAAATAGGAATAAATGTGGCTGCCCTCTGAACAGAACACACAGGAGTCCTCAAGAAATAGGACAACCTTTTGGCAAGATTATCTTGAAAATGTTTTGCCATTTCATAGCTATAATCTCTTAAGAAAGTGAAGAAACATCTCAGAAAAAAACTGTTTATCTTAATTTTAACAAAATTAAAAGCTGATTTAATAAGGTAAATGGAAAATTTTCTACAGCAAATAATAATTTTGCCATAAAGATGCTATTTTTTGAAAAAGGGCTAACTTTTTAATAGATGAGGTCCTTACGATAATACACTGTACACATGATACTGCATTCTATATGTGAATTTACAGAATTACAGTCTTTCAAATCAAATATTCAATGTAATCAAAATCTTGAGCTTCAAATACATTAAATATTCTTTCAGCAACAATTTTTTAGCCATGATTTGGCTATTAAGATAGCTCAATATTTCTATTCAGCTTGTCAGCCAAAAATATCAAAGCATATTTTTAGTTAGAAACACAGTGACTTTATTCTGTCTGAGGAAGGTGAACAGTTGGTTGCAAAGATACTGGTGTTGTTACAACCAATGGAAAGTAAGGGAAGGAAGGGAAGGGAAACTGTTTTGTAGTTATGTCTTGTCTGTAGCATTGTACTTCCTTCTCTGACTCCCTTCTCTTGTAGAACTGCATTGCTTGGATCAGTTATAGCACTGAAAAGGGAAGACCGAGAATGATTTATTCAAAACCCATGGAGGTACCCTCGTTTTCCTTCTGCATAAGTACTATGTTCTCTCTTTCTATAAGGAATAGGGTATTTTGGTCTTGAGTTAAGCTAACACCATTAGATTCCTTAGGTAGTTTTTTTTTCTACCTTTTGGGGAAAATAAAAAATCAATTTTTCCCTTTGAATTCTGAATGGTAACGATATTATTGCATTAGGAAATCGAGATAATGCATCATTCATAATCTCATCTGGAGGCCATCTCTGGGTCCCTTCTCAGTTTTTTGTAAATGTCACTCCTATACTGTCTGCACCAACACATCACAGAATTCCGAGATACTTCAAGTGTTCTATTGGAGCAGGAACCTCTTGCAAGAATAACAATTTTTTTTGCATTATCTCTGTATTTCAAGAGATTCTTTTATCTATTATGTTACATACGAAGAGCAGGCTCTTAGTTTCTCAAAAAAATCTGCAGACTCATTTGACTTTCCTCCAATTCTATAAGGGTTAAGCACTAGCTAAAAGTTGTTTCAGTTCAAGTCGCTGTACTTGATCAACTGAAAAAACAGTCCCAAGCTTTCAAAGTGGTCATCCAAAGTAAGTCTTTCAAGCTCTTGAAAGCATAGGTGCTTCGCTGCCTTATCTAAAGGTTAAACACTAAAGACTCTGACTTACAAGTAGGAATAACTTATATGTGATTGCAGGTGAGGATGCTGCCCAGCTACCCACTCCGCTCCAGGTGCACAGGTGTCTGAACTCCTTCTGAAATAACTAGTGAAGCAGCTACTGAATCAACAATTCACAGTCTGGTTTCAAGGCAAACCAGCAATGATCGGTCTTAAAATCTAGAGCTGCACTTTTAACATAAACTGCAGTGACAGCTAGGACTGGTAATCTCATCAGGCACCCCAGTGGACGTTATCCCTGCTCATGAGTCAAAGTCAATGGCATTCAGGGATAGAAATTTTGTCACTCAGAAGCTTTAATCAGAAGAAGGAAGAAGAAGGAAACTTCAGAAGAAGGAAAAAATGCTTTATCTAAATATTTAAGAAGTGTTATTCTAGAACTAAGTCGCACAGCTTTTTTTTTTTGACACTATTTCTGAAAAACCCATAACGAATTACTGTTTCAAACCTTTATACATTATTTAAGCTGCAGCTGCTTAAAGACAGCTAACTTATAAATCCAGCAAGGTGAAGAAATAATTAGCTTCCTTGATGCCTATCAACTAACAGCAACAGTACTGAAAATCTAATGAATAAATAATCAAGTTTTACCTAAGTAATTATTTTAATTTTCATCATGCAGAGCTGTTTATTAAAATGCAAGTCTAATAATATGCTACTTTAACAGAATGATTGTTTTCACAAAATGCTGTTTCAAGGTTGGTAACTGGAAGTCTTTGAATTCAAAATTTATAAAAGTCTGAAGTATTATACTTTCTGTCATTTTTTTCAGGACAATTTTCTTTTTCCCCTCACTACAATGTCACGATAAAGTACATAGACCTAGCTTTCTACCTAACACTGTTCTTAAGAACTGAAATGAAGACATGTTGGCCCAGTCAGCGGATGGTTCTCGACTGGTGTACAAACACCTACTCTGATCCATAAATGCAACCTGTACTGTTGAAATAAACATTTGCCAACAGCAGAGCCACAAGTGCTATGGAATGCTTTAATAGAGACCACGTTTACTACAGTATCAAACAAGTGGCAAAGCAATTTTAACCTTGACTTTTTTTTGTTCTTGGGAATTTTTGTAAGAGTTAAGAAACAAGTCTGGCAAGCAAATCAAACTGTTCTATTTATACTTCACTATTTCTGACAGTCAATAGGCTCTTTAGAAGAATAGAAACAGTCTTTTATAAAACATCCCAAAATATACCAGCATGACCGAATGATTTATTTTTAGCTCGGCAGAACTTACGGGAGAAGGAGCAGACATGACATAAAAACCAAAAAAAAGGCAACACCAGATTAAAAAGTCCTTGTTTTTTTGTCTTGAAAAATCTTTCTATTTTTGTGGGTTTTAAGAAATAAACACCAAAGAATTTTTGCATACAAAGTATTTTACAAAACGTTACCCTAGATATAATTTTGAACTTTTTTCCTCCTTTTAGCTACCTAACCTGTCAAGTAATTGTGTGATGACCATTATATATAGTTGAATTTTTCCTTAGCTCTAGTATAAATCAGTGACATATGACCACCTGTATTCTTTTACATTTTCCATGTACTTTCACAGTTCATATTTTTTCTATACTTAATATTGTATAGTATGATTTCCTAAAGGGAGATGCCTTGCAAATATAATATATAACATATATTTACAATGTATGTTTTCATAGAATGTACATGTTCTTGTGCAAAAGGATACTTCTAGTTAAAGAAATATCAGTAGCAGCAGTAGAATAAATTTATACAAAATCATAAGCTTTTCTGTATAGAATCCCCATGAGGAATTACAATCAGGAACTTTTCTGATTAAGCTAATTTCATCTTTTACATGTTCACCACATAATTTATTAATACTGTTGCCAAAATTTGAATGGAATATCAGAAAGGAAAACAGCACTTTGCACCCATTTACTGCACCAGAAAGGAAACCTGACTTTTTCAGTGCTGTGGCAGGCTTTGATGGCAGGCTTTGATGGGAGAAGAAATGATACATCTGGCAACAGAAGGAAGTACTACTCTGTCCAGAGCACAGATAACCAAAATTCCTGATTCAAGAAAGCACAAATCAAAACCTTCATGTGAAAGTGAACTACAAGCTACAAGTTGGGAAGAAGTAAAATTCTAGGAGTCCAAAAGTGGGAGAAAGTGGGACAAAATGGAGATGGTCTCGGTCTGTAGCTGGGTCTCAAGGCAACTTGGCGACTTTGCTATTTTTTGCTTACTTTCTCAGAGGTGTGAATCTGGACCATCCAGAACTCTTCCTGCCAAAGTCCCTTGTAGGCCTGGGAAAGAGCTTTTCTTAAAGTGCTGAAAAGTCACATGTGGCTTAAGAGTCATGAGCAGGTCATGACTGCTTCAGAGCTTCTCCAATTTTTAACGCCTAGCTTGGAGGAAAACACTATCTGCTCTCTCCCTTCTTTAATTAATTTTAGTGTTTTGCAACCTCTTGCTTCATTTAGCTGCTCCAGATTTCTGCCCTGTAGTTGAACAGAAATTATGTTTGAAGATGCTATGAAGTTGATTATCACCTAATTTTGGAAACTGTTTTTCCTGTAGGGACCAAATTGGCTATGGACTGGTGGACTTTTTTCTCATTCCTTGCAATCTAGGAAGCACACTTCAGTTACTGAGAAGTTCATACTAGTAGTATGAACAGTAGTAATTTACTGGAAGATTTAAGTTGTCAAATTATATCAAATGAAAGGTGAGTTGAGTTCCTTTTACCTAACCGAGGACGTCAACACTGCGGGCACTTAAATAATCACCTGAAGCTCATTTCACAGGTAACGGAGAGAACTAGGTGCACCTCAGGAAAAGTTGGGTGCCGACTGCTCTTGTCTCAAGCGGCAAAGGGCCACTAGTAGAGAAAGCAAAAGCCTGGGTGGGGTTCACAGGAGAATCTTGCATCTATGTATTGAATTATCAATTCAAATATTATTATTATTATGTATTGAATTACTTGTATTGAATTATCAAGGGGAGAATCACGTCAGAGAATGCACACCACTAAGCTAAATCTAAGAGGCAGAAAATGAGAATTACAGGCTATATGTATCCAGTTAAAGGACAGAATTGCAGAAAGTGGTCGATAGACCTGTCCCAATCTCACATTACTACTAAAGCTACACAGATGTCTCTTTTTATCACCTGAATGACCTGCTAGAGGGAATCTTGAAATATGCAATAGACAAAACTCCCAGAAATCACCCCCTCTGCATTTAATGTGTACATTAAACAGTTTCAAAGTTCCTCTTTTAAAGAACAGGGCTACATATTTACTGCTATAAAATAGCAGTGGAGAATCAGAGGGTCAGCACTGAAAATCCCCTGATTCAAACGGTAATTGCCTCACTGGAAAAGGAGTTATTTTGAACTGAAATAATGAATATAAAATTATATAAATTCAAGTATTGAAAACACAAGCTGACGCTTCTTAAAGTCTATGTTATTTAAACAATTGAGAGAGCCTAATAGTTGAATAAATAAAAGCAGAACACTACTATTCATAATAAGATGCTAAAAAAACCCTTTTTTTAGACAGTCTGAATTTGTTGTGTAGTAAACGTTCTCTCTCTATATACATACATACATACACACACACACACACACACACACACACACACATATATATGTTTAAAGAAATATTGGCATTTAGGCTCAATCTTAAAAAGCAGTACGAGTTTGTTTAAGTATAAGCCCATGAGTAATCCCATTAAAGTCAATAACACTAGCTACATATTTAAGTAAACATGATTCAGGCCTTTAAAGCATTTAACTCTATCAAATATTCAGAAATTGTTTTAAACTAGGGCTAGATTATCAATGTGCTTTTCTGCACTGCAGACTGAACACTGCTAGACTAAGATATATAGAAACTGCTATTTCTTACATAAAAATAATAACCAAGCTCAGGTTAATTTGTTAGCTTTTTGTGTGTTTCTAAAACATTTGTTTTTTTAAAAAAAAGCAAATAACCAAATAGAAATACCAAACTAATAAAAATCTTCCAATGTATCCAGTAAGAAGTGAATTGAATTGACACTAAAGTGTGATAAGCTGCTAAGAGACTCTGAAACATTTTCAAACTCTAGAAAATGAATTTTGATTCTATTCTGATACTTCATAGGACTCTTCATGACATAAGTATCTGTAACACAGCTATGAGTACTAGATCAGCTTTTGTCTCGTACCTCAAGCTTTATTTAAACCAAACTAATGTGGTATTAGTTGGGTCAATATGTATGTCAGGCCTGCACTCTTCATTGCTCAACAGTTGTGTAATTTTTTTCCTAATGTTTAACTGAAGAAGTGTAAGATTACAGCTCCTTGTCCTACCAACAGAATTCAGTTCTTTCATATGTATTTTTTCTCTACAGATGTTTACAGACTAAGATCTTGACCTTCAGTCTTTTTTTTCCAAACCATCTAAATTAAGTTGCTTTAATGACACCGATATTACGCATTTAATCATACCCAACTTGAAGCATCCTTGTCTTTCCGTAAATGTTCTATATTCTCTGTAATTAGTGATGTAGCTTCAAACTGCACATACAAACCAAGGCACAATATATAGCAGATCTATCATGGTTTTAATGGCAATCTCCTCCCATGCATTAGTAAAGCTGGACCAAGAAGCCAGCTGCTCTTTTTATTTTAATATAGAATCTGTCAAAGCTATCCTATGAGTTTTTGAAAAACAAGCATTCTTGTTCCAAGGGAAAAAAAAAAGTTCTGCCTCAGTTTATCTTAATTCTTATAAAAAAGATGCAGTATTTTCATTATTTAGCTTTATGGAGACACTGTAACGTGCTTTGTACATATAGTGTTATGAAAATACTCTTGCTCTTACCTACATCACAATTACAATACAGTGTTGAGAATTAATTCCTAACACCATCAATATTAGCTTAGCAATATTAGGCCGTATAGCTCAACGGACTGATAACGGAAAACCACTCTCACCCAACAACTGCAGTATGACTATGACTGTGCTGAGTTGATGAGGAGCGAGAAAGCAGTGTGATTCAGAACTTATTCCCGCTCAATACTTGGATCACATGTCCTGAACTTTCTTTACAGGCCACTTGATGGAAACAGTGCTGGTGATGCTGTCTGACCAGCCCTTGGTCAGCAGCAGGACCGCCAACGCTTGTGCAACAAACACTCCCTTTGCTGACACCTGTAGATATCATTGTGGCCTTCAGAATTACTACTGTGAGACAAAAGATACACATTAAAAATCACTGAAAAGAAATGGACTTAACACATGCAGTGTATCAGCAACATGTTCAGGCTAAGTATACAGCTATATAGCTATGGCTGTAAAGCTATGACTGGCACTTCTTCCCACTGTACTAGGCCATCATCGTGCAAAGAAATTCAGAGCTCAAAACTGTCTATCAGACACTGATTTTCTAGAGTTTTATCAGTCACCAGTTCATACTCACAAACTCAAACTCAGTTATTTCTTCCCTTAGAGTCTATTCTGCCATCACTAAAATGCACCAGAGCATGGAAAAGTTCACATGCTCAATGTCTGGATTTAGAGGAGATAGGTTCACAATAAAAACTGAAAAACAAAACAGACAATAGAAAGAAAATACAAGAAGCATTACAGACAATGGACAGATGAATGGGTAATAGCTCATTTATTTATAAAATTGGCATTTTCACTATAAATGTTTAAAAAAACTGTTTAGTGAACATCTCTAAAACCTTCAATTATGCAGCAGGCTTTTGAAATTAAGCAGGAAGAAAACAATAAGGTTAGAAAACTGCCCTTTCTGCTATTAAATGCTCTTCTGGCTTAAGTGAGATACAAACCCTTGAAAAAAATCTGTATTCTACTTCTATTCCATAGGAGAATGTTGGCAGCATAGCAAAATAACAGAAAAAAATGAGCATAACACAGTCATAATGCTCCAATGATACCAGAGCAGCAATAAACACAGCACTGGGAACATATGGAAACCGCTAGAAAGAGGAAGAAGAATACATTATCGTAGTCTTTACTCTTAAAATTCAATTTTTGCCCAAAAGCTACTTTATCTCATTAAATGCGCAGGATGTATCACTAGGGAAAGAATTATGGTTACTCTTTCTAATTTTCAAGTGTGTAAATTTGCTAGCAAAATATTCTTCCTTTGTACCTTTCATATAAAAAAAAAAAAAAAAAGAAACTGTTATTAAGCACTGTGAAATATGGATCTACTCTTAACTTCACCAACATATAAAGGCACCAGAATGCAATTCACTTTAGATCATTACGTCTACAGTCTCCCGAGTTACTTACCGCACTGTGAAAGCCTAACTCAATAAAACAGGCTTTGTCAGGGAAGCTGTTTCTTTCACAAATGTATGCTCCAATAGTAATTTGTGTCTAGATTGTTGGAGCTGATTTTACCTGAAGATAAATACAACTATGCAAAAAAAAAGCTGTGGCTGATACAACATGCTTCCCCCATGAATCAACAAGTGTTGTGGAACAGAATGTCACCAGATTTTTCTCATGATGCTATCTCACTTTACACTAGGAAAACATTAATTGGAATAGGGACTGGAAGGACTACATATACATGGCTTGAGACCAGGCTCTTACCGCATTGCTCTAATTTAGGATCCAAGTTGTTACTATTTTTCTCCTTTTGAAACTATTGAGTCTGTGTAGATGTGTGGATTTGGGTGAGGAAGCTTTAAACATCCCTGGTTAGCCTCCTAACAGCAATATATCTACAGCCTGGCACATCCCAGATGGGACGGGTGGGTGGGAAAAGAGAGAGAGAGAGAAGCAGTACATGCGTATGTCATTCTCTTCTCTCTGGCTATTACACAAAGTAAAATAGCTCCAGATGGAAGGATTAACAGACACCTACTCCAAAATAATCCACAGAGTGTTCAGGCAGTCTCCTGGAGGATTGACAATGCCAATTTAAACCTTCCCAGCTAAAGAACGGAACAATGACTGAGAGGTCATGTTAGAGATCTTTAATATTATGAATGGCATGAAGATGGTGAATAGCCAACGATGACTCTCTACTTCTCATAATACAAGACTTAGGGGGAACTGAAAGTTATCAGGCATCAGGTTCAAAAAAAATGAAATTGCTTTGTAGATATAAGGAGCTACATGAGTTTTAAAAGTGATTAGACATTTCCCTTCATAAAGGAAAAAAAAACACCAAATGTTATTAAACTCAAGAATACCACCTCTAGCTCAGGAAGTCCCTGAGGTATAAACTGTTGAAAGTTGGGAGGAAATACTGGAGAAGTATCACTATAAACCCACCCAGGGAAATACTATACTCTTCCCTAGGCATCCTCTACTGGTAACTAACAGATACTGGACTAGCAGGCTTGTGATTTGATCCTTGTAGCTTGCAATTATAACATTTTCCACTGCTATTTTTGGGCTGATTCCCCAGTGTCATCAAAATTGGCCCATGTCAACTACGTTTCAGGCAATTAACTTTATTCCTTAGGTTAACATCAAGTAGTAGGTTAATTCATGCCATTGCTCAGCTAACAAACATAGGACAGCGCAGTCTCAGCAGGAGGACTTAAGCTGTGAAATTCTTTATATGGATGTAAGCTTGGCCCAAACCTCTGAAGGCGTGCGTATAAAAGATAAAACATACTTAACGATAAAAGAGGAATTAATCGGTCTTGAAATTCAGCTTCTACTATCAAAAACCTAATTTTATAAGTTTTTAATTTTTTAAAAATATCATGAATATTATTCTGTAATCCTCAAATAAGATAATTTACAATTATAACATTTATTTTTTTGGAATAAGTGCAGTAAATATAACCATAAACTGTTAAGTATGGGAAATTAATACAAACATGAAAGAAAGTCACTGAGCTTCATCAATATTATGATATTTCGCTAATATAGCAGAGAAATCACCCTAGCTACACTTCAAATAATGACAATAAAAAAAATTGCAATTTCTTTTAGATATTATTTCTAATCAATACTTTTTGTTGATTTTTAAAATGTGAATATTATAAAATCATAAAGCAACAGTATAAGATGAAATAAATTTTATAATTTTATAATTTCAGACTATTTATGAAAGGAACATTTTTACTGCTAAATTGCACAGGATTACACTGCTATGAAAATGCTATAATTAAAAAGTCTTTCTTCAAAATTTGAAAAAAGTGACTGGACCTTCTTTAGTATATATATTCTTTAGCATATAACTGAAAACTATGAGAAAAAAAGAAACACAAAGTTAAACAAAAGAAAAAAAATCAGTGTGCTTAAGGCAGCCGTTGATGCATTTAAAAAACCACCACTTTATCTGTTCCCTTTTCCTTTGCAAAATCCAATAAACTGCCATTATATTCCTTTTAAATGGTTCCATTACAAGGATTCTATAACAACAGACTAATCTCTTGATAATTATAATAAATGCCTGTAATCAAAGCAGGAACCATTTAAAATAAGGAGAAAGGCTGTTTTCCATCATACTCATTGTAGTTCTATGACCTCTGGAGCATTTAACTACAACCTACACTGCCACCTATAACTGCAACATAGCTTTCCAACCAGTCTTGCTCAAATAAAAATAAAGAGAATGGGAGATCAATGGAAATGGGGATGGACACAGGTGAGAGTTCTTACTTTCCAAATCTGAAGCTTGTAGAACATTAACAAGTAAATTCACACGACTCCAAAGGCTCAAAATCCACAGAATTCCCCTAGCAGCTCTTTGACTTGATTTGGAACGTTCTGCTTCCTTTGAGGAGGGACGGGGGTAAGGAGCAGACTGGTATTTTTAAAAGTCAGTCTATGTCAATATCAGCTGTATATCACTACCAAAGCTTAAGAATGTATTACTCTTCTAAAAGACAGCTCATTTTAACACAAAATCCGATATTGTATTCACATGAACAAACAATGATTTCCAGAGATCATTTAAGAAACTGAAGGCTGATAAAATTACGGGAAATGACTATACATGATCAGAATGGCTTTCATCTGCATTTTGTTAGACCCAGCATTGATTTCACTTTTCAGCTGCGAACAGCAAGAGGCCAGCTGTGGCCAAGGGAGAGAGCAAGCAATGAACCAGGGTCACAATAGAGGCTGAGTTGTCAGAAAATTTAACACTTTTAATGACTAAATCTCAGTAAAAAAATCTTCAAGTTACAACCATTTGAAAATTATATCCAGCGGGTCCCACAAACTGTCAGAGAACAGAAGATTTAATTTATGACAAAGTAAAACCTTTGAACTCTAGTTATGTGAATAAACAGCATTATAAGGGGAAAACAAACAAAGCAAGGAAAATATAAAATATACTGCCTTCAAGGCAGAAACAACTACATTTTACTTCGTATTCCCAGATGTGTTAAAGGGAAATTTATGACAGCATACTGAAAAGCAAGATTCCCATTGTGAAACCCTTCACATTTATTTAACTAAGCACAATCACTGAAAATGACCTTTATCCAAACCCTTCACAGCTGTCTTAAAATGATCTAAAACTATTGCCAGATTTTCTTTAACTAACATTACTTAACAAAAAGTCATTACCCCAGGGCCATATTACACTACTGGCAAGTAAACACAAATCCATTTTCAACAACATGCTACAAAGTTTTAATGAAATATTGATAACAAATTGAAACTCCTTATTAAAGAGGTGCCAAACAATACAAATCAGCATAGTTTTCTGTTCTGGCAATAAATACAATTTCCTTATTTCTGATAACATGTTTGTCACCTATTAAAAGTCAATGGGAACAGGAAAATAGCTAATACTAAAAAAAAAAAAAAAACCTTACATTTAAAACTCTCATTAAATGAGTTGTCACGATTATTATAAATGAAGCTGTTCTAGCAGCATATTGTGGAAAGATATCCTCATATGTTCTCCAAAGACAGCACATCCAGAACCTACATTACTCTGTGTAAAACTAAAGGACTACTGACAATAAATTAGTATGGCAGTTTTCACTGCAGTACTCTTAATTTATTACTGCATTAATAAAGTTTGATTCCAAGACTTAAAAAGTAGAGCATCAAAACAATGAACATCTTAATCTTTCTCTATTCTTTGCGTACACACTACACAGAAAGGTTAAGAGAGTGTCACAAGAGCTGGCCTCCTGCAGGTCTAGGTGGTCTGACAAGAGCTAGGGAAAGAATTATACTTGTGGATTCAGAACAGAGCCGTTCAGTTTTTAAAATAATAGTATGGAGCCACAATTAAACTGGGCACATACTGGGGGGAGGGGGGAAAGGACTTTATTAAAGGGATGATTAGTTCAGTAAATCATGGCTTTCAGATAAAGATGATTATGGTAGTAGAGGGAGAGGGAGAAGGGTACAGGAGGTTCATTTCACCACAAAGCAATTATGCTGACCCAGAGCGTTACCATTTATCATGGCTGAAAGATGACACTCACCGTTAGCCAAGGGAAACTGCTAGTCAAACGCTTCCATCTAGATCAATACACACCACATTTTTCTACAGCAAAAAGTAATTATACAACAGCAAACTTCACAATCAATATCCACTCAAGCTAACTTATATTCTGCACTACAGACATGAAGGTATGGCACTGTCAACTGCCATTGAAAACTACAGCATTAGGCCCGGATTAAGGGTCCCCCTCTCACCATTACAAAGTATTTTGCTATCTATTTTCCGAGTAAAAACAAACCTATCCTCTTTCCTTTATCATTAGAAACAGCGAAAAACCACTCAAGTTTACAAGATTCATTGTAATCAGCAGCTAAAACTGCTGTACTTGTTATCATTTCAGAAAGTCTAACAACACAAAATTAAAAAAAAACACAGTCAATTAAAGAAAAATCAATCTTCCTAGCCACTGAAAGCTAAAATAGTTTCTGGAGCACTAGTTTCTAAAAGCTGCTGTTGAAGACCTGACCTTTATGACCTCCAGAGATCAGAAAACAGAGAAACATATCTATGTGAAATATTAAATCAATGTCATTTACTATATTAAAAATACAGGCATGCCTGTTTACACAGAGATACAAATACACAACTACCAGCACGCAAGCCAGTAGATAAAATTAGGCTTTAAGAATTTAGGTTTTGTTTCAAAATATATCTAAATGTCAGTTTTGACAACTGCTTTCAAAAAGGCAGAGCTTAGTCTTATAAACCAATCTAACACATCAAGAAAGGTTAGAGGGCATAAAAAATCACTACTTCAGTGAAAAAAAAAAATTTGACATCCAATTTTCAAGCTGATTTATCAGTGGAAAGCTAAAATTGATAGTTTGCCATTACTGGGTAGCAGGCTGTCTAAGAAAGCTGTTACAAAGCCTTTCATTTTGATTTAGCCACATGGATCAATACAAACCTATACTGTTTCAATTTTACAAATATTGATTTTCTGATATAACCTCTGTGGGAGAACATTCATCACCTGCCATACTAAAAAATATTGAAATTTATTTTTCAAACTTTGATTCTCACAAAATAGAGTGTTCTACTCAATGAAATGAAATTATTTTTTTCCACATAACAGCTAGTCACTGCTAAAATTGTATTTTCAGTAATATATTTTTGCCTTTTCATTTCAGTGTTTGAGTTATACTGTTAATCTTTTAACTGGATTCATACCAAGGAAGATAATAAAAATTTCCTTTGTTTTTTGATCATGTACATTGAGAGTCTGTTCAGTTTTAACTAATACAAGGACAAACAAGAACCTCAAGTAAAAATATTTAGATATAGTTATTATTTAAAAGCTTATACTAACCTCCCCTCTGCAACTTTAGAGTCACTTAATGCTTCAGGGAGGAGGCTTTTTTTCCAGCTATCAAAAGAAAAGGAAATTATTAAAGCAGAAACAGCTAGCTATTTCATGAAACAAAAACCTTTTTCCTATATTTACACACACAACACCAGACAAGAACATTGGCTTCTGTTCACCTTTGGCTTATCTTTTCTGCTTTTTGTGATATCCGAGTGCTCTATTATCCCTAAGCATTCAAACATACTATTTTTTGTAAGTTACTTTGCTCATATATAATTACTGATTTTATGACAGCCCTTTCAAACTGATAAAAATACTGAATTCATAGGAAAGTTTTGTGCACTTTTGTAGGACAATTTTCAAGTGTATGGATTCAAAATTAATTTGCAGCCCTGAACATGAATAACTCCTTTTTTTTTTTTTTTTTTTTTACCCATTTTACCCTTTTCTTCTCCATTTCCCAAAAGCCCCAGATTCCTTTATTAGACGCCTAAAAAGGACCACACCGCTGCCAGTGAGTACATATCCTACCAGGGCACCAATACAGAAAAGACATTAAACAGGTTTTAAGAGGAAAAATACTTCGGATAAAAATTTAAAGGTATTTTGTCACCAGCAGATGAGAAGTCAATGACAAAACTGTAATTCTACGTGGGAAGGCCATAGTCCAGGGATGTTCAAGCAACACCCAAGAGGGTTTAGATAGTAAATGCACACTCAAAACACTTGCTACTCAGGCTAGTGATTACTAAGCAGTAATCACTAAGCAGTAATCCTAAATGATTATAGTAGATATTAGGTAAGTGAAATTCCTGAAATAATGCAATATTACCATAACGAACTATAAGACTATAAGACTATAATAATTTTAAATTTTCCGATAAGACAATGTCTTGAAATCAGGATAGAATTCCTTGGCAGACTTAGGACCTGCCCTTTTATAGAATACAGAATATTATTTCTGCAATTTGGATATTAAAATCATCTTCCTAACTGTACTTAAAATCAAATAACACCGAAGTCAAAATATCTGAACTTGTAAAAAAGTTATCAATGTAACAAAAATTGTGTAAAACAGAAGACTGAACGCTGGGAGTAAAAAGTGCAGAATAACAAATGAAACATCTTGACTGAATATACAAATAAAGAATTGCTACTCTAATCAGACATGCCGTTTCATTCAGTTCCGTAATTCTGTTCCATATTAGAAACATAATTCTTAAGTGCAATCACAATGGCAACACGCAGCTAGAAAGGACTTTATTTTAGCCATCACATGAACTCTTACACTTACTCAGATGCTACTTGATTTTAACCACCAAATGGTGAACAAAGTGAATTTTAGGCACAGCAAAAAAACTCATTGCGGAATTATGCCACTAGAGTATGTTTAAAAATAAAATACAAAAGCACTAAATATTTAAAACCTTCCTTTCCAAATAAGATCACAATTAAGCACTAGTTGTCCAGGTTTTCTTTTTTTCTATCAACAGATCTCAGATCACTCTGTTAGCAAAGCACTATAATACATGTATTACCGATGGAGAAAAAAAGACAGATAGATAGATAAAATCTGAAATGATTTATTCAATGGTAAGGTATCACCTCCCTGGCACCACCAAGATCATAACTTCATTTTTAGGACATAAAGTGACTGCTTACATAGCAGAACAATGAATCTCACTTTTCCATATGGAGTGTACCGTGAATTTTGAAGGCAAGAGTGGTTGGAACAGTTGGGTATTTCTTGCCAGAGCAACTATCATGAATTGCTGCTATGATTTGTTAATGGCATTTATTAAATCCACTAGGCCCATACCTATGTGCATTTTCAACATAAAGGTTAAAAAAAACTATGATAAACTTGAATAAGCATTGTTCAAATCACCACTAATTATTCAACTGCAAAAAATTCTGCAGCATTTTGAAAATACATAATAAAAATTTAACTAGCTGCAAAAAGACCATGTTATAATTTCTGAAAAATATTTTTTTCCCAACGGGATTTTTTTGGTCCACTCTTTTTTTTGGGGGGGGTGGGGTGGGGTGGGGTGGGGAGAGAAAACAGGACTTTCATGGTATCTCATTTGTTTTGGGGGGAGATTTTGGCAAATGTCTTGTTGCCAGAAGCAAAATGTCTTGTTGACGCTTGAATTGCCATCATATAATTACAGTGTCAAATAACTAAAAAGATACCATTTGTAGCGAATAAATTTAAAGAATCCTTCTTCTGTTAAGGCTTTTCTATATCTAAGCATATTCAGAATAAGAGAATGACCTTCTAAAAAGTAATGATAGTGATTATCCAGATAATGGTTGTAACATGCAAATAAAAGCAGACACGTAAAGGAACAAAAATCAGACAGTAACTTCACAGTGCTTAAGGGCTTCATATTTTACAGCACCAGCATTAATGGAAAAGTTAATGTAGCATTGAGTAACAGTGAGTTGCTCAGCTGCTGCTGCTGCTGCTGCTGCAGCAGAACATTTTGATCATGGAAATAACATATCATTTTTTCATACCTATTGCTTTCTTGACCCACAACCCTCCTATTCCTCACCCCCACCAAAAATCACACTCAAAACGCTCCTGCATTACTCAGCTTGCTAAGAAATGTGTCCAGACATACAATTTGTAAGACTAAAAATTCAAATAAATAATTAATCTACACAACGCAAGATAATTAATCCATAGTGCTGAAGAAAATCCCCAAAACTATACTCTGTGACTTAACTTATACTATGGTATAAGTGCATATGGTGCAAGAACACTAGGGTGCAAGTATACATAATAATACAGTATTTTACAGTACCTTTTTTCTTAATTCCTTAATTCTTAATTCCTGTACATGAAATACACAAATAAGTTATGCATATTAAATTCTTTCGCTTTCCATATATTAGAGAGTAAAAATTACTGTTTCCATTTAAAAGTCATTCTAAGTGGGCACATCAGTGTAAATTAGGAATATCTGAAAATGTGAAATAACCATCAGACTGACTGACTGTTTTAGTAAATGCAATGGTGAGTTACTCTCTCATTTACAGCAGACCTAAAGTTTAGCAGAACAGTATAAATAAAACACTTGCATATGTATCTTAAAGTTTTAGTGTAATTTTACACCAAAGTGTAGTCAGCATCAGAAAAACAGGTTTGAAAAAATTAATTAGTGTTATGAACGTTGCTGAAGTATAGATTTGTACCTATCCATGTGTCGTAGGATATTATATCTATCGCTAAAAATATACATAATGCTGCTTTCTTATACAGATTGTTTCATTTTCTAAACATTTAATGACAAAATTCACTCAGTGCAGAATGTCATTTGAAATTTTTTCACTGTTCAAAACCTGCAGAGAGGTTTTAGAAGGGAGGCAAAATCTAGAAATGTAAGCACATTGTAAATGCAAACACGTAATTGGCTCTAAAATAAATCGCACTGACAATTGTGTTCAGGGAGAATTTGAGGAAGGGCCCACAGCATCCATGCTATAAATTCTGTAAACCAAGTTGCCCCTTTGTTACTGCTGGCTGGTTTAGGAAAAAAAGGAAAGGAAGTCATCAGGTAAATATAAAGCAAATGTTGGAATATACCCTCAATCTTTCCCTCCATAAATTCAGGCAACGACCATCAGAGCTTTCCTCCTTCATGCTGCATACTGTAATATGTGATATAATATCAGAGTTTAGAATTTCCATTAAGGAACTTTTTCCTTCCTGGGATTCCTGGAAATTACTCCAGCTCATAAAAAAACTTCATACTCTTAAGTTTTCTGCACCAATGCCAGATTGGCATCTTTCGATTTTGCTGCTAATTGCCTTTTTTATTATCAGAAGGAAAACTAAGTGAACAGTGATGACCATAGCTACGGAACGGGAGAAAATTCACCACTTCTTTTTCTACTCTCAAAAGAATGAGAAAAGGTGTTACTAATCTGCACTTCAGGAAGTTCAAAAAGTAACACAAATGCTTGAGTGATACACTATAATTTCACTGCTGATGTCAGACATAAGCATGAAAACTGGGGAGTGAGGATCCTGGGGAGATCCTTCCAGATTTGGTTGTTGGCCAGGTCTAAACCGAAAAGATTTTACAAATGGTTCTTCTGTCACACTGACAAAGTTCGCAATTTCCTGAAACCTGAGGAAAGCTGGTCAGTCCTCAGTTAGATGGTATTAATGAAAATCTGTCTCTTCCTTTATTTGTCTGCTGTAGCTTTCCAAGTGACTGTAATTTCTAGAACTTAGGAAGTTATTACCATGAGGAAAGTGTAATTACTTGAAGAAGTTGCACATAAGCAACAATGGAAAGCAGCCTAACGACACTACAAAGATTGAGGTAAGAGATGCTACGGCCCCGCATGCTGTGTCCATAACAGAAACTGCCTGAAGATTATTATTAGTGAATCACAAGATCAGAACAAATTGTATCCATGCAAGAATCAAGTGCAAGGACAATAGATCCTTATTTATAAGAGCAATTTTAGGTAAAAATGCTAGACATCAAAAAATCTCATTTCCTTCTTTCTTGATTTTAAATCAAGACTGAACCGGTTAAACAAAGTTGACTATTAGAAGGCAAATAAGTAGCAGGAAACTATACAGACATTTGGAACCGATCAGTTGACTGCTAACTGCCTTCATTCTTGTTCTGAACTTCTTTTACCTATGTCATTATGGGGAAAGAAATGAGGCAAAAGTACAGCTTTAAACAGAAAACTAAGTTTAAAAGATCATCATGAGGTGCTATATCCATTGTATCACAGTGCTTTTCAGATCATGTGCTTAGTCTGAAGGAAAACGGTTTCATAGATGCTTTCCATCTCACCTCCCTTTTCCTTTCATTTTAGCCTGGAGGCCTGAGAACTAAACTAGGATCAATAATACAGAGTTCCCAGACAATATGAGGTTCTTCCAGACAATTATATCATTCACTGACACTTACACTGCTTTACTGTCTGTGATGATACTAGCTACCATTTACTAATAGGATTGAATCAGCAAATAATATTTGTCTTGCTAAAACTTTACAACTGGTGATACTGACTGATATGGGTAGAAACTTCTAAGCAGTGTTAGAGCCAAGGGTGAACTTAGGGACCTAGCACCCAAGAAAACAATCACCTATTAAGAGCTACTTGAAAACCTCCCAGAGAGTAAGGCAGTATTGGGTAAAAGAGCCCTCAAACTGAAGAATGTCCCTTTAAACATGCAATAACGCTCACTAGAGTTCTTCTTACTTGCAAACTGAGCAACACAGATCTAGTACAGAAGCCATAATGAAAACCAGTCCTGAACAACTGAACTTTCACAACTAAATTTTTAAGTTCCATCAATATGCTAGTACACCTTAAAATGTTTTGGGAAACGAATAACAAAAAGCAGCTTGGATAACTCCTCTTGT
The DNA here is from genome assembly GCF_040807025.1 of Struthio camelus. Classification (NCBI taxonomy): domain Eukaryota; kingdom Metazoa; phylum Chordata; class Aves; order Struthioniformes; family Struthionidae; genus Struthio; species Struthio camelus. Next base: position 197,263,746 of record NC_090942.1, read on the forward strand.
AAGGGAATGCCCATTATGGTCTTTTCATTTTGGCTGTACAGATTTTTCTTCAGGAGAGTTTGTCTTTACTTTTAGGAAAAAGTAGCATTACAACGTTACTGTGGGTATTGTGAAAAGATAAATGTAATAAAACAAGGGCAAAAAGAGATATTTTATTAATCCTGCTACTGGAGAAGAAGAATTTAGGAGTACATTTTTTCTGGTATTAGTGTACACAAATTGAGAATTCCTTGACTACTTTTAAAGAAGTGGAATTCTCTAAATAAATATTACATTTAAAGAGCTTCTCTTAGTAATTTGTCACTGTGTTACTGAAATAAAGGAACTATCCTAGTACTTTCTGAATAGGACATACCTAAGAAAAGGTCTCTGCCACGTACTAATAATTTAGCGGTGTCCAGCAGAACCTTTTGAACTTTGCACAGTTGGCAGTAACATCCTTTCAGAGCTCAGTTACGGAATATCCCATGATTCAGACACACCGGGAATACTGTAGCCAGAACCCAACATATGACAAGTAACTTTAGCTTCTGGAACATACACTTTAGGAAAAGTGATGTACCTGGCCTCCATCTCAAATGGAAAGAAAGGCTACTAGGAAAGAAAGTAGCTTTTTTTAATGCAACCTTGCCTGGCATTTAGCCAATTTCGCCCCTCTCCCCAAGCTTCTCAGTGGTAGCTAATTGAGGACACATCAGGAAACATAGCAGATTCAGTTTTATTCTGATGGCTACACATCATGCTCCTGGCTGCTTTTCTTCTCTGACAGGTTTCAGTCAATTCATTTTCATAGATTTCTGGCTCGATATTTCAGTATGAAACTTTACTCCTGAAAATGCTGTCTGAAGTTCACCAAACAAATTCTCTCTACTATTAAGCTGCCATCAACTTTGAAAACTGAACTTTTTTATTTACAAAACTATAAGAAGTTGGAGCACTGTTCAGTGTAGAAGAATACTATGTTTCTGAAAAAACAACACATTCCTAACTAAAGAAAAATTGGAAATTTTAATGTTTCCACATTAAAAACAAATGAAAATGAAAAATTGTTTACTAATGCTGTAACAACCCTTCCACTCTCCATAAGGCAAATATATTCTGTTTTACTTTCCTCCCTGTTTTCACATAGCACAAGAGGTATTATGCATAAGAATCAAGGTCCTATTACGGCAAAGAATCCCAAAGGCTTCAGCAGCACTCCTAAACTGGGCCTACGAGATGTCAAATTTAGCTTCCTCTTTACATACATTTTTATTGCTTCCTACCATTAGTGCAAATATAACGTCTAGTAAATCAGTAAAAGAGATTTCTTATACATTAATCTTTTCTAGATTCAGACTGTGAGTATAACAAAAACAAAACAAGCAATCCCCAATAAATACAATCTGATATGAGGAAAGAAGGGAAAAACAGTGAGAACCTGAAAAATAAAGGTATAATCATAAGCTACACAATAAAATAATACAAAGAATAACTGAGTTGGTACGGAACACTTTAAGAAACAAATTAATTTAAAATTTAGTCTATTGGCACTGCAGAATAATTTTTAAAGCAATGGCTAACATTCTCAAATTGAATAACAAAAGTGTGCATGCGGCTCATGAATCGCTTTGTGGATTTTCTAATAAACTTGACAATTGGATGGTTTGCTACACTACTGTGTTTTAAAACGGTTCTGCACTATTGAATGTTTAAGAAATATTTATGGCATAAGGCAGTATATTCCTGAAGCTGAAACAATCATTAGACTCTGATGTTCATCTATTTTATTGAACTACCCGCAGGGAGCTTTACGGGCATACCATCATGTCAAGGTCACAGGATTAAGTGAGCAGTGATGACATTAAACAAGCCTTTTCTGTATATTCTAAAGGGTCTTACCAAGTTACTTAAAATGCCATAAACATAAATAGTCTTCTATCTCTACAACACATCCATGACAGATGTCTTCAAAATACAACACTCTTGAGCAATGGAGCTTTACCAGCAGCCTATATTATTGACAAAAGGTATCAATATACTACAGAGCAAAAATATTGGGAGAAGCTTGCAATTTTAGTTACCCTCAAATATTTTATGTCTGTACGTACAAGAAATATATTTATGTATATTTCAAACCTCTGTCTGAACAGGTATTACTGCCGATAGAACAGAGTTTACAGGTTAAGAAAAGCAGCATTCACATAGCAAAATGAACGCTTTAATTTACATGTAAATGTTGTAATTTACATGTGCCAATTCTATAAGAGCCATGTAAAAACTAATGATAAAAACACTTAAACCTATCCAATACTTTTAATAACTATCTCACCATCTTGAATGATGTAATTACTCTTCAGGAGTATAGTGTGCATTATTGTATCTATTTTATCAGTGAGGAAAGCAGTATTATCAAGTAGAGCAACCTCCTTGAAGTCATGTGAAGTCTATGACAGTCATCAGATCTCTGAATCAAAGTCAGAATAAACTTGAGCAAGCTTATTCTTTTCACTCTCCCTCCTTTCTTTTCCTCTTTTTTTTTTTTTAAACAGTAACAGTTACTTGAAAGAGAGACTCAGAAGACTGGGTAAAGAGCTTTAAAATGACTGGCTTTAAAATAATCAAAGGAATCAGCTAAACTGCAAAAGAATTCCAGATGCAAAAACTGACAACAGAGAAAGAAACGGCATGTCCTCTACTTGGTTGATGCTCTTCCTTTGTTTGGAAGTATAGGTGCTCCGTCCTGCCAGTGAACCTCCCTCAGATATAGGCCTTAACCCACAGGAACACCTTTGGAATATCTTTGTGGTGTACGAGCAGGTGAGGCTAGACCATCTATTCAGCATGAAAAATATCTGCTGGGAATATTTTTCAGAAAGAGTAAAAGTGAATTGTACAAAGATCACATTCACAGTTCAATATCTGTGAACGTACAGGCTGTGCTGACAGGATGCATATAGAACCACCAAACCAAAGGAACTTTTCTGCTAAGCTGTATTAAGGTAATAAAGAAGGCAGAAGGCCCTGGCTGCTGGCCACTGTGCCCAACAAACATGGTCCTCCCGTAGGTAGATCCTCCGTCACCTGAAAGCAGGACCTGTTACACGGTTGTTGGGAGCAGCACTTGGCAGGTCACTTGCCTATCACACCATGCTGTTCATCCATGTAGCCAGCAGTATTACTGCAACGTATGACTTCAAGCAGTTTAGAAATTACTGCAGACAGACCTAGAGGAGATAAAATGAAATAGGCACAAGCACAGAGTATTTTTCTGGTTGATAGTAAAGGTATGGATAACTGAAGACTACAGACGACAAGGACAAGACAGATACTACTGAGAGAAGATCTTTGGTTTCCCCAAGCAGGGTGCTAAGCTCCATAACAAAAACCTGCTCCGCAGAGATAACATTTTTTCTTTCTCATCAGATGACTTGTGTGATATTGATACATTAACTGAGGAAAAATTTAAAATAGTCCGAAGGACAATGATATCATACCACAGAAAAGCAAAAAAGGCTATTGCCTCGAAGGCTGAAACTGTTTGATTTTTATGAGGAGAAAGGAATTGCTGAGGAGACAAGGAAGAAAAATGGATCAGCCTATTACGTATCTTAGCAGATTTCATGTTGCTATGAGGAGAATAAGAAACACAGGAAATCAGAAGGAAAAACATCTTAGTACCCACATAAAACTTAGGTTGGCATCACAGAAACTTGCCAAGGCAAATTAGTTTGTTGCTGTTAAAAATGAGAAGAAAGTACTTTTTGTTTAGCATGACATAGTTAACTTCCTCTGAAGTTCAGAAAGAGACAGGAAACAAACTTATTAAAAGTCTAGGTGATGTTTAAAGGAAAAAGAATTAGGACTGCACAATGAGAGGTATAATTTAACATAAAAAACTCTTCCTCAACCTCTGAATGAGGAGGGAGATAAGGGATTTTTAATTTTAAGTTTTTTAACCAACTAATTGAAATACTCAGAAGACCAAATTTGGCAGTAAAGTGCTAATGTGTTACAGGGATAGTTCTTAAAAAAGAAGTTATAAAAGATGCACCTTTTGTATACCCTTTTTTTTTCAGAATGAAAAGTAGCTTAAGTTCAGTAAGGTATTTAAGATTTTATTTTGACTAGTTCAAGAGAATTTCATGAGAATGTCATACAGGAAGGTAATTAGAGTAAAAGTAATCACTGAAACAGAGACTTCACATTTCCAAAAGAAAATAGGAAAGCTAGAGAATAATGAAGATAAAATCTCCAAACTTAGAAAATTTCAGGAAACTATTGCATAAATCCCCCTTTAAAATAAACCTACCAGAAATTCGAAAGCAGAAATTACATGCACAATGCAAAACAATTCTGATGTGCAAGGAAGATAGAATATACTAAAACTTCAACGTGGCTGTAATCAAGAGCTCTTTAATAAACCTAAATAACCAAAAAGGAACTGTAATAAGAAAAAAAAGGAGGGGGAAAGGGCAATCCCTGATCACTCAGAAGTTTTATGGAGGATAGGTGTGATTTCAGATGACTGGAAAAGAGCGTTAGGTAGTCTAAGGGGAAAAAAGGACTAAATGCATTATAAACTAGTAAATTTACATTTGACACAGGGAAAGGCACTAAAACAATTTGTTAAACAATAAATAAGAAATAATTAATGTGAGTTCATCATGAACAAAACATTTCCCTTGCACCTTTGCCATTGTATTTATGTATTTATTTACAGGATGATCAGAAAAGTGAACTTTTGATGAAAGAGCACAACTTACTATTCTTATAAACTAACAACAATATATGACACTATAATAGAGAAACAAATAAATGGTTAATACTTGCATTTTTCTAAAACAGGAATCCAAGGTTCATGATCAGATTGGAAGTGTTTTCAAGTGAGAGAATCTATAGGTTGTTTTCTGCATTCTGCTGCATTACACATTTTCACTTTCAATGAAGAATCAGAGAAAACCCATAATAACATCTGAGATGTGAGAATTGTAAACATGGTGCAGGAGAATAATAACTCAATATAACTTCAGAAAAGTTGGAGTCAATGTCTAAAATCTAAGATGGAAGAGAGGGACAACAACCTTTGTTATAAACCATTAGAAACATAGATACAAAGTAGGAAGTGATCTTCAAATAGTAAAAGTGAATAAGAGTCTACAAAGTGGTTCTGGGAAGTATTAACTGAGCCTACAGTCTCATCTGAGGATGCATCATTGAGGTTATAGTGTGAAAGAAACATAAATTATTCGTTCTGCTCTACTTAGCAGTTTAGAAGTTGAGGCTTCACTTGCAATGAAGTGTCCAGTTTTGAGTACCTCTTTCTAAGGAAGTAGACAAACTGGAAGGAACCTAAATAAAGACACCACAACTATGTAAGATGTAGATAATTTGCCCAGTGAAAGAAGGCTGGAAGAACTGTGTTTGTCTACTCTGGAAGGCAACACCCTGAAAGCAATGTGTCAGCTTCCAAAGATTTTGGGAAGGGCTAGCTTTAAAAGCAGGTAAAATTGGTCTAATTTGTAGCAAAGGAAAATACCCTATAATGCCTATGTGAGTTCAACTATAAAGCTAGCAAAGAAGAACAGGTTTCCTAAGGTGCTTGCAGAATTTCACTTTCTTTTCTCCCTCAAAGAAAAGGGGATATAAAACATGTGGTAGGGATGTTCTAAATCATGCCTGCCTCAGTGCCTGAGGGTGATTTAATGTTGAGTTCCTCTCCAACCCTCAACTTGAATTTCTCAAACTATTTTGCAAAAGTATGGTTGGATATAAATATATTTCATATAAAAAAGTGTAAGATACATTAATTTTTGGGGCAGAGGAGGGATCAAAATGGCTCCACTAGGATTTCTTTTCTGATCCAGTTTTGCATTTCTGATGATTCCAACAAAAATTGAGGAGTCTGCAAATGCACTATAGATGTTTCTCTTAGAAACAAACATTTTCTAAAGCTTGCAATTTATACTCTGTAATCCACCTGAAGCACCACATGAGAAAAGAATGCTAGAATGTAATGGTACTGCAACAGTTCCATGTGACTTCTATAAATATGATGTTTCTCACTCATTTTATGTCAGGAAATAGAGAATAAAACAAAGAATTTTCATTTCTGAAAAAAGCCTTCTTAGAAACATAAAACTTACTGTTTTAGAATCTTATCAATGCCTTTTGTTCTTTTTTACTCTTTGGTTTCCGTTCTTACAGAGTGAGCAGGACATGGAGAAGATGGGAGATTTACTTCTGTATTGCAAGGGCATTTCTGGATTGGCAATGCAGAAAAGTGAGAATCACGTGAGGAAAGTGTGTCTGTTGAATGAGAAATTCTTCCTTCATGTGTTTTCTACTGAGCTTCTACCTCTAAATAAGAGAGACAGTAGGGAGATTACCTCCGTCTAAATTGGAGGTAGGGGAAAAAGAGCACATGCTAGAAAAGTTGTCCAATACTAGAAACTGTTAGTTCGTTCTGCTGACACCCACCGCAGAAGCTGTTTCCACTGCAGGAACTAGGAGTAAAAAATGAAGAAAGGCAGCTGGACTTTTGATGTCCTACTGAGATAAGGACATTTCAAAATTGAGACTGATTGAAACTGAGATTGCTCAGGAAATCCTGAGCTGAAAGTACAAGGAGTATTAGATGGAAATATCGTAAGTACTTGCTCTACTCTTACCCTTTCCTACACACTTACCCACAGCTGAAGATAGGTTATTGGGCTAGATGGATCCCTCGTCTAAACCAGTACAGCTGTTCTTGCCACTGAAAGTCGAACAACTGCACGTGTGTGTGCTAGCACTATTGCTAGACTTAAGAAGGAGCAGCAATCCTTCTCAGATTCTTAAGGCTGGCCTTTCTCTCGATGTATATATATTTTAAAATCTGCTTGTTACTATATATATTCCTATTGTAGCAGTAAGTCAACTGTATGTAACTTGGATTTCTGTGATTTGGAATGTGATTGTTTCAGCTCAAGATTCTACCGACATCTAAAAGATCTGTTGTTTGTAAACCTTGAAAAGAAAGAACATGGGCATATATTTCTTCTGTCTTTGGAATAAAAGGAGTAAAAAAATTTAGGCCAAAATGGAGAACACAATAAATAGAAGTGAAAAAAAGAAAATAATAAAGCAGAAAAATTAATTCTCTACTGCAGAAGAAATACTGTGAAAACAAACAAAGAAGTTTCCTTCTTTAGTGTCCAATAAAATGTGCTGTACTTCCAGTGAAGAACAGATCTTTCTCTTGAAATGAACAACTCTTCCCAGAGTACCTTGCCTTTCCTAACATTAGAAAATACTACCTATTTCCAGAGAGAACATTTTCATCAGAGAAAATATATAATAATAAGCACTACAGTTCAAAAAAAAAAAAAAAGAACAGTCTTGCACAAATACAGAACTGAATATGTCCTATGTAAGGAAAACCATGTACTCACACAGTCTGTCTCTGGCTATATAAGACTCCTCTCTTGGCAAGTGTGTCTACGCTATAAATAGCATCCCATATCTAACTTCTCATCCTTCAAAAATGATACTGAATTTTTCCAGCCTCCTCTATCCAGCATGCTCTTCAAATGTTACAGCACCATTTGCAAGAGCTCCTTCAAAGGCTATGCCTACCCCAACAGTGGTAAGCAATCCAGGAGGGAGAAAGCAACAGGGTACAGGACGAGCAGCAGATGTAATACAATTGGTGCAGAGCAGCAGAAGCAACAGAAACTTGAAAGCGTAGTGAGAAAGAGAAGAAAAGGGATTGGAAATAGCAAAATAATACAAAAGAGCGATCAGATTAGAGGAAGAGTCTTGCTCACATTTCTGGCTAAACCCTGATACAGAAGGGTTTGTCAGTAATGCCGACACAACATCTGCTGATCCCATGTTGTCTCAAGTAGTGCAGTTAAGTAAGAAGAACAGAAGGCAGAAAAAAAACATCCTCTTAATGTTTTGTGATGATAAAATCATCTTGGAACTAAATACTTGGAACTTGTAATCAAAACAGCCAATGAATAAGCTGTAAAGAGTGCAGCTTCCGTAAGATTAACCTGGGGAAAGATCTATTGTAAGGAGAGAATTCTATACTCTAGGAATTCTAAGAATAGAGTAAATTCATAGCTGTTAGAGAATATGTGGAAAAACACAGAACCTAAACAGGCCTTCAAACGGGCACGTCAAATATATTGCTGGATCCAGTAGGCTGGATCTGGTCCCGTATCTTTTCCACTGTTCTAAAGCTCCCTTTGTAATTTATGTCTAGCAGTTAAAATGAGCCAAAAATGAATGAATAGCTAAACCAGATGAAGCTGATTTGCAGTGGGGGACAGGATAGGTTCTCTGCCTCTCTGAACTTCCCAAGACAGCAGCTAGTATAGAGATGGAGTCAGAACATGCCAAAAGCTGGGTGTAAGGGAAACTCCTTTTTAGTAAATTCCTGTGTTCTGGTCCCTCTTGCTGTAAACTGGAGACATTTGGTTTAGAAGTAGTGTTTTCCCAGAATGACCTTATTTAACTGCCAAGCCCCATAGGCTCAGGAAAATGGCATTTTCCTCTTTCAACCCTCTTCTCTTTCCCTCCCCCAGCAGAACCCCAATCTCTGCAGAAGCACACGCTGCAGTGAGAGGCAAAACTAGCTGTCTGGCAAGAAACTTTTTATTTCCAGGCTGTTTCCCTAGACGAATTTGGTCTTCACCACAGAATGAGCTTGACAGCTCTGCCCTCCACCACGAATAATTAATTTGTTATGGGTGTCTAGTTTAACCAAAGATGGGATTTGAACAGAAAGAGCCCTTGTATTCTTGCTGTTTGGTAAAGCTGCTTTAGTGTAGGTGGAACCTCCATCAAATCATTGAAAGTAAGAGAACCAAGTCCCATTTTTAAATGTCATTTTTCTCAGAATAATAATCCTCCTGAGTATATCAGAACTGATAACTTGGAAATATCTGTGACAAGTATTTCATATTTAGATTTAGAATACAAATTGGAACTCAGAACTCTTTGTATTGCCCTAGATTGTCTTCAACCTACTGAAGTTGTAAGGCATAACTACACACAGTGTTCCTAAATAAAAGTATTTTTTTTTTAAGTTGTAATTTTTTTTTTTTAAAGTTGATTAAATCAAGCAGCCAAATAAGAATACCTCCAAACCAACACAATCACAGGATACAGCCCAAAACACAGGCATACATCTGGCTGGTAAGGAATCTGAACTGTGTGTATAGACAGGTTTTACTAAGCCTTTATTTATTATTTATTTATTTTAAAGAAAGATATGTATGAGGAGAGAAGCAGATGGGGAGGAAGAGAAGCACCATATGAAGCTGACAGAGAAGATTGAAGGAAGCATATGTTGGGACATGAAGACCATAACCCTGAAAAAAGCTAAGGGTAAGTGCTGGCTTAAAGAGGCTTTGAACAATAAGCTATGTAATACCCCGTTTGATTCTTCCTGAGTTCAAGGAAATAGGATGTTGCATATTCACTCTGAGTAAGTGGCAATACATCAAAAAAAATAACCAACTCATCAATTTCTCCTCTGAATAGAAAAAACCTGTAGAATTCTAATTTTGGCTAAATGCTAAAATTAAAAAGGTGAAAAACACTATGTTTAGGGTAAGCTATTATGAACATACCTAAAAGTGTCAAATCGCCAAAATGAGGAAAATAAAATTAGTTCAGTTTAAGGGCAGAAACAGGATTTACAACAAACTGAAGAGTTTTTTTTTTTTTTTTTTTAAATTTATTATTCTTCGACTGAGCTATGTAGGAAAAAATAGGATCATACAATAATTTCCTTTTGTTGCAGAGGGGATGCTCATACCTGCAAGAAATGGAGCAAAACATACTTGGTTTTCACTTTAAGAAGTGAAAGGAAAAAAATTTGTGAAGGGAAGAAGAAGGTTAACACTTAAGTAGTATAAAAGAAAGGATTTTCAAAACAGTGTTATTCGCCATATTTAGAGAGAGAGGTTAAAGAATAAATACGTTCTCAGACCAACTCAAAGCGTATAGATTAGTAAGTGCATGGGCAGGGCCAGGCTCTATGTTACTGCTTCGAATTGAAAGTTTCACATGGTATTTTGTTGACTCATATAGCTCAACATTATTCTTGTTTTTCAAACATTCCAGTAACAGCTTATGATAAGATATTCCAAGTTTGTAACTGGTAAATGCTGTAAGAATGCACTCATCAGATTGCTTGTTTTCCTCCCAGTACTTGCAGTGCTAGCAGTAGTCAACGTAGTTTTTTGTTTCTTAATAAAGGAACAAAGAGTGAACATTGTGGCACCTACAGATTAAGCATAGTAAATGCTGGTTGTAGTTTTCTGCAAAAAAAGTACACGCAATACAACAGTAATGTACAACAACACAAAAAAGCGGGAAGGCTTACAAATTCATTGTATTGAACTCCAAATAAAAGGAAAAATTCTCTACAGCTGGGTCAAATTTCACAAAAATCAGATTTTAGTATTTTATATCAAGAGGATCTGTGTTAAAGTGCTTAAAAGTTGTTCTTTACTTTAAAAATAAACACAAGGATATAAATAAAAACATGCATATATGTACAATATACTACAATTATCACTAAATCAGTAGCTGTGGATTGTATATGTGGTAGAACATAGAAACTTTTAAGAATCACACCCACTCTCAAAAAAGTTTCTTACCCATCTCATCTATTTTGGGTATCAGAAGGCATTGCTATTGCCCAAATTTTACTAATGATGAACTATTTACCCAGTTCATCACCTGCCCCTCCTCAGCCAGTTAGCAATTTCCATAATTCACAGTTTCCAAGAAATAACATAACATTTCAGATTCAAGACACGGAGAGGAAGTCAGCAGTGTGCATTCAGAACTGTAAAAAAAAAATCTTCCTGCCAGAAGTGATGTAGTGTAGAGGCCTATATGAGTGACAAATCATTTTTTAGTAAAATAATGTGTGTATATTCCAGTTAGGCTTCTATCTTCTGGGGCACAGAAAACTCCCAAACTGTAATGCATCAGTCTATAAGGAGATCGCTAACACTGTAGCTGTTCCTTGAAAATTAAACATGGAGACTCAAATATGTATCTCTTGCTAAACAAGACAATAGGAACGTAAATTTTAGAAACCACTTTATTTTCCATCATATAAAAAAGTATTGGAAACTACGTAATTAAAGTTTTTGCCTTCTTTGCTTCAGTAGTTTCTGAACCCTTTCTCTAATTCTTGAACTTGAAAGTCTTGAATCTGCTCGCTGAGAATCAGGGACCTCGGTCCATATGGTCTCTTACTGTGCATCTTCTTGTTATCTGCTCCCATCCTAGTCCTTTCCAACTACCATCCAAATGTGTGAATATCCCATTAAGTCTCATAACAGACAGTGCATTTGTGTGCTGTATCACACAGCTGCCATGTGACACATGGTAGGGCCCGGGGCGCAAAGATATTTGCTTCCTATTCGGCTCCTGTGAATGTGAAAACCATACATGGAGACCTTGTTTTGTTGCCCCTTTCCCAATTCTGGTCAAGCATCAGCCATAGCCAACATGCAGCTAAAAAACAACCAGGCCAACGGGGGCATCTAACGTGGAGAGTGACAACGGGAAAGAAGTAAATGAGCAAGTAAATGAGAAGCAGGCACACAGAGGAAGTGGCATGACAGGAGTAAAATCAAAGTGCATTTTGCTTCATATATGAAATCTGACAGATTTGCCACAGGTGTCAAGCTGCTTCCTGGTCCATTGATAACTACCATGGACTACAGTGCAGAATAAGTTACAGTCGTGAGCTGTTGCCATTTAGGACCTTTCTACTATACTATATATACTATGTATAGGAGAGGAAAGTTTTCTAGCCCAAAGAAGAGAAGGTCTCCTCCAAAAATTAGTAACCAGTGAAAGGACAGGAACTGACCTGCATCTGTAAAGTGTCTCCAACCATTCATGAACTTGAGCAACAGCATTATTCAAAAATTTGAAGACATTAAAGGGACTGAAACTTGCACATATTTGAATCAGGTTCAATGCTCTAGACACACAGCTTTAAGCCTCAACTAAACATAACATGAGTGTCCATTATGAACTAAGATGTTTTTGAACTAATCATAATCTTCTAAATGTAATTTTCGTAATTTCCACCAGAACCTCTCTGATGTTAGACTACAGAATTTCCATAAAGACTGAATTTCTTCTATGCTTTTTACCACCTTAAAAAAAAATATACCTCCATCACCAGATAGGAAAAAGTGATTTCTCTGGAAGATATAAGGATGATGAACATGAAAAATTATATATTTTTTACTCTGTATAACTGTAAGAGCCAACTAGACAGGATAACAAAAAGAATGAGCAGTATAAATGGTATTTGTTAAACGTTATTACTTCTGTGCCAAATTTACTACTCAACATCTTTTCCAATGAGCTTAAGCCCTAGATACATATCCAAACTACCCTCAAATAATATTTTTGATAGAAATATTTATCTGTAGAAAAGATTCTGCATCAATATATTCAGTGTCAATAAGATTTCACTGAAAAGATTTTTCAGAACTAAAACAGAACTCTGTTCTGCTTGCCTGACTTGAAGCATTAACTTGAATGGAAAATTAAAACTATTAAAAATTGGATATTTGTGAGTAGTTCTTCCTTAATCTCTCTTATTTTAGCTGTTTCATTTAAATAAATAAGCAAATATTCATTGCTGAGTATGCAAACACAAGAAAAAGACTTGGCAGCCTCCACTTTGGCAGACAGGGCACTCACGTGGCAGACCCAGGTTCAAGACCTTGCTCTGAATGAAAGAAAAGAGCAATGTGAGCTTGAGTCTTCCATGTGAGAGTCAGCACTTTAGCCCCTGGCTATTTTTGTGAATCAGAAGACCAAGGCTCTGTTTTAATATGATATATGAAAATGTTTAATTTCATCCCCAGGCTGAACAGAACAAATTTTTAAAAAGTTTTCAACATAGCTCTGATTAAAACCTTAGTTACCATGTTACCACTTACATACAGTAAGAATTATATATTTAGAACTATGCTTCTCTTCAAGGAGTACCCGCAGAATTAAGCATGCGCTTTGGTTATGCTCAGCTCTGCAACATGCTGTTTAGTACACATCTAAATTTTTTTTTGAATTAAGCATATAAGTTTGACTGTGCATGGCTGGTATTAACTTCTGTTTTGCTGTAACAGAGTAAAGATTTACCAGTGGATCTTACCAATTTATTACTTATACAGAAGAGAGCATTAGACAAGGATTCAAGTGACCTGCTTCCGCTTGTTATTCTAACACTAACTTACTCTATAATGCTCGACAAGTCATTTTGCCTCTTTGTTCTTTATCTCAGTTTTCCTCTGTCAATATTTAAGATAGAAAACTCTTTATCTCATCTACACTGTTTAGCTCAGAAAGATCCGAATACTGGAGCCCCCAAAACTACTGGTAAACAAACAGTAAGGCTGCATTATAACTGACAAATAATCTATTATAATTCATTTAAAATGTGATAAAGTATTATGTCTGCAATCTATAAAGGACTTTGATCTGTGCATCTTTACTAAAGAGGTCTTTTCAAAAAATAGATAAGTGAGGAAAAGACTAACAACAGAATAAGAAAGCATTTTAGCAGTAGTAGCTTCTAGCATTCATATTTCAGTTATGCAATGACTGCCTCTCTTAAACTTTGAAAACTGCATTTAAAAATTACAAAATTTATGTTTGCCTCTTACCTGTGAGAGACAGCTCCCCAGGCACCGTGCTTATTCGTCAGTATGTTGAGTATCTTCTGTTTTAACTGATTGGCTGTAACATGATCTCGATGTTTAGCAGCACTGATAAGATGATCACACATCTTTTCCTCCTCTCTTCTATCAGCAGCATATTGAGCGCACTGTGACTAGAAAGGAAAAGTACATTTATTTTATAAAAGATAGGCTCGTTAGGAATCGCCTTAAAACAATTATTTGCTAAAAATCTTGATATATATCAAGAACAACAGGCTCATTAAAATACTTAAAGGAGGACTAAGACATACCCTTCAACTGGATTGGTTTTATTATTAGTTATTATCCAGAAAAAGAGTACTCATTCGATTATAACATTTACAAACTGAAACATCAATGGCAAAGACAACAGAATTGCAATTATATATATTGGCTTCATTTTTAAAATTCTGTAAGATCTACAATTAATAACCAATTTCATAATTGTATTATTATGGATATGAAAGAAACTCCTTTAATTATCAAATTAAGCGGCATATTTTCAGTCTTGTATCACAACAGGAAAAATGTTCACAACTTGCATACTAGTTTTAAAAAACCCTAATGTTTAAAAAGTCACTCATCTCTTCCACTGAAAAAGATTTAATATTTTCATGTTTCTTTAAGAGATAAATGCTGTGGCTATTGACCTTCATGTAAATTTTTTCTAAAATTGTCAAAACACTACAGTATATGTTAGTTTTGATAAGTCTTTTTGTATAATTGGCATGATACAATTTTTCCAGTTCTTTTTTCAAAACCACTTGAAGCTCAAATTAAATTTCTCCTCCCAGTAAAGATCCTTTTGAAATGTCTAAATAAGGCAAATGCAGTCATAGCAATTAAAATAAATCCATTATACGTATCATTTTCTAAAATATACATTACAAAAGCTAGATTATTCTCAAAATAATGTTAACAGCTCATTTTAAAATTACTTTTTAAAAGAGAGACCTATGTTTTTGCACCTACAGATTACTGTGCATCATTTGACACCTTTAGCCAATACCCAATGCGGTAACACTCAATGCCAAATAGACTACCATATTCCAGTACTCAGAGGAGCGGCTAAAATTAAGTTAACCTCATACTAGGTTGAGGTTTATTCTTCATACATCTGCACACTATATTTTTAACTACATATCACATCAACACCTGGTAAGATTTGCACCGTGGTCTTTCTACTATGTTAAAGCTATTATTTCCAGTAATCTATGTGGAAAAGAAGAATCATTACACTCATTCATAAAGGGTTAATTCATTTTTCAATTTATCTTCTTGTACAGGGAAGCACCAATTAGTACAATGATCTGCCTCGGTAATGAGGTTAATATTTCACCAGCTCATTGGACAGTAAAATTAAATTTTTATTTTTCTTCCTGAACAATTACAAAGGTTAACAAAATGAAAGTTAACTGTGAAGCTACCACACTAGGAAGAACCTCCCCTGCACCCTCCGTAACTGTAGTTGCAGGACAAAATTTACATGCCGGTCTATGGCCTCCCCACTACACAGGCACCACAGTAACTTGATGCAAGTTAGGCAAAATAATTGCTTCCATAATGATTCCATTAAAGTTTAAAAGGTAAAAATAAAACAGCCACTCACTTTTCTTGCTGAGAGCAACAATTAACATGTACTAAACACAGAACATATACCGATACAGCTTATTAAAACAAACTGACAGATTTACAATTATGCAGCAGAAAACTACCAGAAAACCCTTGTCCTTACCACTTTCAAGCAAGATGAATAATAAAATGTTCAGTTGTTTACCCAAGATTATTAGAGACAATATATAAAACATTCTTTCAGATTTTAGATATCACCTTAGTTAAGTATATCTAAGAGTCATATTTTATACAGGCGACATTTCATAATTTTCTTCTGACTAGCAGGTTTCATCTTATTCACCTAAAGATGCAGTTGAGTTTTTTCATGTGACAAATATAAAGAAAATTTTCATATTTGAAAAATGTGTTGGTTTCTTTACCAGACCATAAGATTGACTTAAGATTATTCCTTTAGGGAATTTAGTTAATATTCTAAATCCTATTTGCTAACAGAAGCTGGAAGTTAATTAAATATTCCCATTTTGTCTAGAGTTCTGACAGATCTTATACCTCAATGTATTCTTCAAAGAGCAGATAACTCAATCTTCTATTGTCATCTCAGGTTACTGCGTGATGCTCTGATAAATATCAAATGTTATTTATTGTTGAGGCAATATGAAACTTCACTCTGACACACACTTAATTGTAAATGTGATTTTATCTAAGTTCAAAATATCCAGTATATGCTTGGTAATAAAGTTGTTGCAATCCCATATGACAAGTGTCTGCTGTCTGGCCTGACAAATTGAAGTAAAGGTTATGTGTATTCAAAATGACAACAGATATCTCTCTGTCTCATACTTTTCAGCTAGGTCAAGGAGCACAAGAACTAGTACATCAAAGTGTACGTTTGAGAGAGCTGTTCCAACGAGATAAAAACCTCATCAAAACTAAGATTACTGGATCCCATTTCTAGCCACCAGGTGCTTGTTGACATGTTCTGACAGATGAATAAATTGATACAGCTATTTATTATCATCAAGACTACTAAGTCAGTCTATCTTAATCCTAATGTTAGGTCACTTGAGCTTTAAAATATGTGCAAGTGTGTGTGCATCTGTGTGTGCTTGTTTATATCTAAATGTGTGCAAGCATAAGCCGATTTGGAAATGATAACAAACATTAATGCTGAAATGCTGTGTAAAAAACACCATAAAAACACTGTAACACGAAAATATATTGGATAAAGTCACATCAAAAATGATATTTGAACTTTAATCCATCACTGTTACTTTTCTGAACAAGAATAAAATTAAGCCTATAAAAAAAAAAAATCAAAAACCTGTTAAATATTGAACAGAACAAATGTTTTAAAAATAGCTTTTGTAAATTTGTATCTTTTTCAAATAAGGTATTTTGAAATATATGCTATAACACTTACTGATGAAAAAAGCAGTTAAATTTTGAATGCTTTTGGAAGTAAGAATTAGGTACATTATAGGGTTATTGCATCCAGCTGCAGGGTTACTTCTTCCAATACTTAAAAACAACATACATTTTAAATATAATCTCATTGTCAGGATTTAAAGATTCTTAACAAGTAGCAAAGACATATAATATCATGTTTCAATACATGCTTTAGCAATAAATGTCCTAAAGAGCTCAAAAATACAAAATGTTCTAGCAAAATTATCCTAACAATGCCTTTATTTTTTAACAAAACATCTACATTGCTTATTTTTCAGGAAATGCCTTAGGTGCACTAAGTGCTTTTCTTTTTTACTAAACTCATATATATTGTTGATAAAATCCAGCAAAATAATTACTAATGTGATTTGCATTACTATTTGCAATAAATGAGAAAAGCTCTTTGTGAAGCTAAACGGTCTGCCATATCAGTTTAGCTGACATTCTGATTAAGGGATTTCTTCAAGCTGTAAATATTTTCATGAATTTCAGAGAGGAGATGAGAAATTAAACCAGTTCCTTGTGTTTGACATTTACCAAAGCTTTTAAAAACTAGTTCTGAAATGCCTTCAATGTAAATTTTTTTCTTGGAAAAAAAAAATCTTTATTGTATGGAGTTACAGTCTAGGTGACAACTGAGTGAAAACAGAAAAGCAGGACTACACCAGCTTTCAGGCTTACCTCAAACTCTGCATGTTTGTGGACATCTTCAGCCCTTTGTCGGTTCAAAATAAATTCTGCTTCATTTGCAACACGCACTATATGGTCTTTCATTGCATGACATAATAATCTAAAATAAGAAAAATCAAAATCAACCTTTATATTCAACTGTCTTCAAATAAACTACTTCAGTAAATTTGCTCAAAATGGAAAAAATGAAAATTCATGAAACTAACATAATGAAATTGACAAATCAGTTGACATGAAAGATATAATTTATGCAAAATTGTATGCACTTGTGAAATCACAAATAAAGCAGATCAATAAGAAATAGCAAGCTTTTTTAGTATAAAGGGGAAAATTCTTTATGGAAGTATTGCAGTTCCAGTAGGTTTTTTAACAGCAATCTCAGTATGAGCATAACGTGAATACTGTATCATCATTTTAAACAATCTGGACAACTGCCTAAATTCTTACCGATAGCATTATATCATTAAATATAAATATTTCTACCCCAAATATTCAAAAAATCATGAGCACCTAAAATATAAAATTCTATTAAATTTGCAAAATAATATAAATATTTTGTATATGTTTTTAAATACTGGAGTGAAAGAAGTGCATCGTGTTTCCAAGTCGTTATGGCATCGGAAATAGACAGAACCTTACTGAAAAGGAACAGAAAAAGTAATTTTAGATTGGAATGAGATTGAGCATTTCAGTAAGAGACCTTAACTGAAGACTCTTGAAAAAACAGACCTCCAAATAGTGTGAGATGCATAATAAAATTGCAGCAAAAAGCAACACCGTGTTTTTAACAACGCTGCTGCCTTGCTGGGCAGGAAGAATGGAATCAACTACTTGATTGTCCCTACAGTCCATATCTAAGGTTGCCCACTTTATTCACATCTGATTTGCTCTCCTTATCAGAAGGGAGGAAATGATATCCTTCAGGATGCAAAGATCTGACAGGATGGCCTGTTTAGCATCACAAAGAACCGTTTCTCTTTCTGCCAAATGGGCACACAGTCTGGGATTTTCCTTCTTGCAACATCAGGAAAATATACTTAATTTCAGACACTCTTTTATTAAGAGTGTGAAGTTACTAGCAAATCCCATCCTAAGGTTGGTGTCTACTGCTTAGGAGCACCAGATCTTAGAGAGAAGTGAAAACTTTGATTTCTAGACCTTACACCAGTAAGGGGGGAAAGACTTGAACTGTTTTCTAACCTCCCTTCCTTGGTGTGTTCTATCATCTGTGAAGAAAGGAAATTACTCTGAGCTAATGTTTAATATGGAAAAGTGTGGGGTAGCAGGGCATAAATTTGGCCTTCTCTGCTTAGAGATAAACAAATGTGGATCAAGGTTTTACAATGGAAATTCGTGCTTTTAGTAAGCCTTTTCAAATCTAACCCTTTGCTACTGTTCTTGAAAAGGAAGATTTTTTGGCAAATTTTTGGCTGGAAGATTAAAGTCTCCTGCATCGTACTCTTCAAAATTTAGTTTTATTTTTTAATTTGCCGTATTGGAAAATACGCTTTAGTTCTTCATTACTGCTAAAGGTTCACATTTTTATTGTTAAGAGGTAAGCACAGAATTGCATTTAGATATGGATTAGCAGTGAGCATTCATGACTTTAACAAGTTCTCTGAAATGAGAAAATGCTAGAAGTGAACATCTAATATCTGCAATAAAATTTTCCATCACAGGTCTTCTTGAATTTTTCCACATTTCATTAATGACCACGAAGCAAACAGGATTTCAAAACTAAGCACACAGATAAATTTCAAGTGTCTACCAGCTGGACCTTTCTTCCTGAATAAATAAATAAGTAAATAAATGGAGCACAGGGCAAATTCAATGTCTCTAAGTCAGCTTTTGTCTAAGTAGGCTTTCCAGTTCAGGATGGCTTCAGGTAAAATAAATAGGTTTCTTTAGACACTCTCCACTACCAAAAAGCTAGTGAGAAAAGTTAGAGACTAACTCGGATTTGTTAGGTTTATTATTATTAGCTGGGACTCCTAGGCACAGCTTGTAAGCCTCAAAAAGAACCATCTAAGTTGCATTTGTCCATGAGCTGGTCCCCAAACAGGCAAAGATAAATACACACCATCTTCATCTTAGTCACCTTACTTGTACTAAAAAGTGTTCTTCATGTTCTCTGAGTGCCCATTTATGCATTAAAACACCTAAAGGGCACTTCAAATAGATTGCTAGAGAATGTTAATTTCCACAAGTCATAAATCAATCCCTTGCCAATAGTCAGGGAGAAAATAAAAAAAAAAAAATCTGACAACACTAGTCTCTGGCTGCTTTACAGAGAATGAGAACTTTTATAGTCATGCAGCAGCTGATTTAAATCAGATGGCTGAAACTGCTGGCAACCCCAGCTGTCTCTCCCACCCCTCTGATGGACCTTTCTGTTTCAGATGGTGAGAGGCCTGATCCGTTCCTGAAACAACTTTGGAGTTGCTGTAGCTTTCAGACAGCACATTAAGGAAACTGAGACAGATTTTTAGGTAACCTTGAAACACTGCAAGTCTTCAGGGACCAAAGTTCCCAAGTCAAGGAAATGATAAATATTAGGGGACCATGGAATATGCCTCAGCACCCATGCCTCTATCCTGACTGTCCACAGCACTCAAATCATTAGTTTGCTCCTTGCTCATTTTTTTGACTGCTCTCCCATCCTGAAAATGTCTCAACATGGTTCTAGAGACAGTTGACTGAAGGCGCATGGATGAGACCTAGTCAACTTAACTTCTCTCCAAGAACACATGTTGCCATGCCCCAGCAAATATAGAACATATCATTCTAATGGGTAAAAAGCAACCCTTGTTATTCCATGAACCCTGATCTAAACAGACAAAATAGTAATGACATCCTAGGGTGAAAGAGGTACTGTGTCAGTTCCAGGGAAGACCTGCTATGCAGGATGGATGCAGATGCTCTGCTCTAGCAGGAGTGACCCTAAACTGTATGAACGTAGGCCAGTTCAGGCTATTTGGCATTATTTAAAACTACAGACATAGCTGTTCTTTTCCATTTATTTTCTGTCAAAAAATCTGATCTATGGAATATCTCAATATTACTTTAACTCTGTCTAGACACTTATTTCAGGCACTCTCATATCTCCATCACTGACTGCATGTTTTTTTTTTTTTCCCCAAGAAAAGGGTAAAAATCTGTTTGCATGCTGGTTAGCACATTGGGATTATGGCAAAGTAGGCTACTATTTATTAATGCCGTATAAGCATTAAACAATATTATAACAACAAGTACTAATAAAGGATATATTATGCACAAGCACCTGAGATAGAACTTCAAAGAACAGGTAAAATATGTTTTTGCTTCTAGAAGACTCTTAAGAATTAAACTAGTCTTAGAATCCAGAAAGATAAACTTTAAAACAAGAGAAGTTTTATTTAAAATGTAGGCCATCATTTACAAATCTTGCCTGCATCCAAACAAAGAAGCATAATACATTAAAGCAGTTAAATGTGTTCTCTTAACTTTGAAAGGAAAGGCAGCTACCACAAGGTCAGCAAAATAAATTTTTTTGAGGTTTTTTGTAAATGAACTTGTCTACATGCCAGATATTGGTATATTTGTTTAAGAAAAACTGTTACCTTTTCAAATTTAAAAATTCTATTTAAAAATCTAATTCTTTGTTACTGACTTTTGCTTCTAATATGAAGTTATCCGGTAGCCTCAACATGCATTCTACTAAGCAAAAGATGGCTAAAGTGTTATTATAACTACTGTTATATCTGGATTAAATTATGTCCAGCTGACTCTGAATCTTGAAATCATATAGACACAGCATAATTCAGCATGTTGTCCTAACTGGGTTTCACCTGAGAACATGTACAGTAAGGTCATCATCATTTCAATACATTCTTATTAACTCAATCACATACATTGCACAAGATTTAAAAAAAATAAAAACCAGAAACAACAAAACCTTAGATTTTTTTGGCCTTAGAACAAGTGCTCACTATCCTGTGGATTCTCATAGGAAAAACAGTGAAAATAATTTAGAAAGGATCGTATACCAGGAAAAATCTCACACTCAGTAGCATCAAAGGCTGTCAATACATCAAAAGAGTCTGCCTTCATGCACTGCAAATAAGAGATAGGAACAAAGACTTCTAGGTAAGTAACTTCACTCTTTCACTACAACGTACAACTACATCACACAAACTATTTCAGAAACTATCTTCAGTTTATTACAAGTATTATCGTGAAATTTAGCTCATGAAACATATAGTCAGCTTACAAAAACGTGATCGAGATTCTAGCCTCCAGCACAGCTTTGGAAGGTCATTCCAAAACCTCCGAAGGTTAAAAACTTTCCTTTACTTTCTAATTCAAACGTATCCTTCAGTAGCATTTACTGCTTCATTTTTATGCCAATGGTGCCCTTAGGCTTACATAATTCTTGTTCCTTCTGTTGACCTTCTAATATTCCATCTCAACCCCCATTTTACCAGGCTAAATAAACCAGATCTCTTTAACTTTTCTTTTATGCTAGAATAATCAGAAAAAATATTGCCTTGTGGGTCTTTAAAGGCGAATTCAAACTGTGTGACATAAGTAACAAATGTGCCAAAACTGTCAGCAGCATTCTAGACAAGTTCTCACCAGTATTTGCACAGTAACAATAATGCTTCTTATCTCAATGGAAATGCCTTTTCTGATGCAATTCTAGAATAGCATTTTCCTTTTGAACAGTCCTATATTCTATGATTCTGCACACAAACATGCCAATGATAGACTGGTCTTTCACATCCTCAGGCATTTCCAAATGATGAACCAATAGTTTCTCTCAAGAACGTGAACCATGTTTCACACTGTTATATAACATTTACATAACATATTATATTATATAATATTTACAGTAATCCAGGTCTGAAACCCATCCAGTTTATCCTGGTTGGTATTCCAATCATCTGCCCAACTATGTGACCCATCTGCAAGTTTTTCAGAACACTCCCTATTGGGGAAAAGTCTGTTCTCTGCACCTTTCCTAAACAATCATCCTGCATTGGAGTGAACCAATCGAAGTAAGAGGATGCTTGCACAAAAATGCATATATATTTGCTAAACAGGAGGAAGATCTGAAATTTGAAAGAGTATCATTTTTATTCTCCTTTGGAAATAAAACATACAGTCATTAGTGAGATCTCCTTCTCACTGAAAAATCAAACATTTCTTGTGACTAAAACATACCCACTGTTCTCACTCACCTTTGTAAAGGCTCATCCTGACTTAGCAAGCATCACCCCCAAAAGACTTAGCAGACGGACTGACATTGAGACAGTGATGAATCTGGCCTTCTGGTCATGCTTATTAATCTCTACACAAGTTGTACTCCTGCAGGACCAGGGAGTTGTCTGAGAAGCATCACCACAGGCTTGCTCTAATTTTTATACTGTTTTCTAGTCATTTGTGATTGACCAAAAGAGACAACATACTGGTCTAGAAAGACTTTTAGCTTGACCATATGTGACAACTGCTGTAGCTGCACCACTGAAACTCCTACCAGAGTTGGAAGCCAGGTGTGCTGCTATGACCTTCCCCAGCTGAGCTGATCTCAGTCAGGTGCTGATGATCAGCAAAACTCTTACCTCTTTCAGCTGCAATTTTACAACATAAGGTAGAGATGAAACACTTATTTGGTAACTTACAATTTCTCTCTACCAAGACAGACTTCATTTCTATTAAATGCCCACATATTTGTGACTCACAGTTAAAGCTCCCTTAAGAAATAGGCTTGACATGTTTTTAGTCCTATTCAAAGGACATTCAGTAAGGAATCCACCAATAAAGCAGTCTGAGATCACTCAGGTGCTCAAATTCCGGTATACTTGTACAGAGAAATGAGTTTTCTATACAGACAGGCATGAAGTTTCCAGCTGAACATATGGAAAATGCAAACAAAAAAACAGAATTAAGATATGCCGCTGCTCTGAAAGAAACATGACAGGGCTGAAGTATCTGTAAGAATAAGTGTACGGAGCAGATTCTCCCTCACCTAAAAATTCAAGAACATCAGATGTAGGAGTGAGAGCAGACTGGGTGACAGTATGTCTCAGGACTTGCTGATTCATAAAAATGACTTATCTGCCAATATTATTTAGGAGTAGGTAAAGAGTGATTTTAAGTCCATGTAGCTTTCTTTTCTGAATGCTGTCCTCGATAGAGTTACTTTTAAAGTCTAGAGTGCTTACTGTTTAAGGGAAGTTGTGAAAAAGCATCAAAAGCCTGTGTGTGTTTCAGGGTTTTAAAAAGGTTAGACTTGGTTTCCACAGGTAAGAAGCCAGAGCCTTGGACAATTTTTTTTCGAATCTTGGAAATAGAGGTAGCGGTAAGACTATCCCCAGATTAGTTTGGAAATATGTAAAAAAGCATAAAACACTTAACACAATACATTTAGATGCGGGTTGGGATCAGTTGTGACAAGCAATGCTATTTGTCCTCCTATCAAAACTGAAGGATTAAAACTCCTGTCTCACTAACTAGCCTTATCTGACTTTGCTATCTTGTAGTCAGTTCTTCCTATTAACAATCTCCCATACAGATAAAGAGGGCTCGTAACTGTTATATTACTAGATAAAACAATTGTGGTTATACTGCTCAATCTTTCTGTCGCTTGAGATAATCTAAAAAAGCAGATCATTCCCAAGCAGCAGCTTTCAAAACAGATTACAAAATGAACATTTGTTATAATTTAGCTGAGATCTTGCTTCCTCTACTCATTCCTGAAGTCCTGCCAAATCATATGTCCAGGGAAACAGATGCTTCTCTGACTTACTTTCATCAGATGCCCACAGCTAAGTTTTTTCCAAGAAGGAGCCTGGAAATTTTCCACTTTTTCACCTGTTTTTACAGTTATTAATGGCATTGATAAGAAATGAAACCTATTGTTGCACTTTGTACCTATGAATGGGATGCACTGGTGTGACCTGAAGAGCTTCAAGTTCTACAAGAGGAGGTGCTGCTATAAATGCTTTCAAAGAAAGTTCCCATAAACTTTGGAAGGTAATGTCTAGCACAAGATTTCTGGCAAAAGGGCAGTGATGAATAATTTACTAAAGAAAATTTTGAAAGTACAGCACAAAAAGACGAGCTACTGCAGTACAATATGAACACACTGGCAAGATAAACTTTATGGAAGGTATCTGCAAATGCTTCAGAAGTGCCACAGAAGCTATAACAGACTCAGTGAAACCCAAAGTTGACTACAAAGAATTTATTCAATTCCTAATAAAGAGTTCCTATTTTGCCTAAGAACTTTCTAAATCCAGAGGAAAACTATCACTTTGAAATAGTGCTCACCCAGTAAACATCCAGGTTCATCAGTTATTATATCCACTGGCCTGCATCTCAGAATCAGCCTCAGCTTTGAGATATAACCTGACCAGACAAGGCTAGAAGGTGAGAGGGTGTCTGAAAACCTGTAACAGATCTAAGAACTGGGCTGTACTAACCTTACAGGTAGACAGATGGTTATAGCAATGCATGTTTTGTCCAAAATAAACCGAATATTAGTCTGGAGGTGAGGCAAGGACACTTGCAGTAAAGAACTTGCAGGAGATTAGAAAAAAGCACATCTGATAGGGACCTCAAGTTCATGATTCAGCTGGAGCAGTTTGACAAAAATATTTATGACAGGAATCCTCTATTGATGGAAGGTGACATTTAGGATGGTTTTCTATAAAATGATCCATTCACGGTTGATAAAAGATTCTTCCAGTCACAAATTATACTTGGTGAAGGTGACAATACAACAGCATTTGGCTACATCTGTCAAAGAGAGAATGATCAAACACTGTTGTTCTTATTTATATATTGTATCTCAGTGCTACTGCTTACTGAATGATACCTTCTGTCAAGATTTGCATATATTGGATTTTGCATGTCAGACAGGAATGCTTGGCAAGCTGTTCTGGTAGCTCACAGCTAAATAATATCCATGATGTCTCAAGACCACATATTTTGCATTTCTGGATGGTTTAGGTGAGCTCTGCATTCTGACCTCAAGGTTCCTGTGATCAAGATCATTGCCAAAACAGGAACCAGGAACAGCATACTTAGTTCATGTATGCTTGGGTCTAAGAGCCAAACAAGTTCTCCAAGGATCTAGGGATCCAATAGTTGGATCTAGGGATCCAACTGCACATGCACATGTCATAAATCAAACATGGAGAACAGCACCATAGATATACCTTCCAGCAAAGGGCCTGAACATTTAAATACTACAGAGAGAGAATAATAACTCTGAGCTCATTTACCACAAACAAAACATATCAGAACCTCTTGCCAAACTGCAACACAGGATTTCAAAAAGAAAATTTCCTGCAGTTAACCAACAGCCCTAGTTGATGACTTAATAAGCAATGCATCTACATTTAAACAAAAACAAAATTTCAGTCTGTTTAAACATTCTGCTACTCTTTCCAGGAAATTAGTGAACACTCTCAAAACACCACGGTTAAAAAAATGAAGGCGCCTGTGACTCTTAAGGCTATTTGGAGGTCTAGGTAGGCGGATATACGAAAGTATCTATTTTTATGGCTAAAAGCAGAAATTGGACTTAGATGTAGAGACAGAATTACAGAAACAAAGCCTACAATTTTGGATTTTAAATGAAATGTGATCTTGTACTTCCTCAAATTTAGCTTCTGATCAGACTACTCCTGCTATTCAAAATGAGGAAATTCTGTAATTTAAGGAAACTACTTTAAATGAAGCAACAAGGCCATCTCTTTTCATAGGTGAATGTAGTGAAAACGTAAAGGGGGAATGAAACGGAAGTGAATTGAGAATAGTAATCCAATTCTGAAAGATAGTATCTGTAACATCTGTCTCTTAGACAGGTAAACCTTCATGGTTTTCCACTTGTCACAGTCTTCCAGGTACAGTATGACCCATTAACCTGACCCTTTGAACCCAATCATCTAGCAAGTTTTCTACCCATCTAGTTGTCCACCCATACAGGCTGTAGTATTCTAACATTGATACATGGATGTTGTGGTAGAGAGTGTGGAAGCCCTGCCAATACGAAGGTAAATGATACCACTGTTCTCCCTTGTCTAAAAATCTAGCGATTTTGTCATAGAAGGCAATAAGGTTGGTCTGGCATGGTAAATCTATGCTGACTGTTCTTAGTCACCACCTTCTACTTTACATGGCCAGAAGTGTGTTCCAAAAGGACTTGCTCCATGATTTTCCCAGGGACAGAAGTGAGGCTGACTAGCCTATAGCACCCTAGCTTTTTTGAATTTTTTTGAAGATGGGAGTGACATTTGCTTTTCTCCAGGCATCAGTGACCTTCCTCAATCTCCATGACCCTTCAGAGATGACAGAGAGAAGACTGGCAAAGACAACAGCCTTGCAAGGACTTTCAGTACCACCGAGGCACCCTACCACGTACAACAGACTTGTATGGGTCAAGTTCTCTCATGTTAGACCTGACTCAGTCTTCATCCACTGCTGGTAATTCTCCTCTTGAACACTTTCACTAAGCAGATCTTGTAGGCTTCAGAGATCTTGTAGGTGAAGACTGAGACAAAGAAGTCATTGAGTACATCAGCCTTATTTGTCACTACATCATACACCCCAACCAGCAACAGGCCCACGTTTTTCCTTGTTCAGCCTTTTACTACTAACGAAGTGGCAGAAGCTCTTCTTGTTGCCCTTGATGGCTCTTCCAAGTCTCAACTGCACTTGAGCCTTGGCCTTCCTGACACCATCCCTACCATACCCAGGCAATGTTTCTAAATTCATCCTTACTAGCCTCTTCCTGCTCCCATCTCCTGCATACTTTCTTTTTGCATTGGAGCTCCACCATAAGTTCCCTGATTAGCCAAACCAGTCTCCTGACATATCTACCTTTTCTTTGAGTAGTAGAATGATCCATTCTTGTGCTTGGAGCATGCTGTCTTTACAGGTCTGCTAGCTTTTCTGAGCTCCTTTAATCTTCAAAGCTGTCTCCAATGTGATCCCATCTATCAATTTCCCAAATAAATTGAAAACTATTCTCCTACAGTCTGTACTCTGTTACTCTCCTTCCTTACCTCTTCAGGATCTTGAACTCCACTATTTCATGGTCACTATAGCCAAGGCTGCCGTTACTTACCACATCCTAAAACAACACTTCCTTTTTAGTGAATAGCAGATTCAGCTATGTGTCACCCCTGTTGGTCTATCCTGTATCAAAAGTTATCCCAAACACCCTCCAGAAATCATCTTGACTGCATGCATCCTGCCTTGTTGCACACCCAGCAGATGTCAGGAAGGCTAAAGTCCCCCATGAGAACTAGGGTTTCTGATGCAGAGACTTCATCAAGTTTTTTAAAGAATGCTTCTTTCTTTCCATCACCCTGATTAGGTGGTCTGCAACCAACTCTCACCATTTTGTCACCCTTATTGGTCTCTCCTCTCATCCATACCCATAAACTATCTGCCAGACTGTCTAGAGTTCCACTGAAGAGCTTCACAGACCTAAGCTGCTCCTTCCCAAAGAGGGCAATACTCCCTCTTCACTTTCCCTGCCTGTCCTTTTCTGAAGAACTTGTACCTGTTCATCACAGCACTCAGTCATGCAGGCTATCTGAGCAAATCTTATTTATTCCAATGATATTTGTATTTTAGTGATCGCACATGGAGCACATGTGCATGTTCCTCGTGGTTGTTTCTCAGGCTGCAGGCATCTGTGTACATATTCAGCTGAGCTGAGTGTTCTTGTTTTCTCTCTCCTGTTCTCACTACCCTGTACCCTTTGCTTTTGACCTTCCCCATCACTACCTCACTTAATTGTGGATAATAGTCTCCCTCCCACATCATTCCTAAAGAGCTCTTTTAACATTCCCTTACACAGCCAACACTGTAGATATGTCTAGCTCTTAAGAAGCCTACTTCCGTGTACACCAAAACGTAAATCTGAAATCCTAATTAAGTTGCTATCAATGGAGCTCTTGACATGTGTGATACCCTCAACACCAGATATTCATAGCATGAGACTAATTAAAAAGAAGTATAAAGTTCAAGATCATAAGCAGAATGTCTCTGTAAACCCCTTAAGTTTATTATTGACAATGTTATTCTCCACTCCCAAATAAAATATCTTTGGATATATCTTCTTTTAAAATACTAATTTGAATCTATAGCCAGATGCTCTTGTTATACTAAAAATTGTTATAATAGATTTTTTTCATAAAATTTAGTAATTATATAATGTATCTTCATCTTCGCGTTATACTCCACTTTTATCACAACGCTTTTATATAAGCAATTAATTTCTTTACTTTATAGATGAGAAAACCTGATATAGAGGTAACTTTTTAAACTCACAGACAGTTAAGAACAAATTCAGGATTAAATTTAGGTATTCCAGCTCTCTTCCTTTCCCAAATTCCTATTTTTAGAAAACTCCAGCAGAGTATGTGTGCTCTCATTCTTACAATTCTGTGTCATTTAGACCTTCCTAGCAAAACATGATCTAAGATGAGTAAAAATAGAAATAAACACAATAAATCAACTGATTTAAAATGAAAACTTATTAAAGTGATAGGAACAAAGATATTATGTGGCTTTAAATATAACTAAACTGAAATATTTTCTTTCTGAACATATCTAATAAAGTCAATGATCAGAAAGGCACTCAAATACTTTAATGCAGAAACAAAAAATTAAGATACCCCCAAAATCTCCTAATAACATTCATATATTAAAAAAGACAGATGTGTAACTGAAAATATCAAAAATTATGATCCACTATATAACATCTAATCCCATCTAATCTCCCCCCAAACGAAAAAGCTTGCTTAAAACTGTTGATTTATTACTATCTCTCAAATTCTTATCCATAAAATCCTTCAAAATATTCTTAGTCTTCATTTTGCTTTTAATAATTTAAAATTCAATCATTATTGCACAGTGATTATATGCAATTTTACATCCCATTAACCCTGCTTTGTTTTAATTATAAAGATCCTTTGTTAGATTCCTTTAAATGATCCAGTTTATAATTTCAGGTTATCCTAGGGAGCACTTTAATTCAGCTGCACATTCATCAACTGTTTATGTCCTGTTAATTGTTGACAACTGCACAATTGCATTCTCTAGCTATGATTGATGAATTGCATTCACAAGTTTACCTATTAAGTAGAATAAGTATTTATAACAATTTCCACTTAAAGGATTGTTATCTTTATCCCCAAAAGGATAAATTAAAAATGGATAGGCTGATAGTAAACAACAGCAAATATTCTAGTAATGAGCACACGCTTATTCTAAGACATGTTTATGACAAAAGTATACAGAGGAACATGTATTTAAGGGCAGTTTGATTAGGCATTCATTTGACTGGATTTAAGCAGCAGTTCTTAAGTATTACCACCTTTTGAAAAGTTATTGCTAGAGGGAGTAGGGAATCTACTGATATCTTAATACTTGAGAGCTAAAAACATGCCGATATGACATTTGTTAAAAATAAGCATTTCTTCAACATGCAATAATATTTGCTCTTACTATCCAATGCTACTGTAAGCAAAAATAGTTTGTGAGAATTTTCCACTTCAAAAAAAAAAAAATTGAGAAAATAAGAAGTGGCAGAACAGGTTTCCATATTACCATCCAAAAACATGAGCTTACTATAATTACTCAGTTTATTACTGTGCAATATTCATTGTATAATAATGCGCAGTAGATGACCTACTTAGATGAGCCCTATTATTGTGTAAACTCATACACTACTTCGTAGCAAGCAGAACTTCCAATTAAAAGGGCTACACTTCCAACTGGTATATTGTAATGTAATTTCAGTGCCTGCAATGAATCTAAGGGAATTTGCTTCAACCAAAAATCTGATACAAAGGTATCAGATTCCTATTTGCCAGATGTTCCTATATTCCTATTCTCTGATGTTTTCCAGTCTTCTTTTGAAATGAATGCACGGCTTCACCACTGAAATAACAGCTAGACAAAAAAATATGCTATTGTAATAAAGAGACCATTTCAACAATAGAAGATTTGGTATTTCAGTATTGGCAACGACATACCTTCAGTAAAAAAATAAATCACACATAAAACAACAAAATCTCTTCAATGGGCATATTACTATGAATATTTTTATTCAACTGCACATATCAAGAAATCTAGATTTAAATGGATCTAATTTCCTGGCCAATAAAATTGACACACATGACACGAGTGGCTATATTTGTCTTTGGCATTCCATTACCAGCAAGGGCAAAGAGTGCCCCATTATTGCCCAGCTATCTGGCTGAAAGTACTGACAAACATTGCACAAAGTAGAAGATATAAATAGATACAGCATTAAAATTACTTGAGGATTGATAATAAAGCATCTTAAGAATTGGCAAAAGTAAGGCAGCTCTTATTAAATGTGATTTTGTGTGTTACACAAGACTTAAATTGGACCAGAAATTCTAGATAAAACAATTCCTTACGAACTGATAGTATAAAGAAGGGCATCTGTACAATGAATGCTGTGCTCCTAAAACAGATGGAGCAGCAGATGGATTTACAGATTGGGTTCCCTAGACTCTCTGGGTAAAACAACCTTGCTGCTCAGTAAGATGGTGGTTCAACTCTCAAATAAACCCAGACCCATATACAGCTCACAGGGGCTTTATTTTCTTTTGTTGATAAACAAAAATTTAAGAATTTATACATTTCCAAGTTAAATATTTGTTACACAAAGCACCTAAACAATAAATATCTTAATTAAAATGGCCTTTTCACAATCTTTTTGGAACAGATGGTGAGGAAGTATTATCACCCAATGGAATAAAATGCAAAATGACTACTTGTTCAAAAGCTTTAAAATTAATTACCTTCCTTCATTGATGAGCTCAATAAATGCAAGTCCTGCATTCTTCTGAATAGAATTTTGCCATTCCTAAGAAGATAAAACATAACATGATCAAAAATCAAGGATTTTAAACAGAGTTTCTGAAAGCAACCAGGCCAACGCCTAAGGAGCTTGAATTTAGCTTGAACTTCTTAATTTAATGCTGTTCTTTCCTTTGTAATTCATTCTGATTTTCAAATTAATTTTAGGTAGTCATGTTTTCTATATCTCCCTTCAAGCAATCTTTATTCTCCTTGTCTGGAGTAAATAAACCTTGTTTCATACTGTTGCTTGAGTATATTAGGTGCAACAAAGTATGGTGGTATCAGTTTCTTCATCACTTTACTCCACTGTTACGCTGTTTACATTTGAACGTATAAGCAGGCAATAATTTGTGTACCATCCATTCACCCTTGAGTTCACACTTTGTTTTTTCCATTTTGAGTGAAAACAAAAATAGTAGCTAATAACAAATTGAGATTTTAAAATTCTTTTAATATTAACACAGATTTCCAAGATCAACTTTTGAAACTGATTTAAACCATATAATAGATATTAAATGATAACAGCTTTTACTTCATACACCACTGGATTAAAGAGAAAATGCTCAATCTATCATTAACAGCTTTTTGCCATACACCCCACCACCTCTATCCCACAAATAGGCTTTTGACAGTTGAGATAAAAAACGTCAGCACATCTCTCCAGCAAGTAAAGATAACTTTTTTGGGGATAATTCCTTACAACTTTTCTTTAAGTGTAATAAGCCCTTCCTTTTGATCACTCAGAAGAAATCAAAATATATTTGCTAGCTTACAGTTCAGAAAGAAATTTCCTAGTCTAAGTCTTCAGGCTATAAGCAAAAATGGGTAGAGAGAGTTTCAGTTACAGAACTGTTCTATTTTACACTTCCTTTTTCCAGGCCTAAAAATTCAGGCAGAAATTCCCAATGCTTTTTTCCTGGCTTGAGCAGTAAAACTGCTTTGCACAGGGTTAGCAAATTTTTTTCAAAGAACAGTTGTGAAAACTAGTCACTAACCAGCATGTTTCTTGTTGCTGAGCAGATGGAAATTCGGAGATTTGGCCAA
This sequence comes from Struthio camelus, assembly GCF_040807025.1. NCBI lineage: Eukaryota > Metazoa > Chordata > Aves > Struthioniformes > Struthionidae > Struthio > Struthio camelus. Next base: position 197,296,112 of record NC_090942.1, read on the forward strand.
GTCACGTATCTTTGAAAAACGTAACCATATTCTTGTAATCATGACAGGATTTATGACAGGTAAACTCTAAAACACCTAAATAATGAGCATATTCTTAACCTATTACTCATCAGAAATCTTGATTAGGAAAGATGGAGTATCAGCACTCATGCCACTAGCTTGTGGGTTAGGAAATCCTTATATCAGATCCGTCGTTAAGTGCTGCTGATTTTGTTTTTTTCTAAATCCAGTAACTGAGGCAAGCCTAATTGGAAGCAATTAAGTCTCCTTGGTATAGCACAAAGTCATTCTGATTGATAGACAAAGAAGGAAAGGATTCAATTGCCTAAACATAGGTGTGTAGTGCCAATCTAAGCACGTTCAGTTATCCTATCTACCTGTGTCTGGAGGAGATCAAGGGATTCCTGCAAGTCTTTTATCAGATCTTTCTGTCTCACGCAAAAGCCTCAGCCACTTCAAGACATCCAAAATACCTAACTGGATTTTAGGTGACATATCTCAGCCTCAAATGACATCAGATGTGGAAGCAAATGAATCTTTCCCTGTGTCTCCATAGGTGGAAAATCTCACCAATTTAGCCAAATTAGTTCTTCGCGATAAAGGTGTGTGAGACTCCATCTGTTTGTTATCTACCAAAACCTAGTGGAAAAAATAACAGTGCAGAGCCACAAAGAAGCCAGGACTCCTTATTCATGCGTTGCTTCACTAAGAACTCACTATATACCCCAACCCTCCATTGCTGACCCACAAATAAGATAACATTATTAATGCTACAATTTCTCCTCAATTTTAGGCAGATTTTACTGTAACAGATTTATGATCCTGCGATGCTAACTAAACCTATGAAGAGATATCTGATTTTCTTTTTTCCTTGTTTCTTTCTAAAGAGCCAAACACTTCACTTTTTAAAAAAGTGAAATACTTGGAGGGATTGGAAATGCTATCATTAAAGTTGCCTTTGCAATCCAAATTCAGATCACTGCATGCATTTTAAGAACTGGGTTAAGACTTGCAGCTATGTGCTCACAGACCGCGAAGCAATTTGATTATATTGTCTTAGTTTCCACAAAAAGTCTGCATAGCCCTCAAGATGTAAGAAACTCTTCATTAAACTCATTCACTGAAATTAATGCATGCAGGGATGGGTGCCTGGAAAATTTATGCTATAGGCAAGTAGAATCATAGTGTGGACAGTTAGTTATTAGCAGCTAACTGCCTGAATACTGCACTACAATACATTTTGGTATATCATGTATCCTGCATCTTCTGAGCCTTAAAACAAGAGCTGTGAGACTCTGCTGTGCATCAAAATTGCTGATGCCAACTACATGCAGAAGTAACGGAAGCCTTTGCCAAAAGTCTGTACCAGGAAATTTCTTCTACAGCAGTAGATTGTCCTTTCTTCCCTTAGGAAAACGCTCACGTTTCTTAGGGCAGTGGGGAAGAGGAATTCCTCTTGATCACAAGCACAGTATAGAAGACTTAGGCAGAGAGACATGTTTGAAAAATGTCTAACACATACAATGCTGAAGAACAACACTTACCACTTCTTTGTACTAAAATTAGGAGGAGGATATTAAATTTCATTTTTAATTTTATTGTTGTTGAAAGAAAATCCAAAATTGTCTTTCTTCACAATAACTAACCATTATAACTTTAGAGACTGAATTAAATTACTGTCCAGTATGGGTGTGCGCTAAATACTGTTATGCAAATTTCCATAGAAAATATACAAAAAGATTAGAATTCTGACAAAACAAAACAAAACGAAACAAAACAAAATCAGACCTAACTTATCCTCCTCCTCTCTTCTGATATTGTTGCTTGAAAAGCACCACTGCATCCAGAAAGTACCAATACAGATTCCCTGACAGAAAGTTCAGAGTGAATCCAGTTATGAAACTGTCCATGCAGAGGAGGAGAGGAGACGAATAAAACTAGGATGGCAGTAAAAGGCTAAAACTCCTAAATAATGAACCATAACTCAGTACAGATATTACTTCAGACTTAGTTTTGTTTTTTCAATCCATGATTTGTATTTTATTATTGTCTGATATTCTTACAATTTCTGGTTTCTATATGATTGTACTTTTCTAGTTTATTTCTTTAAGATTCTCCAGCCTCTATTACAATAAAATGAAGGCCTGACAATATTTGCAAATTTAATCTTCCTGATTTGTGTAGCATGTTAAACTGAGACCAGAAAAATTGCATAGACAAAAAATAATAGTGAAAGAACAAAAACACCCAGAGAACTAAGCATGGCAAGCTAAGAACCCTTTTTCAATTTATATGGCATTTCTTTCCAAATCAACCTTTGTTTACAATCTGTTTTCAGATCTATATTCATGGTGATGAGCAAGAAAAGCTTTTTTAAAAAATTTTGTGATACTATTTAAAACTAAATAATTAATTTGACAGGAAATATCTTTATACAAGAAAGAATAGTCATCCTTAGGGTTTTCATAATCTATATGAGAGCTCTCACCCTTTTCAATTTCTGTAAGGAAGTCTAAAATTGCTTCAAAATTCACAAGTTTTTCAACAAACTGCAGTTAGCGAGGAGACAGATTCATGGTAACCCTACATCCTACAACTCTCCTTCCACTACAACAGTTACAGTCCTAAGCAATCTTAGGTCCTCTGGAACTTCTCTTCTCCATGTCTTACACTTACCTGAGTATTTTTTCCTTCTTTTTGTCTTATTGAATCCTTATTGAATTTTCTAGCCTTAGATATTAAGAAATCAGTTAATACTTCAGTTCTTCAATTACTGTATTTTAATCATAATTTATTGACAAAGATGTAGTTTTATAATATTGATTCTCTTGTTTCTGGATCCTTGAATATGTTTGGAGAAAATTCTTGTATGCATTCAACCTTTCACTAGCACAAGGCAGAGGAAACTTTACAGAAATGTAAACTCACAACATGCATGTATTTTTCCTTGGGTTTGAATTCCATGTTGTGAAGTTGCTTCCTAAAATTACCAATAATTTGATTTGCTTTGTTTAAGTGGAAAGATTCAGATGAAATGTTATGAGACTGAAGAATTTTTTCTGTATGGCAAAAAAAATCATTAGAAGTAGGCAGGAGCAGAAAATTGAACTGAGTTGAAGATACAGCCTTATAAAATTTTAAGCAGATTGTACAGTTTTAAGGTTAATAGGACTGTTCCTTCCATTTCTAGGAGAACTGAGCTAAGGAAATTGGAGTCTTAAAACCTCCCATTACTGTTTGGAATGAAGAATCAGACCTAAGCATTCCAATTTTATTGCCTTTAGTTCACCTCCCCTTCCCCCCCACCCCTATTCACTCACTTATACTCTACTGATAGATTAGAAATAACATGTATTTTTGGTCTACTCTTTTAAGTAAATTTGAGGTCAATTTTAGGATTCTATGATAGGTCGTCCTTTTTGAGAAATGACTATTTCCATAATAAGGAAGTTGCAGAATGACTGACGACATTGTCCTGGAAGGCAAATCTCCAGTATTGGAATCCACTGGGCTTCTGGCCAGATCACAGAACAGAAAAAGAATGTGAAACTTTCATAACACAATTTATGTGAACATGACTTTAAAAATGCAGCAAAGTTTAGAAAGTTTTAGATTTCACTTTCACACGGCTAAAGCCTTATTTTTTTCTTTGTTATCTTGACTTGGAGTAATGTGTTAATCTTCTTTCTTGGAAACGTACAGACCCATTGCCCTTCAGATCACCTGCAATAATTACTCAATTTTTCTCCAAAATGAAGTTAAATGCGCTCAGAGGAACATTTCATTGGTATTTGAAACAAAAAGAGAAAAAAATACCCAAATTGCAAAAACATTTACATTGTCCACAACACTAGAAAAAAGGGCAAATTTATTTTGGCCATATAATATTAACCTTAACTGTTTTGTAGAAATTCTGGAATATCTCCGTAACTTCTCAAGTTTACTTCATGATAGGAAAAGTAGTTCTTAAGAGATTTTAAAATTATCATTAACAGCTTGTGCTGCTCCATATGGATAATCAAGCTAAAAGCCAGTGCAGTTAAATATTTGACCATTTTGATGTCAGGAGTGCAAAACAAATCTGAAGTTTTCCAAAACACACCAATACAGTGAAGACCCTCTGCTGTTCTGAAAACTATTCTTTACATTGCCTCCATGATATGAAGAATGAAAACCAATGAACTATAGCGTATTAATGAGCTCTTGCATCCTCTCTCTCAGCTCTTTACAAAATACTAGTCGACTCCTGGCTTTCTAAGTGTTTTCCTCTGGGCTATCTAAGATCTTTCTAAATTGTAGGCAACTTAATAGAGAAATCAGAGGAAGACACCTTGACATATTAGGATATGGGGAAGGTAATTCCTACAGTTTTCTGATCTGGCCTGTTTTAGCACATACTTAGAGGAGGTTCAGATCAGCATCTCACTGATTGTAGTAACTGGAAATACTGTTTGACAAGGACTTGCCAGCGAAAGCATCAGATGTTCCATGATAATCCAAGAATAAAAATAAGATATTGGAGAGAGAAGAGAATCTTCTTGTTACTAAAGGCAAAACACAGAAGTACATTTTTGAGTGGACCGGGATCTCGAAAGACATCTTTGAGAATAATCAAGAAAACAAAATTGCCCAACAAGTTGAAAATAATACACTGATGGTTTCCATTTGAAACTAATATTATAAGAAGCAGATGGAGAAGAGATGAAGACTGAGACTGGGCTAGAAGACATTCCACACATGGACGAGAAATTAACGTAAGGAAACTCTCTGACACCCCTTCAGCTTAAGAAGATGATGCAAAATGATCACCCTTTGAAAAACTGCCAGAATTCTAGAAAGCAAGTGAGAAACCTTCAGAAGAAATCACTCAATATCCAGAACTAGAAAATTTAAAGGTAAAGGAGTTTTCTACTTCCCCGGTAGGCCTATTTTCTATTTTTGTTGTATTATTTGGAATTCACTTCTGCTTTTGGTAATTACACTTAGTGGGTATATCAAAATATTTCTGTAGAGGCCATGTTGTGGATTATGAGGAGCCCCAAATAAACACCAGAGCATAAGTAAAGCAGATGTTTATGTTGTGCCATATTTGATAATGGATAAGGACAAAAGAAATGGTTTGTCTCTCTGTCTAGACCATTAGACCTCTATCTAAATACAAATATTAGAGAATATTTGACAATATTAGAGAAAGTGCCAGTTTCACCCAAAAAGACTTGATTTATTGCACTTCAAATCTTAGACTGATAAAAAGCGAAGTCACAAAACCGCAGTTTGGAGTTAGGTGACAAGATTGTTCTCATGTACCTTTCTAGAACTTTGTCCCATGTACAAAAATCTGTGGGTTTTTTGGTTTGTTTGTTTTAACTTATTTTTCCCATCAAATGCCAAAATTCATCTCTTTTTCTTGATATTTCCTTAAAGAAATTAACGACTATCATGTTTCCTTTCAGATAGCATTTATTATATACTTAGAATCAATCCTGCAGACACCTAAGTATATGCTTAAACTTGAATCAAATGATTTTTATTTAATTAATTTGTATTATATGATGAAATGAATCATACGCTCAAATATTTAAAGGACTGAAGTCTTAGGGTGAATAGGTATGTGTATTTCTGGCTGTGGCTGTGCCAGTTGACAAGGCAATCCTCTATGAATGATTGCTACCTCCTCTGAACTAGTAGCTCAGTCAGGTAAATCTTATTTCAACCATGCATATTAACTCCGTTAATTTCAGCTGAAATATGTTAGGGAGAATCTCAGGAGATACCCTGATGACAGAACAGGGGGCAGTAATTTCCAAACAAGAAGGAATGACAAGCAACTAAGGTAGTGATCTTTTCAGCTGGCACTGATGGAGCCAGAAAAGGGCATGTTTCCTACATCCTTCCTTCTTGTAATCTTATTAGAGCTTGGGTATGATGGAAGTTGAAATATTTAAATTTAACTTGATTTTTAAACAATAGATTTACTTCATCCACAGCAAACAGTTAGGTGGATATTAGTTTATGTTTATCCATCTTAAACCTCCTTGCAATTAAGTCAAGCTAAATGACAATAAGACTCAAATAATCGTGTTCCTCTCGGGCACGGTTCCACACATCTGCTGAGTTAAAAAAAAGCCTAGGAGTGCAGTTTCATGATCAGTTTAACCTGATCCAAGATTCTGATATTGCAAGAGGGGTGGTCCTTCTCTTCCAGAGCCCCGGCTATCCTACCTGCCACTCGCTATGAGCTATTGCTTTCACAGCTACTCTAGAAGTATAATCAGTTGAAAATTAATATTTTTATGGGATTACTTTTCATTTGCATCTGTAAACTGATGTGACTATTTCCACCATTACATATACTGGTGAAAGGGAGTGAAGAGGAATAGGCAGCTAAGCACAGAGAGGGAATGCTAACTCTGCTTAGTGTCAATCTGATCAGAGATAAGCGAAACTGAAGTCAAAAATATTAGAGGCATTAGAGGCAAAGATCTGAATTTACAGTTTGCTGCCACGAAAATGTGAACTGCTCTTTCTGGCTTTTCTCTGCAATCCTGAACCTTCCCTTAGAATAGCTCTGGTGGTTTTTGGACTTGGGCCTCTGCTAGCTTAACCCATTAAACCAGGGAAAAAAAAGTCTGTTTAGTTTTCAGTTGTGTTTGTGAGTTAAAGAGGCTTATGAGGGGTCAGCTGAATGCCAGCACTGGTACAGAAGTGCCTCTTTGTGAAGTCATGCTGGAAAAACGGATCACTGCAACAATCATAGTGTAGGCATATATGTGTGGGTGTAGTATAGAAAGAAGGCTTACCTGTCTTAAGATGGTGCCTGATAAGACACCTGTTAGGATGGTGCTTGATAAGAAGGCACTGTACAGCAGAGCTGGAGAACTCCTACCAAAACTTTTCTAGAGACCCTTGAATATAATTCGTTTAGAACAAAAAGCATGCACTGCGTTTCTATTATATGAACGTCATGTTTCAGAGCTTCTGCTGGTCAGCATTAGGAACCAGGAAGGGATTTCTATTTTTGCCTGATTTCTGTGTTGGGCAGCTGCCAGCCTTTGAAGCCCAAGAGATACACCATACCTTGATGTGGGGGATGCCCATTTAGGCATACTAGTGCATTTAGTATTGAAATCTTCCCAGTGCTTGGTTGGTGGGTCTTGTGTATGTTCTCAGAGCTAGTGATCACCAGATTTGCTCAGTGAGAATTTCCTTTCAACTCTGACTGTCACGGGACACCAGATTTTCGTTTTCCTTGGAGTGGGATTAATTTCTTGATACTGTTTCAAATTTTTTCTTGTCATATTCACTAAGGACAAATGGCAATGCACTCATTTCCCATCCTCCTCTTCCTGTCATTTTGGCACTTTACAATTGCGACAGAAAATATTATAGAACTACTAAGTTTTACATGTGTCAAACTCCTGGAGAGTCCTATTGACTGTGCTGCATGGGAGTAGATCTTTTACAGATCCTTTTTGACTAAGTATGTACTGCACGGCTGTTTGTGATATGCAGGGAGAGACTGGATTCAAACCAAGCACTTTCTAACTTTCCAGGTTAACAGAAAAGACAATTTGAATGGACATGACTCATCTGTGAACCTAACACCGTTAACCAAAGTTTGAAAGGCTTTAGCTAAAGTCCACTTTATCCATTAATTACATATTAGTTATGCAAGTTATGTAAAGTTATGGATATAGTCTTAGTATAGTTTGTTCTCTAAGACACTTCCTGTTCTATAGCTTTTCATAAAAATAAACTATCTACAGAAGCTACCTATAGCTTAATTATAAGAAGGATCATTTGAGCATTAACATTTATTTGAGAATCTCCTTAACAGGTTTTAATTGCCAGTCTTAAGTAAAATATGTTCTTGGTTACATGTGATATTCCTTTTCCTCACTTCTAAAACAGTCTTTTTGTAAAAGCTTATTTATAATGGATAGCATCTAAAAGAAATACTTTTCCTCAACACACTGATTCAGGAGCAGACTATTTTCATTCTAGTTTCGATATTTCCTTTGGAGATTCCTGAATTATGATCTTGATCAAACTTCTTGATCAAACGTGGAGGGAGGTGAAATTAATGGAATAAATGATGTGTTGAAAACTACTAAATTCTGAAATTTGTCAGATATTCCCCATGTATTCTAGAATTGCAAGTAATAGAGCATTTCTTTCTAAAGTAATCATTTATTCATTATAATAGTTGCATTTTTGAACAGGTGTAGTAGTAAGGTGTTTAAGAAAATAAATTCCCTCTGCCAATAGATAAGATATAGACGAATACAAGTCGTATATGACAAGACTCCTTTGGGATAACATCACTCAGTTTCTGCAGAAGTTGCATCTCCAAAGGGAAAAACTTGTAGAAGATCTGGAATTAATCATAAATTATTGCAGTGTTTGGGGAAAAAATTAATAACAACTTTATTGAAAACGAAATCTGCTTTTGACAAGGAACCACCCTGCAAAAATTAATGTACTTTTTTAATTCTATGGTTTATTTAAAAAACCTGCCACGCAAAACAGCAACACAGCTGTGACATGCACAACTAGATGAAGGAACACAGACTAGCTAGTCAAGCACAGATCTTGTCAAACATAATACATCTTCATCCATTTTATGTTAAAAAGTACTAATTTCAAATGAAAATGTCTGGCTTATGGAAGGTGAAAATCATTACATGTTTATTATAAATTTCCCAGAAAAAAACATTCCAAGTTCAGGAATGTATGCTTTTAGTTTATATAGGAAATACAAAAAACAAAATGAAGCTCTCAAATTAATCTCATTTTTAGTCTAATGAAATGGGTGATCCTAGGAGAAACAAAAAAATGTTTCGAGGGGAAGCACGTTATAATATGAGAGATGTTCTGAAAATACAAAGAGTAGAACTTTTTCTTCTTCTTCAAGCTCACAAATGATGCACTATCCCTACAGGAGTTCCTTTAAAACTTAAAATGTATTTTTCACAGAAACTTCAAATTCCTTTGGGGGGAAAGACTTGATTGCATATCCCTCAGAGTCTAAAAGGCTGCCCATATGAACTGAATTATCCATGACATGTACCTTCAGACATTTGTAATGTGATATTTCATGTAAATTTAGACCATACCTTGGACGTGAGCCGCTGGCAATGTTGAGTTTATTCAGGAGCTCAGATAAGAAAAAAAATTCTGACATCCTTGCTAATCTGTAGTCGTTAACATGGAATTTCCAACATAAAGAGCATAAAAGCATCTAATTTGCTGTAGCAAATGAAAGGAAAACAAACTTTGCATTTCCCTTTCCTTTTCAATGTCTAAAGTTACTCGGTTCTGCGTACACAAAATTGTACTTTTCAAAGGTTTTTAATACCGTCATCCATCTTTTGAATGACACACATTTCAAACTTCTCCACATAATCTGCAAAAAGTCATTCAATTTGAATATGAAAGATTTACCCATGTAAGGAAGAAAAGCCCTAGTTACACTAGGTTTACTAAAAAAGCACAGTATACATAGTCTTTCCATTCTGCAGTACTCGTCTCATCTTATGGAGAAGATCAGGTAAGTCCTGTCCGTTTTTTTATAGCAATGAGTTAATCTCATTTCCTGAGGACACTAACTCCTAATCTCCTAATTCCCAGTTCTGTTAGTTATACACTGGATTATGTTTTTTGTCTATCTGCTATTCTTTTCTGTTGTAGCTATGTTATACATCATGTTCTAGTAGTACTTCTGTGGCATTTATCTAGTGTTTTCTTTTGGCAATTAGTTTTAAAAACTGAAATAGACAGTTTATCTAAATTTTTCATGCAGATGAGTGGAACTGCAGGCCTGATTGTTTGGTACACCTATAGGATGAAATACAATATCCTGTGCAGATACAATTTACAAAAGCGACTTGTTTACAGCTGGTAAAGATGAGGGGAGGAAAAGGCAATTTGCACTGCTACAGCCCCCTATTGACCATTTCCTCTAGAAACACTTAGTATCATTCCACGAACAATGTTACAGCATTAGCTTCTTAATTACTTGGTAATAAAAAGGCAGCAGGATACAAATTTTTCCTTATTTAGAAGATAAGGAAACAACTCTAAAATATCAGATGGCGTATAAAAATTCAAAATTGCTGTTTTTCCAAGTAATTGGGTAGAGGGAAAAGAGCTCTCTCCCACACACACATTAGAGAATCTGAATAAATGTTCAAAATTTCAAAATGATTAGGCTCTTTCTTTACATTATTTTAGTTATAAAATGAAGCATATTTTAAAAATAGTCAGCTGACTATTTTGAAACAATAAATAACTTGCATAAGAGTCATAAAAATACAAATTGATTTAGCTACATTTGTTATATAGCTTTACTGGGATGTCTAAAGAAAAAACATTGCAGAAGGAGCTTAAATTTCTCTCTCTTCCTTTCAATCAATATTTGAGGCAAAGTTTCATCTCTAGGGCCCTTAATGGCAGGAATTCCTGGAGCCAGCAAATGAGTAATGTTAAACCTATGATTAGATGATGAGGCCATCAAAGACACTAGACCCTAATGCTACATTCCACTTTATTCCTGAGAACTGCAGTAAAACCAAAGGCTAAGGACGAAAGGATTGTAAGTTATTCCTTCCCTAAAGTAAAGGTTTCAAAAGCTCCTATAAAAAAAACCCAAAAGTTTCATGACATGAACATAAGGCTCAAAAGCCTTCTTTTGGATTTTTTCTGGAACCCAGGACTTAACCGTTAGGTAACAAATTTTTCAAGTGCCCTGCAGGAGAAGGTTTGAAGTTCAAACCCCACTGAGGATTCCTGCCAGGGATGTATTTTTCTTTTTCTTTTCCCTAACCAATATCCATCTTGGCTAAAGAGAAAAAAAAAAGGAAGGAAAAAAAGGAAAACAACATCTAATGATTTCCTTATGGCACAAGCTTGAAGAAATGCAACCTACGGACTGCCAAACAGCAGGTAAGTTGGAACCCCCTCCCCCAAATTCAGTTGAAAATGTTAATTATTTATTTTCAGATAATTCCTGAAAAGTAGATCTTCATTTTAATTACCTCTAGAAACTCATTGGGTTTGAATATACAGTATATATATTGAGTTTTGGTGTATATTTTCAATGTTCAGTGAATGGTCACAGAAAACTACAAAGAAGTATTTTTTCTTGGTAGTAACGTAACAAGGAATCCTGGGCATTTTATATACTAACTTGGTATGAGTTTAAGTGCTACTTTAAATCTGTGGGGAACCTGGTAAGTAATATACTGTTAAGTCTTTAGAGAAGTGTAAAAATTTGTGAAGTTATCTGAAACTGTTAGGCAATTATTTGCCTTATACAAAATGAGCAAAATTCTAAAATGTCTGTTGATAACTTATTACTGGCAGTTTAAGGTAAAAGGCTATAAATATATGAAATTAGATAATAACATTTGTGTAAAAAGAAATTAAATTAAAATTAGGATGTAAACAATCAAAACACTGTAAGATGTTTTAGTTTTGATTATTTTAATTGTGATATAAATACAAAATCTTAATTGTTTCAGTTTTTTCACAAAATAACTACTGCTATGCTAAAAAAATACAACTACAGCATTTTTAAAGTAGAAATGCTCTCTATCTGCTGGTTCTGGAGGGCTATTAAAACCATGTTCCTATATTCCTATATAAAATATGCAATAATCTGTGCTATGTATGCCACAAGTAATAAAATCACCACAAAGTAAGGTTTTTAAAAGTTCCTAATTCAAAGACCAATTTTAACATAAAATTATGAAAACGATATCCTATTCATGTCTTCTGAATAAGAACTGGCTTGAGAAAGAGTTCATACACAGAAAAACCCAATAACGTACATTTTTCAATATTTCAAAAAATAAATGCATATATCTTTTGTATATCCTATGGATATAGAGATACTATGCAGTACATGAAAAAAATACACCTTATGACATGAATTTGTATTTTCCTATACTGAAATGGAAGAATGAAACAAGCAATACCCAATTCTTGGGTTGACAGTAACCTATTACTAGGTAAAGAAGCTAATACAGTTAAAACCAGAGAATGGCTTACCTGTGAACAAAGCAGCATAACAAGTTCAACCACTGAAGTACTCGACTTCATACAAACCAGACCTGCAATAAATAGTCAAAAGTGAATTTAACAGGTTGCCAATATTTAGTTATTATACCTCCATGGTTTTAGAAATTCCGAAAAATCTCTGTAATGTATACTTTCCATCACTCAAACTCACTGAAATAAGTTTCAAGCACAAATATCCTGAGAACTTCAGATTCAAACACACCTAAATCTTTCAGGACGCATCAAAGAATCACCTGGAATAATCTGCACCAGATTCAGGCCAGAATGTTTTTAAAGTAAGTCTTTTTGGGATTTAGCTCTGTTCACTTTTTAGCCCTCCCCCTCAAATAAAATGTTGTCCAAAGCAATTTCATAAATGCTAAATATAAAGAACACTCTTTGAAAATGAAATGCTGTAAATTCTTTAGAATAACCTGATCAGATATTAACAGGTAGAGAATGAGGCCTTTGTTTAGAAATTATTTACATTTTCTTCTGGTAGCTGATTCTCTTGTAATCGAAAGTTTGACTATTAATGAAAGATGCATTCATATGAAAACTTTTTTATTAAATTTGTAATTCATAATTTGCAGTTTGTTTCTTAAGACAAACCTTGAATTAAACAATGTAATTGTTGCTCAGTTTTGTACTTAATTCGAATAATCAGAATAACATTACCACTACTGTTAATGCTTGTTTACAGCTTTGGAAATGCATATTTACTTCCTGAGAAAGGGATATCATATCCATGCATATAAAAGAGGCATTCTAAAGAGACAAGCAGGAAATTACTTTTCTATCATTAAATTTAAATATGGTAGGTTCTGTTTCCAAAAAACATGTAGGCAACACATTGATATGATGGTTTAGGGCATGGAAACATTTTGCTTGTGTTATAAAAATGATAAATACACAAATATAAAGCTTACAACTAAGGACTAAGCAGGAAGCCGAAAAGCAAACTGATGTGCTTTAAGTAGGTTTCAACAAACAGTGATTAGAGACAAAAGCACTCCTACACAACAGCATGTGTATTTATTGCGGGTAGTGGATAAATACCCTTTTGTGCCCATTTTGCTAACAACCCCATCCTTATTGTACAGTAACACAGAACAAGCTGTAAGAAGCCACTAGGATTCCATTCTATCAGATATATGAGTAGACAGTTAACTAATGAAATAAGAGGCAGATGTGAAAAGCTCATTTAGGGAGACAATTGCTGTAATTGATCAGCTATTCTCATGCTCAAGTGCTAGAGGATCAAAAAGATTAATGGGATACTTATCAACCTGCAGGCTACCTCAACTGTTCGCAAAGCTCACAAAGAAAACCTAAACAGAAGACCAAACTCTACAGCTAAGCCAATGCAGATAGCATGAATATATGAAATATTTTACCACAGAATGTTCTCTGTGCTACTACGAAACCTCACATTCTGTAAAACTACAACTGAAAAAAAAACTTTTCTGTTAAACACTCACTTTTTTCAAAATGAGATTGTAGGTTTTTTACAACGTGATTTAGGCAAAATAAAGTTCTTCTTAGAAACATATTCCCAAGCTACGGTCTTCTAAATTTGCAAATATCTTCACCTTCTAATTATATATCAAAAGAACAAACGTGTCCAGAGTAAGCATTATACACAGTCGTGAAAAATAAAGACAAACCAATTAAACTACATAAAAAGGCTTATGCATGAGCAGCAATTTCTCTGCATTTTTAACACGTTTGCAAAAATAATAGAAAACGTAATGTATATTTTCTGGCTTTATTCATTGCATTGAAAGTTCTTAACATTCAAAGACACTTGGTAGCAATAATTGCATATGCATAGTTTCAGATAATGGGGAAAAAGGTTTGGAGCATGGAGCAAAATGAACACATCTGAAATGTCACAAAGACAGGATAAGTACTCACTATTATCATCTAGATAACAATGATGATCTGGTCTTATTGATAGAAATGCTGTACACATAATAAAACAGCACTCTCTGTTTGAAGGAACTTATCATTACCTTGGTGTAAAATTTTCTGTTTATGATAAGATGGTTTATATACTATATCAAACTTTTTAAAAAGAAAGAAAGCCAATGTCACCCCAGTCTTCAAAAAGGGTAAGAAGGAGGAGCCAGGGAACTACAGGCCTGTCAGCCTCACCTCCAGCCCTGGAAAGGTGATGCAACAGCTCATCCTGGAGGCCATCATTAAGCATGTGGAGGACAAGAAGGTGATCACGAGTAGTCAGCATGGATTCACCAAAGGGAAATCCTGCTTGACCAACCTGATAGCCTTCTATGACGGAATGACTGGCTGGGTAGATGAGGGGAGAGCAGTGGATGTTGTCTCCCTGGACTTCCGCAAGGCTTTTGACACTGTCTCCCATCACATCCTCCTAGGTAAGCTCAGGAAGTGTGGGCTAGATGAGTGGACGGTGAGGTGGATTGAGAACTGGCTGGATGGCAGAGCTCCGAGGGTTGTGCTCAGTGTCACCAGAGTCAAGTTGGAGGCCTGTAGCTAGTGGTGTCCCACAGGGGTCAGTCCTGGGTCCAGTCTTGTTCAACGTATTCATCAATGACCCGGAGGAAGGGACAGAGTGCACCCTCAGCAAGTTTGCTGATGATACAAAAGTGGGGAGGAGTGGCTGACCCACCAGAAGACTGTGCTGCCATTCAGAGGGACCTGGACAGGCTGGAGAGCTGGGCGGAGAGGAACCTCATGAAGTTCAACAAAGGCAAGTGCAAGGTCCTGCACCTAGGCAGGAATAATCCCATGCACCAGTACAGGCTGGGGGCTGACCTGCTGGAAAGCAGCTCTGCCGAGAAGGACCTGGGAGTGCTGGTGGACAACAAGTTAACATGAGCCAGCAGTGTGCCCTTGTGGCCAGGAGGGCCAATGGTATGCTGGGGTGCATGAGGCAGAGTGTTGCCAGCAGGTGGAGGGAGGTGACCCTGTCCCTCTACTCAGCCCTGGGGAGGCCTCACCTGGAGTCCTCTGTCCAGTTCTGGGCTCCCCAGTCCAAGAGAGACATGGCACTCCTGGAAAGAGTGCAGCGGAGGGCTACCAAGATGATTAGAGGGCTGGAGCACCTCTCCTCTGGAGAAAGACTGTGAGAGCTGGAGAAGAGAAGGCTGAGAGAGGATCTCATCAATGTGTACAAGTATCTGAAGTGAGGGTGTCAAGAGGATGGGGCCAATCTCTTTTCAGTGGTGCCCAGCAACAGGACAAGAGGCAATGGGCAGAAACTGAACCACAGGAAGTTCCATCTGAACATGAGAAAAAACTTCTTTTCAGTGAGAGTAACAGAGCACTGGAAGAGGCTGCCCAGGGAGGTAGTGGAGTCTCCTTTCCTGGAGATATTCAGAACCCGTCTGGACGTGATCCTGGGAAATATGCTCTAGAGGTCCCTGCTTGAGCAGGGAGGTTGGACTAGATGATCTCCAGAGGTCCCTTCCAACCTAAACCATTCTGAGATTCTGTGAAAAAGCCTGCTTATATTACAAGTTGAATAGAATGATCCTTTGACCTAAAATTGATGGCTTTTCTCTGTTTGTCTCTACATCACTTGATAACTTTTTGTAGATCCCACCTAATCAACAGCAAGCTCGGATGGCACATCCTCGCATGAAAAAGGGAGAACCAAACTGATTTGGATGAAATTCAGAAAAAGAAAGAGAAGGATACAGAACTGACATCTGGTTAGCACACCAGCACACCCATTAGTTGTAACCAGCTTTTTAATTGCCTGCTGATCAAATAATCCATTGATGGTAGCCATTAACACCTCTCATCACCAATTGCTTTTGAAATTTGACATTTAAGAGGCTGATCTTCAGGTCAAAAAGAAACAAATAACCAAAAAATGTAGCAATTTTCACATGTGAAAACAGAGAGGGAGCTAGGAAGGCCTCATAAAAGTAGCTCATGGAGACAAAGATGGATGCAAGGAATTCCTACCCTTTGCAGAGAGCACAGATAAAGTGTGCAGGTCTGTAGTTATAAATAGGCAAAGATAGGAGCAGTCATAACAGAAAATGAGGAAACAATTACTTGATGGGTAGGCAGATGCAAACAGAAACATCATCGTGTATAGTGTGTTCTGTTCACCACTTTTCTTTAAGTATTCATATCATACGTTTCCGCATTCTGTTTTACTTTAAGTAGAAGGAAATATTCATAGCAGCACCACCACTTCATGTCATGAGCTTCTTGCTTATCAGCCTCCTACTTGCACTTCAGGGACTCCATCCACTCAAATCATACGAGGGACTGTGTGTGCC
The DNA here is from genome assembly GCF_040807025.1 of Struthio camelus. NCBI lineage: Eukaryota > Metazoa > Chordata > Aves > Struthioniformes > Struthionidae > Struthio > Struthio camelus. The sequence continues at coordinate 197,312,449 of NC_090942.1, forward strand.
CTCCATCCGATGCTCCGTTTCCTCCTTCCTAGCCACCAAGAGTTCTGTTTTTAAGTCCCTTGCGTTTCTTCCCATCTTCCCGTCTATTCATAATTAAGCAGGCAAAGATTTAAAATAAAGAGAAGAAATATTTTTTTCTGATACACAATATACAACTAATCTTCAGAGCTTTCTGTCACAGGATATAGTGCAGTCTAAACAGATAAAAACAGGCCAAAGCTCATGGAGGACAGATCCGTTTGTGCCTATTAGGAAAAACTGTCAGGATACAATCTCTGGCTTATGAAGATCCCACATAATCAAAAGCTGTAGAAATAAGTTAAAGAAGAATCATCATACCTATCCTGTTGGAGTTACATTTATAGGTCAGACATAAGACCATTCTAATAATCTTTTGCTTTTAAATTTGCTTGATCATCTATTTTAAGAAGTTCAACCTGTGTTAAGTGCTCAAGTGCTTTAGGATTGGCACAGACACTGAAACAATTTCCTTCTTTGGACAGTATGTATTCTAGCAGACAAAAAGATGTATTCTAGCAGACAAAAAGAGGAGGAAGAAAATATTTTATTCCCATTTTACAGATAAAAGAAAGGAAAAATTGGTTGAGGTGTTTTTACAAAATCAGAAATAGAATTTGTAGCCTAAATTGGAATAAAATCAATTTCTTAAGCCCCAAGTGCACTGATACTGCATTTATTCTTCCTCTTTGTATTTTCACACTATTTCATAGATATTTTTAGTGTGCAAAATTTTATCAATTCTAATATAATAAGAAAGAACAATGATAACAAGCTTTGAAAAATAATAGCTTCTCTAATTAAGGCTAGCACACAAATCTATTTTGAGTTCTCTTTTCCCCAACTTAATCCCAGTGATAAAAGTATTTGCAATTCAAACTAAAATTGTTGCCTGCATTCTTCAGCTGCAGATAACTTCTTCCTCTACCATCTGAATCAAATGCCATTAAGGAAGCTAATGTAATTACTAAAATACAAGTGGATATTTCCTGCATACAGCAAGGTTAAAAAGGTCACTGTTTAACTGAATAGAGTACGTGCTCTTTATATTTGCTGGTCTTAGTACTTTTCTTCATGGTCTATTCTCAGTCCATTAAATATAGCCATCAAAATGCAGCAATTTGATGGCAACAATGACCACATATATGGATGCAAAAACCGGGAGCATCAAGTGCGTGACCTTAGCTAATCTGGAATAAATGATGTATGCCTGGCAATTATCTTTAAATGCTCTGGTTTACATGACTTCTTTTTCAGTGTTCTGTTGCCTCAAAGATATGCTAATTATTTCTTTTCTCTATGACTTATTAATGTCTAAAAAAAGATTAATTTCAAATTTACTATTTTAGTCATGCCTGTGGCATTAATGAAATCATGGGTTCAAAACCTCAAAGTCATCATGCTGAACTCGTCAGTCAATATGAATTTCTATTTTGAAGAAATACAACGTAAGCTGATAAAATCAATTTAAAAAAAGCCTTATGAAATAAGATCATGGTTTTGAACTTCTTTTTATTATTATTAATACAATGTGTGTATGAGTCTAACTGAATACCACTACAGCTTCATCTGGTCTTTATCAAGGTTTGCCTGCATTTTCTTTCAATGATTTTACTTTGTGTTAACTTAAACCCTTGTTGGAACTGGAATCAATTGTAATATTAGCAAAAACAAACACAACATGTTTTATATCTTCTGTTGAACTTAGAAAAAAAGGTGCAAGTAACTATACTTTACAGCCTGCAAAAATTTTTCACTCAGTTATAGCTTCTGCTTAACTGGAAGATTCAGGTATGGCTAAAGAAAAAGCTTGAGAAAGTTTACTCAGTTTAACCTGGTTCACAAAGAAAACTTGGCCTTTACTACTCCCCTGCGACTTGTCATAAAGCCTACAGCAGCTCTGTATGGAAAAAAGGCTTGTAACAAAATAAGGACATGCTGCTATATCTATTATTTTATTAATATATGATACTGCATGAACTACATTTAGAAATGACCATAAGGTCCTAAAACTAACGAAAAAGATTAGAAAATGCTAATATTTTCTTTTTTACTTATATACTCCTTTTTACTTTCACAAAGTGGTCTATTTTCTATTTCCTACTGATATAGACTTCCATGTTCTTTAAACAAACTTGCACTGTTTTAAGTTGTTCATTGTAATCACTGGTAACTAGTACCAAAGTATCTTTACATAATCCTTTATTTCTCATGTGCCGAGAGACAGAATAGGAATTTGCCACAGGTAACTACCACTCACCATGCGTATGTCAAGCTTTGCCATTATATCTATTCAGTGTTTGTTAGCAGTCGTACAACAAAGTTTCAATGTCACTTCATTCTGGTGACAAAATAAAAGCATGTTTTGGGCTTAACAGCATTAGAGCTACAAAAATGATTGTGATATTTTGTTTTTTCCTTCAGGTAGCATTTTTCCCTTCAAGTTTTTAAGTTCTTGCAAAATGTCTTTCTTCTGCCATCAAAATCTTATAGCAAGTAAGAATTCAAACCTGGATTCAAATTTATGGTTTTAATCAACTATAGATGCTGGTGAGACCACTACAGATCTGAAAAGAGATACTATGGAGGGAAAATATAAAAATAGGTAGAAAGTTTGGTAGTAAGTGCTACGTACATAAAATTATTAACTGAAATGATAAAGGTTCTTATCCCAAGTAAAGAGATTATTAGAAAACAGGGGTGATGACTCTTTCCTAGAAGAATAAAGATATATCAAAACTGCATGAAAACGAGAGCGATATGCAGTTTTCCAGAAGGAAAAGATAGAATTTAGCAGCTAGAAATATGGAATAAGGAATTGACACAATTTTTTCATTTTCAAATGACCTACAACATAAAGAACGGCACACTGCTGAAACCCTAAATTTGATAGACTATTCTTCTCAAGGAAGGAGATATCACAAACTGGGAATGAAGGAACATGGTATTATTCCTCCAAAAGCAAGATGCGTATTAAGCAGAATATAATGTATTGCAAGATTACACTCAAAAATTGGGTTTAGAAGCAAACTTATATCACATATTTCATAGACATTTAAATTACATTAATGATCTTAATTTATGAAAAGCAAAGGTTGGTAAATACTCAGGAATTGCAGAAAGTCTGCAGATGGAAATCACAGCCATGATGCAAAATACTTACAACTTCACTTATACCAGAGGAAAGGAGATGCTATTCCAGAGAATATACACTTACTAGAATAACAGTCAGGGTTCTGGATTTAACAACTCTCTTTAAGAGCCTGGCTTGTTACATAATATAACTAATTCTAGGGACCATAAAGGATGGCTGTATTAGTACTTCAGTTCATCATTTACACGGGTAGATCTCCTTTATGGAGCAAGAGAGTGACAGAAAAACATGATCTAGATGAATGTGAATTTGATTCAGTGCTTTTGCAGTTGGTCAAGACTTTTATACTCCTGATTTTGTTTTTTTTTTTTTTTTGTTATGGTGCCAGACACTGCATAACACACGTAGTATTGTTTGTATCAGCTTTCTCATATCCAGAAAAGGTATTGATTCAGGGTTTCAAATAAACTGCCTTTAAAATATTTTCAGAAATCTCAGAACTCGCACTTTAAGACGAACACCGCAAATGAACATCTATAGGTCAATATAAACAATAGATTTTAATCTTTTCAAACCCATACCCAATTGTTGGATCATTTTTGTCGAAGTTGTAAAATAAAAGAGCTCCTAATATTAGGATCCTATAAAAAGCATCATAATGATATGTAACGATTTCATAAACTATTTTCTCCAAGAAGTAAAACAACCTATATCTTTTCATCATTCTTGTTACTAAAAGGAATCTAAGTGAGGACTATAAAATCTCCTGATTGATTGATAGAATTATACAGTGGCAAAAACTCTTGAGAGTTTTCCACAGAAATGGGATTTATTACTATGTACATAATTTACTTTTTAAAATTATGGACTTTTCTACTGTGATCCCATGGGCTGTAATATTGACAAAACTGATGTTTATGCCACATTACTCGAAAGAGTCTAGCCTTATATCAACATATGGAATTTTTGTCAATTTTCCATTAGTGTTAATGGAATGTACAAACAAATTCTCATTCACCAAATGAGAAAGAGAGCACTTAATCTACAAAATAAAATCCACCACCATTGTTCCATTTGTTGTGTCACTCAGATCTTCCAAACTGATCTTGCATTTCGTTTAGTGCCTTTGATTATTTTTCACTCAGCCAACAATCTTTTCTGATTTATGCAATATCTGCTGTTGCTCTTCTCTGCCTGCCTCCACCTTGAAAGTGTCTATAAAATTGAACTATTATTTTTCTGTTCAAGTCTACTTCCGTTTCAGGTAGACTTGAGTAGCTTGTAAACCTTTTTGTGGAGTGGAAGCTTGGAAGAAACTAAAAAATAAACTGCATTGAGTGAGAACTTCTGAAAAATCCAACCTTCTTACTTATCTAAGAGGAATCTGAGTGGGAGCCACTCCAACTTGTTTTCAAACACCCAGCAGTCCCCTATGCAATGAAAACAAGATCCTGAAGGTCTCCTGATTTCCCCCTCTATTCTTATGATATCACTCAGTGCGCGTAAGCTTGTGGCTAAAATTCTACCACAACTGGACATTCTATTCTATTCCAAGGGATAAAGTGAGAAAAAAATGAATGGAAAAAGCGATTTAAAAATTAATTTAAAATGTAAAAAAGTTAAAAGATTTTTCAAGTTCTGTCATGCAACACTCTCTCAAGATACCATTCCTTTCCTGATCAGTTGCCATTTCGTGACCAAATGTGAACAAAAATTACTAAAATAAAACCAACCGATACCAAAGAAGTTGCTATGTATTGAACACTTCTGGAGAAAAACCGCTATTCTGAAATTTTGTGTTCTATAAATGTCTCACAGTTTTCATATTTAAATGAAGAAATGTCTCCTCAAGTCTGCATTACAGGAAAGAAGACTTTTCAGAAGAATTACTTTAACAGTGAATTATTTTCAAAGTGTACAAGCAGAAATCAGAACACTAACTCCACACACCAATGCTAGAATTCTTTTACACCTTCTACCTTTACTAGACTTACGACGCTTTCTCCTCATCTGGAGAGCTTCTTCCAGTCCTTTCTCTAGCTGTCAAAAGTGACATCCTAGACCAGGTGGATAACATCTATGATGAAAAATTACCATTTCAAGAATACCATGCTTTCCTTGAAAATGTAATAAAGGAATGTAATTTTAAATGTATTGCCCTGAGTTTTTTTTTCTTAGGTGGGGGGGGTTTACTTTCCTCCTGAAATCTATCAGCTTTTTTCTTAGCTTCAGCCTGTAACTGTTTGATGCCATATTTTCACTGTTTAACCATTCTTCCTTTTTATCCTCTCTTCTTTTCTTTTACATATAGGGTTTGCCTTTTCTTTCCTTCTTTCTACTACTTCCTTCTATTCTTTCTGTTACAGTCTTTCCAATTATCAGGGAGAATATTATCATCATGGCTGGACACATTTAAAATGGTGCATGTATGGTGAATGATAAAAAAAAGAAGGGGAAAAAAGGATAGGCTGCACAGCAGTACAACCACTTACTCTTTACCTGTTCTCCCTCCTGCCTTGTGCTTCTTCTCTTTGGCAACCTTGTGGCCATACTGAGAGATCAGCGAGGGAACCAGCACAGCTGCAAATAGGAAGTATAACAAAAATACAAAGAACTCATGCAACTTCCTAAATTTCTAAGGGCAAGAGGATCATCATTTTAACTAGATCTGATCTCCTGAGTAGCATAAGCCTAAGCCAGGGGACTCCACGGTCTAATTTTTGTATTTAGCTGAGCAAACTGTTGGTGAATTAGTATTTTGTTTAGGTGATGACTGTTATCTGACAATTTGATAACAGAGAAAGGCTTTTCCAGGCTGGATTTTGCTGACCTTAGTTGGAAGCCATCAGATCTAATTCTTATCCTGAAGCTCTACTGACAAACGGTAATCATTCTACAACACTGTCTCTCAAAAACATAAAACCATACCACAGTTAGTTACAGATATTCTGAAATAACTTGTATTTCTTGTGCTTCTGTTTCCTTTATTTCCTTGACAGTAACATTGTTATGGGTTCTCCCTAGACCTGCTTTGACATCACTTTACCATCTTAATTTGACATATCACAACTGTCTCTATTGTCTGACAAATTCTTTCAGTGTGAGGGTTTCCCACTGCAAGACATTGCTATTGGTATAAAAAGATTTGACCATAACTTCCCCATAATATCATATAAAAATAGGACATAATATAAGACAATATATAAGTAAGTTTAGCAGGTTTTTTTTCAAAGTAAATATTAGCATAAAGCTAGACAGAACACAGTAAAGAAAATCATTTTTTTTTAACTGTCTTTCAGTCCTTGCAAAGATAACATCAGATCGGTAGGGAGTTTGTTAACATCTAGATAAATCAAGCTTGATGGTTCATTAACATTTATGCTATCATAACACCTTTTTCTATCAAAAGTGAAACTTAAAAAACACCTATTTATAAAACCTTTCAACCGAAATAGCTTCTCAAGTTAATTCCTCCAGAAATTTTTGCAGAACTTTCCTTGTTTATACCTTGAAGGTACGGAAACAAGCACATCCACATCCAAAAGGATGAACTGCAGAAGTGCCTTTAAATCATCAGGATAAGTATAGGGAGTTTTGCTAAACTTGGTCAACAATTAAAAGGTTTCAATCTGGTCATAAGAGCAGGTAACAAGGAGGTACAGAGTTAAGGAAAATATAAGGAGAGACTGTGGCCAGGCCTAATGATATTAGTTTTGTAAAGAACCGGGATGCAGAGATCAGGCTACATGGAAAAGGATTATTAAGCTATACCTTATGAGAAATACAGTTTTCAGGGCAAAATCTGATACAGAGATGTTATTTGCACCCTATAGTTTATCAAAGTTAGGTAGTTCTTTGGAAAACATTGCTGGGATAATAAAATAGATTGATTCCATTTTTAAGCCTTTCGAGGACAAAGGGTGGGGCAAATACCAGCCTAACTGTTTCAAGTCCAAAATCAGGCTGAGTCCCCTGCTGAGCTCTGAATGATGAATTAAGTGGAATAAGAACCTGAGAACCTCTGCCTGTGGGGAGCTGCAGTCACAGCATGAACATCCTGTAGATACTGAATACCTTTTTGGCACACCACCTCGTTTTTCTTTGGACTGGATGGCAAAGGAGAAAATAATAAGGGGAAAAAAGGTGGCTGCTCTAAAAAAAATTGTACAACTTAGTCCAGCATTACCATGCAGCACTGCTGTATGTCTGATATGATGAGTCCACCTACAGGCTATGTTACAGTAGTGCTTGTACATGTAAAGAAATTTCTAAAGAATCTTAGAAATTATTTACTTGAAGCAATATTAAATAGCTCTCTTGATAACTTTTTCTGAGAATGAGCAAATCTAAAAAAAAATAGAAAAAAAAAAGAAAATGATTTTGCATGAAACCTGCAGGTTAGAACAAAAATGATGAAGCAAAGACATCTGACCTCGATGGTATTAAGATAAAGGAGAAAGATTATGAAGTCGAGGAGGGTATTCTACTAGAGTTTTAAGGCCAAAAGACCAGTCTGGGCCTGCATTGCTTGCAACTGGAATACAGGCTACTAGCTTGAAATAAGAACGTGAGAAAGTGCCCAACACGGCTGAAGTTAAGTGCGATCTGAGGACCACAAAGAACTTGTCTCATTCTATACAGGCTCCAATTTTATACGCACTTCTTCATGTGCTTTAAAGAACAGCTATTAGCATTGTTGGTTTCCTAATGGTATATTTTTTTATAATAGCACTTTTAGCACTAGCTTAATGATTTCAAACATTTAGTGTCTTCTTTATTTCCAAAGATAGCTTTCAAAGCTCCTTTTCAGCAAATCTTACTCCTTCATTTAGCTACCAGTATTTGTTTTCCTAAGAGCATGTATATTTTTTTACTGTTGCATCTTAACCCATTCCGCTGAATAAATCTATTTGATTCTAAACTTTAAAATTAATCTTACATTTTCAGTCATTTTTTTCTCTATTGGTAAGAAACAGAAAATGAGGACTCACTACACCTTGGATTCTAAAGTCCAACGTAAATGTCTGGATTATTAACTAATATTACAATGATGGGACATACAATCTGAGTGCCAACAATCACTTCTACCCTTAAGTTACACTGGGACCACACAAGCCAAAGACAAAGGAGAGGGCATGTGCAGTTAACCTCTGTTACATAGTCTAATATATCTTAGTAAGTGTCCAATTCATTAGACAGGGACAGAGTGGCTCATACAAGTAATTAATTATTGGCAGGTTCACTTTCAAGAAGGTGCCAAACACTATGCATTTTCCAGTTGCTATCTGGATCTCTGATCTATAACGTTTCCTGCCATGTTAAACATCTGCTCAGAACATGCTTTTGTGCACAAAAACTTTAGTAACTTATGAGTTAAATCTTGAAAAGCAGATGTATGTGCATCCTCTTCATTTTCTAGTATTTACAGGACATCCCTTTAAAGCTGTCATAAATGAATACTATATGACAGAAAAATGTTCAGTAATTCGTGGGGAGGTAATTATAGTTTGAAGGAAGATTTCACTGTGGATAGATAGCAGAAATTTTTGCTCAAGTACTTGCTCTTCAGTTCCTCCTCCAAATGCAAATATTGGGATTTGTCTTGATACTAATAGCATATTCTGAAAAACAGTATGGAAGTTGCAAAGATTCAAACCTTGACTCTGCTGGAGTATGTGTAAATAAAATAGGCAGATTTGAATATCCATTTACCCTTTTAACATTTCATTGTTCCTACCATTTAGACTTCTGGAAAATTGGTGCTGTTTTCTGTCTCCACGTATATCTGATTCATCAGTGCTCTTAAGTAAGAAACATTTTCAGTCCCAAAGTGTTTGGAGAAACACAAGCATACTGTGAAACCTCTCAGGAAGGCATTAAGAGCTAGTCACAGATAGAAAGAGAATTTCTCACAACTGACATAACAAATTCCAATAGCCTACTAGTAGCAGTTTGAAAAAAACAATTATTTTCTGTTTATGAAGAGATTACACCTTGTGCAAGTAGGATTTCAGTCAGCAGCAGTATTTTAAATCCAGTGGAGGATTTCAAAGGTTTTCTTGTCCTGTTTAAAAATTATTCATTGTTTTCTCCACAGTACAAAAAAAACCCCTACAAATTCCATCATTTGCAGAAATTCATAAACTAAAAAATGGAAATGATAAGCAAAGAGCATCCTCACCATGCAAACGTGCAAATACTCAAAGCCTGTAACAATATTAAGTTGTTCAATGTAGTGTTAGTGATAATGAACGCTTTTTAAACTTTCTGAAGAAAAAGCATCATCTCTAACTCATTCTTGTTCCAACTTAACTATCTAGATGGGACTCGTTAAAAGTTTTCAGATAGCAGTGTGATTTCACTGCGATCTTTTTGCAAATGCTTACGTTGAAAGAGAGAAAGAAATCTATGAACGGAAGTTTTGCTTCCTCCACCCAACTAATCTGTGAGGCACCACAAATTAAGAAAACCAAACTCAAAGGTTCGAATCAGCCAAGGACTGATTGGCTTTAATCGAACTATGTTAAGTAGACAGCATGATCTCTTACTAGACAAAAGAATGTACACTGAGACAACTGGAGCACAAGGAAAGAGAGGAGTGGGAGGTGGCAATGACAGAGAAGAAACGTGCTATCAACTCCTTAAGAGGAACATGAACAATTTGAACTTCATGTTCCAGTACAACTCAAAGAATCTGTAAGATCTTGACTGACCAGAGTGACCACATTCAGTGAGGCACACAGTACAAATGGCACTAGTCTGAACATTCATGCCAGCCTCCCCACACCAATATTTTTAACATTCACCTTGATTTCTAATAGGGATTCTCTGATGCCTAACAGGGTTGAGCTCATACTGCACTCTCTCTTAGGCTTAAGTTACCCATTGAATGATAGTGCTGCTAAATCAGCTCTCTTGTTATTCCTTATCCTGCACTATCCATAATGCTGTATCAATGCAGTATATTACACAACTGCAACTCCTGAGTCACTTTTCAATCAGATCATTTTTTCCATTTTTTCACTACACAATCACAGACAGAACTGTGCTGGTATACCTCAAATGATGATGCAGAGCAGATATTTAAGCTGATGAAATACATATGTAACTACTGCCTCAGCCAAGATATTATAGGGTCTTTTTTCTTTACCCAGATACCTATTTTCATGAAAATGAAAATGAAACATATGCAGAAAAATATCATCCTTTGTTAAACTGATAGAATCTTGCCAACACATTCAGAAGTTATTAAAGGAATAAGAGACTGATCCTGCTCACCCAATGTTATCATATGTCTCATATGTGCACGAAACCACATTAAAGTATATGTACGGCTGTGCATTTACATATTTTCATTTTGAAATCTGAGGACCATACTATAGTTGTCATGAGGCTTCTATGAGGCTTGCCTGAACAGACAAACTTCATTATGCAGGGAAAGGAGAAAATACCTCACAAGCCATTCTAAAATGACCTTCAAGATGATGACTAAAAAAATTCTTAACTCAAAAATAAAAATCAGTTTGCTCATGTATATACGTATATGGCATGGACACCACCTACATGAGAAAAAACTTGCCTCTTCCACCTCAGGAAAAGCATCTATTTCATACAGTGGCTTCAACAGTGACCATCTTTGATGCCTCAAAGTAACATGATATACATTTTGACTGCATCTGACCAATGGCAGAACAAGGAAAAAAACACCTTCTCTTACTGACCCCTGCAGGTGGCTAGCTGACACTGAAGCACATCTGCACATGAATATATGAATAAATTCAGCAATTACAACGTTAGAACAAATTCAGGTCAGTGCAGACTACCATTCCTTGCATGGCCCAAGTGCAGAGGCAGGGGGGATTCACAGCCTGCAAAGCCACACAGAAGCTCCAAAATCATTCAGTAAATACATCCTATTTTCCCTCTTGAGAAGCTGGATTTAAGATTGTATTTAAAAAAGATACTTAAACCAGCTGTAAAGACTACAACTAATGATCATCTTGATACTCGGGGGTAAAACCTAGTACACTTTTCCAATGTTCTTTACCCTCTTTCCCTGCATTCTGCTGATAGCAAGACTAAAACATCCTGTAGTATCTAACTTCTTTTTTTCATTGCAATTGGCTTCTCTCTTCTCCTTTGAACACTGAATAAAACAAGCTCCTTAAGTTTTACTTCACAGAGTTTATCTACCATCCCTCAACCACTCCTGTGCCCTGCTCTTTTCTTCCCTCTGCAGTATGTCCCAATCTTTCTTGAAGTGCTGACTATGTAACCAGACTGTAGCAGCTTTACTAAAGTTGTGCACAGAAATGAAATCACCTCTTTATCTCCTCTTTCTAAGCATTCAAGGATTGGACAAGCCTTTGTTGCCTCAGCATGGAGCTAAGAGAGCTCGGAGTATGCTAATTATTATAACACTCCCTACATTCTTTTGGGCTGCTCTTTCCCTCATCTCCTGTACGCTAAGTATAGTCTCTATTTCTTGTTCCTAGATACTGGACTCAGCATTTAGTTGTACTGAAATTTTGCTTTTTCTTGGCTTGTAGTTATTCCACAAAATGATTCACATATCTCTTCAGCAGAATGCCTTTGCTTCTCATTTCATAAACAGGCAACCTTTGCATAATCAGTGAACTTTGTCAGGCACAATTTTGCACTGTACTCAAGACTACATGTTAAAGTAGGATCAAAAAGTGACTCATACGGGTTTCTGCACAATAAATAGCTCCAGTTTTTGCTTATGTGCTGTTAATTCCATTTAACGTAAGTCTTAAAAGCATAATACTGTATTTCTTTATTCTTTTCTCTCTTGTTAATACTGCCTTTCATTATTTCTTTTTTTTTTTTTTTTGGTCAGAATGTCGATTACATGCTGTGCTGCAGACTGATAGCAGTTAGCAAAAGTCTGAGCAGTTGAAAGAAAACATTCTTGGACACATGAACAAAACAAACATTTTGGATGTGGCAGAGAGAGAAATAGCGACAGAACAGTATGAACAAGAAAATAATTTCTGAAAGATCATGCAGTTTTTCCCTCTTTACAGCATCTGTGCTTCTGAGCACAAGAACAATACATGAGCTCTAAAAAGCTTCTAAGAGAAAGCCAAAGGCAATGCTGAGTGCTGAAAAGTACTGTTTTTCCAAAAAGCATATAAAGGATTTCTGGGTTACGACAGTATCTTAGGAAAATGGTTACCCTCTGCTTCTCTTACTACAAAGCTGTTGTTCAGGATTTTGGACTGAGCTCTGACACAATTTGTGTCAGCACCGGTAGGTTTTCTCTTGTAGAAAAGAAGCTACAATGAAGTGGTCTTGCAGATTAACTACCAGTTATAAATATCTACTGCTCACAAAGTGATGACACACTTGAAGTCTTTGGGAGCTTTAAAAGCAGTGCCATTTAGTACTCAGGTTCTATCTGTGCTTCTCAAAGGACTGTTTTAAGCAATTTTTCAACCGTTTGAGGAAGTCTTCTGTGACATATCACTGTGAACCTAGCCCATCATCATTTCTATTGATTATTTTCATAGGACCATGTGGTGAGTTAAAGAGCAGAAACAGTTTCTGTTCCTATCAGCATAAAAAACATTTTGTTTCATCTGATTTGAATTGTGCATGTATCAGAAACAGATCAAATGTATACCAAAGAATTTGTAAGAGCTGATTTGGAGAAGGGCTACCTGGCTGACACTCCAGCCAGGTAACGATATAGGAAAATGAAAAGAATACGTAAAGTTCATTTTGCTATCTCACCAAAAGAGAAGTGAAAGAACTGTATGCAACTAAGTTTTGAACTTAAACCTTAAACTTAAAGTTTAAGACATGTGAGATCTAGCTACAGTGAAAAATTTTTTTTACCCATCTGTGCTTGACAAAAGGAGGACATAATTTTCCTTTTGGATATGGATCAGGTTACACTTGCCCATAACATTTTCACCTAAAAGCTAGAATGTTGTAATGCTCTTTACATGCAAGGTATTTGCAGACCATATGGAAATTGAGTTAGTGAAAACATATCTGCCCAAGTGTTAAATGGAACTCCACAATGAACATTCCTAAGCTTAAATATGTGACCTATACATACTGCATGTTTGTTTCCAATTAGATTCTATAAGGGTAATTTTAACCTTTGCAACTTCTGTTCTCTGAGGTATTGAAAAAGCTGCGTTGATGAACCACGGAAGCATTGGACTGGTTTTGGTATATTCCGTTTGAAGCTATTTGCATTTAGTTGCAAGTCAGCCATTTTTTAAATCTGTTGCTGAGGTCATTTTTCACTTATACACTTATTCCAGGAAGTTAGTCAATCATCTGAAATACAGACAGTCAGAAGAGTAAGATGTCTTTGAAGAAAGAACTGATTTTCGGAAGAGGAGCAAAAATGACAGTAAGTAGACAAAAAAGTTTTACCGATAAATACCTTCTGCAATATCAGATTACTACTTGATAGGGTTCCTCTGCTATCAGTCATGTCTGGGAATTTCCAAGAACGAACAAGAAAAATTAATAAGAGCGAGAAAGCTCCTAGTCTTTGGTCTAGTACTGCTCAGACACTGTAGCTAGTTCATTTCAATTCCACTCAAAAGTTAAAAAGATACCGCTTAGATATTAAATATCATTTTCTTAAACAGTAAACCAACCAAAGTCCTACACGGGATAAAACAAGAGTATAACTCAAAGGAAAATGGGGTGGCATGGTATGATTGCAAATTTTCTCATCAAAAGTTCGAGACAGCTCAACTATTCCAAAGAGGTGAAACCATAAGTACATTGTGTACTTCTTTACAAATATATGTGAATATCACCTATCTCACAACATCAAATCTTTTGGAAAGCGGGCATAATTAACCTGTTTTAGAAGTATTAGAATTAATTTTCTTTCCTCTCCCTTTTCTATTGGGATCCTTCTCCAACATGTAAAACCTAAGTTACAGAACTGTTCATATTATTAAGTCTGTAATTATACAGTAATTTTTACACACACACACACACACACAAACACACACACACACACACACACACACACACACACACACACACACAAAAGCACCACCAAAGAAAGCTAACAACTTCCTCTGCTATCAAGGATGCCTCAAAGCATTCAGATTTTAGCAAAATCCAGTAGGAAAACGTTTTATATCACATTTTTAAAGACAGTAAGAGGAATGAAGGTATTTTTATGTTTCAAGCTTGAATAATGAAAAGAAAATATACTTTATAGAATACAAGATATATTTATGTTAACCAATTTAAAAAATAGACAGCAACTCCAGATTTGATTAAATAAAGTTTATTTGCTACTTTGTAATTGTTATAACTAAAATCTTTGCAAATAAAACAATGCAACAAATTACTTCATATAAAACTTCCAAGCTAATTACTGCTTGCCAAGAAAAAAATAAATCATCAAAGCCCCACCAGAATTCTCTATACTCACGTATCTTGAATCACTCCACTAAAAATCTGTTTTGCAGAGTCATTAAATATAAGGCACTTTCAAGGGATAAGACCACCAAGAGCTTTCAGGAGACAATGACGGGAAATTTCTCAAAATAAACCACGTAATGGACCAGCAGAGAATTTAGAATTCTCTTTTAAAGGGAACTTAACTAGGCAAGTTAGTGTAGATCAAGGGTCTCACACAGGCCACAGAAAAAGAAAGGATGAAAGGAAGTAGACAATGACTATAGCAGCAGCTCTGTGAGTTCCCTGTTAAGACGGAAAACTAAATAATTTAGGAGGGAGCAGAAATGTAAGTCCTGAGGCATGTGGTATTCAAATTTAAGTTGTGCTTGGATTTTCTTTTACAGATCGCTATTTCAATCTCTTGGGTAGAAAACACTCGTTCTTCAAATTGAAGAATAAGAGAGCAATTGAAGGGATGGTTAGACATAACATTAAGGAAAAGCGATCGGAAAGAGGGTGCTCATCTTGGAACTAAGCGTTTGGTTCGTTAACAGTTACTCCTGAGACAGAATTGAATGGCTGAGTCCTAAAAGGGACAAACTTGGAACAGCAGTCCAAGTGGGCATCATAAGAATGCTACTGGCTAAAATATCATTTCTCTATCTGGACAGGCAATGACAAAAACTCATACTGCCACACTGTGATCAGATTCCTGTTGCCTCTGGCTTTGTCACATGCTGGGAACTGTTGGAGCCTTGCTCACACTATGATTATGACCAAAAGAGTTGTAATAGCATTGGTGAAGAATTTTTTAAATCTACAAAAGAGCTCAGGTGAAACCAAGCCAATTTTATTTGTACTGTATAAAAATTACAGTGCAATTAAACAATTGTCACACAAAAAAGGATAATATTGCTACAAATTTTGCAATTAACTTTGCTGAAATAAAACACTTAAGAATGGAATCCATCAAAAAACCTTACAACCATCTCATTCAGTGAATAGCTCAACTCATTAACTTCAGGTGTCAGTAAGTGGGAATAGCAACTTTCTCGTATTTATAAAATAAATAGTAAAAAGTACCTGAAGCCTCTGAAAATTACTGCACTAGAGTGTCATTCTTTGTATTAAACAATAACAAGACAAAAAAGGAAAAGGCCATTTAGAAGATTTCATTCACAAGGTGCAAATATTTCTGTTATTAAGAATAAAACAGGACCATGTTACAGGGAATAACTAGGCCATAGAAAGACTGATATTTAGATAAAAAGTATGTTTAATGGAAGGAGTTTTTCCCCAAATAATTTGAACACAAAGCTGTGTTTTTTCTACTTAGATCTTCATACATTATCACATTTGCCTGAACAACTTTCTTCCCCTCAGTAAACAGTAGCTCTTTGAGTATAGTGTATAAAAATAGTTCAGGAAGGAATATGTTCCTCTGGATACATGATGTGGGAGCAGTGCATGCTTGTTCAGATTCCCCACAACCATTTCAGTTGTGTAAGCACTGATTCTTTACTTGGTGCATTAGCTTACTGCATTTGCACTGATTTCTGCATTCCATTGCTTACTTTCTCCACTATTCACTGCCTTACATAGGATTCATTACTTTCCTAAAATTTTATAATCAAGAAGTAGTAGAAACAATACATAAAATATGATAAAAATCCTTAAAAGTATTATCCTTAGACGTGTTCTAGGATACTTTTCTTAAAAAAGCATCATTTTTTATTCCCCTCTAGGGATAACTCCTTATCTGCCTGCGTGAATACAACTGATCCACCTTGGCAAATAATGTCCCTACCAAATCTATATGCATGTATCAACCACTCTGGAGTAGTCTCTTCAATTTTCTTTCTTCCAAGTGAATTGATTACACTTTTGATTATATTTTCCCTCAGTTTCTCAAAGTCAGGCTGAAAGACGTATAATATAATTATTTTGAGCAGGAAAAAGCAAATTATGGAGAGGTTTTTGAAACCCAAGATGACAGAATGCATTTTTACGTAGCCTATCACTCAGAAAAGAAAAGGGAATGCAAATCATCACTTTTAGTTACTTTAAATATAGTCAAATGGAAGGAAGTGAAATCACAACACATTAACAATTTATTCATTTATATATCAAAAATAACTATAAAAAGTCTTGTTAAAATGACAGATTCATGTCCTATTCATATCAAATGACTAATAGCCAAAATACTATGATATTATAACAGAAACAGTACCTTCAATCAACAGCTCTTGTCCATGACTGCCCAACAACGTACGGGATAGGAAAGGGGCAAAATCAACAAAAATTTCTCGCAGTAGAGGAGCCACCTTTTCTAAGGCCCTTTCGAGCTTTGCAGTGATACTGCGAAAAAACAGAGAACATACATAAGTGGAAGAAAATTTACAATAAAAGTAAACAATGGCTAATCAAATCTGCTTTTAACAAGGGCTGTAAGTTTCTTCAGAAAACAGAATGATCACAATTTGATTAACTTTACAGTGTTTAAAACATCTCATGCAAATGTAAATGTCATGTCAGATTCAGCAGTCTGGCAGCCTCACAAGTTTTAAAACATTCACAGAGTACTCCAAAACAGATAAATTTTTAAATATGTTACGAAGAAACTCAGATATTCAATTATACATCTACTGCACCTATCTCAGCTTATACTCATCTCATTCTTTTATATGCATTTGCAAGCATGAAAAGAGAAGCATGGAATGTTCCTTAATTTGTATTAGTACAATGAAAAACAGTGTTGTGACTTCTGTTTTATTCCTAAATAGCAGAAATAATTCTACTTTACCTGAGGACCCCAGTCTAGCAGCAGTATGAAAACCCTAGCCTATGCTGTTCTTTCTGAAGGACTGTATTCCTTTAGCTTCCTTTTATGTACAATTGCCCTCTCCCCTTCTAAACCTTGAGAAGGTGTAACACTTCCTCTCTATAAAAGTCCTACACCAAGATTTTAAATGTTCTGTGTTACTGCAAAGAAACGAACTATTAGTCAAAAATACAAATGAAGTGACATACACTTATATCCTAGGCTACCAAGTACTTTTAGTGTTCTTTCTCAGACTGCTTGTGGCAGAGAATGTCTTCTTCATGCTTGAATTAGAGCCCCAAAATATTAGCCTTTAAAAGTACAATTATAGGAAGACGTTACAGTTATTGGTAGAACCTAAGAGAATGAACATTGATGCTTAAATTTTCAGTGGAATCTACGACATATAAACTTCAAGTAAACGTGAACTTCTTGATACAGGTCATATGAAGATATCTTAATTTAAAAACAAAGCTGACATTACGAACATATTGAAAGTTTTCCTCCAGTAACTTAAACTTTTTTTTTGAGGTCATATAGCTTATCTGCTTTCAATGTGCTGCTCTCCTATTTCGTATTCAAACACTGATTTTCTCATATTATACGGAGGGATTCATCTCACCAACCTTTTGGATCTGACCTGTTTTAGATGATTACTTGAAGTCAATTTCACCATGCTAAAGCCTCTATTGACTGACTGAAAAACAGGTGACTAGCTTAGATAGAAGTATACATTTGCTAAATGAGTCTTCCCCAAGCTTTTGCTGCTGAAGACTTCTCTAAACATCCTACGAGGGTTAACGCCATCAGTTTTCATAACTAAACTAAGTTTTTAAGGAGTTTTTGTAAATAGTTAATAATGTGTTTTTTCCTCTCAATTTGTGGACTTTCAAGGCAAATAAACTCTTAGTCACTTCCAAGATCAAGATTTTTTATTTTGTAAATTAAAAGCAACATATCTCAGAAAATAAATTACATAAAGGTGAGAAACTGGGATGGGGAAGATTAAAAGAGCACAGTAAGAGATAAAAAAATTACTACTTAAACTGTAAGTAAAAAAAACAAATAATTCTTTGGATAGTTCTTACTACTTCTTACTTCAGCTGATCACAAAAAAAATGTATGAGATTTAGTTCTATTGAATGAGAGATTTCAGTATACAATCTGTTTATTTCAATCTGTGAAAATAGAGGTTAAGACAAATCCTAAAAGGAATGGCAGAAACAGATTTTGTTAAATGCACTCTTATATACAGTATAAAACCTCAAGGAACCCCAAGCAACTCTTTTGAAATAGTTCTCGGTATAGTGCTGTTAGATCTAAATAAAAATCCAGATTCCTAAGACCAGTGATGTTTTTCAATGGAAGTGATAATATTCCAGATAAAGCCCTCACTTCAATAAAAAATGTACTGCAGAGCACATCCATCACTTTATGTCCTAACAGCCAAGAAATTCTGGAAATCTTCATGTTCCCTGCTGTAAAAAGCAACACAATAATAATATTTTTAAAATATACACTGAAGCTGTTATTTGAACCTTTTGACTTACATCCTTAGTTGGATGTTATCCTCAAAAGGACTAGTAACATGCTAATACATGTTCTATAGGTTTACCTTCCTCTTGCCAAAAGTAACATGACTATGAATGTAAAATGACAGGAGAATTTAATTTATTTGTTCTTTGTCCAGCAATACAGCCTTTCAGTTCTTTGGAACAAGTCAATACAACTTCTCTATGCCTACTTTTTTTTTTTTTTAATATCTAAAGACTCTTAAAGGACTTGAAATGAAGCATGATAATACATCACAGGATGCATAAGAAAGATAGAAATCCAGGGAAGCAGTACCAACCCTCAGAATTATCATTCTGAACTTGTAGAGTGATGGATACATTATTTTGAAGTGGCAGAAAAAAAACAGTTCTCTCAATTTTACGAACTTAAAATTGTATTAAAAGAAACATAGCTGGTCAGACAACAGCATTTCTATTTTAATATTAAAATATACTTTTTACAATAAAAAAGCAGAGCATTAGAATAAAAAAGCAAAATTCTTTATAGAATGACAATTTAAAATATTTAGAGAAAACTAAATGCTTTGCACAATCAAGATCAAGATGTTTAATTTCTGTACAATTATACAATTTCTGTAACTTTATGCAGTATCAATACAACAAGTAATAAGACCCATAATCTTAGATATCATATATAATTGCAATAGCAGAGGTGACAAAATATTTTGAGGTCTAGGCATACACTCTCCTAATTCCAAGTGTGCTACTTTCCCAGTCTCATTCCAGACCAAACCTCTACCTCCAAATCAAGACTATTTAAAGAGTCCAGGATCATTTTCCTGCTCACCCTTGCCTGCTCAGATCACAGCCATAAGCAAGCACCTTCTTTCCTGTGTAAGAAGGTTTAGATAAGTTGGCTTTCCCATAATGCTCTTACCCTACAAACAGCTCTGATTTTTAACCATGTCAAAGTTGGCACACAGTAAAACCAAAGCAAGAAAAACAAAAATTATCTAGTATCAAAATAAGTTCTAGATTTTTCTCAAGAAAAATTAAAAGAAAAAAGAGGGAGGGAGGATACCCATACAAAAGAGATTATATTAAAAAAGTAGACAATAAATTTAATTTAATGTTCCATACTGTTTTTTTCAGCCAATACTTTCAGCCTCTACTCAGAATACAATGACTTCTGAGTTCAGATTCTGACTTCAGAATTTAAAATCTTGATTTTGAAACACAAATTTTACATATGAAGGAGTTTTTGACTTCTAGAGCAAAAATATCTCAAAGTGCTTGTGAAAAAAATGAATGTTGCATCGGTTAAAACCATTTAAAAATAAATTTATTATAGAACCAATTTAATTTTGGGAGAGTTTAGTGTCTGACTTTAAAAAAGATTTCACCCCTTCCTCTCTCTCAGAGAAGCACTGTCCTCATATATGAGGAAGACAAGAGGTAAAGTAAGTGGTTTCATTAGGCGACAATTTTATTAACTGGTCTGGTAACAATCTAGCAATAAATAAAATCATAATCATCATCCTTTCCTTGATCATTCATACTTTTTTGGAGTGCAGCCAAGAGCCCTCATACTTTTAGACTGGTCCCACACACTCTTCTGCGATTTCAACTGTACCACTTATTTGAGACTTCACAGAGGACGAGTAAAAGACGTACTGTACTGTGTGCTAAACCACTGAAGCACCAATAACTTCTTTATAGATTACCTAGGGTCCTTCATTTAAGTTTACTTCCATTCTAGTTTATTAGGGAACAGAACTCTAGTCCTATGGAAAGAGAACTTGCACAGCTTGTAAGCTTGTGAGCAGCCAGATTGGTTGCTGTCTCAATTCTCATCTTCCTAAGACTATGCCTCGAAGTGTCTGGCCAACTAATGAAGATTGGCAACTTCTTACCATGCTTGGTGCAACATTTTTAGAGCAGATATGTGTGCACTTTGAAAAGGTCCAAATTTTGTCTTTTATGTGTGCCCTGGGACAAATGAATATCTTTACAACATCATAAACTATAAAGAAATAACGTAATAGTAATTTTAGAGGGCTCTTTCCTGGCTGTCAGGCAGTATAGCAGAGGTATTACCTATTCCATGGCATCTGTCTCTTGCTTTACCAACTCAGATCTAGCATGCCATAGAGTTAACTGCATGAATACGTGTCTGGTTTCATCCCCTACGATTTATAGTAGGGCTTTTCTTTGCTCAGAAAAATTTGTGTGGGCCTCTCTTCCTACTTGCCAGTGCTCTGTTGCCAAGAATAGGTTGTTGTGCTTGCGTTCCACCCCGATAGGGAAACTCTTACTACCATTACTGAAAGACGTAAAAAGCCTGTGAACTAAAAGATTACTTTTAATGAAGTTTTAGTGTCTGTCATAATTCTCATAAGTTAGACTGTTCAGTGAAGTTTTATTTTAGTATGTGCATCCTTAGTACTGAACATGTAAAAAAGTATATGCTGAACTATATGAATAACTACAATAACATATTAAATAAGCTAAAAATATTTTTTTCTTTTTATACTATTTTGTATGAATGAGGTTGTTGTTGGAGAGAAATTATAATTAATATGAAAAGATACAACTTAGGTACCTCATGTTTTCAGCTGAATCCTCAGGCATTGGAGCAACAGTTTGGACAGCTGGGAGATTTTTGCTGGTAGCACCATTCACAAAGCTGGATGACGAAGAGGAAGAAGAAGATCCTGAGTCTACTGCACCTGTCCCCCAAAAAATACAGGACTTAATTCAATCTGAAAAGAAATAACTTTCAGATATTTTTAATATACTCTTTGTCTTATTCAGCTACATAAAAATAGGTATTCTTACTTACTCTAAAACAATTAAAAACAGCACTGTACAAATACCATATAAATTAATTACTTATTTTGTGAGTATAACAATAATAAACTTAAGTAGCTACTGAATATCAGGCAAAATAAATCCTTACCTCGTTTTCATTATTCCCAAATTATATTCCAAAGATGAAAACATTTTAACATCATCCTGTAAAGCAAGATCTTTCTAAAATAACAGTATATTTAAGATGAGCTTGAGTGGAGAATACGAGGTTTAATTATTTTACGTTTTCTACATATACAAACTTCTTGGCTGCATAGTTTGCAACTACAGGCAGAAAACAAAAGAGAAATGAAAAAACGGCAGAGAAGATAGATAGCAAATGCATACTGCTTCAGGAAGTAATGGTAGAAACTAGTGTTTGAAGAATATTAGTACTCTAACAAGACTCTAACTCTACTTTTTCAAATTTCTTCCTGGAATCAAGGAGAATTTTAAGACCTCAGAAGTAGGGGATGTGGGGGTAGGCGGCTGATTTCAATGGGTTGCAAACAGCTGCCCAGAAAGGAGATGCCGACAGAGCGCACATTTATACTTATGTGCTCTGGGTCAGAGCTAAGGGCTAAACTTAGGCTCTAAGTGCCAATCTATCACGTTTGCTGAAACGGCAGCTGAGTTCAGACTCTCTGAAGGGAATCAGAAAAGGCATACAGTGATCACGAACAGTAGTGAAAAGCGCTGTGATAAATGCTGCTACTGTTCTGCCGCACCACCGCTGTGTAACACACCACTGCAGCAGAGGCAGCAACCAACAGCCTCGCAGATGGCGTTTGAAGCGTTAGGAAGCGCAGCGCGACCAGGGGCGAGCGGGCAGGCAACCGGGAAGCTGTAGCTAAGCTGGAGAACACCAGAATACCAAGTTTAGAGATCAACTGCATTATTTTAATAGTGTTTAAAAATGATAACTGCTAACTCCCTGTTGCTGGCTGGTTTTAGCAACTGACATTTTATTGTCCTTCACACAATACAGGGAGACTATTTTTTTTGCTTCCTACAGATAAAAAAATAAAGCTCTACAAAGCCTTTGCCTTTTTTTTAACTGCTTAAGCAGCCAGCTGCCAATGAAGTAGAGGGGCCAAACGTCTTCTCCGGCAGCAGAGAAGAGTATTTTTTGTTCTCCCTTTGAATAAATTCTTGCTGACGAAAGAATTAAGGTATAGATTAGACTTTTGACTGGCCCATTTAAAATGGGTCAGTATCTGTATCCAAATAATGCAGAAATGAAGTAGGATTTGCTGGGCACGTTGACCACTGCTCAGGGCGTCGACCAGGTATTGATCGAGTCTGCTGTTTGAATATTGTGAATGGCAGGTGGGTTACAGCTGACATCTAGGGTTCTGCCTTGGATTAAACACAACTGTAAAGCATTCCCAGACGCACTGAGAGGGAAATACAAAACCATACGGTAGTCCATCCCTCCCAAGTTAGGAACCATGAAAACAGCTGGAAATGGGGGAGCTTACAAAAGTTTGCATAGAAGCATTAAGGTTTCATATAGAGGAAATTTTATATATATATACATATGTGTGTGTGTGCACGTGTGTGTGTGCTTATTTACATATGTATATGTGTATACACATATTATTTACATATTTATATTCATAAAAGGATGTTACATATTATATATTACTTTCTCTTTTTTTCTTTCACAATCAATCATTTTCAGTACATGTTCTTTAACCAGCTATAATCACTGGTTTCCAGACGAGAAGGCCAATCAGACCTAGAATCACCGGATTAACACAGAATTGGGAATCAGGGATATGAATCATAGAAATTAACACTAAAAACTACAGAAATAGGTTCTTATAAAAAGAGAGGAAGGAAGGAAACCCATCTCCCAAGAGATAAATTCAAAGGACTAAAAGGGCTTTAATAACATACATCTCATTACACTGTGACAGTGACACTGACTATGACAGTGATGACAGATGGTGGAATGTGAACACTGCAATCCATGAGAGAATAACTAAAAAAACACCACTCTCAAAACTCCAACACAGATTACCTCTCAAAGACAAAACTGTATGTGCAGAATATCTGTGAAATACTGTAAAAACAACCATAAACAGAAAGTTTGGGGGGACATCTAGTGTTTCTAAAAATTTGTATATTGTTTCTTTTTTACCATAGCAAAAAAAGGATTTAACGAAATGCTGTATACTAATTTAAATTAGTAATAATCCAGATAATTTTACAGACTTTACAAGTATGTAACCAGATGGCATCTGTATATTTCACGCATACATCTCAGAACTACACATATATGATCACTGTTTTAACTACTGTAGGCATAGTCCAATCAAAAATTGTGAAATGAGCATTTTTAACTAAAATATATTCGCATGTTTCCAGTGTGATACTGCTTTTTACTGTCATTAATGCATTCAGCATTTCTAGAATGTTGGTAACTAATTAACTGGCAAAGTAAGTAAGTTGGACAGCTTTTAAACTATTTCTTAAGAGAATTAATAAATAAATCATTCAGATGAATTCAGGCATAAAGTGCTTTACAAAATAAGATCAGTAAGGAAGTTCAGTACATATATAGTTTTGTGTAATTAAATCTGATATTTGCTGAATAACCATAAAATCAATACTTTCCCATAAATCAAGGAAATCCATAGAGCAGGAGACAAAGAAGGGTTGCATTAAAAAAAAAAGATATATGATCGAAAATCATGACTGTAATCCACAGGGAATATACCACGGTATCAGCAATACTGTCCTTTACCAAGAACATTGCTGGGGAAATGATTGATTTTTAAAGGGAATTACTTACCAAGAATAACTACTACATTCCAGCTAAACACTTCAAATCTTAAATCACTGAGAAGACTGAAAATCTTACACTAGTCAGGATCATTTGGAAAAAAAGATTTCCAGTGCAGGATATTTTTTGCATAATATAAAAGTACCTAAAAGGAAATCCATTCAAGATTAACAGAAGTGGCTACACAAATGGAACTGTTCGTAGAAGTGAAAACATTAATCAGCGCATTCCTTCCTCCCATCTGCCTCAGGATAATTAGAATTTTAGATTTTTTTATTCTTAGAAAAATCAAAGTTCTATTACCGGGTATTAAAGGTAATCTGTAAAGGGAAAGAAAAAAAAATGAGTGTATCTTCATTTTATTCCATGAAGTAAAAGGATGCCAAAAGCTTCCCCCTCCATTTTCTGTAACCCCAGGGAGATTTCATTTCCTCAGCCTCTGAGTGAAGTTGTGATATCCTTGAAGAGAGCTCTTCTCTGAAGTGCTTTTGCTTAGTTTGGAAAGAAAATAGACCATGGCCAGAAATTTAAAAGGCGTTTAAGTAAACATTAGTTGCTCTCCCAGTAAGGATACATTTCTGATATAACCTTCTACAGTCTCCATGATCTACAGACTCTTTCAAGATAGACAATCCCATCAGTATTATTAAAAACAATTAAAAGAAAGAAAGCCTTGTCCTCCTTGCATAGGTCACTCAGTGAACAACTATGGATAAGACTTGATTACTGTTAAATTAAGTTGGTTCTTACTGAAAAACTTCCCTAAAATCATATAATAGTTTTTACTGACAAATAAATGCTAAAAATATTAATTCTTTGCAATCTAGGATATAGTCACAAGTAGCTAGTAGTCTTTACTTTCTTTGACATTTAAGGAGCAGTTAACATCCCTCCTTAATCATACTAACATCCTTTATTGCAGAGCACTGGAGAAGCTAATTCATTTCCATTCTAAACCATGCTTACAAAATAATATTAGAGCTATTTATTCACTTATTTAAGGCTTTGCAAGTCCATTTTGTGCTACCAAAGGTTATAAACATACACGAAGAGAAAACACTGTCTCTAATAAAGACAAGATTTAATCTTTCCACGTTCTTACTTTAAAGGCACAAAAACAACAGAGAACATGAGTAAAAAATAAAACAAAAACTAAAAATAACAAAACAAAAAACAAATAGGAAAAGATGAGTGTCACAAAAATATTTAAGGACAATACCTGTTGTATTAATCATACTTTTTGGTGTAGCTCCTGTTGCAGCAAATATATTAGGCGTACTACCCGGTGGCAGTCCACTCCCAGCTGTAGCGGCTCCAACTGTGGTAACAGCCAGGCTACCTGGTGGGGGTTTCTTCACCGGTACAACCACGCTCCTGTTGAAAAGAAGCAGCAGATTACCAGAACTGCACAATGGAGTTACCAAGAGTTTATGTTTTTCATAGATTTCCACTTTGTTCTACGGCTGTTGAAAAGGAACACATAAAAATGTCCACATGTTTTTTTAACCTTTATGGAATAGCTGTAAAGTTAAACTCCCATATTCCAATGCATGGTTTGCAGTTCCATGTGATTAGGAAAAACTCATCTAATTTCTCTTTCAATACCCATAGAACGGAAACACCACACCACTTGATTGGTATGATGTGGAGACCGGTATTAGCTCTTGAGTTCCAGATTTGCAAAGAAAACGTTAAGTGTTGAAACTATGGTAGCATACTAGTAGTATTTGTATGTGCAGTATTAAATGAATATAGGTCATTTGATGGTCTCACCAAAGCTATCTGAGTTCACAGGGTTTTTTTCAGGTCACCTGAACATTTAAATACAGTACTTGATTCTTCAGTTCTTCACGTATTTCCTACTTGCAAAAATAGCTGATTATCAAACATAATTGTTCACTGTCTTGTGGAAAAAATTTTTATTCATTTAACTCAACAACACATAGATGTAAATGGAATATGCAAAGTGTAATATAAATATTTAGCTGCAAAATATTGATATTATTCTTATTTTAGTATAGCATTTAAAAGGCAGTCCTGAGAGTCTGTAAGCTTTTAGGAAGAAAATAGGGCTTTCATACAAAAATATATGACTTACTGCATTCAAACAAATACATTTTCATCTAATCTTAAAGTGTTCTTTTCTTTCAAATTTCAAAACAAAACCCTTGCTGTACACAGTAAAAGGGAAGAAGGAGGAAAAGATCACAGGGACATTTAATTAATACTTTTTCAACATCGGTCATCTGTGATAGTAAGACAGGTATGTTTACATATATCCACCAGTATTCAATATTTCATTTCCTATTTAGTATTTCCATTTCTTTATTATACAAAAAAACTATTAATAAAAACTCTTTTTCAGTAGAAAATGTAAGTGAAAACCAAACCTGAAACAGATAATTTTTGTAAATGTTAAAAATAAATTTTCATCATTACACACATGCTTTCTAGCTAGCAGATATACTTTTTTAAAATTAAAAAAAATCATTGTGATCAAAAAAAAGACCAAGAAAATACAACTATTGGTAATAGGGCCACATTTTGCAACATAAGTTCCTTTATTTATCCTTATTGACTAAGCAAATGAGACTAGGAGTCTCATTCCCAGTTTGTTTTAAACACTGCACCTCAATTAGAGGAACTGGAATGAAAACAGTCACTCAGGAAAGGAATCCTTTCTGTTAGCTAACAAAAGAAAGAAAAGGATTCTTATGAAGACAGAAAAAATTCATACAGGTTCATTTGAACTGATAAATATTAAATCTAAATCTAAACATAAACCTAAATTTAAAATTCCAAATGCTTTTGCTAAAAAAATTATTAGAATGTAAAGAAACTCTAGCTCTAAGCTCAGGGAAAGGTATAAGTAATGTAAAAAATGATTTTTCTCTTCTGTCTATAACAAAGAAATATTTATCAAAGTAGTATAAGCTGTAAGACATTT
Source organism: Struthio camelus (assembly GCF_040807025.1). Classification (NCBI taxonomy): domain Eukaryota; kingdom Metazoa; phylum Chordata; class Aves; order Struthioniformes; family Struthionidae; genus Struthio; species Struthio camelus. The sequence continues at coordinate 197,339,893 of NC_090942.1, forward strand.
TTCCGTATTCCAGAAAAAGCACAACCAAGAATAATGAAGAATGTGGACAGATATTTGCAAGAAATTGTGTATTTGCTACCTTCTTGGAAGCTTAGAAGCTAAAACCATATCCAGTTGACAAACTGATTGAGTCATCAATTGCTTCACCAGACATAAGCATCTCTATGCCAAACACAAGCGTATGTGGACAATAGACTGGTTTTTATGAAGAACCCTGAAGGAAGCATCAGTCTCAATAGCCTTCAATAATCTTTCAATGTAGTAGTAAAACAGCATAAATTACCTCACAATTACCATGAATCAAAAGGTGCATAACAACCTTTTACAGTACCATAATTTGTTTATATCTGTCTAAGCCCTCAATTTCCATGGATTTTAATTCAAAGATAGTCTAAATTCCTTCCAAGTAGATGTAATTGATGATGCAAACTGCATTGGTGATGCTATTGTGATTACATACAAATGTTATTTTTTTGTGATCTCTGCTTATTTTGAAGTGTATGAAATGAGCCATAAACATTCTTTTTCACTCTTTTTAGGAGGGATCACAGCATCAGTTAATGTCCCCATATTCTGAACAACAGCTTTCATTAGCACCCTGCAGCAGGTATTGCAGAAAGGTTATCCTAGGCATAACGACGGTTTTCTAACTCCTACCATTTATATTAGGTGAAGAGGAGTTTGCACAGTACTCTACTGATTAAGATATGCAATCAAAAAATAATTGTTTTGGTTTGTAGTTAATAATCTCTCAATTCCTGCTGATACAAAGTGTTTACATAGCAGCATCTACAGGCAATTATAGCCAGATTTAAACATGTAGATTAATCTGCTCCTTAACACTACGGCATTCCCTAAAATTAACTCCTATGCACACATAAAGATCTCTAGCTCAATTAATATTTCAGTCAAATACTTGAGTTCTGGCTGTTCAGCAATACCAAGTACTCAAGAATAGAGTCCCTTATGGTGCCATATAAACATAAAAAGAAATTAGAACTTGTATCTTGAACAAAAGCATCTCTTGATTGCATTAATTGCAAAGAAATTACTATCTAGAGAACTGCAATAAAAAGTCCAAGATTGATATGAATGGAGAATGAATAGGAATGTCTGGGTTTTGAGGGGCAAGAAGGAACGCACAACTCCCAAAAGTCGCTGAGAACGGTCCATGTTAATGGTATCTATATCAGCAGGTCATCAAGACCCGAATAGGAGAACGTGTGTAGTTTCAGAAGATATCCGTATCTGGAGACCAAAAACAGTGAACAAACTCTGATGATTGACAAAGGTGGAGCAGGATGGAGACACTGATGACTGCCAGCTCCAAAAGGGTACAAAAAGCCATACCCAACCCAAGTGACATGAGGAGGACTTGATGAATCCTGGACCTAGCATCGGGACACAAGCATTGTTGTACCTGACTGCTGGACGGACAGCTTGAGCACCCTGTGCTGGTGCCTGACTGCTGGACAGACTCCTTAGACACACACACATTCTAGTGCCTGTGAGCGTGAGACTGTGAAAGTGAGAGTAAAACACATTTTCTTTCGGTATTTAGTTTAAATAAAATCACCTTCCCTTCCTATAAGATTTGGCACTCGTATCTGCTAAACTGCTGATAAAATATTGCAAAGGTATTTCCTACTACTTTACCAAAGCTAAATTCAAAGTCTTCCTCTTTATCTTCAGAAAGCTCAGTGGTCTTTCAGAGTACCTGAAACATCACCTAACTTTCCAAAGCAAAGATCCTAATCAGCTCCACTTCCTGGACACAACGGACAAGACTCCCATAAAGGCAAAGTCTACAGACTTTTCTCAAGAGTTCAGTTTGAGGCTGAAAATCAGCTCCCACGGGAAGAATGGACAGTCCCCCATATTATGTAAATATTAACGCTCTACCTATTGCTGACTTTCTTTTGTAGGTCTGAATGAGGATGTAAGACAGTTCAGGTGCCAATAAATTACAAATTATAAGAAATATCATGAGAAACATCACTCCAATAAAAACAGGCAGGATCAGTGAGACATTTCTGTTCTCGCCTGAAGGAAAACACAGTTTTATGATGTCATACATGATACACCTTGTCAAAATGTCTCATTTCTACCAATAAAGCAAAATACTGTGTGTGAATACAGAATGACATGCAGAGGAAGGTTAAGAAACTATATGAACAATGAAGCGGGGTGGACAAAAATGTGGAAAAAGGTTAGTGTAGCAGCAGAACAAGAAAGGTGAAAGAGAATGACTGACTACTTTCAAAAAAAACTCTCAAAACTTTCTTTAGCCAATCAATCAATCAACCCACTCCAACAGTATACACAGTGAGAGCAACATGTAAATCAAAACAAAACTTTATGTAAGAACCACAATTATTTACCTGCGGATAACATGAATGGAAGACTCTACCGTGATAGATGCTGTACATATATCTTTGTTGGACATTCAGGTATTTCTTTCATTAAGGAACAAAAATCTATAGATTAGATGAAAAGGTCTTACATATTTCTGTAATTTCCTTTTAGGCCTTTTTTTTTATACATGTTTCAGATTTCCAAAAATGTTCCAAACTGATCCACGCTTTCTGAATCACATCATCATGGTACCAAATGATCCTTAATGATTTAGTAAACTAAGGCTTAGTAGTAATTGGCAATGACAACTGATTCTATTTTTCTGTTCATCTAGTAGTTTACAATTCTATTATGAGTTGTGACTAGCAACCACTAGCCTGTTGCTGTGTGAGTGTCCTTCTCAAATTCTAAACCTACTCCTGAATATTTAAGCTGAGTGTCAAATCTACCTACGCATCACTCATGCATTGCCAGTTCATCAACTTCCCTCAGCAAATGGCTACAGAATTTGGGGGGGGGGGGGGGGTAGATTTATTGAACTGTAAAAAGAGAAAGCGGAAATTAAAAAACCCCTCTCAGTCTGATCCACATTGCGTATCTCTTTGCAAGTTCAAACACAATCTTTTATCCATTTTAACATCCAAAGGTCCTCAAACTTAAGTCACTCTGGTCAATCAAGAAGTCAGAGACAGGCTTCCAATATGAGATTTTGTGTACTGTCTATATGAGCATTGGCAGTTATGGCAGAATTACTGTACACTTTTCTGGGATGCATGAAACCTTATAAGGCTGAATTAATGTTCTTGCTCCTCCATTCCTCTCCTCATAGCAGCCGAAAGTATGAGAATTTTCAAGAAGTACTTTTTCAAAAAGTAGTATGGATTTCAAGAAAATTTTTCATAGAAGTATTCCATGTCAAACAGCAATTTCTGCCAGATGTTTCAGAAAAAATCACAGTAGATAAATGAGGCATAGTCTGATATTACATCTCATCTTGTTTCTACAGTTAAATTAACACAACCTCTGAAAAGAAGGTTTAATAACTCCTGTCTAAAATTTATGCATGTTCTCCATATTTATACAAACGTTCAGTCCTTTATAAAACATGCACATTGGTGATTACACACTGTTCTTCCTGATTTCAGTCCCACATTGTGATCTGAATTTTTAACAAGTGTTTGTTAGCATGTATTAATGCCACTTTTTGAACCCTACTTTAGACATTCCTCTACAAGGCTGATTGCATTAAGGTGAGATTTGTTTGAAATCAAGGAGGAAAGACATAATTCAGAAACAACAGACATGGAGAAGAAAAACTGTATACAGAAATGAGAGGTGCACTGAAAAGATACAGAAGGTTCACAGAAGTACATAATCTTTGAGATTCATGCAAATGAACCTGTAGCGATGAATGCACAGTTACTGATTTTTTCAGTCATTTGATACTATACGTTCATCAAAACATCCAAATGTAGAGTACATAAAATGACCCTACTCTACTGAACTAACAAAACTGTTTCAAAAAAAAAAAACAAAGGAAATCTTCTCAGGTGTGGTTTTAGGACAACGACATACAGGTCATTGGTCCTGGCTCTAAGACCAAGCAGGAGAGTGAGTTTTAATATTTATACCCTGAATGAAATTTCTAAGCACTAGTACCTCCCTCACATTCAGGATAAATTAGCTCAAGTACCCAGAATGATCTTAAATATTGACAAGAAACAAGGAAAGACTACATGATATGAAGAGCTAACTCTATGAAAAAGAAAGATGGTCTTGGTTGAATAGACAGTGAAAATATCGGAAATCTGATGAGCCTGAAGAAGGTGAATAGAATATATGCTAAATTGTCATGTATTAAGTGCCAGAAACATCTCTGAAAAAAGAAAAAATTGCAAAGGAACAAAGAATATAAGATGTAAACTGGGGATGGGTAAGGAACCCGATCCTGCATCTACCAGCAAAAAAAAAATACCAAACTCACTAGCTAAAAAGTAGCCATTCTGTGAAAGTCAAAAAAGCTTTAATAGTGATTTTACAAAAACTTCTTAAGGTCTAAGTAAGACAAAAGATCCAGTGTAATTTTCAGCTGTACATCCAGTTATTCATGTTAAAGAGTACAGAGATGCTGGTTTTCTCCTGATAACACATACATAAAACTTCACTTAAGATACAGCCACAGCTCTACGCACTGAATATGTAAAGATGAACACCACAAAGGTTATAAGAAGAGTTTGAAAAGATCTAACTGTACAGATTGCTAAATGATAAACAAGCGAGATGAGAATACAGCTTGATGAAAAAAATTTAGGGTTAATATACCCCATTTTGGTTGACTTTAACCTATTCATAGGTTTAGGATGAATTTGCTCTAAATGAAAAGCTGAGATGAAGGTCCCTTCCACCTTTTTTTCCCAACTGTATTCAGCTATTCAGTGGGTAAGATATTCATCAGGAGTTCAGATGATGCAATTTCAACTCCCTTCTCTGTCTAACAGGATCCAAAATCATATCTCCTGTTCTCTGGAGTGTATCTTAACTGCTACATTAGGAAAGATCTTCTGGAAAGAGGAACTCTCAAGTCTTTCCTTTGGACCCAGATCTCCATTGTACAAAAAATCGTGAAAGTTACTGAGAGCTAATTGTATCGAAGATGAGTCACTTAATCCCCACACTACTGGTAGATTTTTTCATTCCCATGTTTACAAGCTATTGCAATAGCCAAAGTAGTGGGGAATGCTTCAAGTAGACGCTTCCATTCTAACTGACCTAACTTGATTCACAGGAAAAATGTTTTGCCTTTTCCAATTATTTTTCATCAAATTTAAAAAAAAAAAAACAACAACTCTTCTTGGGAGAAAAGTAGAAAATGTTTATTCATAATTCATTTTTCTTGTTTTTAGTTTTCAGGAAAACCAAATCTATTTTTCAGTAGTCATCTTTTGGAGACTCTACTGACTATTCTTTGAATGTAGTCTCCTAATTTAGATACCATACTGAAATGGCTGATGCAGACCACTGTAAATCATTGATCTCCTAAAGATGCACAATAATAGAACAGATATATAATGAACCAGAGAATCACAGAAAAGTTGGGGTTGGAAGGGACCTTTAGAGATCGTCTTGTCCAATCCCCCGGCTCAAAGGAGAGCTACCTAGAGCAGGTTGCCCAGGACTATATCCAGTTGGATTCTGAATATCTCCAAGGACAGAGACTCTGCTTCCTCTCTGGGCAACCTGTTCCAGTACTTTCAGTGTGTTTTCTCACATACAAACAGATTATCAACAATCTTTCCAGTACTTGGGTTTTTTTTTAATTTTTAAGATGGGATTTTCCACAACTCTTAGCATTGGTTTAAATACTCCTTCTTAAAGTGGTAGGAAAAAACTGTTAGAGAAAACCCATGTTAAGAATCACAATCATGCAGAACATGTTCAAGTAAGTTGGTTAACTGATGTGATTGCATCTGTGGTACATGCTCAACCCATATCATGAGAGAGAAGATAAGCTTCCTCTCCAGCATTCTTCATCTTAATTTTACCTTTTGAATTCTTGCCTTTTTCCCATTCTGTCAACCATTAAAAAACAAAGTTTGTTCTAGTAAAACATACAGGGACTCTGAGCAGTACTTCTAAATATAGTTTACATATAAAAAACATAGGTATGTATCTAAACGTACTTTCTAAATGCTTTCTTTCTTAGTACTTATGCCAGATACAATATGACTGGAATCTCACCGAGTGTGAGATTGCACCTTATCCAGCATACTTTTAAAATTGGCCCCAAGGACAATTTATAGGGAACAAAAAAGACTAAAATAGGTCAAAAAAGTGGCTTTTGATATTTCAGAATATGCTTGTAAAGATTTTATTGAGCATTTAAATTCCCATAAGGATCCATAATATTCCATTTTATGAAATGATAAAGCATTAAAAGTGAGTCAGGATGTTTAACAGCAGCAAAAATAACTTATCTCACTTCCAAGAACTCAAGAATTTCTACATATGCACAAATGCTTCCTACTGAAATAATTCTACTAAGTATAGAAAATATACGCAAATTATTGCATTTTGCAAAAACAGTAAATAAGATACAAAAACAAGAGCCCCCTCATAATTTCCATAATAGTTTCACTCTAAAAACTCTCTACTAGAGAAAGGTAGATTGTAACAAATGCAAACTTCAGAATGCAGTATTGGGCACAATCACAAACAATTTCACAACCTGCCCCTCTTCCGGTGGGACAAATATATGTCAGCAAAACCCCCAAAACATGAAACTCCCAAACCCTAACATCAACAGCAAGCGCTGATTTTTCTCAGGCAAAAGATGAGAATGTAGAAAGGAATTTTTAGTGAGTTATGCTCCATTAGTGGCAAACATAGGAGAGCTAACCCTTTGTATTTGCCTCTAAAAATGCCATCCTGGATGCTATTTTCAAGGAATGCAGTCTAACGTTAAAAGACATGTCATAACTTTGAGAATCCAGGCTCCAGCGTCCCAGAAACCTGTTTATATAGCTCATAATGTAATTACAGCTACCTTAAGACAGATGAGGCAGAAGGCAGCAATATATTGAAAACTAATTGAAAAATGCAGTTGTCCAGAAGCACTTGTGGGGAAGAGGTCTCTGAAAAGCTGCTCAAAGCTTCAGAGTTTGCCGTGAAATTTTTGATGTTGTCACTCTCAATCTATTGAATGGCTGACAGACAATCAAACCCGTCTGGCTGGCTGGCAGCTCATTTTGCTGGCAGGTGGCAAACAATTAGACACACCAATTTGTGCCTCCTGATGACATTAAAGCATGAAACTAAGTTGTATGCAGGGCCTAGTGATTTGTGTGAAAGCATTTCAAAAATAATACTCTTTGCCGTGGCAACTCATTTCAGACTGCCACCTCCCATTACGGCTTTGAGCAGTGAAGACGACAGACTTGAGTTACGTGCGGTGCAAGGCCGCTTCTGTTCAATCCGTCATCAGCGCCCCCCGAGACCTCAATCCCCTCCTTTCATCAATATCACCTCATCATTTACATTCGATAGTACTTGAACTGCTGCATACATTAACTGCGCGGAAGTCCTATTTGATAAAATATGTTGGACACATTTTTTGCTTTTACATTTCATTTATAGATGCAAAAATTCTAAGGATACACTGTGGCTCTTTTGAACACATTACCAATGTACAAATAAAAAAATAACATGCAGAACAAAACATATCATATTAAATGATAAAACAGAATTCTAAACTTGAATTCTATTTTGCAGTTTGCTTCATATGGAGTTTACCTGAGTATAAAATGAGTGATTATAGCTAAGGAAATAGCTTTAAAATAACAAAGATTCTATTATTTTTCTAGTAATTATTTATTACCACAGGTCTTCTTTTAGAAGACTCACATGCAACACGATAATCTCCCAAAGATCGTTTCTTAGATTATCTTTTGACTGAAGTGTAAAATACATTTCTCTAATATTGATTTGCTTACAAATACAAAATCGCTGTGTATTTTACAAAAGCACACAGAAAACTGTGCTAAAACAAATAAAACCTGACAAAACAATACACTGCACTGCTCGTGAGTCTCTCTGGAGAGAATTAACATGGCCAATAGCCACACTGCTCAATAAAGTACCAAAAGCTGCATAAAGTAAAGCAACAGAAGAACCTACAGAAATACGTATCACAGACATAGTGTTAGCTTTAAGTGTGTGCTTAAATCAGTAAGCACAAGTATATTTACATCTTACAAGAAAGCTTTAGGTATAACCGTGGGCAAATAACCAAGCTGCAACTTTTTTCAGTTTTTCAAAGATAATCTGGATACTAAGAGCAACAGAAAATGTTCATACACCATGACAACCTAAAATCCTTGTTGCGCTCTCAATTCATATTTTAATTAAATTGTTTTAATATACTATCCAAGTTTTTTTCCCCAACCTTTATCCCTGTTGCTTTCACAATTCATATTTTAATTTTTTTAATATGCTATTCAAGTTTTTTTCTCAACTTTTATATTTCAGTTCCCCCATGAAAAGTTAGGATCTCAGTCTGCTTCTGGACAGAAAAAAAACAATAACAACAACAAAAAACCCAAATGCTTTTTAGCTCCTAAGCAAGCTAATAAAGTATGAAATGCCTATCAAAATCCATAAACTCTAGACGTGCAGTACCTCTTATGTAAGTCCACAATTCTATATTTGCAACTCCTAATGACAATGCTCAAAATGTCCAAGCACTCACATTGTTTCAAGAAGAATCTACGCAGGTGATGACACTAAATATAGGTTATGGTCAACATATTGCAGTCCTCTTGAAGTTTTTAATACTTTCTTATAAAACCATACTTCAGAAATACCAGAATAAAACTCCTCTCTCCAACTACCTTGAGGATAGGTTCCCTCTAAAGGCAACAGAGGGAGACATCTCATGAGGTGAAATGCTCCATTCTAATTTCGGTGCCTAGCATTCTGTGAATTAATAACTCTCTAAATGAAGTTTTTTTCTTAACTGACCAAAGTAGAAATTTAGCTGTTAATTTCGAAAATTCTATATTGCTAAATCTGCAGAAATGCAATTATCAGAAGCAGAATATGAATCAGAATTATCAGAAGTGGAATACGGCAGTTCCTCACACAGACTAAAGGAAAATTTCCATAGCCTTATAGGAAAAAAATTTTTTCACATCACCTTGAAATCACTCCAAAATTACAACATGCGGTCGGTGAATGAAAAATATCCTCTTAGTTAAACAGTTGCTAAATAAGCTTTCTCTGAAATGGTCATAAGATCTAAAATATTATTGGAAAGGGTTAAATTTGTTGCTTCCAAGCCACATTTCACTTTTCCTTTCTCAAAACAATCTTCTTTGTTATGGCAGATGCTATCTGATTGTTTATTGAATTATTTCAAAAAAGCCGCCTCAGTACTAACATATACTTATAGAAAAAAGCCATCAGCTTTTTAACAGAATTTTAACTTTTGTACCTACACAATGAACTAATAATTTTCTAAAACTTTGCTTAAAGTTTTGAGACATGTTTTAACATACCTTTGACTTGATTCTTGATTCCTTATGATTTTTAACATTTTAATTAAGAAATTGCTGGGATCGTGTCATACTGGAAAATTTAATAACGTCAACATGCATAAGAGTTGGCTCTTTGCACAGGTTAAGGCTGAGCCCAGAATGAAGTACGTTATTGTCTTTTGGAAGGATGCTGTCAATTGTACACCTTATCACAACTTCTACGTTCAGGATCATTGAGATGGATTGGATATTTGAAAAAAAGTATTTTCCTTAGAAGCAGGGAAGTTACAGCCTAACAAGAGAAACAAAGGACTCCCTGAGTAAATGTTGACAGTTTATCTTTAAACACTGACTTTTCAGCTTATCTACTTTTTCAAGACCTAAAGAGAAACTGGTCTCCACCATGACCATTCAAACAATCTCGCATGGTTCAAGCATTTCAGCACCAGAAAAGAAGTGCAATAACAGATCAGTTAATATTTATGCATTTTGGAAGAATTTTCAGCACTGTCAGTCTATTCTACATCAGCAGATATTACCCCTCCTTCCCGCTATTCCCAACTATCTCTTAGAATTTTATTCAATACTGACAGAGGGAAAAAAGGTGATTTTTTTTGTCTATACCATAGGGTCCGTTTTGGTGAAACAGAAAAGGAGAAGTAATGCAGTTGGTTTTGTAATGTATTCTAATGTATTGTAATGTAATGTATTCTAATACAAACCAATAGCAGAATCAGCATGTTAAAATAAATCCCTCAAACTTCTGATTTAAATCAATATCAAATAATCAATCCAGCCATATACCTGTCAAATGAGTGAAACTGCATGGGAAGAATTGCCTGAGCTTCTCTCTTCAGTGCAGGATCTGGGTAAGGGATAGGATCCGGACCACATTCGGCAATTTCAACAGGGGCTGCCACAAGACTTTTCAGTATTTCCTTAACATTGATGCCTTTACTTTGGCTGATACTGGATATTGATGATGCAGGTTTCAAGATTTCACTGGGGCTTTCACTTAAGCTTTCCTGAGATTTCTTCACCTCAGAAGACAAAGTAGACAATAGCTCACTCATAGCATCAGGGCCTGTGCTCGCCTCCAAGTCTGTCCCATTCAAAATACTGGGCATCTGTTCTTCTCCAATTCCAGAATCCGTATGAGGAATAGAGCTTTCTAGCTGAATATCTTCAGCTGGTGTTGGTGTTTCTTTTTCTTTGCTACTATCTGGAAATACAGTTGGTGTCTCTGCAGTGAAATAGATATTATGAACAATATTTATAATTTAATTAGAAATTGTTCTCTACAAATATAGCCATGAGGTTTTATAACATAGAAATAGAAAGTGTTAGAAAGCCCATAAATATTAGTAGGTTACACCTAGAAGCTCCTTCTGCATATAAAGCATATTTTGGTTTCAATAGCTGTTTTGCATATCTAAAGGTTTGTAAGATGGAGCCCGAAGTTGCATCATGCAAGCTCAGTGATATTTAAAAATTACAGCTCACTATTTACACAGTGATCAAATAACAGAATACTGCCTAAAACAACACACTCACAATTATAGCGTATAGCTAGTATATCTGTATGATCTGTGAGGCTATTGGAAAAACAAGGCACAACCAGTCATGCTTTAGGATTTTATAAAATTTAGGTTGCTATTGCTGTCAGCAAATCTTAAGCTTGCATTCAAAAGAAAATGAAACTGCTAGACCTGTTGTTTGCAAAGATAAATTCAAATGTATATTATGTGCATTTTTACACACACACGGACTTAAGTACCTTAAAAACAAATCTGTTTATACATAAACAAAAGAGTGTTATGGTTCATTCTTCAGATAACTGCCCCTTGCCCCACTAAAGGTAAAATTCTTTAATTCTTTTTGGTAAAAGTTAAAAATTAAAGTAAACACATTTGGACTTGTAGTACACAGCTTATAGAGAAGGGTAAACTAAATATGTTGAGTTTGGAACATTTCCAGATCGAAATGGACCTGCAGAACCTTGCAGCCAAGAAAAGTGTACCTTTATTAACTACTTCAGCGAAAGAGACACAACAGTTTCATTAAATACAAATAATTCAGCAGTATGCTTAGGGGAAAGTTAGCTGAAGTAATGAATAACTTAACATTCGGTTACACTTTTCAGAGCAGCAGACTGTGGCTCTTTTTAACAAAAAAAAGCCCTCACTTAAGCTGATATTTTTAAAATTTCAAATTAACTTATTTTCATTGAGTCACTTGCCTTGATTATAAAACTTAGTTGGCCTGTGAATGAATTAGGGCTACTTTTTCCTTTCTTTCTTTCTTTCTTTTTTTGGATGGTTCTGATAAAGTAGTAGGTTTAAATATTCTGGAAAATATTTCAGAACATACTTAGATGAAGTTCTGCCCTGCTAACTATTTCAAACAGAAGGTTCCTCAGCAACGTAACTACAATACCAATCACATAATTTATTATCAATTGTAACAGCAATCACCTGCAGAATACCTATGTTTTTACCACATATGCGTAAGAGTGCCCGTGTGTGTGCATGCATAAACAATTCTATATGGATTATTTGCTTGACCTAAAGGTACTGTAAAAGTATTCATATACAACAGTGTTAATGAACAGATAAAGATAGAACCAAAGAGGCTACAAAAAATACAAAACAAAATGACCTTTCATAAGGAATGTTTTCTTCCTTTAACAGCCACAAATGCTGAAGCCACTTCCTTCTTCTCTTTCTCCTAGTTGCCTTAAGTACATTTTGCCAAACAGATATCAGCTCTATTTTGTGAATCAGGAAGTAGAAATTGGATTTAGGAGCTGCATAACATGCAGTCAGCAGCTGTCAGTTCAAGAAGTAAAAAACCCGAGTCTACTTAGTACTACGTATATGTGGCAGAGGGGACACTGGGAAAGCAATTTGATCCACAAAATGATCCTAATGAATCTTCTATTTGTTTGCTTCTTTAAACTTCATCCTTACAAAGACAACGCTTTTGAACTGCTGGGAAGAGTACCACTAGAGAGCCAATCAAACCAATTGTTGCCCTGCTCAAGCTAGAACTGCATCTCTGCACAGAATACCCTACCTGCCTGGGAAGAAAGCCAGTTCAAATGCGTAGAAGCCAGGGCAGAAATCTATATCTGAAAAATGCTCAGCGATAGTTGCAGAAACCGTGGCATTGTAGAAGAACTTGTGATCACTTTATGATTATTCAAATTAAGATCTGAATAGCTTGAAAAGATGAACGATAATTTAATTCTTACTGGTTAATAAAGAATGTATAAATTACATGTGTAGCTCTAGGGAATTAAGCACTGTGATCCCTGCTCCCTGAGAAAAAGACTTCCTGAAATTATAAAATCTCAGAAGCAGATTTTTTTTCAATGATTACAGTTGTTTTAAGTATAGTTAAAAAAGAAATCAAACAAACATCTAATTTGATCCTAAAAAACGGCTTGCAATGAAGGAAAAATAGAATGAACAGCAAAGAAAGCTATGTTAGAAGTGCAGAAGTGGACAGCAAATGAGAATTGCTGAAAATCAAATGAAGCTAAATACTCTGATGTATGGTAAATAAAATGGAAAAAAAGTTCTGTTATTATATAAATGTAAAGAGGACATTGAAAGAAGAAGAGGGTCTAGTATATGGTGAAGATACAGTAGATCATGATCTAAATATGGACAAAACACTACTTGAACATTTAACCTCAATTTTCATTAAGGTCGACAATATTGAACACAAAACTAAAGACAATAAGGATAATGGAAATGTGGTCATGGAAATACAAATAACCTTAAGTAAATCAGAAGATATATTTTAATGTATTAAAAACATGGGAATGAATGGACTTTAACCCAATTTTGAAAGAAGCAGTCTGTGGAATTGCTGGTCTAGTAACCAGCAAGTCTTTGCCAAATACGTAAGTTCAGACCACAACATTTAACTGTGGAATACCAGATATAGCATTTGTTTTTAAGATGGGGGGAAATTATCTGCACAACTGCAAGACTTTAACACCTAGCAAGATTTCAAAATTAAGAGCTTTTCTTAATATTTATTGATCAAAGAAAATATGGCCACTGTAATCAATTTCAATAAAGTATAATGTCACAAAATATATTAATTCAATCTGGAGAAACAGAATTAACAGAAGGTGGAAAAGAAACTTGCCAAGTAGGAGCCATCAAAAAGTTTCAAAAGAAAAAGCATCAAACTGAGGGAAACTACCATGGGAGTTATCCAGTTTAAAATTTTTATAAAGATTTCAGCAAAAAAAGTAGGAATATTCTGGTGAAATTTACTCATTACAAAGTTAGCAGGTACAAATGATGCAAAAGAAGGAATTCTGACAAAACTGCAAATTACATTTAATAGTGCAAAGCCATTTATTCAGTGACTAACACACAGATTTCCATTATAATTGGAATTCATGAACTGGAAATGACCAATCATGACATCAATCACAGGGTGACTATTCAGCTACCAAAACAACACTGCTATGGAAAAGGTAAATGTGAGTCCAAACTTTTCTGGAGAAATAGCTACAGCAATAGTAGGTATTAACTGTATTAGAGAAGGCTTTGGTAGGTTTCATTTTGGAGTAATGTATATGCAGCTATAGTTGACAAAGATGTAGTGTCACTATGGAGATCAACAGTACCCTATTCTTGCAGAAAAAAGGGTTTCACTTATTTAGTCTGGCAAAGTTAATACTGAGAAGGAACACAAGTGCTATTACACATTTATTTTAAGGATACAAACTCCAGAAAAAGGATTGAAGCTAAATGGAAGAGTTGCCAAGAGAAAAACTGAGCGTAAATTCTCCTTGAACAAATTTAGTTTGGTAAATGACCAGCCATCAATATGGAATTAAGGATCTGGAATAGCCTTCCAATAAGAGTAGCAAACTCACAAGCAAAAACTAGTATCAACATAGAGTTTGAAAATAGATTGTTTTATATGATGCTTTGCCTCCACTATAAAGGGACTGAACTTAATTACTCAGCAGGTCCCTTGTCTTCCTTTGTTCCCATATGAGAATAAAACACCCACGAGGACTGCACTGCTTGAAGTTAAAAGTGAAAGGAAAACTAAATTTTTACTGGCTCTAAAAATAACCTTTTCTAATCAGACGCATATAATTCCTGATATGTCACTTTTACATATACGTGAAAGAATAAAATAATAACAATGTTTCTAAAATAAAACTGCACACACAACTAATACCATTGTAAGACAAACATGAAAGAAACAGTCAAAAATAAAGTTGCACTATTTATTAGGGAAGATCACTGTGTTTCAGCTTAGGATTAAATTTGATATATTTGTGGATATAAATTTAGATATGACACACTGATATATAACACTAATTAAAATTATGTTGGAATAAAAAGATCAATAAAAATATCACATACAGATAAGTGTAGGGATACTTGAGTTCCATAGTAACCAGACTTGTATCTTTACTTTTCTTATTGGTCCTCCACTATGTATAAGAACCCAGGGCACTAAGTCAATTGAGCTTAGTCTAATTCATCATTATGAATAGCAGTCTCTACAAACTACCTAACTTCCATGGATTACTTCTCATTTTTCAAAATAGCACACATGCCAAATGAATATGGGTTTAGCCTGTCAAGTTACTTTTTGTAAATCAAAGGAAAACAAATTCAGAACAGATAAAACTGATTCCATTTCTGTATCTCAAATAAAAATACTAGAAGAGCACTATTTGTGAAATGATGTCTGAAAAGATATGTTGTAAAACCTTCTGGATCCGAACTAACATCGTTTTAGCTAAATTCTAAATTTCTGAATAAGGGCCAAAGAAGCAACCAATTTAGTCCCAACACTGTACATCAACATATTTTGTTCTATTTTCATTGATGGCATGTCACAGCACTTCCACAGCCTACTGACTTCAGAATTCAGGAATAAAGAACCAGTACTGACCACTGCATTCATAGTATTATTTAGCAAATATCTTAAACCTGTAACGTGTATGCTTTTGTAACAGCCCTGAATACTCAAAGCAACTTAGCCAAATGATAATTTAAACAACGACCAGAAGCACAAACATAACTGATTACATCTGTCTATGTTATAACATTTTGACAGTAAGCCTGTAAATTTGCAGCAAACCTCATCAGTTTTCTGCAGCACTAGGCCATGTCAGTAGACAAAGTAAAAACATTACTAGACCTAGTGATCTTAACCCTGTCAGAAATCAGCAGTTGGAAGCCAGATGCCTCTTTCTAACTGTTTCTCATTGTAACTAATGAGTTCATCTACTACGTTATGGAAAAAATATGGACTTAAGTTAACTAAATGATATATTGTATATCTGGTGACCTCATCTGTCACACTGCTTCCATAAAATATCTTGCTTGCTTGTGATTTATGAAGTGTATTGTAATTTTTAACCTACTGAGTTACCTAAATAGTTCTCATAGTACTTCTAAATACCTACAGTTAAATACCTAAAGTTAAAATAAAAAAAAATTGTTTATTACCTAATTAAAATGCATTTAATATCTGTGGTAAATACATACAATTTTGCTATTACAAGCAACTGACAATTCAAATTAATCTGCTTTTAATTTCTTTTTACCTAGACACAAATTCTGGAGAAATTGTGTGTATATGAGAGGAATTTATGTTTTTTTTTTCTTTTGCCATAGATTAAAACCACCTATTAGATAAAAAACAGCTGAAAATTTGCAAAAGTAAAAGCTACGAAAATTATATTTTTATTTGCTTAAAATATGGCTGAACATACGAGTTTTCACCCCATGAAGAAATTTATCTGAAAGTTGGGCCATCCTGGTCTTCGTCAAATTTCTGCAGCAAACAACACAGCAGCCTCTGGTAATGGAAAGCTTTGGTCAGTCTTGACACAGGAGGTGCTGCCAACTTTCAGTTTGCATGCGCACTGGAAAATTTATGAGTAGATATTGATTTTTGTATAGCTACTTTAAGCCAGTGATAATAACCTTAACTGCTTTTTACAGGCCCCTTCACAGTATTGTACAAACTTTGAGGGAGCTATACTACACAGGCTGAAAAAACATTCGAAGCAACAAGGCAGTGATATAGCTTCCTCCATAGCTGACAGAGTCAAACTACTCAGTTCCTGAGTTGCATGCTATAAGGAGATAGGTAGTGAAAAAAATCTTCCTAGCACCATCTGTCTACTAGTTTTGTACACAAGAAGCAGCAAGATCATACTGAAATGAGAAAACAAATACGAGGACAGAATCAAAGAGGAATAAGGGATTGATTTAAAATTACATTGAAAGGAATAAAAGAAAAATGGAATTGGAATGGAAATGTACTGAAACTGAAGCACAGCAGCGAGAATACACTAAAAGAAACACTAACGTGTCAAGCTGCTCTGTATCTATTCAGTACCTTTTCTTCTACTGGCATTTCAATTTCTATGTGGAAGTTATAACAGACTGCAGTAAAAATTCTCTGTGCAGTGATCCTACTTATGGCTCAACAACATAACCTGTCCTCACTGTGGAATCACTGACAGACTAGCCAGTATCATTCTTTATGTAGTCACCATGCATCAAAAATGGACAAATCTGGCTATGTCCCGCTAATGGAGTTCATGGAGCTCTGTCATTTCTGAGGCATTTCTATCTTAGTAACTTAGATTTTTATTTTGCAAAATTCATCTGCTGCTATTTTTTTTTTTAAAGTTCCTTGTGAATGATTACAAAAAAAAAAAAAGGGAGGAAGAAGAGCCTCACTTAGGATTACTATTTGTAACTCTTGGACTATCACGCTTTCGTCTAAGAAGATGCTTGATAAATATAGTCTGTGTTTATCCATTATTTAGACAAACTATTTATCCAGATTTTAGAAATTCCTGCCAGAGCAAAAGCTAGCACTTTGCTTCTGCAAGGACAGTAAAGGAAAAGTGCAGATTCAATTGCCTGTGGTGGCTAACGGAAAGGCAGTAATGGGCACGCATGCAGAGGCGAAAGCAGAGCGAAAGCCACAAGCAGGGGCTACGCCAGAGCTCTGCCATGAATGGCTGAGAGCAGGGGGACAGCTGGAAACTGGGGGTCTGGGGAAGATCAGACATGAAAGGCTGTAGGGTGGGTTGGCAATAGGAAGGGTGGCAGATCTTGAAACTCCTGCTCATTTAAGACAGAGGGTTGGCAGTTCCCCTTTAACCAGCATGGATTTGTGAGGTGGCAGGATGCAGCTCTGGACTAGGGAAAATAGAAAGGGTGGGAAATGGTCCAGGAGAAACTTAGAGTTCAGAAATGAAGGTTGGGAAGTGATGGTGAAAGAAAGAATATCAGAAGAGCAACTTATGACAGACATAACTCTTGATCTGTATATTCAATCTTCAATCAATGTCTTGATTCTTTTCTTATGACAGCTCTGAGATACTATCAAATCTCTTTCACTCACTGCTTAGTAAGACGTGTACACATGAAACTGATTTAATACTTTGTTGTCAAATAAAATGCCAACAGTCCTAAAATTATTCAGGCCAAGGCTTGGCGTTAACAAAAAAAGTCTTAAGAAAAAAAATTCCAGAAAGTGAAAAGCTGTATTAAAGAAATTTTAGTTTTTGAGTACAAAAATAACATTGGAAAAGGCTCTTTGTATTAGAAAGGAACCATAAATACAAATTAAGGTTAATATGATAATATATATCTATTTTTTTCCTTATTTTGTGTCAGCATTTGTCTTGTGTAAACTCAAAAAGAGTAATTATTAAATTGAGATGCATTTATTAGTATCACAAAGGTCTCCAAATGCATTTCCTCTGACAAACAGTTGGTACAAGTGGTATATATTTCATTAGGAAAGTCACGTAATAATTTTGAGCAACATGCAGAAATTCAGTAGAATTTGACTTTCATGATTCTCATGACTATCATCCACGTTTCTTATAACATTTCACTCAGTTTCTTGAAATCAGATGTACAACTAGAGTCTGATGAAGATGGAGCCAGGAATTTTATCAGAACTTTGTGGAGGCAAAGGACATTTTAAGAGTCAGTGCAAATGAGTTCTTTAGTCCACTTGGCATAGTTAGACCGCTGCACTTACGTAAAATAGTTCAAAAATAGGGGAAATACCCATGTTCTCCAATCCTTTGCTCTGAGAAAAATACAGACAGTGGCACCAAGAGACATGAAAAGTCAACTCATTTTTGAGAAAAAGGTATGGTAAGTCATATACTGCTTTTCTTTGCAGAATATGATATGAGGTGAGTTGCATTTTTGCAATGCTTTCAACTGCAAACACTCTGGAATATTAAGTGGTAACATTAACTTTTTGGCAGAAAAAATCTTTCCACTATTTGCTTAACATTAATTATGTTCTCAGTAATTAACAGGGTGACAATGAAAGGATAGGAAGGATTATTTTCACTTTTCCACTGTTGATGTGAAAACACTGTTTCTAGTCAACAGCATACTGTTGAAAGAAATAAACTTTTATGGTAAGCAAGGACACCTTCACTTATGGCCAGAAATGAGAAAACTCCTCTTCGTGGTCTTGACCACCATAACTAAAAGCACTTCAAATTAATAGGTATATTTTAAAGAGATGACTTATTTTAGATAATAGGGCTGATTAGCTGCTATTAAGAGGAGAAACTATGTCATGTTCAACTAATTCAATGTTTCTGCTCTCAAAAGATGTACTGATTACCATCTGCCCTCTAGGAGAAAGGGCTGTCCTAAATATTTCAGTCTTGACACCTCAACCTTCCAGACATGACACAGCTACTTTCGTAGCAATTTTGAAAAAATATGCCCAATCTACCAGAGAAATTACCTGAGAACACAACATTATATTCTAAGTTATTCCAATTGCTGCTCTTCCAAATATAAGAATTTCAGCATTTTACATCGGATTCATACGGGTGACACTTGCTGACCAAGAGGAGAAAGGTAAAGACCATTATGATGTCTTGACCACTGAGACTATCTTAAAATGGCTTTTGTATTTGGCAAGACCTACTGCTTTCAGAATCTTCCATTAAATCAGAAGCTTTATAAGAGTCTTGATAAACCTCCTACAAAGGCCTAAACCTCCTCTGACGCTAATTTAATTTATTCGCTTGCAAAATAAGACAGAAGGAGCTTGTCTGCCTCCCACAGGAAGTAGCTTTGCTTACAGGGACAACTTTCAACCTGCTAAATTTGCCATTCCAAGCTTTTCGAAGGACTTGCAATCGTCCCTAAGCATTAAGAGTAAAGGTTAAGCTCTAGCACGGCTTCTCTGTTAAATACACTACTAAGATTTCTCACAGTACTTGTTTGTGGGAGTTACTGCTGAAGATGAAAGACAAAGATTAAATAAAAGGGCTTTACTAGAACATCAGACTGCCAGGAATAGCTTTCCTTTGAGGATCTTAAGCATTCAGCAGGCAAAAAAAAGAGACACCCCCCTGCAATCAACTTGAATACTTAAAAATCAGCGCCTCCCCCCCAACCCACACGCATACAACAGGACAAATGAGATGATGGAGGAAGCTGCTCATTAGTTTCATGGCACATTGTTACACAGGTAGAGAGGAAATAAGGGACTACTTGAGGGACAATGATACGCGTCGCCTAGGCTTACTACACACCAGTTATAAAGGGAACATGCCTGCCAGGCACCAGCTTGAAGACATTACATAACTATTTAGATGGACATGTAGTTCCTGCTTTCAGATCTCTACTATCTATATAGTGCTAGAAAAGAAAAATATGTCCATATGAACACGTTGTCTTTGGGACGAGAATATTTATTACCAAGGCACGTAACAAGATTAGGTCCCCTCTGGTCAAGTATTCAATTAATTGGATAATTCTTACACTTGGTCTCATCTTGGGGTGCATAATAACATATAAAATCAAACTAAAGTACTGTACATTTATGATACTTTGAAAATAAAACAATTTTCAGCTCCAGAGATAATAATGAAAACATTAGACTGGATTAAGTGCCTGAGAGAGAAGAATTTTATGTTAGCTTTTGTCATAGAGCAAGTTTTATGTTTGGAGTTGAGTTAAGCACAGTCAGAGCAGATAAGATTAATTTGACCAACTCAGATGTCTACAATGATATTTACAGTGAATGGAAAGATGTAAGGAATTCTAGGACCTTTTTAGGCAGATGTCTGAAGTAGGCCAGATGACTTACACCCAAAAATGCCCTAAATTTTCTCCATCAATTATAAAGAGAGCCTAAGACGACTAGTTCAGACATAGTTTCACTACAGATATCTAGATTTAGCTGAGATCAACCTCATCCAGAATAACTGGAATAAAATCTAAGGATAGTTATAAGAAAAGCAACCTGGGGAAAGCTGGAATCACAGAGTATCTGCTACATTTTTAGTGTACTACCAACTGTAATTTATAAACTATCCTTTCCTCTTCCCAATAAATAACCCTACTTGTTACATAAGTTATCAATTATACAGAGACTACAATATCCCACACTTGACAATTTATTTCTGCTTAAAATCCAGATAACCCATACAAGATTTTTTTCCCTCACAGTTCAGAAACAGAATATTGCATATCTTCTCATAATGGCCATACCAGATGCCCATATATTCAGCAGTATATTCACAAGGTTTTTCTTAATACATAACCATGTAATTCCTTCTTCCAGCATGTTAGCACTGCCATTCTCTTTTGTCCTTCCAAGCAGGCTTGTATTTGGTAATATGAAAAAATTCAGGAAAAAATAGATTGATGTGAGTGACCCAGAAGAGTAAAATAGTGTCTTGAGGAAGAACGCAACACAAACACGGACCCAAACAAACTGGACAGAGTATTCTATAAAGATCCTGCTAATAACAACTGTTATGTTATAATTCTTACTTTTACTTGTTGTGTCTGTTCTTATACATGCATGTACTTACACAAATATGTGTAAGGAGACTTGGAACGTACGGATATGAAGTTTATGAGGATATCTCATTAACAGCTGATCTTTCTTTTAGTTCTTAAATATAGAATTATTTTTCATGCATCAATCTCTAGAAAATCAGTATCATATTCAGTTTAAATATCAGTAATATATACTTATATATATTATATATATTATATATATAATTACTCCCAATTGTATTCTCTCCCTTTTCCCCTCCCAAGTTTCCCAACCATATATATACCCAAATAATCAGATTCCATCTATCAGAGATTGATTTCTCTTAATCAGCCAATCCCTCTCCCTTATTCTGAAGAGATCTGTCCCAAATTACCCTTGTACTATTCCAGTAATAACGATACAATTTGCTGTATTGAATTGCACTGACAAGGAATGAATCCTGTACATCCAATTACTGTCATGCAGAGTGAATAAAATATAGGGGTTTTATTTCCATAAAACAACTGAATTCTAGCCTCATTTTTACTAAGTAGGATTTTTCTTTAAAAATATGTATTTACTTCTAAATGTTGAATTAAATCACTGTAATATGTTAAAATATTGTAAAATATAAAATAATATTTGAACATCACATATTTGCTGCCAAAACCTGAAAGCAAGTCAGATCACTAAGGAAAATTGATTGCCTAAGCCACTGGAATCAAAAATTCCTGAAATGATAAAACAGGTTTCGAGACTTTTAGTCTTTTCTGACAATGTTGGCAATTTTTTTATTTCCATTTTAATTCCTGCTGATGTTGTTCAAAACTGAAAAACTGGCTTCAAAATTTAAAAAGCAGAATTTTTTTTTCTTCTCTGATGGATGAAGTTGAGTTAGGGGGCAAGACCCTGAGACCTCATAGATTTAAAATCTTGAAAGATTATGCTACTTTTCAAAAAATAAAATAACTTGGTACAGATAACTTATCCTTTATTGAATATTCTTTTTCAAATGGTAAAATACTTTCCTTTTGTATCCTGCCCATACATTTACTATAGTTCTATTCAACTAAGTAAAAAACCCCAAAACTGTATTTTTCTTGATCTCGAGTCAAAGTAAATATTATAGACAACAGCATAGAGGACACATCTACTACAGAAAACGCTTTGTCTGAAATGTTTTAGTGCGTGTGTATGGCTGCCTCCATTCTTTTTTAGACTTTTTTCTACTATTGCTGTGTATATTTTATTTCAAATATTGTATGTGGATAAAAGAAAAACTATCTGTTTTTTCCCCTTCTTTTCTTACACATATACATGCAGACACACAGAATGGCTGAGGTTGAAAGTCACCTCTGGAGATCATCTAGTCCAACCCCCCTGCTCAAGCAGGGTCCTCTAGAGCACATTGCACAGGACTGCGTCCAGGTGGGTTTTGAAGATCTCCAAGGAAGGAGACTCCACAACCTCTCTGGGTAACATCTTCCAGTGCTCAGTCACCCTCACAGCCAAGAAGTTTTTCCTCAGGTTCAGATGGAACTGCCTGTGTTTCAGTTGGTGCCCATTGTCTCTTGTCCTGTCACTGGGCACCACGGAGAAGAGTCTGGCCCCATCCTCTTGACACCCTCCCTTCAGATATTTATACACATTGATGAGATCCCCTCTCAGTCTTCTCTTCTCCAGGCTGAACAGGCCCAACTCTCTCAGCCTTTCTTTGTAGGAGAGATGCTCCAGTCCCCTGAACATCTTGTAGCCCTCCACTGGACTCTCTCCAGTAGGGCCATGTCTCTCTTGTACTGGGGAGCCCAGAACTGGACACAGTACTCCAGGTGAGGCCTCCCCAGGGCTGAGGAGAGGGGCAGGATCACCTCCCTCCACCTGCTGGCAATGCTCTTCCTCATGCACCCCAGGAGACCGTTAGCCTCCTTTGCCCCAAGGGCACATTGCTGACTCATGGTCAACTTGTTGTCCACCAGGACTCCCAGGTGCTTCTCTGCAGAGCTGCTTTCCAGCAGGTCAACCCCCAGCCTGTCCTGGTGCATGGGGTCATGCTTCCCCAGTTGCAGGACCCAGCACGTGCCTTCGTTGAACTTCATGAAGTTCCCCTCTGCCCGTCTCTCCAGCCTGTCCAGGTCCCTCTGAATGGCTGCACAGCCCTCTAGTGCATCAGCTACTTCTCTCAGTTTTGTATTAAACTCGCTGAGAGTACACTCTGTCCCTTCATCCAAGTCACTGATGAATAAATTGAACAGCACTAGACCTAGTACTGACCCCCGGGGGACACTGCTAGCTACAGGCTTCCAACTAGACTTTGCGTCACTAATCATAACCCTCTGAGCTCAGCCATTCAGCCAGTTTGCTACCCACTATTTCACGGGTCACACTTTGTACAAAGAGCAATATGATCTCATTTATGTTGCATAATTCTCTTTTACTGCATACAATATAATAAAAAATTAAATGTTTTTAAAACACACTGCATTTTGAGATGGTCTAATCCATTGCAATTTTCAGTATAGCTAGTAAAAAATAAAATATCCTAATACACAAAAAGGTGTTCTAAATGCAAAAAAGATGAGAAAATAGGATTCATTTAAGCTTTAGGTACAGTTAAGATTTTACTACTACTCTGTAATAATACAGAGTATTATAGCACTCTGCTGGACTAACAGCAAATGATTCCTTTTATCAACAATAGATTAAATCATATATATATGTATACACACACACACACACACACACACACACAAATATGTCACAACAAAGAATACAATATCAGTAAATTGAGTCAACAACTCCATAAATTGAGCGATCCAAAATTAAAACTTAGTTTTTTGGATGGTGGACAACAGTCTTTATGTTAAGGGAAATGGTAAGTCTTACTAGTTGTTAGAGCTTGAAACATTTTATAATTTACACATACATACACACAAAACATACACAAAACAAAGTTTAAGAAATATCAACTTAATACAGTGATATTTTAAGCTGATCTAATGAAAAGTTTAACATAATGTTCCCATAATAGCGTATGATAAATACAAGTTGCATTATCATAAAGTAGGAAGTTCACTATTTCTGTTCATTATAAACATGAGGATGCAATTTTAAATCTCTTAGCTTTTTTTTAATCAGTCTTTTTACTCATTGAGATTTTTCAAAATGATATGAAGAACACTTTCATCAGATTAAGTTTTTTAACCTCTATGACATTTTTGTATTCCTAGTATTGTACATGCAAATAAATGGGGAAACCTACATGCAAATTTGGCTAAAGTTAGATTCAGGTATCCCTTCCATTTTAAGATAACGACATCCGAAAAACATATTCCCTACTTTAGATTGCATCTGTTAAAAAACAATAACAAATAAACAGGCTTATAACATGTAATAGTTTCTCTGGTCACAGAAGTGATCTCTTTCAATAAAAGCACAGCACAGTACGTTAACTAACAGGCATCAAATAATTCACAGTACATACAATATAAAAGGTTTACATACCATCAAGAAGGCAAGAAAAAAGCAAGAAAGGAAGGAAAAAAGAATAACGGGAAAAGGTATGGGGAAAGGGAATATTGCAAAAATACTACATATTTCATTTGGTATGTAATGTTTTTTAAATAGGCCTGATTTTATTTGCATGGACGTAATACTGTAGCAGAATAACCCTAGACCAAAAGCATTGAAAATTTTCAATACCCCTTCCCTCCTCCTCACTGCTCTACTTTTTATTTATTTCATAGTAAATAAAGTTAATAAATGGTAGTAAAAGTGGGAAAGAGATTTCCTAGAGAAATGTAGGCAGGAAGTTAAAGATTTAAAGGTATCATCAGGTCTGATCTCCATGTAACCTGAGGCGTCTACTTATTTATCAACAATTACATTACAGTTAGTTCTTAAATTACATCACATTAAATAAGAACACCCAAACAGGTTAGGAGATGATGTTAATATTACCTTTGTAAAATGAGTGGGCAAAGCTCTGCTCAGGAATTAACTTGGCAAGGAATCCATGGTTCAAACTTGGGTGAGGGATAGATGGTATGACCACAACTGTGGAGAAAATCATGGAATCAAATGTGAGCCAGCTAGTAGTCATGTGTGGCCTGGTCCACTGTGGATCCATGACAGAAGTCCTATCTCTTTGAAACATGCAAATATGGTATTATCAACAGAAATGCATTTCTAAAGGAAGAAAACAAGTTCTGTATCAAGAGATAGGAAATAGCATACCTATTAGTTGGGTACTGCAAGAGCAACATTCACGGGGGAAAAAAAGACACAGAAACATATACACACAAGACAGCTGTGGGTGTAGTTCACTGAAGCTAGCAGTTTCCTACTGCAGAACCATAATATATAACCAGGAAGGCACATACAATTATGATTGCTCATAATTGACTGTGTTTATATAGCTTTATTTAAAATGGAAAGCCTAAAAGCACATGGACTTCGAAAATAATGTGTAAGTAGTAAATTAAAACACAATGATGAATCGGAAGATAACGACTACATGTAAATATGAAACAAATTGGAAGATACAATCTATGAACAATGAAAACTAGCAACTCCATAAATGAAGGAATTAATTCAAATTCAATATTAAAAGAAAAATGTAAATGAAGAGCATCATGGAGAGATGTAGCTACTGTTTTCAGTTCTTCACTTCTTTTAACATAGAAGGTACAGTTATAAACAATCCAGTGGGACTTGAAAATCTATGGAATTGCCAAAACAAAATACTTGAAACAAAAGTGGGGAAAAATTTGGAACACTAATCTCTGACAGGTTCTTCAACTAACAGTCTCCATCTCCCTCAGGCTGAACAACTTTTTCAGTAAATAACAATAATAGTAATAGTAATAATAATAATAATAATAGTAGTAGTAGTAGTAAAAATCACAAACAGCTCAGTCAAAGAAGGGAACAGAAGTGATTCCTTTTTATTATACTGTTTCTGTAGGCTTTTAAATGCAGACACCAACACAGCAGGACCTCAAGAAAGTACAGATCTCCTCTACCACCCTTTCACAAACCTCTTTATTCAAACAAAAGGAGTTCATGCGGGTAAAAATTAGTGTTTGCCACTTACACATTTCACATGGTATAGAGTTAAAGATATCTGCCCTTATTAACAAGCAACAGATTTATGAACATGTGCTGATCAA
The DNA here is from genome assembly GCF_040807025.1 of Struthio camelus. Classification (NCBI taxonomy): domain Eukaryota; kingdom Metazoa; phylum Chordata; class Aves; order Struthioniformes; family Struthionidae; genus Struthio; species Struthio camelus. The sequence continues at coordinate 197,366,282 of NC_090942.1, forward strand.
CTATCTTGCACTTCACAACTTTAACTCCATCAAGCATCCTGTTTCTTTTCAATCATATACAAATTAAAAAAAATGAAAGTTTAAAAGCATAATAAGTCAATGAAAATTATTAAACCTGATAAGCAAATATACAAACTAATTGAAATCTGTCAATGTATGTTAAAAACTCAAATGGTTTTAGAGAATAAAGTAGCAAGTAATTTCCTGCTAGGATATTAACTTGTTCATTAAAAATACTTTGTAGTAAAATAATTACAGTTCTAAAAAACTTCTACATATTAAAATAAAAAATAATATTTGAAGAAAACAGATGTACCTGTACTTGTTGGTGAATTTATTTCTTGTCTCATATTTCTACCTGCCTGGCTCCCAGATCTTGCAGTCTCTCGCTGAGGTTCTAGTATATCACGGTATTTGGAGACCATCAGAACAGAAATAAAGTATACTACTGCCAAAGCTAAGAACTGAGCCTGTTTGCTATCATCCTGTGTTAGAGAAAAAGGAACAGACCTATAATAACGCACTTTTACATAAAATTTTTACACAAGATTATCATGAAGCTTTATAAATAATAACTTTTTAAGATGTTACATCCGTTAACACAATAGCAAAAGGACTACATAAAAGATTTAATGCATTTTCAGTGGAGTATTATGCATATAGCACATATGCAGCATATCCATACGCAATATACAAAGTAGTCACATTAATGATTGAATACCACAGGCAATTTGACAATTCCACACATCGCCGGGACTGTGAAGGCAACGGGCTTTTCAGAGTAGGGGCCTGATTCTGCTGTTATAAGAGAGCACATTTGAGTCTTCTCAGCAGTGAAGGTAACTACTTTTGCTACCCCAAGAGCAAGAATCCCAAAGCTCCTGCCACAAGAAGTTATAGGGAAGTGCCTAGAGGGAAAAATTGGGCTTCCTGATGCTGTTAAACACTGGGTAAATTAGCAGGCATATATGTTCTGCTAACATGTAGGCAGGAGGCTATGACCATCATTTTTCCTTCAGCAGTAAATCCCAGCTCATATATACTGACTTCATCCTTCAACTGGATCCGCAGCAACAACCCCGCTTTTCAAGGGGTCTAATATAAGTAAAGTAAACACCAAGACCACAGCACCTTTGCTGTCTTCTTTTCCTCCCACCCCATGTAGTCTGGTGTTCTATGGCAACTACTTATTTTATCTATGCTTAGACGTGGCTCTAATGGTGTTTAAGTTGCTGTAATTCAACTGAAATGTATTTTTTTATATTATAATATGAAAACCAGAATGGTTAGAATTAAACCTCCAGCATCTATTTACTTGTATAGTGGTTTTGCATTGTCTTACTTCCACAAGTACACGTTTTCTACTACAACTCCAGTGCTTGCTTTCCATTTTCCTCTGGGTGCTGTTTAATTTCACTGCATGTCATTATAACCCTTTAAAATAATTAGAAATCCTCTTATTAAGTTCTTTCATAGAAATATCAGAAATGACGTTTTCATCATTCCCTTTTCTGTTCTGATCAGGTCATCCTGATAGATAAATTCTCTTTGTCACAGATTGTACTGTCTTCTGACTTAAACTGCTCCTAACTTCAGTTTTTGCTTCATTTCACTTAAACTTAGGTTGGAGAGTTTAAACTTTAAAGCGCTATTTGCATATACATACATACATATATATATATATGTACACACACACACACACACAAAATAATTCCTATTGTACTGCTTTCAAAAACCAATACATTGTGGCATGGGCTTCTGCTAAAACTAGTTGCACATAAACCTGAACAATAACTGATTTTTACATATATATTTGTATACTTATATATTTATACTTAGCAGAAGTAAAAACTGACACTATAAGCCAAGTTGCTGCAGTTCTGCAATAAATAAAATAATTCCTCCTCCAATTTTAGATGGACAAATAGCCAACACTATTAGTAATACACTTTCAATTAATACTTGTTCTGACAATGACTATTTGGTTAACATGAAATCTTACTGTAAAGCACAGTTACCTACTAATCTCAAATAGCTTATTAACTAGAATTTAAAGTGCAGAAAGTGGCCAGCAGTTACAAAGTCATGAGCAGGTGGCTTTCCAGATACTATACGAAGTGTACACATGAAGATATTTTTAATTATGGCACAATCAAAACCTCTTTCAAATATAAGTGATGATTTTACCGAAGGAAAGCATTACAGCACATAATACTCACCACATCACGAAAAACAACTGCTCGTAGACGATTAATATCAACATCCTGAAGAAGTCTGTCAGGGTCTTTTATAGGAGAGAGATTGCTGGGGACATTTTCAAGGGGATTCTAAAAATAAAAAGTTGTGAGATTTTTTTTTCCTAAATATCTTAATTGAAAGCATTTCTTTTAGAACCTTAATTCGACACCATTTTTAGACACCACCAATTTTAAATGCTTTTTTACTACTAAATTACTTCCAATATAATACTCAAACAAAGGTTCCACAAATACAGCAATGTTTTAAATTGTCTTAATAGTAAATACTTAGATATAAATTTTACATCTTGCCAATACATCAGAACAATTTTATCTCTTCCCAGGTGTTAAAGTCTTAATTTGCATACAAAAAGTTATTTCAGATTATAGTTGTTTCACAGCAGTACAATGAAGCATTTCTAATACGTACATTAAATTTAAGAGCTGTGAGCAGAAATATTGTCGAAAGTAGTTCTTTTTCATTTTACTCTGAGAATTATTATTACAGACTAATAACAGTAAAGCAGCATGCTTTAAAAAATGATAATGTAGTACAAATGATGCCAAAACACCTAAAAGTCTCCTTCCCCTTATTTGCTCTGCACTGAATGTGACAAAGTGAAGGAATTCAGTATTTTCATGAGATTTACTGATATAATATTGTTAATGTAATGAGTTTATACACACTATCTGAAAGGGGCTTTAGAGAAGAAAAAAATACTACAGTTAGTAATGAAAATACAGTAGCAAAAAGGTGATTCTATTATGTCAGCTTACATGTTATATTTTAGTCATGGGCAGTTATTTTAGCTTAAGGACTCCCAAATTCTAAAAGCTGTCAACAAGTTTGAGAAAATTAAAAGATGAGGAATGAAGTAATGACATTGGTGGGACTAAGCAGTAAGTGTATATTAAACAAGTTTCATTCCTAAAATCAGACAAAAATACTGATCTCCTCTAGGTATGTCAAGTTCTGCTGAAGTTACTGGGGCTCCGATGTTCCACCTATAAAAACATGATTGCGAAATTTTATCAGAATTGCAGGTGCCTTGAGAGATTAAAAAATGATGCAGGTATACAGGGCAGATGCGAGCAAAGGAACTGGATTATTTGAAGTAGACCAAGCAAGAGAGAGACAGCTCTTGAAAACAGCTCCAGTCATACTACTGTATTAACATTTTCTTGCTTCGAATAAAAAGAAAACATTCTTTCATTTTGCAACACTAAATAGCAGAAAATTAAGCTTTTGCCAACAAGTATTTGAGGAAGCAGTTACATTTATTTTACGGTCATATAAAGCAGCAATACAGTCTGCCCAAAGCTGCTGGTGACTGAAGACTGGATTACCTTGGTTGTTGCTGATGCAGTTACACCCTGAAGACTCTCTTGAGTCTTACTGCTGATTAGTGAAGTCTTGTTCACTCTCTCTCTCTGCCTTTGCCGACACTCTAAACAGTTTCTTACAGCCACGCAGCACACTAAAAAGAAGTTATGAAATGATGCAAATCAGAGTATTTTCTCATAGTTATGTTCAGAACATCAATTAGTAATGCATACACCTCTAGCTTGCTATGTCAATAGCCCTGTTCAACCAGTAACTGCAACACAGATCTCACATTAGACGCTGTTGATACGAAGAGAACATCACGGTGACTTTCTCATTCGTTCTTTAGTTGAACAAATGTATGTTTTATTTAACTGCTATATTGACAGGTTAAAATTTGACAATGGAGTATTGGTCCCTGAAATAGAGCTACCCTATCTTATTGATAGTTACCAGCACTTAAGATCCTGAAAGCACTTTCGTACAGCTAGAATTCTTTCAGGGTTGTATGGCTAGAACAGGAAAAATAGTAGGATTAATTTATGATTTGATGAAAAATGATCATTGAGGATAAACTATAAGTTTTATACTGGTATCAGTATAATTACCAATAACCCAATAGGCGGTATGAGTAATAGTAGGACAAAACTGAAACGTAAAAATTATTCAACATCTGAAAGGTAAGAAAGTATGTGCGACTCAGCACTAGAGAAAGAGCATCACACTGACAAACTAAACTAAATGCTCACAACTATTAAGTCATGTAGGTTGAATAGAATATTCTAAATTATTATAAAACCTTTAAATGTCCTAAATTAATTGCAACTGCATATATAGCAAAGATCTTGACCTGAGCTTTACACAATTCAGAGAATTTCTGCTCAGTGTAACAGGCAGGGGTAAACGAGTGAAGATAATGATTTCTATATGAATCAATTCAAAATGTTCATGTTTGGAACAATGTACTTACCCAACCAAAAAACTCTATAACTGTACAACTGTAACAGGCACAGTACATACAGTATATAAATATACACTAAAGTAAACAGGAAAGATAGGTGTTAGGTCTGTTGAAATATACTGAGGTCTGCAGAGTCTGCACTAACATTCCAAACTTTTAATCCTACATAGCCTATAGGTAACTTACTGAATCTACAGACACTTGGACATGGAATTTTGCAAAAGATGTGTAGCAGAGCAATTTTTAGGAAGACTATTTTTTCTCTGTTTAATTACCTTTCTTTAATATTTTTACTCCCTAAAAAAGATGTACAACTTGAAAAGCATAAGTAAGAATAATTTTGAACGTGTCAGTTTGATCTATTTTTGTGCTGGAATAGAATCAACCTTAACACAGTATCAGGTCAGTAATAATTTGGGGGTTTTTGATCTATCACAACATAGTCGGTACAAGGTCATTTCCTGCATGTGTCATTACTTGGTCTAGCTTTAGCTCATTGATCTGTAAGTAATTATTTAAGCACGCTGTCTGCAAACTTACCAAGCCTTAGGCACTGTCGCATTAAACCTCCAGAAGACATGTTTTTTTCAGCTTCAATCTCACTGAAATTTAGAGAACTGGCAAATACCAGTACATCAACCATTGCCATCAGACGGCTGAGAAAAGTTACTGCTGTCTCTGCTGACATTCCTTGGGTCACTTCAATATTTTCCAGTTCCGTCTTTAAAAGGAGATAATTAAATTAAACATAGTTTGAATGCAAATTAAATATAAAGGTATCACATACACATTAAAATCTACATTGTTACACTTCACGGTAGATAAATACATGAAAAAGTTATTAATAACCTGCTATTATTGCCATTAACATAAATTATGAGTGAAATTCAAAGTAAGACAGCATGAAGAGTGAAACAAAACATTTACATTCACATGCTCTATTAGGGAATAAAAAATTTAATATAAATGAGAAAATTGCTAGGAATTACATAACAGCAAGTGTGGTCAGCTACTTAAAACAGTGCAAGGTATAACCGGGTGTAACATTTTCTTACGGTCTTCCATAGGCTAACCAAACTGATAGCATAATGGTAGCACACTAAGGTAGTCACACTCTGTATAGCTCCTATAATCCTCTACACAAACAAATAGATGTAAGAAGTGGAGAGTGGAGAAAACCAGTTTGGCTTTGCTTCCACAAATTGTTTCTCCCCTGGGAATGCTTCCTACCCTACAGCAACCTGACAAGAGTTCAGTTCTTCTGATTTCTAGAAGACAGTACGTTTACTCACTAGAGTGACAGGGAGAAAGCAAAAATGTGACAAAGTTATATGGCATGCAGCTTACACTTCCCACAGAATCACAGTTTTCTTTCTAATGTAGTGTTGTACTCTCCTTAACAGGAATCCACAGAAAAATGGTAAATGAGTTCATTATTTCTTAAATCTAAAAAGGGGTCATGTTTTTCTCCAAAAAGATACTTGAATGTGTAGAGACTTGTTTTCAAAAGCATTTAGGTGTCTGACACTGCAGATAAGTGAGTAAATAGTATGTTTAATTAAAAAAAAAATCTGCCTAAGTAGCTAACCCTTATTTTTACCTCTGGAGCTAGGCACAATTGAAAACTGGACTTAGTACTTGACTGTAATATTTGTGATCAGTATTTGACTTGACATTTGTATGTCTAAACACTGTTTTAAAAATTCCGTAGATGCTTGATTCTTACTGATTGTCAGCAAGATTTCAGATCCCAAACCTGTACTGAACACAGAGTTTGGTTACTTGGTATTACTTATTACTTACACTGCATTATATATATTACTTATCGTATTACTTATATGTTTTACTTATAAGTATTACTTTCATTTTCCTTATATTTCTTCTGTGAAAAAAAGTTTAAAATACATTTTGTGCTGTTAAGGACATTTCTTTCAAAAGGAAAAAAAAACAGGGACAAACTAAAAACCCTTTATTTCCCTATTTCTAGAAAATGAGTATTCTCACTCAAGAGTTACTTTTCAAAATAGTGTAGATCATAACAAGTTAACAGGGCAAGCTCTGCCAAACAGTATTAAGGAAACAACTGTTTTGAAACGGGCAAGATATCATGTGGCATGTGTCATCGCAACGACAGATCACACTTCATTTCATTTGTCGTAAGGATGCAACACGCCCGTTACATGGGTGATTTGGGAAGCGCTGTCACCTTTTGGATCTGTGCAGCAAGATCAGAGAAACAGTGAAACAACAATTAAACCTCAGAAGAACTATTACTAGCCTCTCTTGAGACAGGTCTTCCCTGCTTTGCCTGTGTTGTTTTCCTACTTTTAGAAAAAGTAAGTTGTTACTTTTCATAATAGATTGGGATATAATTTCCAAAAGCACTTGTCCAAAGACAATAGAACTGCAAAAATCTGTAGTGCTAACAGTCTCCTGGAAAAGCTTAGAAAAGGTGGTTACAGAAGCTTGTGCTTTGAACTCATACTTGAAATAACATCAAAGATACTTGCTAGCAGCCTATTGACGGCCTGCTGTATGTTTTTCTCAAGCTTAACTGTACTGCATCAATCACACTCTTGGGACTGGGGGGGGGATTTTTGTAACCTTCTCAGAATATCTGTTATTTTATTTTTCCCAAGTTATGAAATACATTTATTTTATATCACTTTTTAGTGTATTTTATCAGGATTTTTGCAAACTCTGAATAGAAAAATAATCACTATCTTCTTTCTAAAATCACCCTAAAGTTCAGCTGGAAGAGAAAAAACAAAAAACAAACAAAAAAGACGGTAATTTTTATGGCAAAACTTACCATCAACTCTACCTGATAAATACAGTACATTGATATTCTAACAACATTTGAAATAAGTTCCCTTGTTGATCAAGCTGCCTTCAGATATCAGCAATATTTTACACTGCTGTGATTTAAAAACGCTTAAATAAAATGCACTGATCGCCATTCCATGTCTACTCTGTATATTCTAAGAGCAATAAGATGTCTCCCATACAATTATACGTTCAGAGCCTAAAGTGTTCTTCTACTGACAACCACATCTATAACTTAAGTTAGCTTGTCAACCCGCCTACAGTTTTGCAGTTAACAGTAAGCATTATACTTGACAATGCACTACGTTACTGAAGGGAAACATTTTAGGAAAAGTTAATCAATACGCCCGATATATTCCTACTCACATCCTACTATATGGTATAGAAAATAAATTAAAAAGCCAAAATATGAAATTATGGAAAATAAGAAATTTTTGAAAATGCAGAAACTGAAACTTACAGCAGCAATACTAACCTTAGAACCCTGGACATGCAACAGACAAAACAGACAACAGATCACAACAATAAAAGAAAAAGAAAATTATTTAAGTTAACTAAAAATACAATGTAAAATTGAAACAAATTAGTATCTTGCAATTATACATTGATTAATTTATAACTAGAATAATGGGACATTTCAGCTTAGCATGAACATTTAGAAATAAAGATTTCTATAGATAGCTATGCATAAGAAAGGAAAAATCATAAATCTTGCATTATTATGGAGTTCATGTAAACACTGATTCCTCCAAACCAAAGGACTTATTTTATATAGTACATAGAGCAATTTTGTGAAGCAATGTAGACCAAAGTGGTGTTTTCACTAATTATATAAAACATAGAAATAAAATGAGCATTTTACAACAAACCCTTCTACTGAGATGTAATGAAGTAGTTAATCTTTTTTTGAGGAGGCAAATATGTTTAAAATGCTTTGACAAAACAAATATAAATCACAAAAAGCAAACTGGTTCTTCTCGCATAATACTCCTTCATTTGAAGGAACAAAAGATAGCTCATTTCATAGATTACATTTGGGTGTGATTTCTTCAACTTAAACCAATATTGTGCTGGATACTTGAATGCTTCTGAACCACAGAAAAATCCTAAAGATTCATCCAGTCCCTAGGACTGGGTTAGTCCTCAAATTCCAATGTTCACAGTTAAACAGTTGCATTAAATTTCATGTTTTTGTTTTGAGTAGAACAGCCCTCTCTCTTTACTCAACAGGCTTGGAACTAATCCTTAAGTTTTCACAGGTTATATTTAAATAAAACTTGAGTTAATAAAAAAGAAAAGAGATATTTTGTCTTCTTACAATCTTGTAAAGAAGAAAGACAGAAGAACATAGTATCTACACTACAAGATGATCTGAAAATGAAAATCGATCATGAGAAGTTCCGAAAGTAATCTATGACCAAATTATCACTCTCTAGCAGTTAAAATAATTGTAATATTCCCTGTTTAAAAATCATCAAATATCTTCAGTATGTTGATGATAAAAGCACAGAAAAAAACTCAAATGCCAAAAAAGTGCAGAAAAAAATGGGATTTTTCAAGAGTATTTCAGTATTTTTATAGTTTAAATAGTGGAAAAATCTAATCTGGTAGAAAGAAAAAGAATCCGGAAAAAAACACTTTCCTTTCGGAACAGGAAAGATAGCGTTCTGGCATTTTTTAAATTGGTCTGCCTCTTCTATAGCTGGACACATCTTGAGGATCAACCTATGGTTGTTTTCTCTAGATTACTAGCTCACAACATACTACTGTTGATACTCAGAACTGCTCATAGATCACACTGTACCTGTCCCATCACATGAGTCATGAACATAATAAGGTTAACGCTATACACTGAATGCATAGAAAAATATTCTGTCCTCGCTTTTAATCCACAGAACTAATAAGGATGTCTTTAAATGTTTTATTGAGATTTATACACAGAAACTCATATAACACCAGCAGTCTTCAGATCATAGTTTAAGAGCTGCTGTTTTAAATGCTGTAAACAAGAATTAAAATTCTAGACTTCACAGAATCAATGGAAAAACTAATTAATTTCAAGGGGGCTAGAAATTTACTCTCCATTTTCAGAGTTATTTCAACTCCTCAGATGTATTTCTTCTGCCGCACTCCATGTCCTCGAGTCCTTGTCACAGCTGCTACCCTTGTAGTAACAAATGATTGTTTCAGATTCCTAGTTTGTACACAAAGGGTTTTATTTGGCAACCAACTGCTTCTATTGACAGAAGGCATCTTCTGCAGATCTTACTTCTTCTAATTTCTCAGATATGCTTATTTAACACTTTCACACCATCTTAAGAAAGTCGTTTTTATACCTGTAGTTCAGAAAACTCAAAGATCTCACCCACAGAAACAAAGTTAATCCGCACTTAATATTTTATAACCCTTCTGCCCCATAATTTTTGCAGTTATTTAATACCCTCAATTTGATAAGCATGATGTCAGAATCAACAGTGGAACACCCTCCAGCTGTTGTAAAGCAACAGATCTTGTCATATTTTTCATTAGTATTTGCTTATATTTCATTTCTTTTCAGATGTATAATTTACAGCTCTTTGAAAATATCAGCATTTGGAGCAAGTCCTTGCACAGACTCTGAAACAGAGGTAGTACATAATTGAAACCAAGGGGAATACTGAAATATCGGGAATAGATTTCATAGAATTACAGTAAGCTTCCCACAGTATTCCACAAAAATGTATAATCTTCAGTCTACTCTTGAGTCAGTTACAAATTTGATGGTTTCTCGGTTTGTTTTCACCGATAATGCATCAGGCTATATGCAGCATGACAACAAAGTTTTTTTCTTCTTCCTATACATATTTAATGGTTCTTATCCACAATAAGGAGTTCTTATCCGCTATTCAAATTATCCTAGTACAATCTGCAAAATATTTGCAATGCACTTCAACTTTGCTCTTAAAGAAATCACCCTAAGTACTCTGATAGAATATCAGAATTTTATTTCATTCTTATAAATATTTTGAAAGTTAAAATATACTCCGAAATCTAAAGTATTTGAGATAAAAAAACTATATAACTTTTCAAACTTTTCAGGATAGATTTCAATATTTCCAGGTATTTCATTTTTTAATTGTGGTTGCTGATGAAAGTCCCAATGCAGCCCCAAGCGATTAAGTTTTCTATCTTGCTATAGCACCAGAAAACTCTACTAGAAATTTCAACTACTCTCTTTCCTGGATAGACATGATCAGCTGGCCACACATATGGCTGCTAATATAAGGAATATACTTTAAAAAGGAAAAAAAAAGGCTAGGTAAAATGCATATGACAGAGTTCTACTGCAAGCATTCAACAGCAAAGAAATTCCAGAATTAAAGATTGACCATTCCACAACAGACAAGGGGTACACAGAGTAATCTTCTACCCAGCCCAGTAGAATTGCCATCTCAGCACAAATCGTAACTATGCAAAGGAAAAAGCCTTATTGAACTGGGAAATTCCTCAAGTAGTCATCTTTTTAAAGAAAATGTCACAGTGTTGTTCTTTCACCAACACAGTTTCTCAATTATTCGTGGTATGTTTGTATATTTAAAAATTTTTACCAAAAATGGTAGAAAAAAGGATTATCTTAGACTGTTGAGGAAAATATTTGATTTATGAGCTACAACATAAAATTTTGACTGCGTATCTTGTGGAAAGAAATCATTCATTTATATAATTTAACCTAGGCACTGTATTAAGAGTTCAGTGAAACAGCACTGTACTACTATTATGAGAGAGAGCTGCTCATATCTTACATTAACTGCCATACTAGGTCAGCTCAAGGGTCTGTCTACCCTAGCATTCTGCCTCCAGCAGTGATCGGCTGCAGTTTATGGAAGAATACAGAAATCTGAGCAGGCATATTGATCACTCTACTAATACTCCTTTACAGTATTTAGGATTTTAAAAGCTAGAGAGGGTGTCCAGACTATCATGTTTAATAGCTACAGAGAGACTTATCCTTCTAGAGTTTACCTCATTTTTTTCAACCTACTTTAGTCTTTTAGGCTCCATCACATCCTATGGCAACGAGTTTCATAAAGTAACTGTGCCTCTGAAGCACGTCCTTTTTTTTTTTTTTTTTTTGTAAGCCTGCTGCATATAAGTATAAGGTCATTATATGCGTTACTACTTATGCTACAAAAACAATGGTTAGTCACTTTTTCTCTTCATCTCCATATTGTTCATGACTTTGTAGACTTCAGTCATATCTCCTGTTTTGAAGTGTAGTCTTCACCTGGTTTAGTCTGTCCGTTTTTGGAAGTCATTAAGTACCTCTGAATATCCTTATCTCAATTCTGTGCAGCTTTTCTGTTTGCACAGGGTGTCAAAAACCCTCCCATTCTGTAGATCCTGTAGATTACATATATTCATATCAACAAGACTGAGTTCATTTCACCTCATTTTTTCCTTTCTAATCCTTAATGTCTAGCAATTCTCAAACCACGTGTAATATTCCTAAATACCTTTTAGATCCACATTGAAACTTTAAAGTAGTAACTTATTTCCTCCCAGTGAGTCATATCTGTGGTGTAGTCCATGCAACTTGCCCCTTCTTTTAAAAATGTATTTACTTTTTGATCTAGACTAATGAAATATAAAGGCAAAAAGGCTATAGGCCAAAAAATAAACACTGGCATCCCACCCCATCCTTATTTTGGGATGATAAAATAGGATGAAATTCTGTAAGAGATCAGAGTAAGTTTAGCTGTCTGCTTGTAGTATTTACATGTGAACTAGACTTCTAGCAAGCAGACAGAATAAATAAAGGCCAATGGCAAATTGCAAAGTTATTATTCTATACAATGGCTCTCCAAAGTCAAAAACCAAGATAAAAAAAAAAAAAACTAACACCACCAACATCATTTGATGGAATTGCATTCTAATTCAAGTTGTCATTGTTTCATATTTTTAAATTAAAGATGTCAAAGTTTTCTTTTCAAAAATATCCCTCAATGTACTTTTTTCTAAAGATTCATAGTACAGCTTTCATCTCAAGATGGGCTGGTACGGTTTCACTCATACCTGTCAACGTTCGTTATAATGTAACACTCACAAAATCTTTTATTCAACATACTTGATTTCATTCTTGTGACTACAAATAGTGAAATAAGTCCTTCCGATGAGTCCTGCACTTTTTGTCATAGCAAATAATTTTCTTTTCTATTTTACATAGTAAAAATAAAACAGATACAGCATTTCTCCATTAATTGTCTGGCTGAGGGTAATATTAATGTTTAACCAACTGCTAGCCCATACATTTCATACTTTTCAAATAAAATAGCGAAAAATATTTTTTGTTAACTAACTAGAAGGAATAAGAGGCAAAGTAATCCCAGTTGATGAAAGGCTATAGCAAGAAATTGAGCTTATATTGCTAATTATATTTCTAGTCTCCAGTGCTTACTAGCTGCACTACTTTATCCCTTCTGTGCCTCATTTTCACCCCTTTGAAAGACCAATATTAACCGTAAAACCTTATGGGATGTATGAGATAAAATATTTAGCATGCAAAAGATGACTGCCTATTTTATATGTACAGATAAGGCATCGCACCAATGCTGCAATTACTTACTATTGGCAATAATGCAATATATACAAAGCATCTCTCCCTTCTTCCATGAAACATTCCATTAGACTATTTTACCTGCCTGAACTGCAGTCACCTAAGAAGCGACCCCCACAGGAGAGGAAAATCAGTTTCCTTCAATAAGGGATAAAGAAAAGGAAAAGAAAGTCAGGACCAACTAAAAGAAGGACTAGGGGGAGGATGAATTCTATTGCCATTTGGCAGGCAAATAAACGGTGGCCATGCAGATCAGAGTTACGAATATCAATGACTAGGCAGGATAAAGTATGTAATTTTGTTACAGTAACCACTTTTCTTCTAACAGTCTTGTCTTTCAAATGAAATGTTAAATACCTATGAAATATTACTATTCCTTCTTACTACTGCTACTCTAATAAAATTAACATTTCAAATTATTACAAACACTCTGTAAATTGAACCTTAAAAGTTTTGATCATAAATTTCAATTTTTTGGAAGGAATTAGCAGGGAGGGGAGGGGAGTCACTAAAAAAAAAAAGTCAGTTGTAAGGAGTGGCGCATATTATTTTTATACAGCAACTTCTAATATGACCACTAGGTGGAAATATTGTACTTACAGTTGGGGATGTGGCTGCTGACAGCAATGGTAAAATTCCTCCACAAGCAATAATAATATTGTCTACCATCTGGGAAATGAGGTGTATTGTGTTGTGTACAAAAATAATATTTTCATTGCTATTGACAAAGTCCATCACAGACTTTGTGGAGTGACTGCAAGAATAGAAAAATGGATGAATTAAAAACAAACATCTTAAATGAAAGTTTAATTATTCTTTGCAACTAGAACATGAATGTTTTTCAGAGATAAAGATAAAACCTTTGCTACAAAACTTTACACGTGTAACAGAACTAGTCTAACATATGAATTCACAGCTATCTAACTTCACACCAGGATTACTTTCAGATACACCACCCAGAAAAATGGCTCATAACCTTTTATTCCCATCAATCACTACTTTACTTCACAGGCAGTTCTACTGAAAGCAATAGGGCTGTTTCTTCAGAGTGAAAGTTCATATTCAGTATTAATAGAGTTCATCATATCACATGACAGTGTCACTTAAAGCAGCCCTCATAACACTTAAAATGCAATTACACAGATGCTCTTGGTGTTGGTATTTTTTTCTGTCACTCCTACAGGCTGATCTGTTAGACTGCCAGTCAGTAAATGGATGATCTGGTGATACCTTGACCTGACTTATATTCAGTAAATTCTTATAAGAGAAAACTAAAATATTTCCTAAAATCTCCTAGAGCTAAGATTTTCCTAATATTAACTCTATACATTAGCGATAGCTTTATACAGATGCTGATATGATTAATGGAAATCTCAGTAACTCAATACTGGTGAAAAAATGTCCCATGAAACAGTCACTCCCTAAAACTATAAATCACCATCACAATATTGAGGAATACTTGGCCTACTAATGGTATGTTCTTTTCCCAAACAACCTTGGTGCCAGCCAGTAAACAAAAATTAATGGTTTAAACTGAAACTAAGTGCAAACTAAAATCCTAATTTCCAAGTATCAACAAAACACAGAGGACAAGTAAAAGACTTTCGGCAAAAACAAAACAAAACAAAACCTGAAACGGTCTACTTCCTAGTGACTATCGCAGAATAGTTCACGAAACTGGAAATTAAATGTAATACAAAGTGTTCCTCTGACATAATTAAGCTAAAGTTTTCTGAAAATGACTTATTCCATTTTGGAAATTAGATTAAATAATGTCTTTTATACCTAAGGGCTTTGATAATAATAAGTTATTGTATGTCTCTGTTAAAGTGCACAAAAAATAGGAAATCACATTGCTGTCAAAAGCAGCAATACCACTGCCAAGACTAACTACAGCCAGGAGTTGGCACACAAAATAAAAAAAAAAGATCAGCCAGAAAAAGTGATTCCTTAGAAAACTTTCTAGGAAACATTTTTTATTTATAAGATGTCTGTAGAAGGTATCTCTTAAATAGACTAACTGAAATAGAAGCAAGTAACAGACACACAAGTCTTCCTCAGGTCTGAAACAGAAGCAGCACATTCTAACGTTAATATATAAGCTGAGGTAGCAGCTCAGTTTAGTTAGCTATGAGTTGTACAATCTCTGAAGAAAGGAGAAATTGATACCTGCGAAACAGTGCTGGTGCTGGCTGGGAAGGGGTGAAAAGAGAAGATACAGAGGGGCACTTCATCTTACAGTAACTCTCTCCCCTCCCCTGTATCTCAGTAACTACCCTCTACAACACAAGTGCCGTCTAATTTTTCCTTGCTGACAGAAACACACAAGAGGAGTTAAATAAGAAGCAACCATCTACCTTCTCCAAACATGTACATCTGTTTCTAGTGCAAATAGCAAATCTGTCAGGAGCCTCTGGTGCATCGGAGACCATTTAAATTCTGGAATACGAAACATAGTTGTGCGTGGACCTGGACTAAACTGTCGTCGCTGCTCTTCTGTCATTGGCATTCCTCGAAATCCCAAGTCAACGCGTAAATCTCGGTCTTGCTGGGTGACAGACCGACCCTGCACCGCCTACGTTAACAAGAAGTTCAGAAATCGTGTTAAGATGTTGTAATGTATTTAGGAATGGATCACAGAATTTGAGAAAGGACTGGCTCAAACTGAACTCAAGCACAAACGACAGGAGACAATGTTTTCCCAGTGTGGGCAGTATCATTCAATAAAGGAAATACTCCAATTCAAATCAATCCGCACTTGGGGCCTATGGCTTGCCTTATTTTCAGGTATTTCCTGATGTTTTACATTTAGGATCCTCACCTGAAATATTACAAGACCAAATGCAGCATGCACAAGGGCAACAGCAATAAGATTTTGTAGGAAGTAACTACAGGAAGTAACTGTTCTTTTGTGCAGATATCACAATTTTCTTTGAATGTCTGATTTAAAACATGGATGGCTTCAAGGAATCAGTATACTTAAACAGCTCATCATTCTCCAAAATGAATTTATTAACTTGGTCTTTTTATCAGGATCATTGAAGAATTCAATCTCGTTTTTCCCAAATGTCATTTTGCCAATTTTTTTATATACTGTTAATTGTTTTTATGGATCCTCAGGACAATCTATACATTCTCCCAACAGACAGCTGACTTGAATTTTATACCCTTTCAATACCTACACTGTTTCCACTTGGTGAATAAAGACAAAACTAAAAGATACACACAGAGGATATGATGGGAAACACTGTGAAGGAAAAAAGTAGTAAAGAAATAACATTTAGATTGAATATGAGGTAAACATTCATAACAATGAAATTATTTTTATTATGCAATATCTCTGAAAGGAAGAAATACAAAGTCTGTTCCTTAGGATTATTTTAAAATGAGATTAGATTAGCTTTAAACTGGCAACATATTAGGCATAAGAAAAAATACTTGCATTGCTCACAAATTCATTTCCTGATCTTTGCACACTGCTTTAAATCTGGATGACCATAAGCAAAAAGACAGTTATGAAATATTCATGCTAGCACTGTAAAAATGGAAATGGCACTGGAGTTTGGCTGGAAAGCTCATCTGATCTTTAGTCTAATTTTGACCTTTCATAGCCTGCATTTTGCGAGTAGCATGGGTTTATAGCTCATTCAGTTTGACCTGTTAAGATAAACAGTGTTACTGTTACTCTTCTTCTTAGAATTGCCTTTCTGTGTTTATAGCCTTTCCTCTACTCTCGGACACTAAGATTTGAACAGTATCATAACTGTACCATAAAGAGACAGCTTTTAACTAGCCAATAGACCATATTGTATCGATGGGCTTTAATGTGTGTTGTATAAACGGCCATGAAACCCAACTATCTGCCTGGGTGTCTAGTCTTTAAAAAAGCAGAAAGCCACGTTCAGTGTTTAGCTGCTATTCTCTGAGCTGAGGTCAAAGCTAACGTGGGACTGCCTACATATATCACAGTCAAAAGTCCAGCCTCCAGCTGAACTGTAGACTGGTTAATTTTACCATTGCTCTTTACTCATGAAAATTATAAACCTCAATTTAATACTTTATTTAATATGTATCTTTATCTAATTTTATTAGAGTTATCTTCATTTGAAGAGAAAGGAATTTATCTACAGACAGCTTACATTTCACAGGATATTTCAAAACACCAGAAAAAGTGAGCAGAGGATAACAGCAATCCTGGTGGCTGCACTGCTGATAATTGTTTTTTAAAAAATATTTCTGAAAGCTCTTCCTGAAGAACAGTGTGAACAAGCTGATCTGTGTCCTTTTATCAGACATCCACTTTGAGTGTCAGTGTATCTTAGAAACTCTTCCTGATGACATGGTGTGCACTACACACTACTAGGCAGAGCAATTTTTGCAAGCACTGGCTCTTCCTCCACAATTTCAGGAAGTCTGTTTGACTTCAGAATTGTAGGAGATCGGTATTAGCACACATACTGGACACTGAGAGTAGTAAGATAGTTAAATCTTTAAGATAGCCGCTTTTTTCAGCTGACAACATCCTTACAAGTAATCTTTGACTAAGTGCTATAGTCTCTGAACAATGATAGTGAGGAAATTAATTCTGTGCTCCAAAAATACAAAAAGAACCCAATTTTTTATTGCCTATACAAGCACAAACTCTTTGAAAGAGTAAGCTTCTAACCTAGGCCTTTCTATCTTCAGGATGCTGTGTCTTTCACAAAAACATTAAGAAGTAGGATTTTCAGAGACAGTCCTTGACAGGAAAGCATCTCTGAGAAGAAGGGAGATACCTCTTCTTTTAAAGATCTCCAGTTTGGAAAATCAAATCACAGTTTGTCTTCTATTACTCCTAAGTCATTCCTTTTCTTGTGCCTAGATCAAATAATATAGGGATCATTTATGCCTGCATTCCTGTACTGGAAGGTGCACTAAGTACTGTAAGACAAATTACATTCTAAGGAAGGTTAAGCAAGAGTAAAGAAACAGTTAAATGCACATTTTGTAATAAAATAAATATATTACTAATCTTAAAAAATATGCAAACAAGAATCTGGAGGCCTGAGGCAGAATTATAAGAGCATTCGTTAATCTGTCTACAAGAAATAAGGGAAAAGAATGAGAGGTTCCCCTAGCTAAGTTTTTAAATTAAAATATCCACAACTGAAATACATATTTTCTATACAGTCATAAAAGACTTCACAGTGTCTTACACATGTAATGGCATCATTCTTTTGAAAGCAGATAGGCTTGGAAGATGGACTCCTCTCATATAATTAAAGAAAAGTATTTCAAACACCTGTCAGGCCTCATACCAATAATTTACCCAGCAGCAAAGGACACTGATTACATCAGACACATACAAGGCCACAGCACTTGAAACTTACTTGGGTTGTGGTAGTTGTCTGGATCTTCCTTATCTCCTTTCCTGCTTCCTTACCATCATCAGATCTTTCTGTGTCTGATATTATACTTCCAGCATCAACATTAGGAACAGTTTTGCTACCAGAAGACTCTGTCTCAAGAGTTGTGGCAGTCATTTCAGCATATTCTAATCCTTTAGATGATGAAGCCAATTCCCTCTCAGAAATACTACTCACTCCATCTGAAGTTGTATGAATCTTGAACTCCTTGTCCTCTATTATACTTGAAGGACATGTTATATCTACACTACCTGTCATATGTGCAAGCAATCCCAAATCATCATTTACACCAAGATGCATTTGCGTCTCTTGCACATTTGGAATAGAAATATGATTACTTGAAAGTTCAGGTAGAAGTTTCTCCTCTTGACTAGGTATTTTATCAAAGAGAAATGAGGTACTGTTAGTAGAAGGTTCATCTTTCTCATCAGCCAGAGTTATTAATGGACCATTATCTTTTTCCTCATTTTTCTTAATAATACCCACACTTCCATGAACATTATTTTGGAGTTTCTCAACAGCAGCACTATATACATTATCTAAAAGAGATTCAACTTCCACAAGTGCACCATTTTCTCCAGTTACCAACGTCTCTGGTGATAAATCCATATCATCAAGTTTTACTTCAGTCGCTTCTACCTTTTCAGCTTTTATATCAACTAAGAGGTCATGAACTTCCACATGTACTCCTCCTCCTGGTCTCTCAGCACTTCCAAGAACATCATCTGACACCTTTGTAGCCATAAGCAAGTCCCTGGTATCTGTACTAACAGGGTAATCTGTTTCACTTTCGGGACTTTGGCTTTGTGAAAGGTCTTCTATCTCTCGAATTTCCATTCCACCTTTTGCTCCTGTTGTCTGAGATGAAAGACCTGAGATAGTGCTCACATTCCCCTTTTTCCCTTTTTTTATATTCTCTTCCTCTTGCCTTTGATATTCTTCATACATTTTTGCTAGGTACTCCTTGTGAGCCTCATATGTGACCTTAAAAAGAAAAGAACAGATTATGTGGACAAATATCTACATTAAGTCTGACAAAAACAGATAAGAATGCTAACTACTTAATACTTAATACATATGGCTCACAGAACGTTTCACAGCAATGGACCTACACTGATGATAAAAAATGCCACCTTGACATATGTTCTGATAGCCACCAGGTGGCACTAAATCATTTAAAATCTTGTCTACTTTATTTCTAGCTGCTTTGGGGGAATTATTAGGATTAAAAAAAATCATCCATGAACATTTTCTTACCTTGGAATGAGCTATAGAAAGAGTATCCACCCACACTCTCCATCCTCCCCATTCATATTTTATTGCATGATACAAGAGAATACGGAAAATGTTGTAAACCATTTCTGTGATCTTCTGTTCTTCAGAGTTCTTAGGGTTAATGTATCCCAGAGAAAACATCCAGTCCTGCCACACTGAACACTGAAGTAAACATCTAAAGTGAAATAATTAGGTCAAAATATATCCAAACGAAGCTTCTTTACTTTGACATTGAGATGGTTAAAATAGGAGGAAAATAATACGGTTCATCTCCTCTGAACATGAATCCAGTGTTAATAACAGACTTTAAATACTTCAGGATCAATAAAACAACTTAAGTGTATTCTGAACAGAAGAACCAAATATTAGTTGCTGACTTAAGAAGAGTTACCAAACCATATTTCATTTATTTTAATATTCCTTTTAATATATGGCATAAAACTCTACATACAGTAAAACAAATCGATGATACACCCAAGTCAAGGATATCAACACTCATACTAGTGAGAAAAAACTATTTGTAGTAACATACCTTCTGTTTTCACGGCTATTACTGAAAAGTTTTATCATATCGGATAAGAACAAACGTCGAACTTCCATCAGCTCTGCACTTGGTGTGGAGTTTTTTAACAGTGTTGCCACCACCTTAAGAATCACTTTGAAAAAATAAATCAGTTACATAACACAGTTAAAAAAATTTGTAAAAAAAAAAAGTTGCTGACAGCAACTAATGTAAATAACTCAAATGTATTTGAGATATTCTAATGAATTTCTCCTGCTTTCTGAAACATCTCCTTTCAAAAAAAATTTAGCTAATATTTTTATCATATAAACATAATATATGGTCCTTACTTGGATTCTGAATTTTCACTGTAGAATCTGGCTCTGGATGTGGTTTATGAACAACTTGAGTGCATACTTGTTCTGTTAAAATCTAAAAGACAGAATATTAAGTTCCTTTTACCATTTTTTACTTAAACTCTACTTCATATGATTTCTTTGTTATTGCTTAATTTGTTAAGAAGAACATTCACCATTGCTACATCATAACTTCATATAATAAATTTTGGTAAAATATTTCTATTCCTCTAAGAATGGAAACAAGGAAATTCCTCTATGCAAGGAACAAGACTTTCACAGATGAAATATGGTTCGCTAACTAATTTTTTATTGAGCTGGCTAACTATAAAACAATGGTGTTTTAAATATATGGGTCTGTGTAAGCCTTACATTACAAAAAGATAAAATCTTATGTGTGGCACTTGCCGTTTGACTCAAAATGGTATTTCTTCAGGACAAAGATGGTGAATAACGGGTAGAGAATTGTCTTAAAATCCTAATTCCATTCCATGTTGATCTTAACGTGTTTATCTTAATCTGTTTAAAATTATCCCACAGAAGAATAGAAACACGAAGTTTTATTTGAAGCACCTGTCATTTTCCTAATGAAGTAATTCATGTCACCACACTATCTATTGTCAAATTTAAATTTCCTGTTGTTAGTACCACTGATAAGTGGATGCTATAGTAAGTAAAATTGCCATAATTGCTTCAAATAGTCCAAAGGAATGTGAAATGGCTCTAAGTATATGTCAACCTCTAAGTAAATGTAGTGTAACACAGATGTTGAATAAAGACATCAGCTATAGTTAAGAGACCCACAAGTAGAATGTCTCATTTTATTTCTTAAACTCAATCATGGCTAAACATACTGACAACTAAGCAAGGATTCTGGAAGCTTCTGAAACAGCATTAAAAGTGAAGTCAATTGATTAAATTTTGCTGTGAACCACAAACAACTTCCATATAAATTTCATCTGCAGAAACTGACCTAAGGCTATTTAACCACAAGGCTGGTGAAAACAATGAATTATTCAAGTCTAAGATCCATTAAGGAATAACATATAAGGACATGTAAGAAAAATACAGGCATACTTCATTAAAAAGTTTGGTTTATGTTACTTGAGATATTCTTGGTATTAAAAAGGCTTTTCAAAAACTGGAATAAAAGCAGAGCAATTGTCTCTGCTATACTAACACTTGGTATCAATCAACTAAAAAGAATTTCCATCAGTAAGTAGATTACTTAAGAGTTTTTGACATGAAAATGCAGTACAAATTTCTAAATCTGTGATATGATTCTGAAAGAGCTTAAAAACACCCATCACTCCTCAGAAGACTTCAGATTTGGATGTTGCATTAAGAAACATGTCACTAACAGGAATCCTCAAAAGTCTAATGCAAAGTTATAGATTTAAAAGAGGAGTGAAATTCAAAACGTTGCTCTGAAACTTTCAGAAGATGAAAAAATATTTTCAGCATATCTTTCAAAAATCCTTATAACTAAGCAATTCGGAGAAGTCAGTTCTATACATACAGAAAAGTGCCTGCAGAACACCTAGTAAAATTAAGACAAAATACCATTATACATTTATATATAAATTATTTTAACATAAAGTGTGCTATTTGTGTAATACTATTGTATATGATGTAGACATATATTGATCTGTATGCTGCTGCACGATCTGCTCAGCACTGGTGAGGTCACATCTGGCATACTAGGTCTAGGATTGGGACCCCCAAACTTGAAGGACTGGAGACAGCCCAGCAGAGGACCCACACAAATAACCAGGGGACTGGAACATACAATATACAAGAGGAGGCTGAGGGAGCTGGGTTTGTTTAGCCTAGAGAAGAGAAAGGTAAAGAGGGGAATCTACCTGAGGTCTTCAACTAAGTGAGGGTTAACAGAGAAGACAAAATCAGACTCTTTTCACAGTTAGATAAGAAAAGGACAGGAGACAACAGTCAGGAAATTCCAGTTGGACAGAAAGCAATTCCAGTGTAAATGGCTGTGGATGCTGCATTCCATGATGACTTCCATTTTGTCACAGAATTTTAGGTATTTTCTGAGTAAATCAATTATAGAAGCCCTCAGGAAATCTGCATGCAGGGATATATCTAGACTGTGAAACCCAAACGGTCAAACCATACAGGGCAAGCTTAGTAAAGATAATGAATTCCTCACATACTTGCAATAAAAAATAAATTTTGACATCTGAATAAGTCATTGGCAAATACACAATGTTCAGATTATTACAATCAGAGGAAAAAGTTTTCTACATTGCTCAAAACCTTAAATACCAAGTACCATTTTAGTTTTCTATGTCTTTTTTGGATCCAAGACTCAGTATCCGGCCATTACGCCTATTTGTGTCTAAAAGAAAAAAAATTCCTAGCATATAAGATGCTCAGAAACTATAAAAGATTCAACTCTCAGTCATTATTTTAAAAAATGCTTGAAGATTGGACAGGACTTTTATTCATTTGGAGGCTTGAAGACACTGGTTTGGATCAACTTGATGTCGATACTAATTTGGTTTAACTAAATTCTACATCACCAAAACTGAATTTTCTGTACGAGGCTGATAGACAATTGAATACTTCCAGGTCATATTCACTTGCCTTAAGCAGTTTACATTACATCAAAGTGATTGTGTTCAGTTACTATTTGGATTACTAACAACATTACTAGTAAAAACAAAAAAGACTTAATAGCACTTTTCAGAAGTTTGTAAGCTTGAAAGGAATTGCATAAAAAAAAAAAAAAGGCACCCCTTTGGCTCCAGCACTTTCCATTACAAACAATGGAGGAGTAAGCAACAGCCAGACTGTAGTAACTCTTTTTTTGGAAAGTGATGAACATCTTAAATAATAGAATCTTTTCTATCTCTTTTTGTAATGCTACAGATGGATGGAAAGTTTTACAGAGAATACGTAAAAAGTATAACTTTGCTTATAAAACTATCCAAAGTGTAGCAAAATAAACTCTGAACCAAGCAATAACATCTTAGAACTGCTAATTAAAATTTTCTTGGGGTCCAGATAATTGAAATATTTTAAAACACAGAATTACAAAAATATAATTAAATCACAATTTTTACAAGAGATCATAATCTGTATGTTTAATTAATTTGTACCTCATAAAGTGTGTTATACGTTGTAACGGTCACCGTATTTGTATGCAGCATCAACCTCTCTCCCAGAAGAGTGAAAAGACTGTGTGTATGCATGATTTCAACCTTTCGCCTAGAGGAGGGAAAAAAAAAAAAAGGAAAGCATATTGCAGATTTTAACTAGATGTAAAAAACACAAAAGCCAAGTATTTTGAGGGTGTACTAAAAAATTTTAAAACATGCTAAATCCTTAACTGTCCTGAATTAAAGATCATTTAAGATATTTCTCAAAATGAATATTATTGTAGTATACACAAAGGTTCTCAGAATGCTATTTTGTATTCAAGACGGGCTTTTGTATAAAACAAATGCACACCATTCTCATCCTCCATGATTTTCATGGCAGAAAACAACAAAGTAATTCCTTTCTATGCTTCTCAGGCTGTTAAAAGTTCGATCACTGGGGAATGCATCTCTCAAGGGCTCAGGACTATTCATCCTTAGATCTAACATATACACTAACATTTACAGACTTTATCAAAACTGTCAAACTCTCCATATAGCATTCTCTCATGCAGCCAAAATAATTAAATCCTGGTATATTATATTTTATAATGCAAATGAAATAAAAAATACTGAAGAGTTATGAAATTCCAAGAGACTGAGGTGCATAACTTAGCATTTTACTGTTAGCATCAAAACATACTAGAATCTTAAAAGCCAGAGAAGAAAGCGCCTCTGGTTAGCAAATAAAACATCAGTGAATTTCATCTCTCCTATCATATTATTCTGTTTTAACTGCATGTAACAGTGTAAATAAAGGGAGTGTTTATTGTATATTGCATTATTAATCTTATCTACTACTGTAATAAATACTAAATGAAAAAGTATATTCAAGATAATTAATAATCTATATGAAAGAGCCAAAACAACATGAAAGTACATGAAAAAGTACAGTAAATTTTCCTGGTTTTTAAAAAGTAAGAAACTCCCTTTCTGGTGATTAATGATTAACAAAGGTTTAAAGGAATAATAAATTAATAAATAATAGAGATTTAAACCACACAGATTCATTCTAGAACTTTTGAAATTAATACATTCTAATTTTCAAGTAGCCATAAAAGACAGTGGCAACATCTTGTAACAGTGTGTACTTTTCAGTGCACAGAAGAGTGTTCATGAGTTACTTGTAAGAAAAACTACACCTATTCAACCTGTGAACTATGATACAGCACACTAAAATGAAAATTTAGTGGAATATGTATGCTAATTTTGCTTAAACCTGACTTAACTTTGTAGCTAGCTGGTTTGACTTGAACTATTTGTAAAGAGGGATGTACCTTCTAAGAAAATGTATAATGTATGAATTCTTCTAAAGAAAGGAAGAAAACCTTATTTTAAAGAGATACTTGAAGACAGGTATAGCTAATCATTATGAAAACAAAATATTAAGACATATCATAAATATTACAGGTTAATGTATTTGCATAGCTATTTGCTGCTGTTTTTGAGATATGGTATATTTTCATGTAGAAAGTTATTGAACATACATAAATACATAATCCCTCTCTCCTGTTTTAGGAAGGTTTAAATGCACAGATTAAAACAAAATTAAATAACCCTGAGTAGAACTGCTTTTGGTGGCAGGGTATAAAGAATAAGGGATGGCAGAGAAGGGAAGGAACAGGATTTTGCCAACTGTTTAAGGACAAAAATGGTTAAACGAGTTAGCCTATCATCACAAACAAAAAACAATTAAGTTATTCAACCTCTTATCTAACCTGCAAAGAATGCCCGTGAACTACAGCAGTGGTAACTGTTTTTGTATGTCTATGTTTGGTTATTAATTCTGCATTGCTGTAGATATCTTAAATTGCATTACAGCATCTTTTTCTGCAATTTTGCTTTTGTATATTAAAACAGAATGGCAGTGGAATGCCTGTTTCTTTAGTGTTATATACAAATCTATGCATGTAAGTGGTTTATAATTTTATGTAGTTTATGATTTTATAATTGTTTACAATTTCCTATAGTTGAATATAACTTTATTCAATTATGCATATGCATATATATATACATGCACACATACATATCTCACAAGCACTGTCTATAAGATATGAAAATTATGGGCCATTTTTAGCTGCTGAAAGCTACATAAAATGTGAGCATTTACAGATGCTCGTGGGTCTAAAAGTTGAAAAAAAAACCCTGAAAGTCACACAGAACATTCAAGTGGATTTCAACTACTCCAGTTCATGAAAAATATATTCATTCAACAATGGAAACTCCACTGATACATCCATAATTACAATTATATCCTAAAAATCGGAAAATGAGATTTCTACTTCTAAAAATTTTATTTTTATTTTTCTATAACACTTCACTGAAAAAGAGTTTACTACTCAGACTATAGGGTAAACAATAAATATTTTTAACAAATGTACTTAACTGGACACACACCAGGCCTCTGGTCAAAATACCTATTATTGTATTGGAAATAAATCTTACTTAATCCAGCTCCTATGAATCTCAATGATCTTAGCACATTCTGTTTGAAAAGCCCTTTGAGATTTTTGCGTGGATTATGAATTTGCTGCATTATTTCCCAGAACACTCTTTGGCTTGCTGTATCCTGAAAGAAAAATCCCATTTGGCAGCATGTTCTGAGCTAACTGGCTCTCAATTACGCAGTCATACTTTATTGATCTAACTGAAAAAAGTGCAATACACTACAGCAATACTCTGGCTGGACTCCTAGTGTCTTTATCTTCTAATGAGGTTTTATGTGATGAAGTCTCGCTACTGTGAAGTACACTGCTAATTTTCATACTGCAGAGCCTCCAATTGGAAAATCTACAGAGAAGAGGAAAAGTGGGTGGCAGCACGTTACACAGCACTGCATGTGTTTTAATTCTTTCTTAACACCACATAATGGAAGATGAGACTAAGCACTTGCATTTTGCCACATTGGTTCATTTCAAACGCGATTGTTTCCTGCTACCCTTTCTATAGAGGTATGTTTTTACCTCCTTGTTTACAATCATTTAATTTAAGTGTTTGCTTTTCCTTTCCTTCTGAATCCTTCTATTTCATGTCTTTCCACTATTTTAAAAGCTATTTTAAAAATTATTCTCCAGATGCATATATTGTAGTGACACTGAAAACGGCAGTACCCAAACAACAAATTTTTGATAATCGTGTTTCCTACCACACATAGATATGTATAGTGGAATATGCAACATGCATTTATAAAATGCATTTTGAGAAAATGTTTTTCAGTCTTTTTAAGACTTAAAAATGAGCATATTATATATTTAGCAGATAATCATTATTTATTTTCAAATTGCATAGTAGTAACAACTTAACTAGCAAATTTACCATTTTATCCCAAAGCAATTTGCAGACTCCACAAATTATTAATCAGAAAATATAACAATGATATTCAAAGGAGTTCCAAAAGACTGTCATATAGTATACTGTAATAAGCACAAAAGGACAAGAATTATGAACTTAAACACATCACTGTAATAATTTTAAAATGACACTTACTTATGACCCAAATGCTTAAGAAAATATCCAAGGACCTTCAAAGCTTGCACCCATATACTCTCACTTTTGGAAGCCAACAGTTTATAAATTACTCTAAAAAGGAGAAAAAAATTCACCTTTTTTTTTTCAGTTTATTGTTAAACATCACACATTTAGATTATATTTCACCAAATAGGGAAATTTCATAATAAAGTTAGGAAATAAAATGAAAAAAATAACTTTACACAAAATAGAAGGATATTCTGAAAACACATACGTACAGCTTAAGAGTTTGATTATGAATTCCTTAAAAACAAGAAAATAATTCAGGCAGTCACTAAAGCATATGTATCAAAGCCAAAAGTTCTGTACAGTTTTGGCTGTTAGTCTAAATAAAGGTCAGAGACATGGTGGTTTTGGTTCAGTTCAAAGTTTCACAGCAGAAAGCTACAACCTCCTGTCATGTTTCTAACCTGGAACAATCAAAAAAAAGACAGCCCAAGCAGTTGTAGCTCAAGACAACAGAAGCAGTTTGGAGAAGTTAGGGGAATTTACAGGAGATTCTTAGAGTACCTGGACGCTACTAGGAAACCTTCTTACCTTCTAAAAAGTACTACGCAATGTCCTTTCTTTTTTGTATGATACTTTCACTGAATAACAGGATGTTCATACTCAAATGTCATTTATCAAAAGCAAAATACGGCAATATGTTGTGCGCTCGCACATGCACACACGCACACGCGCGCACACACACCCACAAACACTTATAGCTACAAAGCCACATGCTTGTTGCATCAATTTAAAGTAGAAAGAAACACACTCTCTGTTTTGACATCCTGGATAGAAGAGGCCTCAAAGTTTAACCCAATTATATGATTAAGTCACACACAGATTGTGTGGTCCTTCAGAACAGCAACAAGTCTTGATTTGAGAACACCAAGAGACAAAAAACTTACTTTTTTCACCAGACGCTTTTTCCCCAATTTTAATTTGTTCTTGTTTTTAAAAGTTTCTGTCTTATTTTCCATTTGAATTTACTTAGCTTCAGCTTTCAGCCATTGCTCTTCCCCTTTCTCCACTAAAGAGTGCTTTAGCAGACAGTATCTTCCTCTTGTGAAAGCACTTACACCATTATCAAGTGACCTCTGAGGCTTCTGCCCTTTCATAACCTAAACAGACCTACCTTTAATTCTGTGTAAGGTATTTTTGTCATTATTTGAATGTTGCAACACTGTGTATTCTCTCCACTTTTTCAACAGCTTTTAAATCCCACAGTCAAAAAAAATTCTAATACTGGTATTATGAATGTTATACGACGTTATAAGATGTCTCAACTCCTCTTGTTCCTACCCTGCTTGGAAAGGTGTCCGGAATGCTAAAAAAACTATTTCTGACTGAAGACACAGAAGAACTATAGACATAAGACAAAACCCTAAATTTGAGTAAAATCAGCCTACACTTTTGTTGTTGTATCAACTAGCATCGCCATTCAAATAGCTTTAAATACAAGTAGTTGCATGGAGTTTTTAATATTTTATGGAATAAACTCCTTGAACTTATGAGATAAATAGGCTCTTGCTTGTTTGTTTATCGGTTTTTGCAAGTTTCTTGCTTTTTCTAAAGTTTTAGAACACAAAATTAAAAAGTGTATTAATCATTAAATAGATACAAAAAAAGTTTTCATCCTCTGGAAAAAAAAATCAACTTTTACATTACCAAATTAGACATAAGAAAAAACCAAAATAACACTGCTTCTCTGACAGTTATCATTTATTAAATTTACTGACAACAGATAAACATATGAATTGCACAGATACTTTTCTTAAGTCTTTAGAGTGTATTTAAAGAGGTTAGCCAAGGATTTCTCTCATCTCTCTCCTCTCCCCTCCAAACTATGTAAAACACCCACAGATAGAATATTCAAAGTGATTCTCAGATATATACTTTTTTGATGTTTCGTGTTAATTACAGATTCTATTTCAGACTGAGAAGCAAGTACAACAGTACATTTGCCTTCATATCTGATAATATGAATTCCAAGGGGAAAATTTTTGCCTGAGAGCTATTAAAAAATACTCTTTTCGAGCTATTAAAGAAATCTTGTTTTTGAAAAATATGCAGCCTAAATAAATAAGATTGTACTTTGAAAGAAAAACAATTATGAGATTTATGTGAAAAAGAATCAGTCTGGTGAGGGATGATACTGGAGAACTACTTCCAAAGTATTTTCTCACTTCACTGTCTTACCGTATCCCATTTCTTTGATCAAAGGCAGGTATCATGGATGCTGGATGTTCAGACATTAGAGCCACCAGCAGCTGCAGCACATCATGAATATTTTCATCCTGTGTGACAAGCATCAACATTATTCTACAAACTAGCCTCAGCAGCACGCTTTCCATAGAGCTGGTACAAAGGATTACAGTAAAAGACAGGTAATTACAGAATCATACCTCATGCATCGTTAATAAGTAATTTAATATGCTCTGCAGTTCATCTTCTTTCACTCCTCGATCCTAAAAAAGGAGGAGAATTTCTTCTGAGAGAATATATTCTTTAAATTTGATTTAAAAAGCCCCAACAATTATGAAATTTACTACCTACATGACATTTTTAAAAACTTGGACTGAGTTAAGTAATCTATGAATTTACTATTTAAACTCAGAGGACTAAATTCTTTCACTCCATTCCTTTTCCATACCAAATTGGCAATACAAAAACAGACTAAAATCAGCCCTCCACTCCTGCTAGGAAGGCTTTTTGTAGTACGGGCAATCCTCAGATGGTGAGACTCTTACTGCCTTTCCTCCAATTCCTGGTACAAGACCAGAGAAATGGAAGGAAAAAGACAGGCCAAAAAATGCTGGTTTTCTGCCCAGTCTCGAAGAGCAGATTACTCTTCAAAAACCAGTGTTCAGCAGTGACAGACAGATTCCTTGATGGTTTCAACTAGCAGTAGGACCCAGACAACAATAAAGTTAACTCACTTAACCACCATTACCTTCTTATTTGGTCAGTCAAGTATAGCAGACTATTATTATAAAAAACCTGACCCAAATACCTGAGGCTTCTGTAGTGTCATACATCATTTCTGCAAGTATATTTAGTTAAATATATATAAGCAGTTTGGTGAGGTTAGTAAGAAGTATTGTATTAATTCATTACATTTATACTGAATATATAAGAAGTATATGCATCAACATTAAAATTAATCAGAAACAGATTCAATACTTGATAGGTATTACATATCCACTGCTCTGAAAGAACTTATTACATCTATGTAACAGATCTTAAAAGTTTTTTATCAGCGTAATATTCTGGAATAGATTGTTGTACCTTCAGTATAAGTTGTTTCAAAAACAGAAGCATAAATGCCCTTAGTGATATGATTTCTTTCTGTGAAGGCCGAGGACCATCTGGAAGAAGCAAAATATATCACTTTTAAATACAACCTTATTCTTTTAGTGATGACAGTTTCCTCAGGAAATCACAGTTCCTACTACAGATTTAGTATTCTGTTCATTATATAACAATTCATATTTGCAAATGATATCATTCATAACCTTTCAGAATCACATTATACAACATCAATATGCCTTAAGTGATGTTTTAGTTTCAAAAAAAGAAATTTAAATATTTTGTTTTATTTTTCTAAACAAAGACACAAGAATATGAAATGTAGAAATCAGGCCTAGATTCATGTAACTACATGAAAGTGTATGCTCTATAGGTGTCTCCATATGAGCTAGGAGTTGAAATCCTTGTATAAGCAAAAAACTCTCTTTATTGACTAGATTCACTCAATTGACCCATTGTCAGTGCCCAATTCAGGATGAAAATGAATAGTTCTATTGAGTCCATATTGAGTGGAATTCCACTGGGTGTAATAGGAGTTTAAACATCTAGTAGGTATCTACGTCGTATAGACATGTATACTTAAAAGGGGCCAGTAAGTATTATTTCCAATCCACTTGAATCCAATATTTTAGTTATTATTTTTTTTTTTTAAAGTTTGATTTCTTTTTTTGAAATGAAGTCAATGCATTACACATAGCAATCCAGGCATCTGCTTGCTGCAAACTTGGAAGTGAGTTGTATTTGTTTGCCTAACAGGAAGAAAGAGTGGTCCTTTCAAGTCTTCTCGCCTCTTTTGGAGGGGAGAGAGAAGGAGAACAGGGGACTTTTCAGAATGAAGCAAGTAAATCCCAAACTCTGTCTCTTCAGTACTTCAAAACAATGAGGATACTGCTGTGAAAACCTATCATACTGGCTTTAAAGATACAGAAATAGTTTTATACAAATAAATTCTAATGGAACCATGAAACATGTATTTCCCATTGTAAAAACAGAAAGTAAGTTGGATTTTTTGGTATTAACTACAACTACAAAAAAAATGCATGAGTTTTTATGGCAATAGCATGCTTCGAGCCAACAGCTATTTCTCTGCCTACCATACAAGCAGAACTCACTGTTCTAATTGCATTATGGAAGTCAATCTTCACAGTTCTGCCTCTTTCCCCCTATGCCTTATTAGGATCCAAAACCACATAAAACCAGGCCTAAAATCTAAGGCTCTTTGTCTTTTCTGCAATTGTAGTTAAGGAAAGATAGAACAGAAAACTAAGGTAACGGAGCGCTCTGTAAAGCATTTTGATAAAAGAAATTTTAAGGAGGGATTAAAAAGAGGACATCCCATATTAACTGGGAACCTGTTCAAAGAGAACAGAGTTTCATACTTCTTATAGACATACCCACAAGAATCTCTGGATATGTGGGAGAAGCCTTTTCAGTGCCTCAAAAGACACAAGATACAAGAGTTGCAGGTTTGCCGAGCTGCCAAAACTAGGCTTTTTCCCCACCATCCTTCATTGTTACTCACTCCTTTTGTGTCTTGAAGCTTTTCTGCATTTCAGTCAGAAAAGCCTCTACCCAGAAAAGTTTATTACAATGGAAATTTAAAACAAGAGAACTGGCAGAGAAGAGAAACAGAGACTAGAGAAACTGGAGACTGTATAACAAACAGTGGGGGGGAAAGGATGGCAGCAAGAGCAACACAACAGTGATCTGATATAGATTGAATATAACAAACCTGGGAATTTACATAAAAGGGATTTTGCTATTATAGATTTGATGTTTTATCAGACTTTTTGGCTTCCTTGCTAGCTGAAGAACTAATAATAGACAGATTTAATTAAAAAAATGCATTACTGACCAGACAGTAATTGCAATAATTAAAAACATTACTACATAATTATTGTATAATTTTAAAAATTACAGTACTAAGCTAAAGAGAGAAAACTACACCTTGATTTTCAAGTCAGATGTTTAACAGTAAGCTTTCCTTGCTATCTTCTCACCTTTGTGCCTATCTCTAGATAGGGACAATTCAGTGTCACCATCAGGCAGAAACTGCTAACACCAATGTGAGTCTGTTCAGTGTTAAAGACTAAAACCCAAACCAAACTAACCAAACAAAAAAGGAGTCTTATTATGTTAACATCTTGTACAGAAACCACAAGTGCCTGTACAGAACTGCCATATTCAGGTAAATTTATAAAGACAAAGGATGCCCCCTTATCCCTCATCCAGATAAGTCATTAAATCACTTCCTGCTTTTAGAATCTTTATGCATTTATTTATTGCAGAAAGTATCTGATTTGCCTCATTTTTTTTAATGTACACTTATAATGGCAGTTAGCCAGTTTTGTCCAGACAAAAATCAAAAAAAAAATTTCCAGCCCATACTTTCAGCATAGAGTAATTACAGGGGCATAAAACATAACCTTGCAAGCAATTAAGAGGGAAGAAGAAAACATATTTATAACCTTCAGTGTGATCTGGTTCACAGAGTAAAGCGCAACCCATAACTGTGTAAAATACTGATGGAGAGCTCTGAATATTAGAATTAACGATTCCTAATTCTAGCTTTGTTAATAAAAAATTGGGAATCAGTTACATGACCAACAAAATGCAAAATTCTTCCATCTGCCTCTTTTTTTTCTCAGTAAAAGGATGGTTTTCTACCTTTTGGATCAATAAAAGAATATATAGATAGCAGAATTCAATCTCCATGTATACAAAAACAAACATCCCACATTATGTAGGAAGAATCTATTTTTTACCCTGCTGGGCAACGCAAATGAGAATTGAGTTACAATCCAAATCAACTCTTGAAATAACTGCAATTTTTTGTTAACCACAAAATGCAAGATTATAGCTACTACCTCCTTATGATCATTTGCATAACTCCTACTTTTACTAGCTCAGGATCAAAAATATTGGACATGAAATATGACCTTGGAAACCTTACAAAACACATAAGTTAACTTGGGCATTAACAACCATGCTTTCTCTAGCAGGAGACAAGATACTGGCTCCTGAAAGTCTGCTCAGAATAAGAGCTGTGAAGGACGCAGGAAATGTTAGTGGAGTAAACAGCTCGAGATCAGACTATGCTACTCAGTCAGTAGTTTCTAGCTTAGATGCACATTTCTCTCATACACTGATGAAGTCTTAACTATTTAAAGGGATGCACTGCAACCGAGTCCAAAATTATTTTAGCAGAATAAATTTCTGAGAGTTAACACTGAGTATCCTGAGACAGTTTTTCTTGGGGGGAGAGGGGGGAAGCAATACTTTATTTCTCTGCTATTGCCAAATTATTCTTTTTATTTTTTTCCTCATTTTTATGCCACTGTTGGTCCATAAGTATTTTCAGAGATGCCATACAGTTGTTAAACAATTCTAATGAAGATATTTTAAAGGTTTAGCTATCCTAGTGGAGTCTCATATTATGCTTAAATTCACAAAAATTCAAAGTCAAACCCAGGTACATGGAGAACATGCATTTTTTTTTTAAAGTGCAGACATATTTTATTTTTCTTTAAAAAGGATAATTAAAAAATTAAATAATCCAATAAAACAGTTAATAGTGACCAAAAATGAAAGTAAAAAAATGTGTGTTCTAAACTAATTATTAAAATATTTCTAACAATTTAAATGGAAACACTATAACTTAGAACCTCTACTATATCTCTAAGATCAATCTTTCCAAAAAGTTCATAGCTTCATAAAAATATTTTAAAATATCTTCACAATGAATCAATGTTCAAATTTAGTTTTTAGAACACAAAAACATATAAGTGGCAAATCAAAAAAAAATTTAAACCATATTTCAAGTGTAAAATGTAAAGTAAAATAAAATTTAGACATGGTTCCCTATGGAAATGGATTAAAATTTTGCTGTTTTTCCTGACAATAGAATTATTTCAGAAGTTTGCTTCAACATAGTATTTATACAACACAAGTCACTTTTGTCCTGCAATCTATCTATGACTAGTAGTTTAATTAAAAAACATTGACAAAGAAAATAAACCCCATAATTTTATGTAGAAAATTAGATTCCGCTACGTGCATTTATATTCAAAAAGTACAATCTACTTAAAAAAAAAATTTCAAGCAATTTGTTTTGAAAAAATATTTCTAATATTTGAGAAGATAACCAAATAATACATAATGAGAATATTGAATCCAAGAAGAAATACCAGTATGAAATAAGAAAGCAAAAATAAATGAGCAGATACAAAATGAAATTTGAAATAATTCAATAATTGAATCTTTTAGATGATTCAAAATATTTACATCTATTTTAAAGGATGAATAGCAGAAGAAGTAATAGGTGAACTTTCGCTTGTTAACAGTTTTTGCTGTTAGCTAAATGCTGTTTTTACCCTTAGCTATGGAAAAGCTATGGAAAGCTTCAATACTGAGACACTTTGGCTTTAAATAAGGCATAGTAAACTGTTAGTACAAAAACTCACCTACATTCTGCTTCATTAAGACACAAGAAGGCAATAAAACCTTGAAGCAAAGTAACTGTCTGCAACTAACAGTAAATCAAACCACTAATATTAAAAAGTGTTTCAGTAACTCTGCATAATAAAAAAATGATATGCCTACAAGACAATAAAGCATCAGGCTATTAAAATGCCTGAATGAATAAGCTTATACTTTAACATGATAGCAAATTATTTTAAAGCACTGTAATACACAATGAAATTGCTAAAATTTGGGAAGTCTTCCATTAAAGCCTTCTCCAAATCTGAAACGTCTGATGTCAGCTTAGCTTAAAGCTTTAGCTGTCTCTGATAGTGAAATATCATGTGCCATTTCTCATATTATGACATTTTTCTGTTTCTTAAAGTAAAATTACTACTCCTGGGCAATAGGTTCTTGTTCATTCTGAAATATCAAAAGCCACTTAAAATGCAGCAATCCTAATATTAGTATCATTGAATTTTTACAGTGTGAGTTTCTTACTTTTACAAACTTCTTTCTACATACTATTTTAACAAATGATAAACCTGCAGGCTACATTTGGCAGTACTAAATGTATGCAGTCTAACAAAAATCAACACAAAAATAACCTCTTGGAACAGTTAACTTTTCTGAATTAGTAGGACTGGCAAAGTTGTTGAAAACAGAGTTCAAAAGACAAAAGCATTAAGTAACACTACCTGTAATTGTTTCTACTTCTTTTCCTTATAGTATTCTAAGCCTGAATCAACCAGAATTGCACATAACACTGACAGACTTAATGCACTTAATGGTAAAAGAAGAGAGTGTGTTCATGAGAAGCAATGTAGTATGCAGAGAATTAAACATTTTTCTGAAGGTTTCAGGAATTTCAGAAATTGATGAAAGCAATTAATGTGAAGTTGATAAAAAAACCAGTTAACAAGAAATTAAATTTAGCATCCCATCATCTCAGCAATTACTTTATTTCCACAGTCAGTTGCTTGCAAATTATTACAATTATTACAGCTCTATTAGTCAAAAGCAAAAACTACCTGTAAAATAAATAAAGAAATCGTACTGCTGATTTGCATGGAGAAAATTCCATGGCTATGCTGGAGGTAGTAGCATAGTGCCATGTCACTGATTTTCCCCTCCCTGATAAGCTGACATGCTTCAACTCAAATCCAAAGAAAACCATGTTTAAAGGCAGGAAAGGGAGTGCTGTAAAACACTATTATATCAAACGTGTAGGACTTTCTGTGCTCTAAGTAAGAGGGAGAAAGAAACAGGATAATATGGTGAAACAAGGGGGAAAGTTGAAATTAGCCTTGAAAAGTGGTAACAAAGATTATCTGGAAAGCTAATAAAAAAGGGAGAAAATACAGAGATACTGGATAATAATATCTAGTTTGAATATATATTTATGGCCTCACAGTTTATTAAACACCTCAAATACTGTATGCAGGCCTTAGTAATTGTGCTTTTGTTGTCATGCTGTTATACTGAACAAACTGGCAATTTGGACTGTTTGATTATCTTTCAGGGTATAATCTGATTGCCTGCCTTAGGAAAACAGATGTCCTTTGTTTTCAATTGATATAAATGAAAAGGACTATATTATACCCTTAAAATAGGTAAGTGAAAGAAAAGAAAGCAAATGTCACTCCACTCTTCAAAAGAGTCAGTATCACTTCAATCCCTGGAAAGGTGATGAAGCGGCTCATCCTAGATACCATTTCCAGGCAGATGAAAGACAAGAAGGTGATCGGGAACAGTCAGCATGAATTCACCAAGGGGAAATAATGCTTAACCATCCTCCTATGATGGTATGACTGGCTGAGCAGATGGGGCGAGAGTAGTGGACGTTGTTTACCTGGACTTCCCCAAGGCTTTCAACACTGTCTCCCATAACAACCTTATTTGTCAAACTGTTGAAGAGTGGGTTAGATGAGCAGAGAGTGAGGTGGGTTGGGAACTGGCAGAATATCCGAGCTCCGAGGTCAGTGGCACCAGAGTCTAGTTGGAGGCCTGTAGCTAGCAGTGTCCCCTAGGGGTCAGTCCTGGGGCCAATGCTGCTCAATTTATTCACTGATGACCTAGATGAAGGGACAGAGTGTACTCTCAGCGAGTGTGCCGACAATACTAAACTGGGAGGAGTGGCTAATACACTAGAGGGCGGTGCTGCCATTCAGAGGGAACTCAACAGCCTGGAGAGATGGGCAGAGAGGAACCTCAGGAAGTTCAACAAAGGCATGTGCAGGGGGTCCTGCATCTGGGAAGCATGACCCCATGCACCAGGACAGGCTGGGGGCTGACCTGCTGGAAAGCAGCTCTGCAGAGAAGCACCTGGGAGTCCTGGTGGACAACAAATTGACCATGAGTCAGCAATGTGCCCTTGGGGCAAAGGAGGCCCAATGGTATCCTGGGGTGCATTAGGAAGAGCATTGCCAGCAGGTCGAGGGAGGTGATCCCTCCCCCTCGACTCAGCCCTGGGGAGGCCACATCTGGAGTACTGTGCCCAGTTCTAGACTCCCCAGTACAAGAGATATGAAGCCTCACCTGCAGCCCTGGAAAGGTGATGGAACAGCTCATCCTAGAGGTCCTCACTAAGCTTGTGGAGGACAAGAAGGTGATCAGGAGTAGTCAGCATGGTTTCACCAAAGGGAAATCATGCTTGACCAATCTGATAGCCTTCTCTGATGGAATGACTGGCTGGGGAGATGAGGGCAGAGCAGTGGGTATTGTCTACCTTGACTTCCGCAAGGCTTTTGACACTGTCTCCCATCGCATCCTCCTAGGCAAGCTCAGGAAGTGTGGGAGTGGACAGTGAGGTGGATTGAGAACTGGCTGGATGGCCGAGCTCAGAGGGTTGTGGTCAGTGGTGCGGAGTCTAGTTGGAGGCCTGTAGCTAGCGGTGTCCCCCAGGGGTCAGTCCTGGGTCCAGTCTTGTTCAATGTATTCATCAATGACCTGGAGGAAGGGACAGAGTGCACCCTCAGCAAGTTTGCTGATGATACTACACTGGGGGTGGAGCTGCTGACCCACCAGAAGACTGTGCTGCCATTCAGAGGGACCTGGACAGGCTGGAGAGGTGGGCGGAGAGGAACCTCACAAAGTTCAACAAAGGCAAGTGCAAGGTCCTGCACCTAGGGAGGAATAACCCCATGCACCAGGACAGCATGGGGGTTGACCTGCTGGAAAGCAGCTGAGCAGAGAAGGACCTGGAGTCCTGGTGGGCAAGTTAAGCATGAGCATTTAGCTTTCCATGATTTTAAATGTTTACACTGTACTTGCCAACACGAAAGACCAGCACCTAACCTTCCACTGAAGTCAACAGAGGCCTAATCAATACAGTCAGCGGAGCCTAGAAAGCATCTACCTTTCTAACTAAATACTTCGCTAGGCTCTGTTGAGTAGGGACGGGAAACGGTTCCTTAAATATTATCATCAGTATCATCTGACATGCCATAAGGTGTCCAAGATATCTACAGAGAGCTGGTTGATATGACACAGGATGGACAGGACACCTGCAACCTTCTAAAGAAGGCCCTGAAAGCCAGGTAGGATGCCCCACAGAGCCTAAAATGATGCTAGAAACCTATATTCAAGCAATTGAACCCTGCAGTCCACTTCCTATAATCTGCACAGCTACGTCAGACATAAACACATTACATTGTATGCACCACAGATGAAATGAGCTTAAACCCATTCGGACAGTGAGAACCCAGGAAATAATCAGTAGAAAGTATTTGTCATGGTTCCCCAAAATTTCAAGTTAATTGAGTAACTACAAGGGTTAATTTTCATTACATGACGTTACAAATTTTTCATTCAAATGAACAGAGAACAAAAGCAGAAACTGTCATTAGCTGTTTTATTAAAATAATTTTGAATAATTTCATCAAGAATATAGTTAGCCTCATATTATGCTCCGAGATAACAACTATGAACGAGGGACCAGCTCCAGAAGGAACTCTTCCTGTAAGCTTCAGTAAGTTACAATTTTTCTGTCTGTTAGGGCACCTAATGTAGGATAAGAATTGTTCCTTCCATTTTTAATGGTAAACATAAAAATGGAAAAAAACTCTATGCATACAGCTCACTGATAATTAACAAATTTTCCAATAACATGTATTTCTTCATATTCTTACATTGTTGGGTACCTGACAGCATTAAAGAACAGGAGAAGAACGAACCTCCCCCAGTTTCTGAATTTCTTGGCAGGATGGTAACAATTACAGAATAAAGACAATTAATAAGTTGTTTCTACATCAATTAATTTTCAAGGAACTTTCAGCCATATCCTTCTGGCTTTACACAAGTAGTCTGCTAAATGTAATGACATTACAGCTGCAGTGTATAGGATTAGAATAATTTGATGCTCTGGTTAATAACACATCTGTTACAGGCAGTGTCTATCCTGTATTTATTATTGTATTTTGTTGTTCCTGTCATTTAATGCTTCCTAAGCTAAACTAAACATGTGACTATTAGCTAAGTTAAATCAACCTCTATTTTATAAGGGCAAAAGAAAAATATTACTGACCTGGAAATACAGCTTTAGAGATCTTACCCGTGAGAACACAAAGTGCCCCCCAGTTGTCAGGTCACTTAATATTACTAACTAATCATTATGATATTCAAACCCTGTAAAGTTTTCTTTGGCATATGAGATATGCTTACTATTTCTTCTCTGGTACAGACAAATAAAAATCAGCGAGTTTTCTTTATATTCGAAAGCATGTCCCACATAGTTACATGCTATGTGAGGGAGGATCAAAGTAGAAATCTAGGAACACACATCAACATACGGAATATTCCTTTGCAAGAAATGCTTATAATTTCTTTCTTACGCATTGTACTTACCTAATCCTTTAGGAGTAATACCACTGCTATCAGCAGGATTAACCACCCAGTAGTAGTATTTCAACGTGTGCATTAACTGCAATACTGTTCCTACTCTACGTATAGTGTTATAGATTGTAGCAGTTCCAATGAATTCAGCTGACAAGTAGGTGTACAAAGACAGCTGCACCTGAAGAATGAAATAATTATCTACATAAACATAAGTTAAATATTAATAGCCTTACTTTGTAAAGAATTGTTAGGATTTACTTTGAATATGATATAAAAAAAAAATTACAAATAATTTTACTGGGAGAAGGGGCTGGACTGAATGATCTCCATAGGTCCCTTCCACTCTAAATCTTCTATGGTACTGTAATTTATGTAATGAGAGACATGCTAATTTGCTTCATATTTTGGCTTTTGATATTAAGACATATATTTTCAGATTTTATGACCATGCTACTTTTTGGTCCACATCCCTCAATTCTGATTATTTAGGAAAATAATAAATTCATTATTATCAGCAAAGAATGAAAAAATTAGGTAATTTTATCCAGCCAGAATACATCATTTAAATTAAAACAAAAATTTATGTGAACGTGTAACCTTCTGCTTACAATTAAAAGTATTCATTTTTTTGCTTAATCTCTAAGCAAACAACATAACGTAATCATCGAAAAAGGAACTAGGTTCCTATAAACAGTCTTCCCATAGAATCAACCAGAACCTTTGGCAAGAATGTAACTGCTTTTAAAAATGTGTAAAAGGCGTTAGAGAATAGAGCCAAGCAGGATAGACTTCATGATCTAAAAGATCTCTACTAGTACCATGTATTTAAAGAAAACACTAAAACCTAAGCACCGTAGAATATAAGAGTACTCCCATTGTACTTCACAACAGGAAGGACATAACATCATCCAAGTGCACAATTACCTTTGCAGGGGTATGTATCCAGATAGCAGGATTAAAAAGAATGTGATCACATAATTGCTTCAGTAAAGGTGCTCCATGTGACAATCCATCCAAATATTTTGCAAATGATAAAAATTGTTCCAGAACTGCCCTAGTTATATGAACTCTAGATGACTGGCAAAAAATAATCAGAAAGAACAAAAGTTAAAAAAATCTTCCGTAATGTACTTACAGCAGAAATATTAAACAATATTTTCACTGGGCTCATCTTTACTAAATACATGCAACCTCATGATTTTTTATCCCATTGGATACAAAAGGAAAATAAAAAGAAGAAATCAAAACCTTATATTTTCCAATAAATAATATTAATGATATTTCAAATGGCTACATTTTACAAATTCAAAATATTCATCAATAGCTGGGGTTAAACCTTTCTCTTCTTTTGTTTTCTTTTCCTTCTATTATATTCCAGTCAGCATTCTACATCTTGTGGCACAGTGCTTTGAGAACCTGGTCTGAAGTCCTTAACTAGTCTTCAGTGTAATAAGTTAATTATGCATCTTACTGAAATTGTGTTTGTCAATATGTAAATACACAGTATTTGCAGACTTGCTTTTTTTTTTTGCTTAAACATAAGTAGCTATTTGAAGGGTTTGGGTTCAGGGTTTCCTCAGATTTCAAAAGAGTCCTTAAATTTCATAGCATATACTATACAATCATTGTTGAGTCCTCTTCCTATGCAGCAATACGGCATGTGGAGTTTGACAAACTTCATTCTACTAAATTAACAAAAGGAACCAATAGGAACAACCATTAAACATCTCTCCCCTTGCCTTCCCTACCAAATACGTTGCAATTACTTTTAATGCTATAAATACAGTATGGGAACATGCAGATTTGTTATTTTTAGAAGTGAAATACATTTGTCAGTAATATAAACTCAGTCAGGATACTGAATTTCCTTTGGCTTGTACATGACAAACCACACTAAATAGTCTGCAACTAATATGAACAAAAAGGTTCTTCTAATGTTCAGGTCAGAAGAAACACATAGTTGTCTGTCCTCCTTTCTAAAGTATTTGATTACATGCAAACGAACAGCAGATAATCTACAAATAATAAAATAGAGCCCAGATATGAAACAAAAAGGGTTTCTTCCTGCCATACGTGCCAGCTGAATACAAGTGCTCACAGTAAAAAATAAAAAACATCCTTTTGAAAAATTGCAACTTAGGAGAATATAGCGTTACAAAAAGAAAAAAAGGAAAATAGCATACATTGCAAGAATTACGTTGTGGCAGAAATCAAAAATAAATCCTTTAAATATTGACATACTCTGAGTTTAATGATGCAATAAAATTCTCAAGTTAGAAATAGAGAGGATCCTGACTTGGCGAAACTTAAAATCGGAGCAGGCATTAATTAGAATAGTATGCAAACTTTTTTATTTCTTGTACAACATAATAAATAGACTACAATCTTGCAAATTATTCCGTGTGCATAAACCACCATGCTCTATTCAAGACAAAGGGAGTCCATGTGGGATCACTAGCCTGCCTGTACATGACTTGCAGAAGTGGAGCTAAGAGCTTTGTAAATTCAATCTTGTGATGCCACAGGAAAGCCTACTATTAGAAAAAAAGATCTTAGAATAGTTCTTTAACATTTTAAATCACACTTGTTTGGTATAACCCTAGGAAATAATCCACTTTCAAGTCATACTTATTCAGTGAAGGTAAGCAGTTTCTATTATAAGAATAAATTTCCCTAGCTAGAAAAACACAGGAAGCAGAATGAGAGAGATTATTTAGCATTTTCCTTCAAAGTTCAGTACATTTTTAAAGGTGATGTTATCATAATTTAGTTTAATCATCACAAGCCATGAAACTCTAATCATAACTCCTTCTCCAATGATTGTTATACTGGCCCTATGCCAATGAAAAAATATAGTAGCAGACATTCAAGAACGTTAAAGTAATGAGAATCAATTGTAAGAGTACTATTATCTTAGTACAGCTGACATTAGTTTGTTTTAAGGTCATTACATTATATTAACAGGCCTTGTGAAAGCTTTGGGCCAGGAGGGAGATGATGGTTCTTAGACAAACATTTGAACTAAACCTCAACTTTGTGAAATCAGCTCATAATGGTAAAAAGCATACAAGTAAGCCCCTTGCAACTGTTCCTTTCAGGATCAGAATTATTTAATTTTTTTTTTTTTTTCAAAGCACAGAGGAGTTACTTCAACAATTTCAGAACTGACCCTCTGGGGATTAAGTTAATTTTTATTAACAGTAAATAAAAGAAAATTAGACCTAAACTATGAAATGTCTGTGACATGTTTGTGCAAACAATATAACTTTGCCAGAGAAGAGTGTGGGGCAGGGAGTGGAGAAAGTTGTTTGCCAGATGAAACACAAAATACATTTAAAGTGATTTACAAACAGCTCTGAAGTAAAAGCATAAATCAGATAAACAGGATCAACTTTTCCAAAATATTTCCCTATTGACATGCAAACTTTTATGTTAAGGTATGGGAAAACAAATAGATTTAAACACCAGGTCATCATCTTTGATACAAGAACAGACAGCAACTGAAGATAAATTGATAATCTAGTCTCACTCTGAACCCGTGAAACTGAAGATGA
Organism: Struthio camelus; assembly: GCF_040807025.1. Lineage (NCBI taxonomy): Eukaryota > Metazoa > Chordata > Aves > Struthioniformes > Struthionidae > Struthio > Struthio camelus. The sequence continues at coordinate 197,409,595 of NC_090942.1, forward strand.
ATATGTTGGCCAATTTCTATACTAAGAAAACAGCCTTGGATAATTTGTTCTGGTTAGTGTAACAGTTTCTTAGTTTCAAAGAAAATTGAAAAGAAAATCGTCAATATCTCAGGAATATTAATGCTAATTTTTCTTCTTCTCTAGGTTTCATCAGTATCTCTGCATTTGGCATGTGTGATCATGTGTGTAATACAAAAAAAATTCAGAAAAGGCATTACGCTAGATGATATAATTTTATAGGTTTAATACTAAAGGTCTATCAATATGACAGAACTAAAACAGGTATATTTCAGAAATTTGTGGAATTTAATATGAAGCTTATTATATGAACATAATATAGCAGTCTGAATATTCTCTCACCAAAAAAGGAAAAATATCCCCAGACACACACACACACACACACACACACACACACACACACACACACTACACACACACAAACACACACACACACACACATATATATAAAATATATATTATGGATATATATATTGTGGATATATAATATCCACAGACAATATAACCACAGACAGTTAAAAATCTAATCCCCAAACTCTAACTGAAAAAAAAGGAAAGGAGGGAGAAAAATACAAAACAGAAAGAGTAAACATATTTTCATATATTCTCTTGGTGGAGCAAGACCATAAAATGGTATAAAAACACAAATGTGATATTTGTGTTTGCAGGTTGCATAAATATATATCATTCTGGTTAATAAGTCAACCTTTTGGATACAAAGGCAACCATTTTTGTGAAGTATTTATGCTCTCTTCAATATAAAACTATTATAAATGTAGACCTGTACAAGAAACTGCAGAACATCTAACAGATTATTAAACATAACTGTACAAACAGCACAGAACTATTTCATTGCACCTGCTGCTTTTAAAGATGACAGCCTAAATGTTAAGCGATTAGGTGAATTAACAAATATTCAAGTACACAAGAAAAATGGTTTTGCATTGTAAGGGAGATATTCCCTTGCAATCACTGGCCTAGTAGTTATCAAGAAATTAACTGTCGAGAAATTAACACCAAGAACATCTCTTTCTTCCATTACCCAATAAAATGTAAAATTAAGAAGCACTACATAAAGTATCTTCTCTGGAATAGCATGATTCTCTAAGGTAGTGTTTTGTAGAAATGATATTTCATTCTTTCACATAGTGTTACCTAATTGTTTCACATATTATCATCTAAATTCCTTGAAAATTCAATTGAAACTTGCAGAACTTCAATAATGACAGTAAGAAAAATAATAACTAAGGGAAAATGCAAATCATGGAAGAACAATGGCTTGGATAGATTGATATCCATTAAAAAAAAATGACAGTAGTACTGTACACATTTGTCAACTTAACTCACAGAGCTGGTGAGCACAACAATGTAGAAATGGCAGTTTCTATATCGCTCCTTCCCTCCTCTGAATATCAGATTAGACCTTTTTTCTCATACTGCCGTTGCAAAGATTTGATCTCGTATCATGAGCCTCATGTGTCTTCTGAATACAGACAGAATACTACACTCTGCTTCCTCCAGCAAATTCAGCTTGAATTTCATGTCTATATTAATTGAGAATTTCTAGTAATGAACCAATTACAGAAATTACATACTCCTCAGCAAAAGCAGAATGCCAGCTTCTCTTACGTAAGCCATCAATCAGTAGTAAAAAATCTCTTGTATCTTTTCTATATCAGTTTCAGGTGAGATTATTGTATTAAGAATTCTGGATAATCCTCTGTGTTCCTTGCTAATTGGGTTACCTTGAGTATAAAATAGTTAGCTTTGATTCCACTGTAACTATGGAAAAACTAATCAGGGAAGGAAGACTGTATTTCCAACAATACTGAATCTGTCAAGTGTCTCACACAATACGCTTTAAGGTCTTCTAGGTAAATAGAAGTGCCTGTGTCAACAAAAGGTTGGTCATCTGTCCAGCTGAACAGAGCTCTGCACTACGACCATAATATATAAGCAACTAAGAGTAACTACAACAGTCAACTTTTACCTCAGAAAGTCCCATAGCATTATCTTTTATAAGCAGCTGCTAGGCAGAGCATCCCATGCCACAAAAATGCGACTGTCACTATCTGAGATTTGATACAGTGGAGCCTTCTAGCTCTTAACAAGGCACCTCCTGATCCCATTAGCTCCTCCCTACCAATGTCAGAAAATTATTTCCCTTACCAGAATATGAGTATTGACCTAATCTGATTTTTCACTCTAACATGACAGGCAAAAGGTCGCAGTTCTGCTGTTTGTCCACCACAGAAGCTGCTGAGTTATCAGTCTATGAGGAGTGCACATGATAGTATTTCAGTGACTATTTCTAATATAGCCACTGTGCTTTCTTTTACATTAATCAAATACTTTTAAAAAGTTATTTTAAAGAAGAAACTTTAAATTGAATAGCTTTCAACTCTAATATTGGAAGGGGTATTTCTCCATCCACTTCTTGAGACAAAGATCATACCAACCCACCTGTGCAAAGGATGTATCTCCTCTGAACATAGCAACTGTATTTTATAGGGTGGCCACAGAGGCTCAGGTTTTTGAGAGCTTTGCTAATGGCCTCAATTTAAACTGTCTTCCTTGGGGCAGCATCTTGGATGAGGTCTGTGGGAGCAGTAGTTAATGCAGCAAAATATGGGACAAAACATCTTAACACCTCATAGTTTCTAAAGAGGACCAAATATGCCTCTCTTTTGTGGAATATAAAATAAGTTAGGTAATTATTTTACTAGTAATAGGTTATAAGTGTCCATTTTTCATAAGGTAACTTAAACATTGCATCCTTTGTAAGCTAGCCATGTATTTGGTGACATTATCGGTAAGACTGCTTTGTTGTTGCTTTTTAATGACAATAGAACATCTCTGAGTGGCCACAGATCATGTTCATAGTCTCAGCTATGAGAATTCAGCAAGATATTGGGCAGCAGACCTCAGATGACAAACAACTGACGTCTGGAAGATGGCAAATTTCCATGAAGACTCAGGAGTATCTTTCAAGAAATCAAGCAGTTTATCAAAGGCAGTTTAAGGACAAATATGATCTTAGTATGGCAAATTTCAGAAGCAGAACACTCATTCTTTGAATATTGACATATAAGAGGAGAAAAGATTCCTACAGACAACTTAGAAATATTACAAACTGAAAATGTCTGATATCACAAATATATTTATTCTACTAGCCTTTTGAGCTAAGGGTATGAAAGTATCCAGAATGACTGTAAAAATACCAAGAACCAAGGTAAAAAAATACATACCTTTTCTAGGAGGTAGCCAATGACTAGAAAGCCTTTTCCACCCAGCATCTGTTCTTGCATGGCTACTGAACTCTTAAGAAGCTCAACCAAGAAAGCCAATAGGGTAGCACTGCATGAAAAGAACAAGTATTTATCAGATTATAAATGCCGAAAAAAAGCAGTCTGTTATATCCTCAGTATTCACCAGATATTAAGTAAGCAGAAACAGGCTTAAAGTGGTGAACAATTTCTTAAAAGAAACTAAATCTTAAATTTTCTTTTGATAGATTTCTCCAGTGATTGTTCATATATTACAATCCTAGGAGTGAGAGTCTGTATTCAGAGAGAAGTGGAAAATCATTTTATCAGCTCTCCTGATTTGACCAGAACTGTCCAAAATTTTAAATATCCAGCCCTGCAACTCGCAGTCCTAGTCAAAGGTTTTGCAGTTGGAAGAGGTAAGAGATGATGAATGGGATCCAGCTAGCAGTGCTAGAATGCTGCAAGCAGGAACCGTGTCAGCAATTTTACTATCCAGAAAAAGGTATTATGCTAAACACCAAAACTTGCAGCCACTAGCTACATTACCATTCCACACTTTCAGTCCCTATAGTCACTACTACCACAAAAATGAGGAATAAAATAGCTGAACATGCCTGTGGGCAACAATGCCCATCACAGACCACAGTGGAACAGCAGGGTGGAGAGCTTCCTTCATATTTTCTCCGGACCAGACATGACAATAATATCTAGGCCTGGCCAAATAAAGGCTGACTATCACTTTCATCCATTTAGGAAAGTACAGAAAGACTCCAGAAGCAGCAAGAAAATCACCCAGCAGTCCAGCCCTGCAGTGTTCAAATTACTATCTGTAGGTGAGGTGTTCAGAAAGCGTAGGGAGAAAAGAGTGGTCACTAAAGGTTAAAGTTTAGAAACAGAAGAGAGATGAGAGACTTCAGAGGCCAGACTCAGTAAGAAAGTGAAACTATGTTGTGAAAACCAACACACAGTGGAAATACAAGACAGATTCACTGACTGTGGGAGAAAGAAATCATGACTAGTTTTTGGGTGATGAGAGGGAAATAAAAATATATTCATCTGTTGCTGAGAAACCCAGAAGAAAAGAAAAAAAGAAAAAAAAGGTCATGTCAGAAAGGAAAAAAATTTAAAAGATAATCTTTTAAACATCTCAAAATGACTGAATGCATTGCACTGACTTAAAAAGGGAACACATAAAGTTATCATTATTTTTCTAAAAATAAAATAATTAGAAAAATTCCTAAATGCACAGACATATATCTGCAACCATAAAGGTTCTCACATAGGTGGTGGATTCAGGCAGGGGTGGAAACTGTGGCTTTCACAGCTATGAAAAAGTGAATTAAAGGAAACGTCCCACCTGCGATTTATAAATTTCTATTTATTTTAGTTACACTATCTAGTCAGCTAAAGGTTCTCTTGCTCTCCAAATGCAACCCTTTACTTTGAAATAAATGTTGCGATCAGATAATCCATGCCAGCACCAAGAAATTATCAATGGGCTGAGGGAAACAAGACATACTCTATTTGGTGAGCAAGGTTGCCATGTGAAAAGTACAGAGTGTAGGCAAGGTACATGCTGTGAACATGAAACAGTGCCTTGTCTTGCTTCATTATTGTATGGTCACAATAATCAGTCTAAAATCACATACAGGATTCTCCACAAAGTGTCAGCAGTAAAAGAACATAGATAATATCCATTTACAATACTCCAAAAGCTTTTATCAAAACAATTTGTCAGACTGTCACATCAATTTCAAACCAGGTTATATGCTTCAATTTTATTTTACCCTGACAGAAACTTCCCATTGTATTTATCATCTAAAATAATAAGATGATCATTTTAAAGTACAAGATCTACTAAGAACAACAACATTACTCCATGGCAGTTCAGAAGAAACCCATGTTAAAGCTTCTACAGAACTGACACATGCAAAATTGAAGATTTATATATAGAAGCAATTGTTTAAAATCTGAACGGGTCAAAAAAGAATTTCATATAGATGGTGCTCTCTGTCAGCCATTATGAGTAACCTTATGACTTCGGAAGGACAACTCATTATGCATCAAGAAGGAGCATACTTCTTTGAAGGATTAGAACCTAAATTACAATAATGATATTGTGATTAATTATATTAACATTATATTGAAAAATCAGAAATTACTCTTAAAATGGATTTAAAAGAGTTCTGTACCATGAACATGGCACTGTACCTAAGTTTAGAAGGTTCTACGTCCACCTCTTTGAATGATTTCCCAGAAGCCCACTTCTCTGTATTGCAATTAATTCGGACTTAATTAAGTCTGTCCTATCTACTTAAAGGTAAACTCAGGGGCTGGAGATATTCTTATCTCATATTAATACAATCTCTATGCAATGGTTAGAAATTCTGATAGTACTACAAACAGTAAAACACACTGACACCATAATAATAAGTCTTTTCTTTCTTTCCTTTTTTCTTTTTTTTAATTAGGCATAACATACACCAGTCAACTCTGAAATAATTAGTGGCCTGATTAACCCACTTAACATTTAACCATGCCACTAACACAGAAACATACAAGTTCATTCTACATAAGAAAGACTGAATCAGCCAAGTTTATTAGTTTAGATGCAAACAGAGCCCAGACAATATTTTGAGATTTTAGATTTTTATGTGGGGTATGTCTGAACTAGCTGACCACATTAGCTCTACACAGAGCTACATTAACCATCATTACAAAGCAATTTCCAATGTTTCTAGTTCCAGAAAAGATATGAGTTCAGTCAATATCTCTGTGAATGAGCTATGCTATTTCTGGTGTCCAAATTGGCTCTGCTTATCTGCAGAACCAGGTATTGCAGAGCTGGCCACAAGCCAGCTCTGCAAAAGTCAGCTCAGATCTGCAAGCAGTAACTCTACCTACAAACCTTCTCCTGGATTATCCAAGATCATGATCATAGATAACAGAGAGTTGACTATAGCATACATTAACTCAAATCTTGAGAGAGCAAACATAAATACATCATCACACTTCCAAATACATAAAAAATTCCAAATACCAGAGAAAGAAGCAGTTGAGCAGAACCACCTAACATTCACGTAGAGATGCAACAAAGTTCGAGGTGAATACCGTATAGCACAACAGCATTGCTGAATAGTAGCACAATAATTAAATATAACTAGGAGCTTCACTAGTGTAATGTTCCACAAAGTTATGTATGCAGGAAAATCATGACATTAGAAAGACCTCTTATTTTTTTTAACAGACGCAAGAACTGCAAAATCAAAAAGGAAGTGTTTTAAAACTCCCATTGCACATACAGCACCGAAACAATTACTGCCTGAAAGAAATGATCAAAAAGACAGGCAGAAAACAGATTACATGCTTAGTCTGATTTTTTTTTCCAGAAATCTTGCTTATACCTGTTTCAGGTGTGACTTTTCTTTTTGAGTAGAAAGAAGGGAATAAAACTGCATTAAATAACAACTGTTGCACAAAACACTATTCTTACACATACTGTGCTATCTATCATATATACTTTATGCTAGGGAGCATTCAATCTGCCTGAAGAGACCCAACAGTTCTCAGGTATAGTTTCCCAATATCTTTAAAATTTCTCCTTCCCCACATATTCAGACTGACCTCAAAGAAGCATTTAGATATACATACATATATATATATATATATATAGCAATAAATGCATAATCACATACTGGATATTTTTTCCTCAATGTTGAATTTTAAGGGTTTAATCTTCAGAAAACTGACTGCCTAATTTAGAGGATGGTATCTATAATTTTTAACATATTATCAAAGAAAGTCAATTTATATAATCATATTGGCCACCAAAAAGTAAGTTAAATGTGAAAATTTAAATATAAAAATTTGTATTAGCAGAATCTGGTTGCCAAAATCATGCTTTAAAAAAGGTTACTGTTGACATAGGGGAAGTAAAATTTATTAGAAGATTGTCTTCCAAGATGAACAATTTTTCAAACAGAGTTTAACAAACTTACCAGTAACTAATATGCATCGGATTGCTGCAGGGCTCACATTAAACTTGCAAAATTCTGTGCACTGCCATACAAAATTTCTCTCCATTCTTGCCTATTTCCAATTCCCCTAGATACAAAGGCAAATATAAAGGATACTTCAGCCCATTCCTATATCTCCTCTTTACCATGCCCTGTCTAGAAAACATTAGCCTGTCTACAGTGCAGCTAAGATATACATGCACAGAGGAAAGGAAACATTTCAACCAACGTTAAATTATACAGAGACCTGAAAAAATGGTAATTTCAGGAGAAAATTTGTCCAGCAGCTTTCCGTAAATAAAAAAAAGCAAAAAAAAGATTGCAGGTCTAAACATGAAGATGCTATATTTGCAATGGTTGTTATACCTCTTATTCTATAATTAGCATATTGTAGAGATAGTAAGTTTCTGGAATACTCTTATATTAAAAACCTGAAGATTAATCACATTGTTACTCTTTACTGTATTGCCCATGTTTCCCCTCAAACATACACTTTTTTGTGAAGAATGAAAACTCTTTTGTAGGACATGAGCACAGAATTGGCATGCAGAGCGTAAACTGTCGGAACTTGTCTGTGAGATATTCTTAAGGACACTTTCACATCTATACTCATTCGTTATATTTGTTATATTTGTGAAGTCACTACCTTTATAAATCAGATAGTTATTCTTAATACCATGTGCACTATGAAATTACATATATTACCTAGCTTCTCTCGTTCATTTAGAACTACAAATTTAATATAAACTATTATGTTTCAGTATAACACTACTAGCTTCAATCTACAGCCATGCAACGTTATTCCTTAAATAAAAAATGTGATACTAAGGTAGGCCACAAAAAAAAGGCTTTTGCTGCAAACCATCTTCAAAAATCCAAGATATTACTCTTTAATTAAAGAATAAGAATAATTATATATCTTAATATATATTTTATTTTCACTATCTGTTTATATCTATTTATATCTATGGGAATTTTAAAGAACATGTGCAGATGATAAAAAAAAAAAGTTAAATAAGCTCACAGTGCAGACACCAGGTTTACGAAGTCTTTATACTATTACAACCAAGGAAGAGCTTTCTTTGCCAAATTCTAAATTGATAAGTAGTTCCTCGTAAGAGAATTAATATTATTGTTTTACTAAGCAAAAATACTGAACTATTTAGATAAATTATTCTTATGAAATGAGTTCTTATCATTTCACTTACAGATTAAGCGTCGTATTTGGAACATTGGTCATCATATATACTCAAATAAATTCATATGAAAAAGGCTGTTTGAGAATGAACCATGCTCTAAAAGTCTAAGAATGTGCACTGCTAGAATAAAAGTGAAAATCTGTGTTTTGTTTTGTTTTTAAAAATCACTACATAGCTACCTTTAGTAGTTTAAGTTACCTTTTCTGATGAGAATTTCCTCTGAAAATTTTATCTTAATTTCTGTAAGTTTCATCTTGGACTGTAGACTACAAAACTTATAAGAAGCTATAAAGATCTAAGTATTTCAATCAACAACAGATGATTTACAGAGGCTACATAAAAACAAATAAAACACATATTTGTTCTATCTGGTTATCTTTGGGAAGGATCCTTTATAAATTAATCCTATCCATAATTTTAGCTTCTCTAAGACAAAGAGATCATATGATTAACTCCATCAAAGGCTATTAGTATACCAACTTTTGAAAACTCAACGTACCATAAACAGAGAAAGTGTCAATAAGGAAGATAATACATCAGAAAGCAAGGTTTTGTTTTCACATAAAAAACTTCATAAGGTACTTGCCTCTTAATTTCAAATCATAGGAATGTAAAAAACTCAATACCGGCTATATTCGAAAGAGAAATTAATTAACAAAAAAAAGGGCATAATGCTGTGGACATGACATCTCAATATTAGAATATATTAGTATTTTTCAGAAAAGGTTACACATATTGGGAGTACAAATAGGAAATTTCATCACAGTATACTCCCTGCTAAAAGCACAAAGTCACACAGTTGTGCGTATTTTAAAGCAGCTGATTACTGTGTTACACTACTGACTAAAAATTTACTCATATCCATTCATTTACATTTATTCATTTTTAGCCACTAAAGCCTCTTTGCCACAAAACCAAGAAGGGTCCTCTGACAATGCTGGAGGTTAAATAACCTCAGAACAGAGGAGACACACTGAGAAATGGCAGAGCTCTGAGGGTTGTGCTCAGTAGCACCAGAGTCTAGTTGGAGGCCTGTAGCTAGCGGTGTCCCCCAGGGGTCAGTCCTGGGTCCAGTCTTGTTCAATGTATTCATCAATGACCTGGAGGAAGGGACAGAGTGCACCCTCAGCAAGTTTGCTGAGGATATTAAACTAGGAGGAGCGGCTGACACACCAGAAGACTGTGCTGCCATTCAGAGGGACCTGGACAGGCTGGAGAGGTGGGCGGAGAGGAACCTCACGAAGTTCAACATGGGCAAGTGCAGGGTCCTGCACCTAGGCAGGAATAATCCCATGCACCAGTACAGGCTGGGGACTGACCTGCTGGAAAGCAGCTCTGCCGAGAAGGACCTGGGAGTGCTGGTGGACAACAAGTCAAGCATGAGCCAGCAGTGTGCCCTTGTGGCCAAGAAGGCCAATGGTCTCCTGGGGTGCATTAGGCGGAGTGCTGCCAGCAGGTGGAGGGAGGTGACCCTGCCCCTCTCCTCAGCCCTGGGGAGGCCTCACCTAGAGTACTGTGTTCAGTTCTGGGCTCCCCAGTACAAGAGAGACGTGGCCCTACTGGATAGGGTCCAGTAGAGGGCTACGAAGATGATGAGGGGACTGGAACATCTCTCCTATGAAGAAAGGCTGCGAGAGCTGGGCCTATTTATCCTGGAGAAGAGAAGGCTGAGAGGGGATGTCAGCAATGTGTACAAGTATCTGAAGTGGGGGTGTCGAGAAGATGGGGCCAGACTCTTCTCCATGGTGCCCAGTGACAGGACAAGAGGCAATGGGCACCAACTGAACCACAGGCAGTTCCATCTGAACATAAGGAAAAACTTCTTTGCTGTGAGGGTGACAGAGCGCTGGAACAGGTTGCCCAGGGAGACTGTGGAGTCTCCTTCCTCGGAGATATTCAAAACCCACCTGGACGTGATCCTGGGAAATATGCTCTAGAGGATCCTGCTCTAGCAGGGGGATTGGACTAGATGATCTCCAGAGGTCCCTTCCAACCTCAACCATTCTGTGATTCTGTGAATCTGTGAAGCTACTGGAGAGAGTGCAGTGAAGGGCCACTAAGGTGATTAAGAGACAGGAGCATCTCTCATAAGAGGAAAGGCTGAGGGAGCTGGGCCTGTTTAGCCTGGAGAAAACACCAAGAGGGAATCTTATCAATGTGTTTCAATATCTGAAGGGAGGGTGTAAAGAGCATGGGCCAGACTCTTCTCTGTGGTGCCCAGTGACAGGATGAGAGGCAATGGGCACAAACTGAAACACAGGAAGTTCCATCTGAACATCAGGAAAAATTTATTTCCTGTGAGGGTGACTCAGCACTGGAATAGGTTACCCAGAGAGGCTGTGGAGTCTCCCTCCACAGGGAGATATTCAATAGCTGTCTGGACAGTGTCCTGGGCAACCTGCTCTAGAGGACCCTGCTTGAGCAGTGGGGTTGAATCAGATGATCTCTAGAGGTCCCTTCCAACCCCAACCGTTCTGTGACTGTGAAATTCCTACAGCCAGGGCAGCTCTCCCAAGTGCTTCCTTAGGTTCCAATTTAAAAAAATGTTTTCTTTCTGTAAACCTGTTGGAGAGAAAGGGAAAACTACTACTTTCTTTTCCCCTTTCCATTCTTTCTCCAGATAACATATGACCAAGAAAATAAGAGAAGAATACTGAATTTGTTTCATCCAAACTGATCCACTGAACATATGAGAGAGAAAAACAGCTGCCGCTTGTGAGAACTTGAAGGGCAGGAAGGTCACTACAGACTTCTGCTCATGGAAATAACACTTTGGGATACCCTATCCATTCCTAACACTGCACCCTTAACAGTTCCTGAATCTTCTGGAATATGTAGAGCTACCACAGTTTAGGAGTTTAAAAGGGATTTTACCACATGATACAATTATGGCAATTTCATTATAAACTAGCACCCAGGTAGTCTGATTTGGGTAGTAATATTCCTGTCATCACTGTTCTGAAAGATTCCAGTACAACCGATTTCATTTGGGTTATATCTGAGATCTTAAGTGTGACGTTTGACCCCGTTCCTTTGGTAATGCCTGAGAAAACGGTTATCAGGACCTGACTTGGCAAACTCCAAGCTCTTGACTGGAGAAAGAGCTGGGCTGGGACCCTGCGCCATTGCAAGCACAAAGGTAGATGCAAGGATGTTGAAATGGGATGTCTTTCACATCATTCCTCAAATTTAAATACCTGGGCCTACTGGGCCAACAAGAAAAATGTTGACTGATGCTAGGATAAAATAGATTAGGTAGGTAGGTAGGATGCTGCCTAACATTCACCTGATTTGCTACCATTATCTTGCAGATAATTCAGTTATATTAATGGCAGGATTAATTAATAATTATGGTAAAATCACAGATTTTTCATTTTAACCTTATAAAAATTGAGACCTCGAAACGTACTTCGTATCAAACTATGTCTTTCTGTTTTTCTCCAAGTTGATCTACCAAAGTGAAAATGCAGCAACACTACTAGTTACAGAAAGGAACCTAATAAAGTCAACATCTGAATATAAAAAATATTGAAAAAAAACTGAGTATAGATTATTAATTGACTAAAGCAAAACATACAATACAATATTTAGAGGAAAAGCTGAAAAGTAGGAATTGAAATATTTACAGTTATTTTTGCCCCCGTCACTGATGTTTCCATTTCTCTGATTTACCCTCAATAGGAGGGCAATATGCTTTCTATCAGGACTATTCATCTCTATTGAAGAGTCAGAATAATGTAAGTAATAAAACAAAATTAAAATATGCCTACACTTTTTGCAACATATTTTAGGGTGTTTTTTATATATCACCTTTAAGAAAGTTAAGGTAAACCTAGACACTGTGTTGATTTACTATGATAAATAGTAAAAATACTTTCATTGCTGTTTTTATTTCTACTGCATCTGATCTAGCAAATTCAGTTAGCAGTCTTTAGAACAAGCGTATAAAAGACAGAACCACGACTCATTTTTGTTCTTGGGATGACTTAATCTATTTAAGAGCTACAGCTCCTCCTATTTTCAGATTTTTTCCCCAATATAGTACAGCCAAAAGCAACAATCTCATTTGAATTAATTCTTGTTCTTTATTCTGTGATGGAATCGGGTCACTAAAAAATATTGCATGCAATACCTTGCCAGAATCAGTTTTTATGTCAATGCTCAGCAGACCCAAATGAATTCCAAACTGTAAACAATGGACCAGACGTGAACAAAACAAATCCTTCTTATCATACTACCAATGGATATTATCAAAGATAACAACTTTACCACGACAGGCAAAGGCACCTTATGTTTCCTTTTACTACATAAACACCTTGTTAACTTATACTGCTAAATTTTCTACTCTAACCACGCTACTGAGAAGCAAGACAAAAGGTAGTGTCCTGGTATTCTAGTTGATGGACCACTCTTCTGAATAGCAGGTGCATCATTTCCAGTAAGAAAACACATATTTAAGATACAAACTCAGTTTTCATTCTTTTAGTTTCAGCTTCTACAGGGCTTCAAGGGCAGAATTGTACGATATTTCACTATTTGTCCTCATACAAGATGTAGATGAGATAATACACAACAATACACAAAAGAATAGAGAATATACACAAAGAATAGCATTCAAATACAAGGTTGCTATACACACAATGAATTGCTTTATAATCTGAAATTTCTGTTACACCTACTCTATTAATTTAGAAAAGATTAAAGTTGTCAGCGGACAGAGGAGATCAAAAAAACAGCGTTCCCTGTTGGGCCTTGTAATAAAGCTCTTATAATGCCAAAAAAACCTCCCAAAACTGAGAACTTGAAATTATTAAACAGATTTTGATGCATGTGGCAGAGAAGGAGGGAAGAAGGATTCAAAAAAATAGACTGGAGACCTATGCCATTTACATTGGGGTATTAAGTCATTTACACTTCCCACCTCCCAATAACATGTAAAACAAAAGGCAACACAGCTATTCAAGAGAACTCCCAGTTGGTCACCAGAAAGAAATAAAATTCTACAGCTGTAGTAAGATTTCACAAATGTAATGGTCTACTGCCATCAAGTATTATCTGGCCCTTTTGCTTTTTTGGTAAAGAGATATACAGGTTATTTACTTTAGGATAGCATTGTTAGAACAATATATATTTTGCAACAGTTGAGCCCCAACTATTTTTCAGAAAGAAGTGCAGCCTTGTTTTGCTGAAGTAAATAAACTTTCATTTTCACAGTTAAGGGCGGCATAAACAGGTATCAGATAAAGCTCAGAAACTGAATTTTGGAAGGGAAATAGCATCTAAATAATAACTAGAGAATAGTCTAAAAAAGAAAGGGATAAAAGGGAAGGACTGACTATGTACACTTCTTTTCTGCATTCACTCCAACAACTAACCTCAAACTTAATCCCTGCTCTTTACATATTTATCTCCCTTTCCCCCTTCTCCTTTTCATCTTTCTTTGCCCCAGAAATCTTTTCATTTCTTTTCATATGGTTACTTCTTTGTTCACTTAAACTATTCTATTATTTGTGTCAATATCTATATTCTATTACAGTAAAAATAAGAAAATAATGCACATACACCAAAAGCATGGTAATTTGGATTACATCTCTTTTACCAAGCAGCCACTTGTTTAAAAGTCTTTTGAATACTTTCTTGAGCTGGCATCACATCTTGCTGTATTAAACATTTGTACAATTTTAGAGCATAATGAATGTCAGTTCTTGCTAGAAAACAACCTAATTATAGAAGAAATATACTGATTTAAGTAGAACATTTTTTCCTATTTACAGTTCAACTAAGTCAATAAATGGTTCTATACATTTTAAACTGAGGTTTATGAATGTTTTCACTGGAAAGACCACACACTAAGGAAGAACAAGGCTTTATCTGGATTTCTAAAACTCACATTATATTAGCTCTCCATTTTTGAACAGAGCAAGTTACTGCTTTGTCATCTATTACAGAGTTAGCTCATTAATGAACTGAACATATATTTTATCCATATTTATGTGTACACACACACACACACATCTATAACCTCTCTTAAATTGGAATAAGTATTTTGCCTACTGCTGTACAAGTAAATACAAACACACAGAAATTTTTTTCACAGTTACTTCAAATGAAGACTTTTTTATCTCTGCCCCTTACTTTACAATACTTCAATGCAAAATACATACTGGAAAACAGATTAGTAAAAAGTGAATTTCCCACAAAAAGCAATACACAATCAGCTTTTCTATCTATAACATTGAAGGAAATAATTTTCAACAGTACTGCTTAAAAGTAGAATTGGTTATTTTTAAGATCGTGGTAATAGTTCTAACATTGTACTAGAAAATATTCATGTGAAATACATTTTTTTCACACTATATTTAAAAAGAAAAAAAATTGATTTCATCAGCCATCTTAGCTAGAAGTAATTTACCAGAAGGAAAGCAGACAATTTGAGAAAATTCAAATAAATTGATTAATTTCTAAATTTAGAAAGAGATAAATGAGCTTTGAGGAGAATCTATGCCAATGTATGGTTTTCAGGTATTTTTTTCAAAATTGTAGGTCATTTTAATATTAGTTAATTACTGTTCAATTAATCAATTATTATTGCACTCTCAAATGTAATAGGAAATATTCAGAAGAATGAATACCGCAGTATACTCTAAATAGCAAAATAATCCAGGCAGTCTGAACTACACTTCTGTTTTATAAATTTATTCAAACACAAAAGTCAGCTTATACTGCCTTAAAACAATTTTTTTCCAGCAGGTTCTGGCTACATAACATCAGGGAACCATACTAAAACTGTTCTTAAACCTTGCTTTTCCAGTTTCATTACTTCTGGCAAGTATTCTAGCCCCTTCAAGCAAGAAGTTTAGGCCCATGCTTCGTGCTGACAATTTCAGACTCTTTGTGCTGCCTCTAGATTAAGATCCTACCATGATATAGTACGTGGCAAGAGATCTTCATGAGTAAGTACTGTCTTTGCTACAATAACTGCCGCTCAGCTAGCTTTAAACAGGTCAGCATGGGTTTAGATAGATTTCTAATCTGCTAACTTAACCGATTTCTAAGTGCAATGCAGGCTTCAGTGCAGGCTTTGCAGCCTACAGTGAGTTCCACGCTGTCAGAGCAGAGTTTTCATGTGATTGTTTAATTTTGTCTTGGTATGCCCACAGTCACTGTTGCAATCAAAATATGGCCACAATGTTCTGCCCATGTGTTAATATGGATGTGATATCTCTCTTTTTTTTTTTTAAATTTGTAATGCTATTAAACATGAATTCAAACGCCAAAGTTTTGACCAAGAAAATTCACTGAACACTGAGCACTATCAAATACATTGAGCATTATTGAGTAAAAGTACATTGATAACTTAAAAGTTGCAAACACTGTCAACAAAACCTATCCTTAATGACTCTAAACTGATTTGAATTCATTATTCAATCCAATTAATCGTATGTCCAGTTCCACCTGGAATCTCTTCAAGTGGTTACTACAATTTACACAGTTCTATAGTAAATTACTTTTTCAAAGATAATATCATTTTCAGAGTAATAAAGGGAATATATAAATCATATAATTTAAAAAAGAAAACAAATAAAACATTCCCATAATAGAAATAGAAATATTGTTAGCTAAATTTATTTTTTTATCTTGCTTGAAAAAAGCTTACCAAACTGTTGTTTCCACCTGACTGTCATGCAGCTGTCGATTGTCTAATTGGGCAAAGAGAGGAAAAAGAACCTGAATCCCTCCAATCGAATGAATTGCACTGTGAATGGAGTGGGTTACGATAGCTTTCACATCCTAAGTCAATAAGAAAAAATAAACCTCAATTAATATCAATTTGAAAGGAAAAGTACAAATCTCATAACTTGATAATGCTTTAACATTGAATTGAGTATGAACTACATACATCAGACATGTTCTAACTTAGTTTCATTATTTATATTTCAATTATCATTATACTGAAATAGAAGGCAAGTGCTAAAAAGAGAAACTTCACTATCATGGCAAACTGTGGCTTATGGTAAGGTACATATTTCCTAATGAAAAAATAATTCTTTTTCACTCTAGAAAATGAGCAAAAAGATCAGGTAGTCATAGGCATAGCAAAAGCTGAAATAACACATAATAAAAATCTCATTGTACAATAGCACAAGAACTGTCTTATCACCCAAGTGATGCTGCGCTAATAGAGATCACAGAACATGAATTCAGTAGCATTATATATGCAACATATAAACAATTCAGAAGATTACATATTTTTATTCTCAAATTTCCTCTCCCAAATATTAAGATATAAAGATTTTGCAACAGATAACAGCTACAGCAGCACAATGGCATGCTGCTTTCCAGGCTTGTAGAAAGATGCAAAGAGCATAGAACACAGAAAACAGGAATGCTTTAAAGGCGAAAAATGATAACCTCAACAAAGTGTTACGTTACGCATAAACATATACTTACTGTCAGTTAATACTGCATATATAACAAAGGTATTAGAAGCAGCACCCAGTTAAACTACAGCTTTTCTATTGTGGTTAGTTCAGTTAACATAATTATGATTATTTTAAAAAAGCCCACACAAACCTGAAGCATAAGAGCATGTGGGGAGTGTACAAAAATTGAAGGATTTTCCTTTGGTGAGGATTCAAGGCATAGCTGAGCATCAGTAGCCTTAGCATTATAAGTAAAGGCAATGCTACTTGCAAGTTTCCCATCATATAGCACTTGCTTGTGGTGCTCAGCCAGATGAATGTCACTCTCAGATTTAAATTTGAATGTGCTCTGAAAAAAGAAAAAGATAGTAACTTTTATAAGGTAAGTATCTTTAACAAAATACTTATCAGAAAATGTGTATAAAATATATGAGACTTGAGAAGTGATACAGAATCAATTACATTTTGTTTTCAGTTTTCCAGTAGCCTAATGCTACTGAACGATGAGATCATTTTTATACTTACTCTACTCCACATCACCATGTTAATATTGTATTTGCTATTTTATGTAGTTTTATACCTCCTGTCAGCATTAACAGGTTTCAAAATTAACTACAAGGAATAAAGTGTCATATTAATCAGCTATAAATATGTTAAAATTAAAAAATAGAGGATGCAACATATAATAAATATAGAATAAATTAAATGCCTTGTATATTTAATATAAATTTACTCAATTTAGAATGTTAAACGCTATATTATTTTTATTAAGGGACCTAGTGTTTTTAAACATTATAAATCCTATGCTTCATTAGTAGTCAGGAATACATAAGGTACTTATATAAAAAAAAATCTATATAAAAACATACACGTCATATTTCAAATTAACGATCCTCAAACTTAAAGCTTTTACAAAGGAAGACTGAACGAAAATTTCCACTACTCTTAAACATATCACGACTCATATCCGAATCAAAACTAGATTTCCTGACAGAACTGACAAATTATTCAAGCACAAGAAGATAGATTTCTTCCTTTCTGCAAAAAGCTGTCTGATTTGCTTGGCATGTAACTACTTGTGAATGTAACAATTATTTGACAGTGGCAGAAAGACAACTAGTAGTAACACACAGTACTGATAAAAGTCAAGGAAATCTGTTAGAAGTGATCACCATTTAATAATGCAATATGAAAGTCAATGCTGCATTTTCCAAACTCCTTACTCACCTGCTTATAATAATCTATTGTGGAGGTGAGTTATGAATCATTTTGCTCATTTTCACTGCATATAGCCATATATTGAGTCCAAAATACAATTGTTTTCATCCCTCTCATCCTAGCAAATATATTTCTCCCCTCATAAACCCAAAGAAATTGTTTCATGAAACCACAGAAAATAGGATCACTGAGGTTGTTGCTATCCAGACTAGAAGAATTAAAATAGGCAATTTATGGGCTATCAACCGCTATTTCCAAATATGTTATAAATTCCTATCATCTTTTACACAAACTCGTAAAACTTGGCCAGCTTTGGCGGAGTACACAAAGCTGCTGGAACCCTGACAAGATTCGCTTGCTTAAAGCCCGCTGATGGGAATGGGCATCTGCTTAAGTGACCGACATATGACAATATAAGTTCTTGTAATAACCATCCCTTTTGTATGTGGGTCACAAGAAGGATGTGGACTGAATCAACCAGGCTTTTGAGCGCAGCTGCTGCAGCTGCTTGAGAACCATGGGCGCAGGTCTGTCAGTCAGCTGTGTCCAACGTGTTGGGATGTCAAGGGGAAGGGAAGCAGCAATGCCATGCTGAAAATGTATGAGACAGGCTCTGCAAAAGGGAATACGAGTAGGAAGGGTGAAGGGAAACGAATGGGAAGTCAGTGTACGAATCTACATTTGCATTTTAATTTGGAACAGGACTGCATTTTAGAGGGAATCTCCCAACTATCCCTTCTCGCTGCACCTTGGTTCATATGGTAAAACTGTTTAGCACCATCGTGTTTAAAACCATCCCAACAGGATTCCTTCCAGATAATACTAAACTAGAAAATGTCCTCTAGCAGCTAAAAGTCATTCAGTCCACAGGATCAGACTACAGCCAGTCTGAAGTAAAACCCCAAAATGCACACACTGTGGACACCCAGCCCTCAGCACTGAATGTTTTCACTTCACACCTACTGTGCCGCACCAGTTGCTGGAGCAGAAACATCCAAAGAGTGAATGTGGTGCTTAAAGCTTGAGAGCTAGCTCTCGGTTGAATTGTTGGCTACATCTCACTTATCAGGAAATGACTGCTACAAATTAAAGACTCGTTCTGAGGAAGGGGATATTTTTTGCCCCAAAAAGGTATTTGTAATTACAGAGATAAAGCTCTGTATATGTACTGCAGAGAAGAAATAGCTTAGTGAATTTGTTGATTTCAGAAAATAGCTGCATTTCTGCATGTGCTACTACTTTGTTATTTTACCACATGAAAACACTTCTTACCCAGTAAATTTTGTGATGCCCATAAGGCTTATGAGATTCCAAAGGTCAGAATGTTTTTTTCATTAACATACTTGAAATGAAAAAGTTATGAGAAAAGTGTTTCAACACAAAATTTGTATCATTTTATTACCATGAAATTTTGTAACTTTCTAAACTGAAGCTTCATCAACAGATTTAAGCTCTATTCTATCTCTCAGTTTTCAGACTTTACAATGCTTCAAGAGTTTATCCAAGATTGTTGTTTGAAAGTCAGGCAGATAAGTTAGGAATCAATATAACACTGCAGCACATTTTTGGAAAAAAAAAAGACATAAAAGGAATCTTCTGCCACTGTGACTTAAAGAAAGTGGTCATAAGCTAGAAATACTGAGTTCTGCCACAAGATTACTATAATAGAATAGAAAGAAAAGCTTAAATTCAGATAAATAATAATCCTTTGCTACTAATACTGGCCTACACAAAGAGAAAATTCAATATATACATATTGAACTGAGGTCTCTGGAGAATACAAGCACAGGAAAATTGCTGAGGCTCCCAAGTGTGTAAGCCTAAATTGCAAATGGTTAATTAATGGTCACTGAAGGAATGCAACCTGCTATCTGCTCTTTTTTGCTGCTGTCTTGCCCTTAGGCTGGCTCTGTGCAGATCCCCAACATTTAACATTTTCTGAACAGGATGAAAAAATATAGGATAAAAAAAGACGGTAAGTTACAGCTTCTACAAGAACAGGAACAAAGGAAAAACAGAGAGAAACGAATTATTCCAGTATGGTCTCCTCCACTAAAGGAAGCTGTGCCTGATCAGTACCACTACTTACACGCCTGTAGGTCTCCCCTTCATCAAAAAAAAGGGTGCTTCTTTTTGATTTACCATCCACCCCGTTTTGCTAACAGAAATTCAGCAACCATACATAAAATATTATCTTGCACTAATAACTGGGTTAAGTAAATTTTAATTTTAAAGAGTACTTTGTGCACGTGTTTGTATATGCATGCACGAATGCATTTTTTGCTCCAAACTTCATACGTGACAAAGTGATCGATGCTGCAGCGCTGATCAAGGGCAAACAACACACAGAACAACTGGAGAACTCATTTTGCAACCTGTGTGGGAGGGTTAAGGAGAGTGGCACAGACGTCCCAGGGCTATTAGGAGAGGAGGGCATGCTGAAACTTCCTTTTGTAAATAACACCAATATTGCTATCAGATGCATTGCTTCCTCCCACGTTATCTCCCTTGCTGCTCTATTCAGTGGTGGCCGCCCCTCAGAATTCCAGCTGGGACCTGCTGCTCTCTCCACATCACTGCCAGGGAACAACGGTGGAGAGCAGAAAAAGCACAGGGAGAGCAGCATTGCTGCTCTTGCTGCCTTTTCCTTATGGCAACCTCTAGCAATTGAAAACATCATTTTAGGAGGCAAAAGTCCTGCTCAGCAACTGCAAGACTCAAAGTGAGCACACTCATTACAGAGGAGACCTGAGACTGTAACTACTAAATTCTAATAGGTTTCTACTAAATATGATTTAAAATAATAAGATGTTTATGGCCAAATTGGGAAGACTTAAGCAGGAAGAGGCAAATAGCACTATTCTATCACCAGTGTATTTTCCTCCTTTCTCCTCTTAAAAAAAAAAAAAAGTAATTTTTATTCAACAGTTACCAAGTGTGGCAGCTTTTCAGTACTGCTACTCATACAGTCACTGAAATACTTTTTATTTAAAAATATTAATGTAAATTAGGCCTTCTACTACTGAAAATTTAATATCTCAAAGTAAACAATCTTGATAAATCAGTTTTTTATATTAAAGAGTGCTGGTTAAAAGTAAATATATTCACAAGAATACATTGAGCTAGATGGTAATACGCAACCATCTCAGATACAAGATTGGCATAGAAGTTTTCTCAATTGTTTCTATGTTACATCGTTCTGTAATAAGCATGCAATACATAATAACGTAATAGCTGGTTTTAAAGACTTCTCAAGCTAATTCTAAAGTTCTTTGCTTCTTCCTGCACTATAGAAAAAAAGGTAGATCAAGGTTAGGAGGCAACAGAACCTGTTTTCTTTTCTTTGTAAAACAAGATTGGCCTTTTCCTGAACTTTGTGGCTTTAGTGTTATTTAGAACATTACATACTCACAACTATGCACCTATTTCACTGGCACAAGCCCCAGTATACTGACGGAGCATGCAGATTTCTCTGGATTCCAGATGTCCTAATGATAGCCACTCCAGACTAGATATGACTATGAATGACTGGGCGGGCAGGTGAATAAAGGTCAAGTTACAGTCTCTATTATCACAAGCAAAGCAAGTAGAGCACTAAATACAGGATGGACGCTCTCCTTAAAAAACATTAAGGATCCTGGTATATAGAGGGCTAAAGAAGATATGGTAAGTCAATGGAACTATCACTGATTGTAGTAATATGGGGGGGGGGGGAAATCCAAAAAGCTGTATGATGACATTTTCCAAAAATTTTCCAGTATTTTGAATAATTCTCCTTTTGGAGAAAAGCTTTGGCACAATTGGGAGTTCAGAATGTATCTAGAATAGTTGAATTTTGGGAAGGCTGAACAGTTGATTCCTCCAGCTAACTAACAGTACCAAAATTAGAATGAATAACACATTTAGCGAATGACTAAAGGAAAAGGTTCCAAAAGGTCAGCTTGCATCAACAAGTCAAATACAAGCAAGAATGATCTTACATGTCTAGCAATTCCAGCTATGTGTTGCCTGAGTTTCCCTTGGACTAAGAAATACCACACAGAAATGTTCTGAACTGATGGATCACTGCCCCCACACAGAATCTGAAGGAATTTATTGAAATAACATCTTACTGCGACATGAAAGTGGCAAACTTAAAGTGAAAGCCACATCTTAGGCCTTCATAAAATAAATAAAGACAGCAATCAGTTGCATTTCCAAAATTTCTACATTCTGGGAGGTAGTTCCCTTTTTTGGTTGTAGGGAGATCTTGGGGAGGAGGGAGAGGTAAAAAACGATTCTCTTTTGTCTTAATTTTTGACAATAAGGAAACTATGGAAAGAAATTATGTTATTTCTGCAGTCCTATGGAACCCACTCTTTACCTTGCCTAGTGAAGAAAGAATCTACACCGTCCTAGATCTCTGATTGGGATTAACTTGTGAAGAAGGAAGGAAGCAGAGGACATAAAGTGGTTCACTGTAGAACTGGATGGAAAGACTTTCATTCATGGTGTCTAACCTTCAATGAATAGAAGAAAAGCATAGAACAGGAATATCAAGCAGTCAGATGAGGGGGAAAGATCTGAAAATGGTTTAGAGATTGTCTGCAAAGTTGCTGCTAGGAGCCTGATTCTAAAGATTCTGAGAAAGCACAGGAAAGATTCTTTCAGCTCTGTTATTGAAATTACTTGCTACATGTTTGTTTTAGAAACATCCCCAAAAACACTGTTGGGACTGCACTTCTTGGTATTCTGAAAAGACCCTTTCCTGAGTAGCTGACTACTAACAGTTAAGTCCTCACGTCTTTGATTTTCTCTGTGACAGCCTCAAGGCAGTCATCAAGGAAGTAACTACCCTAAAACAATCATGAAGTAGCCCTGATATATTCCTCTAGCCATTATTTTTCTACTAGTTCTCAATGTATAATACACAGGCTTTAGAAACACATAATGAACGTCATTTTAGTATCTTCTCAGGGTAATCATTATTAGAGGATTTATTATAAGGTAATGTAAAAATTAATCTAAAACTTTTCCAGGTATACAGGAGAATATTACCTATCTATTGTAACTATAACTAATATATGGAAGACTTGTAAAATGTTCCTAAACACCATGAGCAACCCTATTTGACAATGATGGGCAAATAGGTATGACTAAAATGGTCTAAATTAGTTAGTTTTGATAACAAAAGTATGATGCTTTCAGTCAAGATTTAGGCTATACTTTTAGGAATGGAAAGAAAACCAAAATCAACTTTCAAAATTTTTTAAAATTATTTATTCCATAACTATGCTCTTTATTTTCCACTTAGGAAGGAAATAAATATTGAATGAATATATGAAGAATGAAGCTATTGCCATCCTAGATTGCAGAGTTTACATCTACTGGTATAAGCAAACAAAACTTTTAACCATCCTATAAAGGCTACCCTTGAACTAAACTGAGAAGCCTAATTCTATTCATTTAGCACAAATAAGACCTTAAATACTGCATGAATATTCAGGAAGATGCAATGTATACACATGAACTTCCAAATTCATTACATTCTTATTTGTTAGTTCACGCATTCTACACAAATTTAAGTTGAACTTTGAATTTCAGGTTTCTAAATTATTGGAAAAAAAGAAAATAAATAGCGGTATCAGAATTTATTCAGATAGTATATACATTTCTGCAATTTTTAAATTTACAATCAATAATAAAAATTGTCAACCTTTTGGCCACCAGTTAAACAGCTGAAACTGTGTGTGTATACGTAGGACATGTTGTAGAAGTTTGAGATAAAGTTGTTAACTGTTTACACTACAATCGTAGGACTCAAAAAAATTAACAATACAAAATTTAAACTGTCAATTTTTATTTTTGTAACCATTAAAGTTATAAAATTTGCTCCAAACTAATCAAAAGCAATTAAAAACTTCCCCTGAAATGCAAGATTATCTTTATAATAATCATAACTTGAGTTTCATATTTACAGCTTGAATTCCAAAGGAAATTTTGCAAAATGTAATAAATTTGACAGAAATTAATAGCAGAAGAGTGTATTGCAATTAACTTCCTGTATCCAATGTTCAGTGCAACTGAAGCTATAGCTAAAATGGTTATGAGGCGTTTAAGGTCATTCAGAAGTGAGGACTGATCATAACAAAGGTTGTAGCTGACTGTAGATGAACATTATAGAGAAAATGTGTACCAATGCATTGTACAGACAGTAAGTATATTAGTCTTTAATGAATATTAGAGTTTTATGTAATTAAATGGAAAACATTAGCTACATATTTTGACTAACTTCTCTGAGGCCTCTGCAGTGAAAAAAGGGAACCAAAGTGTCAATGAACATCTTATTGTTATTAGTACAAACTACTTGCAGATTTTTAGTCCAGGAAGGAAACTACGTTATGAAGGAATTTACACCCAAAAATATAATATACCAAAGAAAAATGTTCCTGAAGCATTAAATTCCATCTAATTAATATTTTGCATAAATCAGTAAGAAGCTACAGGTGTGAAAAAACGTAGGTTAATGGAAAACGATGAATCAAGCAAGGCAATTTGACAATACTGTAATGAGGGTAGAGTAGTAATTACTAGAAATGTCATTTAGCATGAAAGTATGTGTACTGTGTGAACCCCTTAAGCTCTCAACAAATATTACATAATAACTTTCACTTCTTGAAACAAACAAAATCATTTGCTTATCTGTATTTGATATCACTTTAGCATGCTGCTACGAATCCAGGAACTCATTAAACTCATACAGATTTATTATATTTACTATTAGGAAGGATAAGGATACTTTAATTTTCTTTTGTAAAAAATATTTTGCAAAAGTCTTTGTCCAAATAAAATACAATATCAAGTTTGGAATACAGTGTTCCTCATTTGCACAGGTGATATGCTTCTCTTGACTGACTTCGAACATTTTTAGTTCCATAGAAGGTTTTAACCATCAGCCATATCACAGAATCACAGAATCGTTTAGGTTGGAAGGGACCTCTGGAGATCATCCAGTCCAACCTCCCTGTTCAAGCAGGGTCACCTAGAGCATATTGCCCAGGATCACATCCAGACGGCTTTTGAATATCTCCAGCGAAGGAGACTCCACCACCCCTCTGGGCAACCTGTGCCAATGCTCTGTCACCCTCACAGTGAAGAAGTTTTTTCTCAGGTTCAGATGAAACTTCCTGTGGTTCAGTTTCTGCCCATTGCCTCTTGTCCTGTTGCTGGGCACCACGGAGAAGAGGCTGGCCTCATCCTCTTGACACTCCCCCTTCAGATACTTGTACACGTTGATGAGATCGCCTCTCAATCTTCTCTTCTCCAGGCTGAACAGGCCCAGCTCTTGCAGTCTTTCTTCAAAGGAGAGGTGCTCCAGCCCTCTAATCATCTTGGTAGCCCTCCGCTGGACTCTCTCCAGGAGTGCCATGTCTCTCTTGTACTGGGGAGCCCAGAATTGGACACAGGACTCCAGGTGAGGCCTCCCCAGGGCTCAGGAGAGGGGCAGGATCACCTCCCTCCACCTGCTGGCAACACTCTTCCTCATGCACCCCAGGAGACCATTGGCCTTCTTGGCCACAAGGGCACACTGCTGGCTCATGCTTGACTTGTTGTCCACCAGCACTCCCAGGTCCTTCTCGGCAGAGCTGCTTTCCAGCAGGTCAGTCCCCAGCCTGTACTGGTGCATGGGATTATTCCTGCCTAGGTGCAGGACCCTGCACTTGCCTCTGTTGAACTTCGTGAGGTTCCTCTCCGCCCACCTCTCCAGCCTCTCCAGGTCTCTCTGAATGGCAGCACAGTCTTCTGGTGGGTCACTCTCCCCCCAGTTTAGTATCATCAGCAAACTTGCTGAGGGTGCACTCTGTCCCTTCCTCCAGCTCACTGATGAATACGTTGAACAAGACTGGACCCAGGACTGACCCCTGGGGGACACCACTAGCCACAGGCCTCCAACTTGACTCTGCGCCATTCACCACAACCCTCGGAGCTCGGCCATCCAGCCAGTTCTCGATCCACCTCACCGTCCACTCGTCTAGCCCACACTTCCTGAGCTTACCTAGGAGGATGTGATGGGAGACAGTGTCAAAAGCCTTGCTGAAGTCCAGGGAGACAACATCCACTGCTCTGCCCTCATCTACCCAGCCAGTCATTCTGTCAGAGAAGGCTATCAGATTGGTCAAGCAGGATTTCCCTTTGGTGAATCCATGCTGACTACTCCTGATCACCTTCTTGTCCTCCACATGCTTAGTGATGACCTCCAGGAGGAGCTGTTCCATCACCTTTCCAGGGCTGGAGGTGAGGCTGACAGGCCTGTAGTTCCCTGGCTCCTCCTTCGTGCCCTTTTGGAAGACTGGCGTGACATTGGCTTTCTTCCAGTC
Organism: Struthio camelus; assembly: GCF_040807025.1. Taxonomy (NCBI): domain Eukaryota; kingdom Metazoa; phylum Chordata; class Aves; order Struthioniformes; family Struthionidae; genus Struthio; species Struthio camelus. The sequence goes on from NC_090942.1 coordinate 197,436,095, forward strand.
CTCAGGCACCTCTCCTGATCTCCATGACCTTTCAAAGATGATGGAGAGTGGCCTAGCGATAACATCCGCCAGCTCCCTCAGCACTCGTGGGTGCATCCCATCGGGGCCCATGGATTTATGGATGTCAAGTTTGGACAAAAGATCTCTAACCCGATCCTCCTCAACCAAGGGAGAGTCTTCCTTTCTCCAGACTTCCTCTCGTCTCCAAGGTCTGGAATTCCTCAGGACTGGCCTTAGCAGTGAAGACGGAAGCAAAGGCAGCATTCAATAACTCTGCCTTCTCTGTATCCTTTGTCACCAGGGCACTCGCCCCATTCAGCAGCGGGCCCACGTTTTCCCTAGTCTTCCTTTTGCTATTGATGTATTTGAAGAAGGCCTTCTTGTTGTCCTTGACATCCCTTGCCAGATTTAATTCCAAAATGCAACATTTTGCAAAATGCAAAATATGCAACAGACTTACTCTTTCCCCAGTAAGCTTCACATATATGTAGTGATCTGAACTACAGGACTGTTGTACATCCACATAACAGTTAACCTGAGTAGGCACTGGCCTGTGCTGCACTGCACATACCCCCTGCCATAGGATAAACTTAAATGGCTAACAGTAATCGAGGAGCCTGTAGGCAGCTCCCACAGCGATTACGACACTTGGTGTGTCCTCGCCCTTATCTAAAAGTGAAGTAGACGTTCTCATGTGAACGTCCTTTTGCTTGTCAATATGAACAGATGAATAGAATTGTTCTAAGAATACCCTATTAAGAGCTCCAAAGACCAAAATGCTGGTGAATCTTTCCACAGATAAGATTTGCGCAGTGTGCCGTATCCTCCTTGAAAGGTATGTCGGATGCTTAACCATCTTGGCGGTCCCAGCATCAGAAGGGAGGTAAGATTTAATTGCCAATCTTCTATTCGGCTCCTATCTTTGAGCATTCTGATTAAACATCCTATTATAGTTGAAGATTCGAGTGGGCATTCTTTCTTACAGACATCTGAAAAGAAACAGCACCTCCCTGGGGCACAATATACTTACCTCTTCGCATTACATACACAGCATAAAAGATATTTTCAGGTGGCATTGTCATTCAAGTGTCAGCTGTTTTTTTATAATTAAGCATATCAAATTAACTATATTTGAATCTAAACGTTGATTTTTACTCTTTAATTTTTTAAGCTTATATTTATAAGTATATAGTACATATCAAGAATCTGAAAATCTTCTTCAGATGATACTGTGGATTTCACAAATCAGCAAAAGAAAACTTGAGAATAATTGATAGTAGAAATTCAATAGCCTGTAGCAGAGGTTAGATTTGTTCATTCATTTTCAAGCTTTCTCTCTTAGGCAGTTTCCACAGAATTCAACAAAACATCTGCTTTTTTTTCTTGATGAAATACTACACACAGTTATTCCAAAAAATAACTGAGATTGTTTTTATTAAAGATCCACATTTATGCATGCACCTTCTATTTGTCCAAACTGTCCCCTAAGTGTCACTAGCGAAGTATAAGTAAAAAGCTCAACTGTTATTTCAGCAAAACTACTCAAAACTGTGTACTTGGTTATAATTTTTATTTTAATAAATTTATTATGCTTTGTTGAATTTTATTCTGTTTTAACTCAAGTTTTAAATACAAAACAGGGGACAACGGGTAAGTTCCTCCAGTTTTCAGTACATCAGATACAAAATTGCCCTAATCTGATTATGACCCACATTTAAAAAACTCATATACAATCATGTTTCAACTGCACTTTAAAGAAATTACTTGCATCTTTCAAAAAACTGGTGGAATTTAACATCAGTTATAAAGCTTGAAAAAAAACCCCAATCTTTTACGGAAAACAAATCACGCAGCACTACATGAAAATCCTAAAAAGAATATCTACATTCACACAACCTCCAACTATATCTACCAATTATTTTATGACATTTCCAGTTGTACCAAACTATGCTTTCAAAGATCTATTATTACCTTATATCCAGGTCCTAACTGATGTATTGCAAAAATCTGTGCTGGGTTGAGTGCTTCAGTGAATACATATACTGCTCCAAGCTGGCCACAGAACACTCTATTAGCATCAGCAGTCTCCGAAGAGCCAAGAAAACATTTATCATAGCTCTGCATTAAAAAGAGGCAACATTAATGAACTTTAGTTATACAAACTATACAATGAAATAATATGTACGTACAGCTATTGAAGTAAAATATAAGGAAGGCTGTTATTAAGATAGTAAATCAATCATTTCATATTTCAATACCTGATTATCTGTAGTGAACAATTTCATTTTGACTATAGTAGCATTTATTTATATATGTATATAGGTATATATTTGCTCAGTATTTCAATTCTGTTATGACTGACTGGTAGGATTTGTTTTTATCAATCTTTTGACATATAATAGAGAAAATTAAACTGTACATTCAAGTATCAAATAACCTTCCCTATTTCCTTCTAGAAAATATGAAAGCTTGGAAGCTGCTTCCTTATAATCAGAACTATCACTGCTATTCAAATAGTTGAATAATCTCTAAGTTAACAAAGAACATGTGCAAATACACTATTCCCTCACTGTTCTGCCAGTAAAGCTAAACAGCTCCTAGCCCAGGACTTCTTCCACAGTCAAGAGACTTGCTATTTTCCATTCCTCCTTCCCATAACTGTCCCTCCTGTAACTCCCCATCTTTCCATTTTCTACTATTCACTACATGAAGTAGTGTTCTTTTTTCAGATTAAATTTATTTTACATAAATTAGGTTTTCTTCTGGTGCTTTCACGAAAAAAGCTTTCAGAGGAAACAAAGTTTAAAACTTAACTGTCTAGAACAAAGATCTTGTGAATTACAAAATAAGCAGCACAAAGTACTATATTAGTAGCATAATGTTGTAAGGCTATGCATTCTGCTTCCTGGAGTCATATGTACCTTCTTTAACAGAAACAAGGAACACAGACAGCCTCCCTTTTTGAGCCAATCATCAAACTAGTAGAATCTGCATTAGGAAGCCTGTTTTTTCATCTCTCTCAGCTACTCAGATTCACCCAAATAAGTTTTAATCAGTCTAGAGAATGGAGTCAAAAATGGTTCACTGCTAGTGCCACTGATCTAGGTGGATAAGCCATTAACGAGAAAAAAGGGATTCTTGTCTAAAGAGTTAGGAGGTAGTCACAGATCTAGAGCTTAGCTTTGCAATGAGGTGAGGTGAGAAGTATCCAGGATTTTATCTCTGATTTATCCACCTTTTGACCAATACCTCCTGTAATTTTTTTTCTGTATAATTTCTAAATTTTGAGGGAACTTTTTGGACAGTATTAATTTTTTTTTTTTTTAAATGCTATTAAAATCAATCCACAAGGTCCTATCTCTCTTGCTCTACTGGTCTCTCAGTGCTCTACTGGTAAATCTATATCTGAGCCAATGAAAGGTGAAACTAACAATTTTCAGTTAGTCCATGAAAGTCCTTCTTAGCCTGAAGGTCTCACTGATACCAGGGACATTACTGTCAGAAAGTGTTAAGTCAACTCACCTTGAGCTACGGATTTTTCTATTGCTCATTTGTGGAATTTTTCTGAGTTACTAATGCCACTATCAACTCAGTTTATACTTACAAACTCTAAGAGGTGCACTTGCTTGCCTATTTCAAGGATATTTTCCTGACTTCTACTAGTTGCCATTAACTGTACAACAGTCAGTGCAGTTCTTAATGGATTCTAGGTTTCATGTATCATTGCGATCTAGGTCTCTTAACTCAAAGTAATTTTCAGTTCTGTTTTCATTCTTATCACATCACACTTTCCCAATTTCAGGAGCTTCATTCTAGATTAGATGTTTTTATTATTGTTAACTAGAAAGGAGGGTTAACTCCTGATCTTCTAGTAATTTTCATTCATTTCTGTTCCAGACTCCAAACTTAACCTGGTCATCTGAAAGATCTTTATTTTTTTAACCAGCAGCCAATCCAAGTTCATTTGAACTTCCTCCATTTATCTCACATTTCCATAGTTTCAAGCCTGATACTAGCTGATCAAAGCTTGTTTGCCTATTTCTGTGCATCTCTGGTAGTATTATGTATTATGTATTGCCACTAATCACCCCAAGATAGGGTGATTGACAGATCTGCTTCATTCAGTGCATTCGGTTTCAAATCTATTTTATGTCCATAGAAAATTAAACTTCTGGTACTTGCTACCCTAATTTTGTCCTTATTATTCTTGATACTTATAAGACTCATTCCAATTGCAGCCCAAACGTTACTACTGCCATCAACCTGTCGGTTTTTTCATCACGTATATCAACTTTTTCAATCCTTCTACAAATTCTCTATCCTACAATGCAAGCACAATCCCTGTGAAAAACCCTCAGGCATCAAGTTTATCTTCATCCAGGTATTTGAACAAATCTTCCACCAAACTTCAGCAGTCGCCTATTCTACATATTGAAGAAGAAGTTTTAAGCTTCATCTCATGTTGTTTCCTATAATTGAGGAAAATTCCAAATTTAAGAGCTGTAATAGTCCTACTCATCCAATTTAACTTCTATCTCAAAATATATTTGATCTCTCATAAATACAGCCCACAATTGCTTAATGTATATGCAAGTGATCATGACCGCTGATCAGCTTATAATTGTACACTTTTGGTTATTTATGTTACACCCTGTCATGCATTGTACTTCATCTTTTTGTCATAACCTCCAGTGATATTTACTCTTTGGAATATAAACTCCACATTATATATACCATTCGCTATCTTATCTGTGTAGCACCTAACATGATGAATATCAGTAGTGCTACATCTTTTACGTTTTACTAAATAGTAATAAGGAAGTTGGAGCCAAAAATTACTCTGAAGAGTAAGTACAGCAGCAGTCTTCATAATAGAAAGAGCTATAAAAAGAAGCTTACAGTATATATTAGAATAACCCCAGATTTCCTTCCTTCTCTTCCCCTTTTTCATCCACATTCACAGTTTCTCTGTAACATTCAGACCGAAGCACTGCACAAGATTTTTAGGTCTCCCCAATAAAATAAAAGATCTTGAGGGAGGTTTAAGAACATTCAGATAATTCAGTTTTGCATAGATGGCAAGTTTTACAAAATCCTATGATTAAAATGTGTTCATTATGATAAGAGACATTTGTGAAGGATATGGACTTGAAGCCTTAATTACTATTTCATGCAACATCCTCTATCTTGCTGATATATAAATTCCATCTTGCAGAATGCACTAGGAACCTAGTGACTTTATAGTGATGTATAAATAAGAAAGAATTGGAAGAAAAATAAGAAAAAAAATCATTGCAAAAATGAAAAAAAGCATCTTTTAAACTTTTAACTTTTTTGTCATCTGCATATTACTTCAGTGTCTTCTAGGGCACATCCTAAAATTGTAGACTGTAGTATTTTCCAGTTCTTGTTTGGATTCAAAGGGTAAATTTCAGATATTAAAAAAATGACATGAAAAGATAAAATAAATGGTAATGTTAGATCTATCTGGGGAAAAAAAAAATCACAGGCTCTACCAACACAAAACTAATCTTAAAAAAATTTAACCGAGTCCTTTCACTTTAAACTCAGTAACGCAAATTAATAAATATTTTCAACATGCATTATTTGTTAAATGGCAGCTTTGACACAATGAGCAAGTGAAATGACAATGAAATGTCTTATTTTCATGATATGTGTTTTAAAAACTAACCTCTGATAGAACAGTTAAAAGATCTGTAAATTTTTAACTTCACATGTACTTCAAAGATAGAAGTCCTGTTCTTCATTTGTTGTTATGCTAGTTCCATAGTGACAGATAATACTGTTCTTTATAAAAAAAAAATTAGTCTTATTTCCATTATCAAAGTAGTATCTTGAACTTTTTTCCACATTCTCTTTCTGCCTCAAAAACTGACCCTAAATTAACGACAGGAGTTCATTAGTTTCTGTTCAAATGAGGATTACCCTTTTAGATGTTTAGCTGTATCAAGATTATGAAATATTTTCTGATTTTTTTTAACCTGATAGCCTCAGTTAACTCCAATGTTTTTTTCAAGTTTCCATTTTTTAACATTTGTTTAGGTTTATTTAAAACAAGAAACATACAAGATAATGTTAAAAATAATGAGCAAGTATATTTCCTAAAGTATATTTCCTTTCACTTGTATTAGCTGTAGTATTCTTTTTATGTTTTATATATAAATATATTAATGGTATAATCAGATCATCTAATTAGTAACACACCGAGATTTAATAACAGTGAGTAGAAAAAGACCTGGAGGGATCTCCTACATTTGGATTAAGGTTAAATTTTAGCACAACTGAGAGAAATGTCTGGAATGTTTTTAGTGAAAAATATTTTACAAATATTTAAAATAATTTCTGCTGGAAAATGTTTTCTAAGAAAATATATTTTTTATGCATGCATATCATTGAAGATGGCAAGAACTGCGTGACACTCAGAAAAATGAATCTCTGATACAGGCAAGTTTTTACACTGGAAAAAAATTACAGGTTTGCAGAATTCTCAAAATTAAGACCCTTAATGAAACTGTGTAGCAAATTATCTTACAATGGTTTTTTAATAAGAAAAGCCTGCAAAGAGTAAGATACTTTGCCTTCCAACTAAACACGCAGACAATAATAAGCAACTCCTACCAATATCCTCCCCTTTCTGGGTTATCAATATCTGTTTCTATAACCTGAACTTGTAAATCTGTCACGAAAATCTAGCTGAAGAGTTATGCACAAAAAATGATATAAAGAAAGAGACATGACTGTCTGACTTGCATAGTTTTTTCTTTCCCTACAAAGCCTACAGTACAGTACTAGCAGGTGCAGTACAGTACTTTTATCTCACACTTGTATGAGACTTAATAAATTACATAGCAGAGGGTACGAAGGTAGAAGTGAACTCATAAACTGGATAATTGCTTAAGATTTTTTTAAGCTGCTACTTTTAAAAACTCAAGCTCCATATGAAACAGGAAAGTTTCAATAAAGGTAAAACATCGGCTTCTCCTTCTAGCTAATTTACAATAGTGCTAAACTGCCCAAGTATACACTCCTGTATTTTCCTTTTTATGTCCTCCACACATGCTAGCGTTCATATATCCTCCCTCAATTTCTCCCCTCCTACTTTCTGCTCTATTTCCTACTTCTGATCTAATGGATTTTTGTTATAAAGATATATTGAGAACTAATGATACTTGGTATTTTTCATAACTTAAAGTCTATCATCCAGCAGACATAAAAAAGCAAAACCTTAGTAGAAACTTAAAATCCTTGTACTCTTTGTGATATAAAAAAGTAGAGAGGAATACTGTGAATAAAGGATGAATAAATCAGCTATCTCTGCTAAGAGCAGTTTAACTTCCACATAGCTCTGAATGAAAACAACACTGAAAATAACACTTTCTTTCCTTCTCCACCAACCTTATTTTTAAATAACAAAATGTAATTCCTCAAAATTCATCAGTAAAAAAATCCTTCATTTATTAAAAAAGGAAAAAACAAAACAAAAGCAAAAAAAAAGCAAAACCTAAAATATTCTTATTTTAAGTATATCTTCAAATCTGAAATACATTCACAATTCAGTGACTTTTATCTTTGTGAGAAGGAACGAGATATTTAGACAAACAGACAGATAAACTTAAGGAAGAGTTTACAACTACGTGTAGTCTCCTAGCCCAGTAAATACGGTGTTGCCATTGCCAGCAACAGACTGCAAGGTTTATAATATAGATCTGAGAACTTGTCACGCTCTGTCTGGACTCATCTTGCCCTGCCTGGAGCTTTGCATTAGCTTCTTCAGCTGTAACAGCAATTTCCTAAAGACCAGGTAACTATTGCCTAATTTGTTTTACTTTTGCTTAGCTTTGCATAATTGCATAGTATATTTTTTGTGTAGATGGTACTAACAAGTAGCTATTCTACATGGAACGAAATATTTATCACCATAGCATAATAATACAGTGTAGAGAAATACAGGCCTAGTGTTACAGCAGAAGCGTTGAAAGGGTGGACATATGATACATTGTAGAGAAAGTACAGATATAGGATGATACTGGAGGCCCTAGGACTATAAACAACTCACCAGTTGTCAATTACTGATACTTTAAGAAATCTAACCTTTGAAACTGGGTAAAATCAGCTTTGAGCATCATAAAAAGAACAAAAAACAAGCACCCGCCACAGGTAAAACATGCCATATATAGTAAATTTTGATGTAACATGGAACTGCAGACCAAGGGAGAAGGCAAGATTTAAAAGCAGGTTAATACACATACAAAGATGACCCCATGAGGATCCAAGTACGAAGATGAAGAAATCAACATCATTCTTCTCCTAAAGCACTTTGGATGCTGGCAACTCACTGTACCCACCTGCCCCCAGTTTGCAGTCATTGGCCTCAGGACCCAGAGGGGAAATGGAGAATAAGCACAGCATCGGAAAGAGGGGTAGATACTAGGAATTTTGTCTATACAATTTTAACTGTTAATCAATTGAACTATAAATGTCAGTATTACTGTAACCAGACTAATCATAATGCTTCCATTAGAGTGCTTAGGACAGATCCTCTGAGATCTCAGCTGACTTTTGAATCACCAAATTCTCACCCATCAGAAAGTGTTTAGATCACTCAGAAGAATCCATGTCCTGTGAAAAATGAAAGCTTTGCCTTTTCTGGTAACTATCAGTTCCATCAGGAAAACACAGAATGGTCATCAGAAGCTCTGACAAGCAGAGCCCTCTTACTTTTATTAATACTTAATATTTAAACTCTATTCCTTTCAAACCCGACTTTGATTCTAGAATTTGGCAACGGAGGGTAAGGAAAACCATGACACATGTTAACTTCCGTAAGTACAAAATAGCTTCCTTAGCCTAGAAAGAAAATCAGTCGGAACCAGCTGAGTACTACATTATAAATATGAAATAAGAAACTGTGGCAGGCTGATGAACCAAGCACCTCTGAATGTCCAGCACAGGTTTATATGAGGGCAGAGCATAAAAGGTAATTATTTTGTCTGCCTCCTCCATCCAAACCTTTGGGCTAGAAAAAAAGTGCTTATTTTCTGTATCATGAGGTATATACCTCTCACCTCTTCCAAGGCAGAAGATAAGAGAAGGATGCACAAAAACATTTTGAAGTATTTATATGATTTCATTAAAGTCATATATATGTGTGTGTGTTTGTGTGTGTGTGTGTGTGTTATAACAACAACAATCTGAGGTCTGATGCATTCCTTTTAAGAATATATAATTTAAACTCAGCCCAATTGGCAGATTCAGGTGTACTTACAGGTGTAATTAACCCCTGGTAAACCTGAATGGTTTCTGCCTGTGGTACAAGCAGATGCAGTATCGCTCTGTCTTTGCTCTGAGCTGAAACTATGAGTAGAACGGTATATTACGCACTGTCCAAATCCATATATGACGTCTCTCAATATCTTTTAATAGGCTTGCACAGACAATAAGGGAGCAAATCTCTCTGTAAAAGACTACGACTCAAAAAAATTCTTTAATATTTCAGGGATGCAATTTGTAGCAGTTAATTTGCATTTGTTAATAGTATTAATTAAATATTAATTCCTTAATACTTAGCACTGCATCTTTAGTATTGGTTAATTGCCTATTCACTAATGTCAAGTCAACCAATAAAATAATCAGAATATAACTGTTACTTTGAGATAGACTTAAGACAGCTGATTGCTTAATACTATAAATCTCTTGACACTTTTCCATGCTTCTCTTTTCCAACTCTGTTTTTTCCTTCATCTTGATCTGTCCTGTTATCTATCTTAAAATTGTAAATTCTTCTGAGAAGAGATGATCTCTTATTATATCTGTACAATGCCTAAAACGATAGGACTCTGATCGTAATTCAGGCTACTCAGTTCTACAGCAATTTTAAAAGTACTCAAATTTTGGGTCAGTCAACACAAACACCATAGACATCTTTAAATCAACTTAAAACATCTCTTCAACCAAGCACAGAACTTAACGTGATACAAAAATGTGCATTTTTCCTATGCATGGGCAGCATGTATAATCATTTGGATAAAAGAATTAGTTTTTCTTAAGAACTACTTAGAATGACTTTTAGCTAATTCTGTAAAATCTAAACACCACAATAATTTCCTATGGAAAAAGCTAAGTATTAAACCATTGTTGTCAGTGTCCTAAATACAGTAACACATATTAAAAATATTAGCTGTAAGTCTCTACAAATCAAATCTCTGCAAATTTCATTAAAGTAGCTATTCAGAATACATAAAAACCTATTACAGTCTAAAGAAAAAGTGCATAAGAACTACAGAAAATAAATACAGAATATCTTTTCTATCTCTTTTTCAATTTATTTTAAAATCAAACATTTTAGTGTGCTAAAAAGCTACGAAAAAGAAAAATAAAATAAAATCTTACATCATTTGTGTTAACGTGCCAGGCCATGTCACCATAGGATACCAGCTGACCATTCACATAACACCGTATTTCACTGTTTCTCCAGCGGTTATAGATGTGTACAATACTTATCATGTACCACTGAAAAGAAATGGAAAATTAGTATACACTGGCAGTGTTTATGCTATAAAACCAACTTAATGATTGGCATAAAAAATAAATGACTAATCCTGTAAAGGTAGATGAATGGATGAATCCTCGCAACCCCCTTAAAATTAAAAGTCAAGCAGTGGAATTTCAGGTCTAGCCAGTAGAACTGCTTCTGTATTTAACAGTGTACCTACCTCAGTCCCTTTATGGAATTAAGGCCAAAGATGCATGCATACAATTACAAAAGATGAAACACTTCCATTCTTGAAAGTGTAATTTAAAAACTATACACTGTAACATAAAAAACACAGCTGAGGACTGATCTGCAATCCAGTTCTAAGCTCACTTATGTTAACAATTTTCATATCATTTCTATCATAGCTCTCTGAGAGAAAATTATTAAATAAAAGAAGAAAATTTCACAACAGCAAATCTTAGAGACCAGTTTAGAAAATAGTCCAGATTGCTTTATAAGATTTTATTTCTGTATTCTTTATCACTCCACCAATTTTGGACAACTGTTATATCATTAAAAAAGTATTATATTATCAAATTAAGAAACCATCACAGCAAAATGCCTACAACTACGGACATCTTTGAAATAAATCATTATGCCTCTGATGAACAAGTTTCAGAAGAAAAATCTTTGTTTCCTTTAAAATCCAATGTTCAAACTGATCTAAGATCACACGCTGGGAATGGAACTTAAAGCTTTGTAATCTTCAATTCGACTCACATATATAATGTGTGTCTGTATTGTTTCAAAATATATACAAATCAGAAGAAAACACACATACTGGAGACAGTCCAGCTTAGTGCCATGAGGTCGATTAAGGGATTGGAGCATCTGTCAAGTGAGGAAAGGCTGAGAGAGCTGGGATTGTTCAGCCTGGGAAACAGAAGGCTCAGGGGGGATCTGATCAATGTGTATAAATACCTGCTGAGGGAGAGTGCAAAGACGACTGAGCCAGACTCTTCTCAGTGGTGCCCTCAGACAGGACAAGAGGTAAAAGACACAAATTGACATTACAGGAAATACCATTTAAACACAACAAGAAAGTGGGTTTTCTGCTGGTTTGTTTGTTTTTAACTGGGCGGTTGGTCAAACACTGGAAGAGGCTGCCCAGACAGATTGTAGAGTCTCCAACTTCGGAGATACTCAAACCCAACGTGACATGGTCCTGGGCAACCTGCTCTAGCTGACTCTGTTTGAGCAGGGGCTGGACTAGACTATTTCCGTAAGTCCCTTCCAACCTCATCCATTCTGTGATCCTGTAAAAAAATCAGGTCATTTACATTAAAAACACTACTTTATATTTTAATATTTACAGAAGGCCTTTTCAAATTTATCACCATCAAAAATATCCACATATAGAGCAATCACTCAGCAGCTAGCAATTCAAGACATTTTATGACCACCTCAAAAGATCCAGCCATACTGAAAATTGTATTTATTCAACTAACTGCTTATATTGCAAACACTGATTTTATCTTGCCCTTTTTGTTGTTAGTTATAGTCGTTGTCTTGTAGATTTTATCATTGGTCTTACCAGGAATAAATGTGCCGTTATTCTGTTAGGAATCTAACTTATTATTTAGAATATTAATTTACTAGTTACTTGTCTTTTCCTTTTTGGTATCTTCTTTAATCATTGCCTTTGATTTTTATGTTTAGTCAGGTCTCTTTTTTCAAAACAGAGACTTTCTCCTTCCCTAGAGATATTATTTTAACTATCTTGTTTAACAGTTACTCAGTTACTTCTAGGAATACTTAGTACATACATCTTCACAAAAATAAGGTGTGTGTCCCCACAGGCTTTAGCCCAGTTAACAAATGGCTTCCAAAGTAATAACACATTTTCAAAGCCAGAATAACTTGAGCTAGTTATGCGGTATGCTTTTATCTATATGATCTTGACTGCCCAACCACCACCCTAGAAAGCAGCATTTCAGATACTTCGAGTAGATGCAGTCCCTCATAATTAACCACTTCATGCAACAGGCCAACTAGTTTAAGCCATCAACAGCTTTAATTTATATGCTGCAGGTGCCTTTCTCTTCTTCAAATGACTAGTTGAGATGGCTAACTTTCAGGGAGGATTTATCTCGTAAGAACTGATTTTAAAAAATCTAGATAGCTGTTACTACAAAAAAAAAATGTGAATAGAAAATGTGTTCATTTTGTAACCTCACCTTTTGCTGTTCTGCTGTTTTGCCTTGGTAAGACACCACATTAAAGTTTGTTTTTCCATAGACAACATAGAAAATTATCATCTGCACTATATGCCATATCATTGTTATGTTTATAAAACAGTGAATCGGTTACTACATTTGTCACAAATTTTTAATTTTTGAAAAAGTACTACACAAGGCACGTAGCTTGATTGTACACAAGAAGCATCTGATATATCATCGTACAAAGTTACTCTTCCTTTACCCTTTGATTTATTAAAAATTTCACATCCTGCGTCTGTTGACCTGTTGTCCTCAGCACATAGTAACTATGGATATAGTTGAAAATGTTGTAGGCAGCCTCTCCATATGTATTCTTGCAAGGTAAGTGGTACTGTCTGTTAAGTAACATTTAATTATGTAGCCCTGACCAATTTTGATCATTAAGAATGCAACTGCAGTATATATAAAGTTTATGTTTTACAAACACCAGTTTCCTATTCAGTTTTCAACTTCAATAATTAAACTGAACTTCTTCTTACAGTTTCTACCTTTTAAAAAAAAACCCACAGATTATATATAACATATACACATTCCTTTTTATATTAATCTGTTATTTATACATATACATAAATAATTTATATTTCAAAACTTGACACTTTGCATATATTATTAATACTTCTGTCTCTTCCAGTTGGATCCACCGGATACACCGAAGCGTAAGCAGTAAGCATACCGATTCTTGAATAAAAGTTCAAATCACAAGTGAATTCTTTTCAATAAAAGTGGCTACAAAACTTTTGAATACAAGGAAGTGTTTACATGTCATATCAGTTACATAATGAAAGCCTTGCTTTTCCTTGCCACTTGAAGAATGTGATGCTAAAACAGAACAGAACTTGAGTAATCCTATTTGCAGGCAAACTTCAACAGTTTTCTGTTGCACTTATTTTAAGCTGCAAAGGCAGACATGAAACAGATTAAGTACTTCAGTGGGTAAGCATTCTACTATTGATAGCTATTATTATTTTAAAGAAAATGCTATATACATACATGCCAAGTATTAAAAACTCTCTTTATATATCCATCATTTCCTCAAGGCTCTCTCTTTCACTGTTCAAAGACGATCTTTTTATATTAAAAAATGAGTAAAACAATTCAGGTGATTTTTTTAGTTTGATAAAAAAGGAAGTAAGTATTTGAAACAAAAATCTAACCTTGTCCTGTTGGATCTCTTCTGTCTTTCATCAAGTAGAAACTGAGCACACACCCAGTTCATTAGTATCTAACTTTTTTTAGATTTCTCAACACAGTATCTTGCTGTAAATTTTAGATTAACGTGGTAACTTACTCCCTGAGCAGGGGCAAGTAGACATAGAGGGAATTAATATAAATAAAACCTACCTCTCTGTATCAGAGAAAATAAAAGCAAAAAGTTTTTCACATGTGATTTCGAAATCCCAAAAAGCACAGAATAAGTAAAAAAAAAAAAAAAAAAAAAAAGCTTATAGCAAAATGTCTTTTGCCAATAATCCTGCAGTTTGCAGTACCCCCCCCCAAATTATACTATACGTTAATACATTTCTAAAGATTGTTTTCATATTTATTTTCTAGGTTTTTAAAAACATATTTTCATTTTTTCCTCCTAAAAAGTTACAGTTACCAGAGGGGGAAAAAAAAAAACCCTACTAATCAGACAATAGTACGTAAGAGTATCTCACTTCTTGTGCGCCCAAGTAAACAGATTTATTGGGTAATATTAGATTAAAGACATACTGCTATGGCTTTGGCTTCCAAAGTCATGTGCTGCCAGCCTAGTTTTTTTTCAAGAAACAATGAACAAAGTATTTCTGTGGGTAAAAAAAACCACCACAAGGCAAGTTTCCCTTCATGCTTTATAGATAGATTCTGCTTCAGAAAGAAATAGTCACTATAAATTTAGTAAGATATTCATAACCCAAACAGACTAAAAGCTTAACTGGTAACTATGCTAACCAGAAACCAGGTGCAGAGTGTTTTGACCAGCTCTGCTTTAATCAGTGCTTATTTTTCAAAGCTTCCACACTGCCTAACATAAATCTCACAGAAGAAAAAATCCCTTGCCATCTCCTTCCTTCAAAGGTTACTCTTACCAGTAATCTCCACTAAGCGCAGATGATTTTAAATACTTTCATCCCAACAGCTGGTATTCATTGCAATGGTACTATTAAAAGCTGTACTTTTTATCATATATTCACAGTTCTGATATTTCATAGCAGGAATAAGCTCACAACCATAAGACTCAAGTGTTATCCGTTTATCTTCTACCTGTGATTTTTCTTTTACAGTGCTTTAAGGGCATTTCTGGCAACAAACTACTCTGGTGAGACTGCCCCTGTATATAGCATAAACTTAATAAATGACTCATTCATTTGGAAATGAAGAGTTCATTAATCTTTTGTTGCAGCACTGTCCACAGATCCCATAAGAAACTAAAAAGAGCAAGAGAGACTTCTGCAGATAGTACTGGAGCCCATGTCACACTTTAGCAAAATGATATGATCTACAGAGAATATCTTTTCTCAGGCCAACCACCACTCACTGGGCACGCAGCTTTTGATTTACTTTAGTATCATGTATCTTGATAGTCCAAATCTCCTTCCCTTTACGCAATAGGAGGGAATCTCTAGTACAGCTACTGTTTCAGAGCTCTACCTCTGTCGCTCCGACCTGCAATGCAAGCTCTACAAAAAGCACCAACATTTTCTTTATATACAGGTACGCACAGGCATGCACACACACACATGCATGCACCAAGAATAGAAGCATCTGAAGTAAAACAACTGCTATCTTGCTCTTTTGCCTCCTGTACTTGAAATAACTAAATTTACATTTTAAATTGTTGTATACTTTTATCAGGTAAAAATATTTTAAAAATTGTTTAGTCCTTCTGTCACACGTGCAAGTAATATAAATCTAGATAAAATGATCAACCCAGCTTCTCAAAGCTACTTTCCACAATACAGGATGACATACTGAACTGTGTTGAAGTCTGCAATGCCTCCTCATTAATAGAAAAATAAAGGTCCTTCTGAGCTTCTTGGTCACTTTATTCATATCCTTTTATCCCTATCTTTTAAGCAATATCAATTCTCTTATTCCATGATAGTATAATTTCTTTATAAGCTTTCAGAGGAGTATAATGCCTCAAGTTTTTGGGCAATCAACATATCAGCTGGCTCACAAACCTGTTTGCATGCACAGTAAAAATCCTTCAAACAATTCAAATGAACTGGGAGACAAAACTACCATGCTTAACGTCATTGCTTTGTCCCTGACACGTTGTATTTATCTATGTCTTTACCAACCCCCTTTTTCCATTCTTTTTACAGTTTCTACCCATTTTCATGTTTCATAAATCAGACACGACATCAGGTAATCCTCTAAATATTAATGAAGGCTTTTTTCTTCCTCAAATTTGTACCATTTTCCATCAATCATTTATTTTACAAAATAGTTGATATACAACAATTAAGAGCTTGGCTAATTTCCTATTCAAACTCCTTTAGAATTTGGGGGTGACTACTGTATGGTCCTGACAACCAATTACTATCCCTTTTATCGATTTCTATACCTCTTCTACTGACATTTCAATTCGAGATATTTCCTCTGACTCATTCACGTTTAGTCTCCTCTTGTAGTAAACAATGACGCAATTAATTCATTTAGCTTTTTTGTATGATGCTGTATTCTTAAAGGGCTCCTATTAAGCCTTAGTCACCTAATTGCCCCTCCGGACTGGGGGAAAAAGAAAAAAAAAAAGAAAGAAAGAAAGGCAGGCTTATCTTATGGACTTATCTTATGGTTTTGCATATAATTTGACATAACTTACACTTTTCTAGCTTTTTTTCATTTTGATACAACTTCCACCTTCTGAAGTTATTTTTCTTTTTTTACTTAGAATAATCTCTACTATTTATCTGTGCTCAGACACATTTTGAAAGCTTTTAAATTTCTTTTTTTTTTGCATGAATGGTATATTTACTCTTAGCCTTTTGCAATTTTGCCTTTAAGCAATTTCTCCACCACTATTAAACATTTTCACCTTTTAGATGCTCCTTTTATTTTTTTAAGAAGTTACTGCAGCTTTTGTGTGATTCCTTTAAAAAAAAAATCCTGCAAATCCAAGCATTGTTCAAGTCAAAAGTCAAACAATTGTTAACCCTTTTGAGCTCTCTGTCAGCCTCCAAAAAGGAAAGAAAAAACACAAATGTTTCTGGCATTTAAGAGTTTGAACTCTCATGTCAGTAAGATGCTACCCAAATTATATCAAAGTAATGTAAGCTTCTTTTTATTACTATGCTTTCTAATTTTTCAGCTTTTCTGATTTTCCACAGAACATAGCAAATGCTATAACCGCCCTCATCACATGCTTGAATTATATTCAAATAGTATGCTCTTCCTTTTAAGTACTGAATTTCAGAGCATGGAAATTCTGTTATTTATTGTTATAATAAAACTATCTATCTGATTAGACAAGGTCTTCTTTAATACAGGGTATCACTTCTCCAGTGGCAAGATCTCCTCGCCTTTTCTCTCTTAACTATATGTGCCATTTGAAATGTGTGCCCACCGACCATCTCTGCTTTATGACGCTGTTAAAATACAGTAATTAAAACCTAAAGTCACCGCTTAATATGCATCTTAAACTTTTACACTAGGATTACATATTGTTCTGTCAATGGTGGCAAACGATACAGTTAAAAGTCGGAAGATCTTCACACCAACCTAATATTTTTCTGATCTGCTTACATAAAGCTGTCTGGATTACATAAAGCTTACATAAAGCTAGGTGGATTGAGTATATAAATTTACTGTGACTCAACAAAAATAAAAACAATCATTACTCAGAAGATTAATGAGGACAATATTTCTGGCAAAATCTACTGCTGAAATGTCTACAACTGTAAGTGAATGGCCAGAAAAACAGTATGACTGATGACCAAATCACATTTGTAAAACTAAAATACAAACAGACCATGAGCTGCTTTGTAAATGGCTACATCTTTTGAATAAGTATGTACATATTCAACGTATGAACGATGGCACCAATGTAAACCTCAAACAAAAAGAAGAAAATCAATGTATCCTTTAAACAGGGTATGTTCTGACTTATGTTAAGCCCAGAACTGTCTCTGACAGGTTTCCTTTCCTCTATTATACTTCATGCACGTTCACATATACATGCACATACAAATTATTAATGGAAAACATTCATATGAAATATCTTTTGAAACCAAAGGGTATGAAGCACAATCTCTGAGAAATATAAAAACTAGCATGGAAGTTGTAACTGGATATATTTCAGTCAATTAGCAGATTATAATTTGAAACTGACATTCATATAATGATATATACATTTACTAGTATAGTATACTACAGAATTAGCTATTTTAAAGATAATAAAAAGAACTAAAATTTTCCAGTGATGGCATAAAGAAATCTCAGAATTAGAAGCAAACTTACAGTCATTCATAGTAAAAATTATCATAAGAATATCTCGCTAAAATATGAAAGACTGCTTCTGTATCAACAAGAAAATAAAGGATCAGCTGACTCCCAGATGCTAGTTATTAACAGCATAATCCAAAAACTAATAATTTTAATTTGTTCCTAAGTTAAGTGTTTATCAGTAGCATCGAATATGCTACTTCAAAAGAGAACTGAACTGTCATCAAAATTCTTTTCTGGCTTTAAATAAAACTTGCAACACAGAATATACCGATGTCAACTCATTCAGCAACTATGGGTTTATAAAGCTGTATACATCCCTTAGTAGTAGGCTAGAAAAATAAGTTACAGAAAATAAGTTGGAGGAATAGAAAGAAAAAGGAGGAATAGAAAGAAAAAGGAGGAATAGAACCCTCAAAGCTACAAAATAGAATTGGAATCGCTGATTTTGAATCATAAATACATACCAAGAAAAATAGGAGAACGTAATGCTAATGAGTGAACAATGGTATTCCTTCCCTAAAAGACTGGTTTCTCAAAACAAAACAAGCACTGAAATTCCATAAACAATTTTAAGGCAGTAAAATTCACAGCAAAATACATACAGAGCTGTTATCAATGACAAACACATAATACTCCATGCAAAAGCCAACACTTAAGCCAACAAACTGAAAGCCGAAAGCCAAAAGAATCATTGTTCTCCTAGGAGTACTAGGCATATTGCAGAAATAAACATTAACATGATCTAGGTAAATGATCAACATTTACTGAAAAAAAAAGAGACATTGTAAAACACCACTGATACAGGAGGAAGTACAAAGTCTTATTTCTCCCAGTAACAGATAAAGAACCTCAGTCACTGCCAGAAGAATCATTCCAGGTGTCGGCACCAAATTCACCAAATACAGAATGTTCAAAAACAGATTGACTTTTGTAACATACAGAACTTTCAAAAATACAATTCAACCATTTTACAAATACTTAAATTCTTCTGCGTCTAAAGCTAAATGAGCAATTTTTTTAAAAAAGTTGACTTTATAGAAGTGTTACCTCATAAATATTGTATTTTTCTTGACCTGATTCCTGCCTTGACATAAAACTCTGCAGGACAGTTTGAGAAACTACTCATAAATAAGAAGTTACAGATTATTAATAATACTATGGCAATAAAGGAATTTTACTTCTTCCTTCTAGAAGCATTTTGTCACATTTTCAATGTTATACTTTATTGTGAATACTACTTTGCTTACCTTGCGTGGCTGAAAGTCATACTTCACACAGTGTTGGAAACCTTTGCCTTTTGACTTCAATGATGTAACTATTAAGCAGTTGCCAACAAAATGAGCAGAATACCCAACACCTTTGCTAGTGCGGAAACTGAAAAGAAACAGTTATTAATGAAACTGTAAAAAGGGAAACTATTGATTAATAAAATGAGGTCCAAATATTATTTTAAATTGCAATTAGAAAGAAAATAAATTAGTATCTGGATAGTGAGCATAATTTTCCATATACCCTCTCTTTTCTCTATTTCTCTTTGGGGGCCCTTTTCAAGCCTACTCACCTTCATCATTAACGTAGCTCCAGGCTACATGCTAAAAATCAGAGGGTTTTTCTTCAGTTTCCAGAAATCCGAGACAGTAAATCTCATATCTGTCAGGTTTTGCCCTTAGTTTCCTAATTCATCATCAGTTAAAACAGTAAGTCTAGTTTAAGTTATAAAGAAAAATCCATCATAGAACCAAATGCCATGTTTACATTTTGAAAAATGCCTTGCAGTTTATGGAGTTGGGAGAACTTTTATTTATCATTTTATTTGTTTTTATTGATAAAGAACTACAATTTAAAAAAAGTAATGAAAAGACCTTCCAACTTTTCTGTGAGAAATATCAAAAAGATGGATAGTACATAAAGTTATATATTTCCTATTTATATTTCAAATTAAAATCATTGTAAAGAGAAATTCTAGAGAACTTAAATGTCATTTTGCAAAGTTAGTTGGTGGAGAATTATAAATCAAATCATACACAACATTTAAGAAAAAATTAAGTCCACAACCACAATTATGTCACCTATTCCGTTATGAAAGCGCAATAAAAAGAAGTGTAATTAATAGGGAGCACACTTAATAAGCGTTTTAGTCTGAAACTTTTTTTTTTTAATTTGTTACCAATTGGGTTATAAAAATAACAAACGGTTAAAATATAAGGTCTAAACGGTGAACTTCATCTATAAATTCTGTAATTGAGTTCTTCAAATATAAAAAATAGACATTACCAATTTTGAATATACATATGTACTCTTATAGTCTTGTAATTAACATGTTCTCATTTCTTTAATGCATGCTACTTTTAAAACAATTTCATACTACTACAATAACGGCATTTTATATGGTTTCACTGTCTTAGCATTTTCATCAAATGCTAGATTCTTTTAGGTGAGAGGCACATGCAAATATTAAGTTCAGATTTCAACTTACTCAATAGCTGATGAAATTCTCCATCTTTACCTATTCCACTACAGTAATACAATCTTGATATTAATATGCAGAAAAAAAATGTGTAACTATAGACCTGATTCTACTTCAAAAACATTCAGTTAAATGTCTGTGTGTGTATTAGCGGAAGAGAATCAGACTTTCCTTTTTCCTCATTGTTGAGAACATAGCTGATAAACCACTGCCTTCTGAAAAAAAACAAGTGCCTTCCAAAATAAGGTGGTGTGACTGGACCTTGAGGTGTTCAGAGCTTAGATGTTCTTCCCTGGTGAGGGAATTTTTTTCTTAAGGAGGTCAGAAAAAGATTCCACAAAGGTAGTTTTATTACCATGAATTCGAATGCTTCTATTAAATGAGGAAAAAAATGAGAGTGATCAAGCTGGGAAGAACATTAATAACGTCTATAGACAACTCCTCTCCTCCCCAAAGGGTCCTTGCATGGAGGTCCTTGCTTCCAGTCTTGATTTCAGTCAACCCATGAGTTGCAGCAAACTGCATCATGATTTCTGGTCTTCAAGGCAGTTTTGTCAGCATTGAAGCATGGCTTAGTTTGCTCTTTCCCTCTCACAGCCTCTTAAGGTGCAAGCTTTATTTTTCCCAAATTCAGGTTGAGGTACTGAACTTTCTCCCCCTCCAGAACACTCAGCTGCAGGCCTGAAAAGGAGCATTCTCCCCTGCCCCAGCCCTTCGTACAGTCTTTCACACAACCTTCTTTGGAGTACCTCGGAGGACACCCTCCTTTTAAAACAAATATAGCAAATAATCTGTGAATGAAGAGATAAAAATAGATACTGTCCATCCCAGCTGACTTCAACAGTGAAGATACTCATCTAAAGAAGGATGAAGAGATATCATCTAAAAAATTCCCTTTATAAACCTCTGCAATTCTCCTAAGTGTTTTGAAGGGTTATTTTTAACATGGATCTGGCTTACACAATGACACCATAAGACAGCTAAACCCTACAACAAGAGGAGCAGTGAACACCGTCACGGCAGCACATTACCCACATACACATATAACCTGCAGTATTACCAGATTTCAGACAATAACATTTAAGTTTAAACATGTATAACATGTATAACAAGTAAAATATAGCTTTTACAATACGAAGAATTGGACATGTTATGGCTAGTTTCAAACTTTTATTTACCTCCTCGGGGCTTTAGGGCATTATTTTAATTCAAAGAAATTTTAAATAGGGAGCTGCATCTCCTACAATCCCAAATTTGTTTTTTGAGCTTCATATCTTGTCTCTACAAGCTAAAATAGCTTTGGCTACCGGAATTCCCTTCTGAAGGATATTCAATAAAATATACAGATTCACTGTATTCATACATACTGGTTTAGCATTATTTGCTTAGAGATGTCAAATAAAATGCTCACTTTTTAAAGTTACCAAGCAATAATCAATCAGTCTAAGTACCTCCATATTTTCATCTGATAAAAAATATTATTTAAATTGTATAAAAAGCATTCTACTACTTTGAACAGGAATAAGAGGGAGTAAGAGCTAATAAACACTTTGTTATACATTGGGAACATCCTTGTAAAAAAAATAAGAAAAATAACTGGATGCTTGAAGAAATGTCTACAGCTTTTAAAATTTTTCTATTCTTATTTTTTTTCAGTTACTGGACTGATATTGTCACCACTATGGTCAAATTGTTCCTGAAATTTTAAACACTGAATTATCCTTCCATTATAACATTCTTAGAGTCTTGCATTTGAAGACAAGAAAGAACTGAAATACTGAGATCATAGCTCATCACTGAGTAGAATTGTTCTTTCTATCTTGGAATAAAATAATTTTCTGAAGATAAAGCCTAGCCAATAACCAACAAGATTCTACTTTTTTTCATCTCCACATGAATTAATATACTAATGTAAGAGTAGCTGAGAAACTGAGAACAGAATTATGCCCTCTGTTCACCTCAATACTATAATACGTAGATTATGTTAATCTTCAGCTATTATTTCTTACTAAATATAAGGTAAGCTAGGGCTATTCTCTAGGACGCTGCACATCTCTTAGCAGTTACCTACACATGCAGAACTTGCTGCATATAAAGATAAAATGTACAGAAAGAACAAGAAAAGCAGTCCTGTCAACACCCATGCAGATTTCTTAACCCTTAACTACCTCCTTTAGCAGCTGCTATATGATTTTACTACAGATAGATAATAATATTACAGATAGATAATAACTAAACTGCTTTAGTTATCAGTTTAGTTTTAGCCAATTTCTCAAAGCAACTACTGGATGTTATTACACTTCAACAGCAGGTAAACATTCTTGAATCCACTGCTGAATGATTACGCTTTCTTTAGCTCAGTATATTACAATCAATTTAAGATATAAGCACAGTATTGAGATTGGCAATACATTAATTTTTGTTTAGGGAAAAAAAAAGGTTTCTTTTCTACTAATTTGGAGCTCCATTATGTGCTTTTGCAACTTTTTGCAGTCTCTTTATTATTATTAGCTCCAGAGAGGGAATGAAAAATCTAGAAGGCTTTCTTCAGTACCTTATTTCTTGTCCTTATATCTGTAAAAATTAAACTTAAAAGGTCTTTCAGAAGTTTTAGTCATTATTCCACGAACTTAAATAGTTATGGAAGCACTTGGATGTTTTAAGGACAAAAAGAAACAATTTTGACAATCCAGCCTGAGTTCCACCCTGTAATTCCTATATAGAGCCCAGTATTTTGAAATATACAATTTGAAATGAGCCACCTCTTAAAACAACATTCAATATTAACACCTAGTTTGAGTCCAGGCCTTACTTAGAAGTGGTGTCACCCTAGCAGATGTCACCACCTTTTGCAGAAACAAGTCTAGAGGGCAGACATTTCTCAATTGAATGCTTTAGATTAGCCCTAAATTTGCACTGCTTATGTGATGGAGAATCTGCACCTCATTTTTGACAGAATATTTCCAATGATTTATTAAACTGTGATTATCATTAACTGTGTCTTAGTATAATTGTGATACTTTCAGTGATCACTCTACTGTCTGTCCAAAAGTTTGATTTTTTTTTCCTACTTCACGGTCCATCCACTGGATTTCAGACTAAACAATCCATCAACATCAGATTCTCCATAAATTCTGAAAAGAGAAGTCAAAGTTCATTATATTTTTTTTCTTGGAAAGTTTCATTATAAAGTGGGGTTTCCAGAGCACAGTTCACTCGAGTGTTCTCTGCATTCTACCAATTTTTCTGCATTCTCTTAAAAGAAGTGGCAACTCTTAACTGTAGACAGTGTTTCAGTATTGCTTTTACCAAGATTTCAGGAAGTGATTATACCACCTTTACTCTCTTTCTGTACTGGTTCAGATTATCCTTGAAAAGATCACATTAGCTCTCTGTTATTTATCAATCAACCATTAAAAAGCCACCAAAAAGACTCCTAATTTTCCTTCAAGATTGTTAACACTTATTTCATAACTGGTATGAAAGCTACAATACTGCTCTAATACACAAGTATTAACTGATTGTCACATAGCAGCTGAAACAGCACTTAGTGGTTAGCTGATTACAAAAGCGTAGTAGCTGTCCCTCACATCTGTCAAACATGAAAGCACTCCTTCACTCCCCTCACTTTCCTTCTCCATTTCTAAGCATAACGTTTCACATTATAGTCAAGCTGATCTAATAGCACCCTCCCACCAGTATGGACATTCCTGCTCTGGCCACTTCTTTCTGCAATCCAGCGGTATATAAAGTCTGGATTATGCCGAAGTCTCATTTTAAATGTAGCCCCACATAAAATATTTACTAATGTAACCAGAGGTATGGTTAATTACAATGAGAGAAAAGCAGCAGGCAAAGGGATGGAAACACGGCCAGCATTTCTTAAGCAAGCTCTTAAGTCAGCACCTTGAGAAATTGTGCCCTAACTTCCTGCTGTGTTGAATCCTAAATCATTTCCATCTATTACATACTCCACAAGATTTTGTGTAGAACTTTTTGGAGTTGTGGGAAAACAAGAGAAAAAAAATGCTTTCACGCCATTAAAAATCTTCATAGTTAAAACTTGGTATTTTTAAAACTAAGAAGGACCAACACTACCTACACTAACAAGGCAATGAAACTGTGAAACTGATGAAAATTGTGATCAAAGACTGGAACAAGGAATGCTGCTAAGCAAGCTGGACTTGTGCTACTGCTATTGGTAAAAGTTTACAGGCATGCTTCTCACTCACACAGTGCTAGTATTTCCTTTTCAAAAATGAATCTACCAGCTATCTTTAAAGAGCACAGTAAGCCCTAATTAAGATCCCTTCAGCCTTTAAGCCCTGCTTAAGCAATGCTCTCAGCATTAATGAATTTGTCAAGTTTCAAATTTCCAGTTTCAAATCGCTGTTTTTCAGATTTAGAAATAATGAAAATAAAATGGCACAAGACATACTAGAAGTTAATACCTTGAAAACAAACAAACAGCATCAAGTATCTGCAGACAAACAAGGAAGTACTAAAGCATTACAGGGGTGGAGCTCTCAAACAACTTCTGGGAAATGAGCACAACTACATGCCTATCTGAAGTGCCTGTATACCAGTGCATGCAGCACGGGGAACAAATAAGAGCAATTAGAGGTCTGAGTACAGGTGCAGGACTACAATCTCACTGATCCATCAGAGACATGCTGGGATAGCTTACGTAACTGGAGTGCTACAATGGACGCATACAGGCTCTTTATGAATGACCAGGGTGATGAGGAAAAGAAGTTGCTCTTTATCTGAGACAGCAGCTGGAATGCATGCAGCTTTGCCTTGAGAAGGATGATGAGCCAGCTGAGAGCTTCTGGTTTAGGATTAGTGGACAGATTAACATGGATGATACTTTAGTGTGTGTCTGCTATAGACCACCTGGTCAGGAAAAAAGTAGTAGATGAGGCCTTCTTCAACAAACTGGGGGAAGTCTTACATTTGCAAGCCCTAGTCCTCATGGGGGACTTTAACCATTCTGAAATCTGCAGGAACAACACAGTAAGGCACAGCAAATTCAGGAGAGCATTGATGTCAACTTCCTGACATAGCTGATCGTGGAGTTGACATGGGGAGGGGCTCTGTTGGATGTGATACTCACAAACAAGGAAGAATTGGTTGGGGATGTGAAGACTGGGAAAGCCTGGAAAGGCTGCAGTGACGATGCAATTCAGTATCCTTAGAGGAGGGAACAAGGAAAGCCGGATCACAACCCTGGACTTCAGCAAAGTAGACTTTGGCCTCTTCAGTACAAGATACAGTACTAGAGAGAAGAGAGGTCCAGGAGGCAGGTTGATTTTAACAGATTACCTCCTCCAAGCTCAAGAATGGTCTGTCCCCATGTGCAGAAAATCAAGCAAAGGTGGCAGGAGGCCTGCACTGGTAAAAAAGGAGCTGCTGATAAAACTTGGACATGAAAAGGAAGTGTGCAAGACGTGGAAGCAGTGTTGGGTCATCCAGGAGGAATACAGAGACACTGTCTGAGCCTCCAGGGATGGGGTTAGGAAAGCCAAAGTGCACCTGAAGCTGAAGCTGACAAGAGATATGAAGGGCAATAAGAAAGGCTTCTACAAGTATATCAGCAGCAAAAGGAAGTCTAAGAAAAATGTGGGATGACTGCTAAATGGGGCAAGGGATCCGGTAACAAAGGACAAGGAAAATATCAAGATACTTAATACCTTCTTCACACTGTTTTTTTACTGGTAAGGTTTACTTTCAGGAGTCACAGGCTCTTGAGACCAGTAGGAAAGCCTGGGGCAAGGCAGACTTACCATCAGTAGGGGAGAATCAGGTTAGGAAATATTTAAAGAAACTAGATGTTCAAAAGTCCATGGGACCTGATGGGATATACCCGTGAGTGTTGAGGACACCAGCTGATATCATTGCAAGGACACTCTCATTGATCTCTGAAACGTATGGCAAGTGGAAGAAAGTAATATCACTCTTATCTTCAAGAAGGAGGATCCAGGCAACTACAGGCCCGTCATCCTCACCTCAGTCCCCGGTAAGGTGATAGAGCAAAGCCTCTTGGAAGCCATTTCTAAACATACAAAGGACAAAAGGTGACTGAGAGCAGTCAGTTTCGATTTACAAAAGGGAAATCATACTTGACCAACCTAACAGCTTTCTATGATGAGATGACTGGCTCAGTGGCTGAAGGGAGAGCAGTTGATATTAAGACTTTTCAACATCATAACATCCTCATAGACAAACTCAAAGACAAATACTCATAGACAATCCTTGTAGACAAACATGAGCTGCCTAAGTGGCCAGTAAAGTTGACTGAGTGGGAATAAGGAAGCCTGAGCCAGATTCTTCTTAGTTGTGCCCAGTGACAGGATGAGAGTCAGTGGGCACAGACTGAAACAGGAAGTTCTGTCTAAATATGAGGAAAAAACACCCTTTCTTACTGTGAGGCTGGTCAAACACTGTAAAAGGTTGCCCAGAGAGGTTGTGGAGTCTCTGTCATTGGAGGTACTCAAAACCTGACTTGTCCTGAGCACTGTGCTCTAGTTGACTCTGCTCTGAGCAAGAGGGCTGGGCCGGACAATCTTCACAGATCCCTTTGAAACTCAATTATTCTCTGCTTTTCAGTTCTAATAAACTTCCATACAATTGTCAATTTGGTTTACAGACCTTAGTGAGGTATACAACGGTTGCCTTCTGCACTCTAACAACAGCTTTTGATTTTAGAAAAGGCTCTATGACCAGTATTCCTGCCAACTTGCATCATTTCATTTAACTGACGTGAGTTTATATGTGGTCAGAAACATGTTCTTTCAGTACCTGCACTTCAAAATCATAGAATTCTCTTTGAAGTTCTTTATGTGACAGCGTTATTACATTTAAATTCAAGATTCTTTAAAAGACAGAGCAGACTTTTTTTTTTTTCCTCAGGAAGAAACTATGAAGAAAGAGTTAATTTAGATGAAACAAAAAAAGATCTTATATGTGCCAAAAGCACATTTAAAGCCAGTAAATTATTTTTGGTATCTCCCTCTTTGTGATGGCTCTCATGACTCTATACATCATGTGACAAAATCTAAAATTTATCTAAAGAAGTTTAGATGGATAATCTAGTTCAAATATTTTTAATATTATTTTATATTTTATATTTTTATATTATTAATATTATTAAAGTAAACACGTTTTCCCCAATTTTCCTTTTTACATTCTCCTGGGGTAGTTTTCTTTTGTTTTGCTTTTTGGTTTTTAACTTAAAGGACACTCTTCCACTCTTGCAAGACTGATAAGAGGTGGAGCAGAAGACGTCCGAGTAATAACAACAGATTTAATAATCGATGACTATGTACTTGAATCATGCACCAAGCTAGGTAGGGAGACTGTATCAAATTATGCTCTATTTCTAAAATATGCAAAGCCATTTTGAGCCATCATAATGATTATCAGCCAGAGTTCAGATAACTGGCTGAATTCCAGATAATTCTAGACATGAACCCTACTGATAATCTCATTCACTTAGCACAGGTTTGCTCAAAAACTACCGAAAAAGCGTGCACATGTAACAAAATACATGTATTTATTGAGAGGTTATCTTTTAAGTGCTACAGTGAGGAAGCTAAAGCTTCATAGGTATCGCGGCTATGTTCACTTATGCCCCAAGATTCCAAACTGCAACAACGAAATATAGAAGACATTATTTTGATAGATTCTTGACTATTTTCAGGAAAATAAAAAGCAGTACACATCAAACATGGAGAAGAATAAACTGGTAAAAGAAATTATTTTCTTACTCAGCTAGATGCTTTATTATAATAAATCAAATAAATAGGCATCGTAGTAAGTTATTTACTTCAGGTAATCCATACTGCCAGTGGAAATTTTTTAGGCAAATATAGAAGTGCTATGGTTGTTGCTAACAAGATGTATATTATTAAAAAATATTCTGTAGAGTAGCTTTTTACAGCAAGATTTAGAACTCTGTTTTGAAGGAAGAAATTCAGATATTCTTCGATAATTGAGAGGACAGCTTTGCAGCGTTTATTCTTTGATATGTTTAAAAAATACTCTAAATAAAATCAAGAAAAGATCTCTCTAATAGATAGATGTCTGAGTATAAGTGATAGTTATTTTATATATCCTGTCTTTGTAGCAAAGTGAATATAGGCTGTTTTTCACAGAATCACAGAATGGTTAAGGTTGGAAGGGACCTCTGGAAATCATCTAGTCCAACCCCTCTGCTTAAGCAGGGTCACCTAGAGCAGGCTGCCCAGGACCATGTCCAGACAGCTTTTGAATGTCTAGATCACTATATTTAAACAAATGGAACTAGGAATAAATTTCCTCTGATATGGCAGACAACATACGAAGTATGCAGAAATATTTTAAAAAAAGCTTAGTATACAGGTATTTTAAAATTACTTCAGTGTAAAAATATACTAAAAGGTGTACTCAAAAATACTAAATTGACTAAAAGTTGTAATGACACCATAATAAGTATCAGCACTACATCACAGTAAAAAATATAAATATCAAACATCTGATGTTATTCAAACCTACTGCCACTGCTCCTTGTGCCTTATATTGGCATGAAAGGGCATCATATTCATCATTCAGGTTAAATGTTTTTCTACACTGATATCCCTAAGAAAAGTAACATACATCACAGGCTATGCATCTTTGGAGTATGGTTTTCCTGCTCTGAACCAACCAGAAATCCTCAAACCAACCACCTCACCTAAATTTGCCAATTCCCAAACATAGATTCTGACAGAGAAACAAACAATCACGCTAAAATTCCGTATGGGTGCTCAATCCTGTAATTATGTTTATGCTTATGCTTGTCCTTGGCAGCCTGAAAAAATAAATAATATATAGATCACACTAATAATCCTTAGCTGTAGCTGATGGCTTAAAAAAATCACCACAGTAAAATAACCTGAAACACTTAGGAGAAAAGGGACGCATGAAAATGTATCATCTCAGAGAGCAATTTAGGGAAAATGCATCAAATTTTTCTTCAGAATAAATGTGAATTACTATTTTTGATCAGATATTTTCTCTGTAAAAATATAAATGATTTTGTTCTTTCTGTTGAATTATATATATATATATATATATATATATACACACACACACACACACACATACACGTACATACATACGCACACACACGTATATATATACGTACTCATAGTACAAGAAAAACACATCCTAAGACCATATCTTCTTCCGGTCCCCTCCTCAGCACACTACTACTAGTACTTTCTAGCCTACCTGGAATGACTACAAGGTAGGAAACATTACTGTCATTACTTCCCCCCAGTAGTTGCACTACTCCTCTTTTCCTGAACTGATAAATCTTGATAGATTCTTGCTAATATCCAATCCTTATCTGCCTGCACAACTTACATATGCAGCTTTTAAGAGTATGAGAAAAGGTAAGCATACTAAATAGCAAATAAATACAGAATGGAGAAGCAGAAGCAGTTCTGTCTACAGAACATGAGTTTTCTATTTTCCCTCATGCCTTTCCACTCAGCTAAGACAACTGTATTTGTGTAGATACATGTCTAATTTTTGAAGTGAAAAAAACTCTTATTTTCATGACCGACCATGAACTACTGTACCATTACTTCTAAATATCAAAGAGCTTAATGCAACTATTATTTTTATTTTTGTTACAGCAGCAAAACTAAGTAAATTAAAATAATCTTTCTTGCTTTTAACATCCACTGTTTGCAATCTATTAGTAAATAGGGGGTTTTTTTTGTGAACAGATGATGGGCAAGCCATTTTTATATTCCCAGACCTACTTTCTATTATTTCTAGTTAATTTGCAAACAGCGCAGTTTGAGTACAGCTATTTCTATCATAGTACTGCTATCAGCCCAGAATCTTAAATATCAAACAGAAAATATGACAACACAAAGATACATTCTCAAGTTTTAACCTTAAGAAAAAATATATTTTAAAAATTCCTTAACAAAACTTAACTTCATCTACAAGGACCTACAAGGCAATGCATTTATAAATTACAAAATAAAAAGCACAGATGATCTCTTTAACTTTTACATACAGTAAGCAGCTGTTAAACTTTGAAGATATTGGGGGGAAAAGTATGGCAGAAACTAAGAACAAATAGAAAAGGTTACCTGTTGTTAGGAAATCAAAAGGAACTATACAAGTAAAGTTATGAGTTACTTACCAATAGAGATAGGGTTTATCCTTATCTACATTGATATTATTTAATGGATCCATACGAAACCAGGTGTTAAGAGTAAACCCATTTTGATAAGGCCACTTAGCAATAGGAGGCAATGCAATTGCCTAAAAATAAAATAAAATAAAAAAAAAAGGAAATGGTGAATCAGAAAGTGATTTTTTGAACAAAAAGTACCGTTAAAGAGAATGCCTTTCTAAAGTTAGGTCATTTGAAATATACAGATCTACTCTACAATTCAAATATTAAAGAAGAATATAAAAAAATGAGTAATGTTTTTGAACAAATATATTACTCTTCCCTTTACAAGACTTATTTTAACTACATAAATGCTACTGCTGGACAGCATGAAATGTAAGTTTCTGAATGGGCAATATTAAGAAGAAAAAGGAGAAAAACTACTTATGCTCACATTAAATTCAGCTTTCAATAACTACTCATCTCATCAGTGGACTTAAATGTTAAGATCAAGTTAACCCCAAACAGACAGTACAATAAAGATTAACTGTTAAAACTATAGTATATAAAAAAAGGTTTTCCTTGAAAATTTTATATGAATTTTTTTCTATAAACTGTCAGTAAAGTACGAGACTGAAAATCTTATCGCCATTCTCAGCTAAGTAAAGTAATACTCAGACATGGCCTGCGAAGAAATTTTATTTTTTCAATGTTTTATTTTTCTGGCCTGAGACTAACAGTGAGGTTTCACACAACTCTTTTTCTTTATCCCTCAGCAAAACTTTGAGTAACCTGATCTAACTTTGAAGTTAGGTCATCTATAAGGAGGATACTGGACTAGATGAACTCCAGAGGTCCCTTTCAAAATAAATTTTTCTGTAAATCTGAGATACCACTAAAAGACAAAAAAAGACTTTTTTTCCTCTCAATATAACATCTATTCACAAAAAGAAGTCTTTTAAATATTTTAAGAAATTAAATGTTTACACTAACTTACAGATCACTTTGGTAGACACTCATTACAATAAATTCCTTCCCCCCCCCGCCCCCCCCAGAAAAAA
The DNA here is from genome assembly GCF_040807025.1 of Struthio camelus. Lineage (NCBI taxonomy): Eukaryota > Metazoa > Chordata > Aves > Struthioniformes > Struthionidae > Struthio > Struthio camelus. Next base: position 197,467,983 of record NC_090942.1, read on the forward strand.
TATAGAATACTTTAGACAGAAGTAGTTAAGGAATATCAGTCTTTAGTACAACTTCTGAAGGGAAGCTGTGTATGAATGCAGAGGAGATGAAAATAATTTTCAAAAAATTCTAAATGTATTTAATTGTTATTTTTCAGTTCCAGCAAGATAAGACTAGCTAGTCATGTTTGCACTGCCAAAGCTATTGCTGATACTTATCAGTTCTTCAATTATACTACTAGAAGTAATTTCACAGGGCTGCTAATATCTGTACTGTCCTGATTCACACAAAAGACTACAAAGAACAGCAAATTCACTTATTGTTTAAAATCAGAATGGACACAAGTCTTTTGAGAATAGATTCAGAATAACCAAACTAAGATGCTATGACAATGCAATAAAGCACATAAAAAATGGTACAGTGTGGTTGATTTCTCATTTTTTTTAAACGTGAGGTAACTGGTGAAGGAGTTTTCAGAGCACAGAAACAGGTAATTAAGAACGATAAGGAACTCAAAGTAAGTCTGATAATTAGATACAGCAATGTGCTCAGATTATGCTAGTATTTGACCAGACAACAGAGAGAATACTGATTCTGATACTAGCACTGTACTAAATGCTCAGTGCAAAACATTTCAAGGAACTCCTTTGGAGTATCACTCTCTCAGTACTCCTGAGAGAGTTCCTGGTCTGAAATGGGAAAGGAGCTGCTTGATGACAAAGTGGGACAGTCCTTGGGGAACAGCACCACCATCACATTGTGTCCTCCTAACGGAGTGACTAACGTTATGTTACTCAGGCAGACTGGCAGAGACATAACTCAGTACTAGGAAGACGCCTTCTACTGGGATACCAAAGCAGCTCACACCAGCAGATCAGTATTGGCGTAGCAGTCTTTTTGTTCGTTTAACCCTACCTTTAAAAACTTGGTTGTCCAAGAAGCATGCAATAGCTTTAAAGAAGGTAAACTGGGCATTTATCACGTCAGGTTAACATTATGCTGTTTCTCTGTTTTGATGCTAGGCTGATGTTGGCTGTGTGCATTGCAACTGGAACTTAAACCCAGCACTTGCAGACTAGGTGCTGTCCAGTTTCTTTTCTTTAAAGGAGGTGCTTTGGTGCTGAGGGCATTTTAGAAATAACTTCCCTTGTTTCCACTTCAGAGGACGACTCCTCTACCAAACTGCATATTGTAATCCAACATGGACCATTCAAGAAACATATATTTGAAACATATTTTCTCATTTAGGGATGCATGGTCAATGATGGGTGGTATATGAAACATTTATTTGCAACAAGACCCTAACCAAGGAAAGAGAAACGTCTATTTGTGCATTTCAATCAAGAAGCTTTACACTAGTATACTACTGTCAGTGCTGAAAACTGGATTGTTAATATGGTTTCCAATAATTGATGCAAAACGCCCCACCGCTTTGTATAGGGAAGTATATAGGAAATTCTTACCCTGTAAGACTTTTTTTGATGCTTTAATAGAAAATTAAACTTACGAGAGACGTTTCATCAGTGTTTGCCTCGGAAGCCCAAAAATGTCAAAGCAGTATGTCACTGCAGACATTCATATTCTGCAATAGCCGTCTTGCTACTGCATGTACTTTGGGGATAAGTTAACTGTGGTTTTAACTTAGCAGTAGCAAATGAAACCATTTCTTTCAAAACTCAGCAATTAATCCTTACACAATACACCCTATGATCGGGGGGGGAGGGGGAAAACAGGTAAGAAAGTTATTTTTACCCAGATTACTTCCCTGATGTAAACACTGCCACATAAAGAACCGTACTGACAAAAAAGAGGTGGTTTATGTTTGAAGAAACCAGTGCTATTGAGGAAATACATGCAGATAAACAGCCCAAGTGAAGCTCATACCCCACTTCATGCTCTGACACGGAAACACAAGGATCCCAGGATCACTGCCCCCCAAAAGATTCCAAGTTCTACTGGGAGGGAACACGAGCCCATACCATTCCACACCAACAGGTACTACATTTGCTACATTAATAATCACATTTATTTATCTGTGTATAGTACCTGGATTTATTTGTAGGTTTGCCGAATATACCCACATGGAATGGGGAGGGAGACTATCTATCTAAGAAGGTTTAAGAGGAATACAATCTGATCATGAGTTATCTCAAACAGCAAAGCCAAACTACTGTAAATTGAAAGCACTTGAGAGTAACCCGCTCAAGGCTTCAGAGAATCAGCTGATCAAGTTCAGATGGTAAAAATAATATATATATATAAAATTTATGACTAAGCTGTCACTGTAAACTGTGATGACATGCATAAGCACCTAAGCTTAGGTGCTTAAGCTATTTTCCTCAAGCTCCTGCTTTTTGTAATATAATATCAATTACACTATTCAAATCAAATAATGTTATTCCCTTGTAATTTGCAGTTTTCACTTTTACGATAATTTCCCTACTTAAAAATCTGCTATTTGACAATCCATCCTCACAACTACCTCCCAGTACAACAACTGTGCTGCTGAGCTACTTCAGCCATGGAAGGCAAAGCCTATGCTACAGAAGTATGCACTTCCCCTCTCATTTCCTTTTCAAGGATTTCCAAAATCAAAGAGAAAGCAATCGAAGAAGCAATTTATTTGTTCCTCAAGTAGTATCTCAGTTGAAAACTTACTGCAGCACTACAGCCTGGGAAGTTGAAAAAGGTATCAGGCCCATGTCTCTGTGGCATCTGATTAAGGACTGATAATAGTTTAACTGCATGTCTTGGCTGTGAAAACAAGAAAATTGCAGAAGAGTAAGTCAATGCAATAATTTTTTACTTTCCAGGCTACACTGGATACTAGATTTTTTTCAAACAACACAGTAGATTAATTCTCAAGTAGTTAGCAAAAATACTTTATAAACATACATTCAATCAACATGAAAAAAAAACAGCTTTATATGCCTCAAGAGACAATTTATTTTAACTTCAGGCTCTAATGTAATGATACTTAATGCATTATCTGATCAGAGCTTACCCAGATTCCATTTTCGCCTCGAAGCATGCTGAACAAAAGCTTCAACTCTTTGACAGTGATGCTGTAGCTGGCAAGAACCCCCAACATATCAACTAGAAGATCTTCAAAGGAAAATAAAGTTATTCTGAACTCTGCATGTCATTGTTTTGACAAATACGCTAAAAAAGTTAATGTCTTTAAAAGTAAGTGCATTCACAAATTCTATAATCAAACTAAGTTAGTTTCCTTAAATATTTCATACATGATTTCATATTCTCATTCTTCAAATTATTTTTAAAATAAATTTACATATGCAGTTTTAGATTTTGCCTTACGTTTTGAACAAAGCAGCTCATAAATATAACGAGAATTAATTCTCCACATTCCATACCACTATTACCATACATTATGAGCTTATTGCTTACCCCTTTCTACTATGTATTTTTGGGATAAGGGATTCTTCATTCCTCTGAAATTAGTATTTTTCAAAAGCTTCTGAGCTAAAAGATGTTTGATGTTATTCTTTAACTTAAATATAATACATTATACTGAGGATTCATATGGTTCCTACAGCTTTGCTACTGTGATAATACTTCAAATTTTTACCAGAATGAAAGCCCAGAAAAAACAGCAGAATGAGAAAATAATAAAAGACCACAATAAGCAGAAATATCAAAATTGCTGAACAATTCAGGTAATACAGATTCCATTAAATATCTCAAAATCCATACACTTTTAAAGTATTAGCATTATGTAGCTTGCTTTTTAGAGAAAAGCAGGTTTAAAAATACCACCAGTACTTGAATCTTGGTTTTAAAACACAGAATCTCACTTTAAGGATTTGTGGGACGCTGCAGTTCCCCGTATACTCTGCACTTTCTTCTGCGATAAACAACACTACTAATAATTGCTACTACCTTTAGCAGGAGGAAAAACAAGTTGCTCATCTTTATGGATGCAGCATAAGAGATTGACTTCAAAGATCTGAAGTACAAAGCTTCCAAAACAAGTAAGCTATGAAACAACAGAATCAGCATTAACCAAGCTCTCGAATCTCCTCAGCTCGTAACAATTAGGAAACTCCCCTACCCCAATTCCCAAACACAGTACTTTTTCCTTTCATTCTCTAAGTTTCCCTTTTCTCTAATTTTACTCAAATAACAGAACACATTTTAAATAACTAACTCCTACCACATTTCTCTCCAATTTACCAGAATACTTTGTACTACAGGAAACAGACAGTACCATTCATATTTAAACATTGCTTAACTATTTTACCCAGATAACCTTTTAAAAATGGTATCACATGTTCACTTTTCGGTGTAAGCTATTTCTTGTTTGGCATATAATCCAAGTTGATTTCTCTTTGCTCCCTGCAATACTTCAGTAAAACTGTTTAAGGGCAGCTAAAAATGCAAACAGTCACACAAAGCATTCCAGCAGTTTTTTTTCTGAAATGGACCTTTGGGTACCTTGAAAATTAACACATCAAATAGAGAAGATCGAAATCTTAAAATCTGGCAACAAAAATCTCTTAGGCTAGGAGAATCACACTTCTAATTGAAGTTGTCCTTTAGCTGGGCTCAGCATTAACTAAACGCCGTTTTAAACGTATTCTTTTCATATAAAAGCATATCTTCTAAAGTTCTAACAGTGCTGGGTTTCTAAGTATTAAACAACATTGCTATTAAAAAATGTTATCACATTCAGTGCAATACACAATGAATGACTTCACAGAAATACCTAAAATTTTTAGAAGATATGAATGCAGGACTACATGCTCCCTTTCTTCTTCTTACAGGTGCTGTTATTAATGATTATTCTTACAGGTGCTGGTAAAAATGCTGTTCATGAATATCCATCCTTTTGGAGTACTTTGCATTGACGTTTTGCTTTTAAGCAAGTTTTCTTTGCAAATGTGTGTATGTGTTTTTGCATAAATCCATCAAATTCTATTAACTTGTTTCACTACAAAACTAACTTCTGATAAGTAAAAGGAATGTGTAATGAATGAGGTATCTTTAATGCACAGGAGACATGGTAAGTTGTTCAGTAGGTGAAACTGCATGTCATGAAAACCAAAAGAAAAACTTAGCAACTTGCAGCCATTTTTGACATAAGATGTGAATAGGTTCCAAATGTTCAAGTATAAAAGTAGTATTTTCTTTCTTTTCCCTAAGTAGTCTACTTAAGACTTTATTTCATCTTCCTTTTAAAATCAGTGGCAGAGCATGTTTATGATGGAATTTCTTACAGGAAAGTAAAATAAAGCAAAGCATACCTAAAAACCTCTTGCCTGTTATGTTAATGAACTCTATGATCCAGCTCCTCATCTAGTCCCTACAAGCATCTATCTCCTTCACTGTATACTCTCTGTCATGACAAGTGAAGGTGGCAGCAATTGCAGATATACTGTATGCAATCACAAATTGAGGACAGTAACACTAACAACTCAGAAACGGAAATCAGCATGAGTGAATTCTAATCTTTACCTAGGAATTTCCCAATCCTTATTCTGTAGTCCTAGCTTTTCTAGATCAAGCTACTTCAAATTCTACTTCCTTTAAATAGAAAAAAAGTTGTATAGAAGCCTATTTTTCTGGTAAAAAATAGAACATTATTCAAAAAAATCCTCTAACATAAACGATGAAAGTGAACTTACTGCAGTTAAACAGAGAAATGACTGACAGATTTTTAAAATTATTGAATATGTGCATTGTTGTTTCTTTGTTACAGCCTTCTACTACCTTATGATATTTAGTGATTAAGGATAGCCTTCATGGAAAACGTCTATTTCCATTCAAGATGGAATGGATAACCTACAACCATTTAAAATAGAAATTTATAAACAATGAATAAAACATGAATGGAGAGAAATTAATGCAAATTCCCTAAAAAAGTAATAAAGATGTTACGTAATAAAAACATTAAAATAATAGACCTGAAAGATTGAAGCCAAGTAGGTAATGAGGAAAAATAAAGCAAGAACATCTGCGGAAGTGAAACTGCTTATGCCCCTTTATTAACACTACTCTAAACCCCTTTAAAGTTTCTTTCTTGTTTTGACATAACTGAACTTAAACAGAACTGTATTCTCTTATATATCTTCATTCCTATACAACAAAAATCTCATATAAAACATTCAATCCACATCAATCCACATTTTTTACATCATTATAATCTACTCATCTATACAAATGTGCAAACATCACCATGCATACTATAATTGGAAATTATTTTTTTAAAAAGCTTGTCTTCATTTTCTTTAATATTAAATAAGATCAAATATGTAAGTGGTCTACGGTCTCGTTTCATAAACGAGATTACATAAAATAAAACTAAAGCCAAAAGGAGAAAACAGGTACTGTTTGTCTTTTTTTTTTTTTTCCAAAATATCATTTATTTCAATATGTAATTTAACTATAATAATATAGATTAATATTAATATATAATATATGCTTATTTATAATAATACATTTATATTTGTTTATAATATATTTATACTATATCATGTATTCATAAATATCATTTATTTCAAAAACGCATGGAATGTAACAGATTTAATTGTGCTAATGACACCTTCCAAACGCTTTCCTATCAAGCCGTTGATATATGCTCTATAAACTCAACAGAAATCTTGAAGTAATGCTTAATTCAATCTTTTAATAAGAAAATACAATGGTAAAAGAACCTGCCTCTCTCTCAAGTAACACTGAGCGTATGTCAAAATGAACGGTATGGCATTTGCCTTAGAAGTTAGGTCATGTTGAAGAGCACTGGCAACACAACTTTAGAGAAAACTACCTCATGTCTCCTTAACCTTTTAACAACAGACAGTCATGAAATTATGATTTATAACTCTGTTGGTGAAGTTGATCAGCTTCTATGGCTGGGCAAAGGAGAACGGGTTAATTCTACAGTTTCTTATCACTCATTTCAAAGAGAAATGGTTGCTAACACCCTGCTACTGAGAGAAGAGCCCAAAATACTAACACATTTGCTTAAAAATGAGGTATTGTTTCAATGCTTAAGAATTCAGTTTCAGTAATTTTAGAACAATTACCTACAGCAGCACAACAGAACTGCAGAAAATTAAATGGAACCCAGGAGAAAGAGATCCATTCTGCATGGATTAAGGTTACTTCCTCATGTACCACTCAGACTGTTTTAAAGTTATTACTATCCTAAAGAATCTCTTGGAGTAGAACTGCTTCACTGCTCCTCACCTGGAAATAAATAAGGTGTAATAACTCAGTGTCTCAAGGAAAATCTTGTGCAGCCGTTTAAAAAAAAAAAAGAAAAAGAAAAAAATCTGCTAATCATCTGTTTGGTTATTTTAGTAATTTTTTGAATATTTTAGTACTGTTGCTTTTAACTACTGAAAAAATGGCTAATCATAGAGTCACAGAAGGGGTTGTGGTTGGAAGGAATCTCTACAGATCATCTAGTCCAACCCCCATGCTCAAGCAGGGTCACCCACAGCACACTGCACAGGATCCTGTCCCGATGGCTTATGAACACCTCCAAGGATCGAGACTCCACAACCTCTCTGGGCAATCTCGTCCAGTGCTCAGCCACCCTCACAGCAACGAAGTTTGCCCTCATGTTCAGACGGAAGTTCCTGCGCTGCAGTTTGTCTCCACTGCCTCTCATCCTGTCACTGGGCACCACGGAGAAGAGCCTGGCTCCACCCTCTCAACACCCTCCCTTCAGATACTTAGACACATTGATCAGATCCCCCCCCTCCTCAGTCTTCTCTTCTCCAGGCTCAACAGGCCCAGCTCTCGCAGCCTTTCCTCTTCTGAGAGATGCTCCTGTCCCTTCCTCAGCTTAGCGACCCTTCGCTGCACTCACTCCAAGTAGCTCCATGTCTCTCTTGCACTGGGGAGCCCAGCCCTGCACGCAGCACTCCACGTCTGCCCTCCCCAGGGTTGAGTCGAGGGGGAGGCAATGTTCTTCCTCATGCACACCAGGATATCATTAGCCTCCTTCGCCACAACGGCACAGTGCTGGCTCATGCTCTGCTTGTTGTCCACCAGGACTCCCACGTCCCTCTCCACAGAGCTCCTTTCCAGCAGGTCAACCCCTAGCCTGTCCTGGTGCATGGGGTCACGCCTCCCCAGGTGCAGGACCCGGCACATGCCTTTGTGGAACTTCATGAGGTTCTTCTCCGCCCACCTCTCCAGCCTCTCCAGGTCTCTCTGAATGGCAGCACAGTCTTCTGGGGGG